>NC_059208.1:5014550-5670175 GCF_020615455.1 Coregonus clupeaformis | reverse complement strand
GTCTGAAGTGCATTTGGATGATCCAGAAGAGGATTGGGAGAATGTCATATGGTCAGATGAAACCAAAATATAACTTTTTGGTAAAAACTCAACTCGTCATGTTTGGAGGACAAAGAATGCTGAGTTGCATCCAAAGAACACCATACCTACTGTGAAGCATGGGGTTGGAAACATCATGCTTTGGGGCTGTTTTTCTGCAAAGGGACCAGGACGACTGATCCGTGTAAAGGAAAGAATGAATGGGGCCATGTATCGTGAGATTTTGAGTGAAACCCTCCTTCCATCAGCAAGGGCATTGAAGATGAAACGTGGCTGGGTCTTTCAGCATGACAATGATCCCAAACACACCGCCCGGGCAACGAAGGAGTGGCTTCGTAAGAAGCATTTCAAGGTCCTGGAGTGGCCTAGCCAGTCTCCAGATCTCAACCCCATAGAAAATCTTTGGGGGGAGTTGAAAGTCTGTGTTGCCCAGCGACAGCCCCAAAACATCACTGCTCTAGAGGAGATCTGCATGGAGGAATGGGCCAAAATACCAGCAACAGTGTGTGAAAACCTTGTGAAGACTTACAGATAACGTTTGACCTGTGTCATTGCCAACAAAGGGTATATAACAAAGTATTGAGAAACTTTTGTTATTGATCAAATACTTATTTTCCACCATCATATGCCAATAAATTCATTAAAAATCCTACAATGTGATTTTCTGGAATTTTTTTCCTCATTTTGTCTGTCATAGTTGACGTGTACCTATGATGAAAATTACAGGCCTCTCTCATCTTTTTAAGTGGGAGAACTTGCACAATTGGTGGCTGACTAAATACTTTTTTTCCCCACTGTACCTAGACCACTCCTCCGGCCGGCCCTGGCAATAGGACCTCAGAAACCTACCCACATCCTGGTTGACTCGTTCAACCTGCCCATTGCTCTCTGGGTGGTACCCCGAGGTAAGGCTCACCGAGACCCCCCAAGGTTCCCATGAACGCCCCCAGACTCTGGAGGTGAACTGGGGACCTCGGTCAGACACAATATCCTCGGGGACCCCATAGTGCCGGAACACGTGGGTAAATAGGGCCTCAGCGGTCTGTAGGGCAGTAGGGAATCCCGGCATTGGGAGGAGACGACAGGCCTTGGAAAACCGATCCACAACGACCAAAATGGTGGTATTCCCCTGGGAGGGGGGTAGGTCGGTCACAAAATCCACCGAGAGGTGGGACCATGGTCGTTGTGGAACGGGCAGGGGATGTAACTTTCCCCTGGGCAAATGTCTAGGCGCCTTACACTGGGCGCACACCGAGCAGGAGGAGACATAAACCCTCACATCCTTAGCTAACGTTGGCCACCAGTATTTCACGCTAAGGCAGTGCACTGTCCGGCCAATACCTGGATATCCAGAGGAGGGTGATGTATGAGCCCAATAAATAAGGCGATCACGAACCTCAAGCGGAACGTACGTCCGCCCCACAGGACACTCGGGGGGAGTAGGGTCGGTACGCAGTGCCCGCTCGATCTCCGCATCGACCTCCCACACCACCGGAGCCACCAGACAAGACTCCGGCAGTATGGGAGTAGGCTCAATGGACCTCTCCTCTGTGTCATACCGCCGGGACAGGGCGTCTGCCTTACCGTTCTGGGACCCTGGGATGTATGTGATCTTAAAACAAACCGGGTCAGGAACATGTTCCACCTAGCCTGACGAGGGTTCAATCTCCTAGCTGCCCGGATGTACTCCAGGTTATGGTGATCAGTCAGAATGAGGAAAGGGTGTTGAGCCCCTCAAGCCAATGCCTCCACACCTTTAGGGCCTGGACTACAGCTAACAGCTCCCTGTCCCCTACGTCATAATTACGCTCCGCCGAGCTGAGCTTCTTGGAATAGAACGCACAGGGGCGGAGCTTAGGGTGGCGTGCCGGACCGTTGTGACAGGACTGCCCCAATACCGGCCTCGGACGCGTCTACCTCTACTTGGAATGGTAAAGAGGGATCCGGATGCGCCAGCACCGGAGCCGAGGTGAACAGGTTCTTCAGTTTGACAAATGCCCTGTCCGCCTCAGCTGACCACTGCAACGAACCGGACCCCCCTTTAGCAGGGACGTAATGGGAGCTGCAACCTGTCCAAAGCCCCGGATAAACCTCCGGTAGTAATTAGCAAAACCCAAAAACTGCTGCACCTCTTTTACAGTGGTTGGAGTTTGCCAATTACGCACGGGCCGACACACGGTCAACCTCTATCTTCACACCAGACGCGGACAACCGATAACCCAAAAAGGAGACTGACTCCTGGAAGAACAAGCATTTTTCTGCCTTGACATACAAGTCATGCTCCAACAGTCTCCTCAACACTCGGCGCACCAGGGCTACATGCTCGGCTCGTGTAGAAGAGTACACTAGGATGTCGTCGATGTATACTACCACACCCTGCCCATGCATGTCCCGGAAAATCTCGTCAACAAAGGATTGGAAGACTGAAGGAGCATTCATTAACCCGTATGGCATGACGAGATACTCGTAATGACCCGAGGTGGTGCTAAATGCTGTTTTCCATTCATCCCCCTCCCTAATGCGCACCAGATTGTACGCGCTCCTAAGATCCAACTTTGTGAAGAACCGCGCTCCGCGTAATGATTCTGTCATAGTCGCAATCAGTGGAAGAGGGTAACTGTACTTAACCGTGATCTGATTGAGACTACGGTAATCAATACACGGGCGCAAACCCCCGTCCTTCTTCTTCACAAAGAAGAAACTCGAGGAAACCGGGAAGTGGAGGACCGTATGTATCCCTGTGCCAAGGACTCGGCTATGTAAGTCTCCATAGCCACTGTCTCCTCTTGAGACAGGGGATACACACGGCTCCGCGGGAAGTGCCGCTCCTGTTTGGAGATCTATCGCACAATCCCCCTGTCTATGAGGTGGTAGCCGTGTTGCCCTCGTTTTGCTGAACACCAGTGCTAAATCCTCATATTCAGGGGGAATGCGCATTGCGGGCACTTGGTTCGGACTCTCTACCGAGGTCGCCCCTAAGGAAACCCCTAGACATCTCCCTACACACTGGGCAGACCACTCCATAAGAGCCCTCTGTTGCCACGCAATGGTAGGATCATGGGCGCTTAACCAGGGAAGCCCCAGCACCACGGGATACGCAGGAGAGTCAATCAGATAAAACTGAATGATCTCCTCATGACCCCCCCTGCGTCGTCATCTTAAGTGGTGCTGTGACTTCTCTGATCAACCCCGACCCCAACAGCCGGCTGTCTAGGGCATGAACAGGAAAGGGGGCTTCTACCGGCCGAAGGGAAATTCCTAACCTATAACAAAATGCACGATCAACAAAATTCCCAGCTGCGCCTGAATCTACTAGCGCCTTATGCTGGGAATGAGGTGCCACCTGTGGAAATCTCACAGGTATACACATGTGACCAACAGAGAGCTCTGGGTAAGTGGGGCGCCTACTCACCTGAAATGACTCCCCAGTGCGTGACCTGTTGTCCCCTCTCCCAGGAGACCCTCCCCAGCACCTGGCCGCGGTGTGTCCTCCACGGCCACAGTTGGTGCAGGGGATGGCCCCCCTCGGGTTCTCTCTCCTCCTCTCTCTAGCGCCAGCACCTCCGAGCTCCATGGGATTCGGGTCGGAGGTGCTGGAGGGTGGAATGGACGACCCCCACTCGGGACGTCCGCGGGTAGCCAGCAGGGTGTCGAGACGGATGGAGATGTCCACCAACTGGTCGAAGGATAGGTTGGTGTCCCTGCAGGCCAGCTCACGACGAACGTCCTCTCGTAGGCTACACCGGTAATGGTCGATGAGGGCCCTCTCATATCCACCCCGCATCCGCCGCTAGAGTCCGGAACTCCAGGGCGAACTCCTGTGCGCTCCTCTTCCCCTGTCGGAGGTGGAACAGACGCTCCCCCGCCGCCTTCCCCTCAGGTGGATGATCGAAGACAGCCCTGAAGCGGCGGGAGAACTCCGCGTAGGTGATGGTAGCGGCGTCTATTCCCCTCCATTCGGCGTTGGCCCACTCCAACGCCTTGCCGGATAGACAGGAGATGAGGCGGAGACGCCTCGTATCCCGAGGGCGCTGGGTGTATGGTGGCCAGGTAGAGTTCCACCTGCAGGAGGAACCCCTGACACCCGGCTGCAGAACCATCATATGCCCTCGGGAGCGAGAGCCGAATGCCACTGGGTTCCGGTGCTGAGAGAGGCGGACTGGCCGTTGGTGATGGGATGGTGTGAGAAGGCGTGGGCACCTCTCCCGTAACCAACCGGCGCAGAGTGTTGGACACCTCGTTCATGGCGGCCCCAAGTTGCCGGATCATGATGTCTTGGTCGCTGATCCGCTCCTCCAGCGACTTGGGTGCCGCCACTGCTCCTGCTGACTCCATACTGGTGTGTTGTTCTGTCAAGGCTGAGGTGTATGTGGTGTGGGAGTCTGTCAGGCGCAGGACACCGAAGCTTAATCCAACAAAGTTTACTGTGAAACCACTAGGCAAAGATACAGTAAACGGCCTCAAAACAAAACAGAGGTGAGCAATACGCAAACTATGCGTATTACACTAAACAACGAAACAGATACAAAAACACGCAGCACTACGGACAGGCGAAAAACAACACACAACCTAACCAATACAAAACAGGCAACTTATAGGACACGTAATCAGACACAAACGGACACAGGTGTAAAAGACAGACAAAAGCAATCAAACATAGAAACATTCAACGGTGGCAGCTAGTACTCCGGGGACGACGAACGCCGAAGCCTGCCCGAACCAGGAGGAGGAGCAGCCTCGGCAGAATCCGTGACAATTATGTTTGGGCAAATCTAACACAATACATCACTGAGTACATGGTGGTGCCTGCATCATGTTATGGGTATGCTTTCATCGGCAAGGACTACAGAGTTTTTTAGGATGAAAATAAAATAAATAGAGCTAGGCAAAGTCCTAGAGGAAAACCCGGTTCAGTCTGCTTTCCAACAGACACTGGGAGACAAATCCACCTTTCAGCAGGACAATAACCTAAAACGCAAGGCCAAATATACACTGGAGTTACTTGCCAAGACGACATTGAATGTTCCTGTGGCCTAGTTACAGTTTTGACCTAAATCGGCTTGAAAAGCTATGGCAGCACTTGAAAATGACTGTCTAGCAATGATCAACAACCAACTTGACAGAGCTTGAAGAATTGTTTTAAGAATAATGGGCAAATATTGCACATTTCAATCATCTAAAAGTACAACCAAATTCCAATAGAAAAACAATGTCTGATTTTTGGTTGAGTGGTCACCTACAGTGCCTTCAGAAAGTATTCACACCCCTTGACTATTTCCACATTTTGTTGTGTTACAAAGTGGGATTAAAATTGATTTAATTGTCATTTTTTGTCAATGACCTACACATAATACTGTCAATAAAAAAGTTGTATTCATGGAAAATAAATCTCTAATACATTATTTTGATTACATAAGTATTCATCCTCCTGAGTCAATACTTGTTAGAACTTTGGCAGCGATTACAGCTGTGAGTCTTTCTGGGTACGTCTCTAAGGTCTTTGCAAACCTGGAGTAAAGCATAGTGATAACACATTGGGAATTCAACAAACTTTCTGCTGTCTTTTTGAGAGAGTGAATTTAGGTTCACCATATATTACCTAATTTACCACGTTGAAATGATGTGATGTGCCCAGTGGGTATGGATTTGATACAGAGCTGATGCTGGTTGACTCATACAGATGACTGAAACAAAACAATTTTATATTCACATTTAGCCATGTCATGTTTTATATACAGCAGTAAGCCCAGAAAACAGAAGTGTGTTTTTTTCAATGAAGTGACCTTCTGTAATGTGTTGATCCAAAACCAAAACTTGCACCCGCAAAATTTGGAAAGACAGACTTCTCCCCTCGCCCCAACCACCCCCACCCCCCTGAGACCACAGACACCTGTCTGGGATGTCAGGTCCAATGATCACAGGGATGAGAGAGGTCTCTAGCACGTTGCCTTGCAGCCCTGGCCGAGGCGAACTTCTCCAGATGGCAGGTGGTGGGAGCGTCTGTCATCTCTGTGTTGAGCTACCCTTCTAAAGTATATACAGTATTCACATCTTAGTTGGCTACTGGTTGTGGCATTGACTGAATGGCCATCCTATGAGGGAATAATGTGCAACAACCACTAGCAGTCTGCTTTATTATCAAGGCATCTTTGCTGCTCAAAGAACCAATGTCTGGTGGATCTTACAGCGTATCATTCTACAGAGTAGAAGGACTAAACGACTGACTAATGACAATGTGTCCATTTTAAATTAAGTGTCTTTTCCATGATATTCATATTACTACTTAAGCAGGTCTAAAGTGCCTATGATATTCTTGAGAGGGATCAGTGCAATATTCTTTGATAAATGATTTAACATGTACAGTATTACAAGTTGCTGCTCATGCCAGCTCTGCAATAACTCATGACCAAATACAGTATTATGTTTTATTAAAGGCTTTTCAGATGTTTGGGATTTCTCAAAATACAGCTCTACTAGTTGGACTGATACAGAGAGATGTATCAGACCTTTAACGATGATGGGAAACTGTAGTGACCTATCACTGAGGGGAATATTTGTTTGAAGTTTATTCAATGTGATATCATTGAAGGCAGTTAGATTCAGAACCACTCAACCTTTACTTTTACACGGGGTGCTTGAATCTTATGTTATTGCACTCATTCATACATTTAAAATACATTTTACACTTCTTTCTCTTGTTTACTTTCATTTAACCTTTTAGCAGCAAAGAAAATTCTCACAGAAGAAATGACATGGTAAGATAATTGATATTCCTGCATTATTGTATTTAAAGTATCATGAGATAAACTGAAGGATGCCTCTGTGATTGATTTATGTTTTGGGACATTATTACTTTAAACAGTATTTCTGTGTTATGTGCCTTGAGACAACTCGGCCAGTCAATGGATATTTCCATTGCTCCAAAGTCTTATTTCTTCCCCCGATGTTGGGCGATTAGGCCTGGCTCGCAGTCGACGTTCCAATTAATCCCAAAGGTGTTCGATGGGGTTGAGGTCAGGCCTCTGTGCAGGCCAGTAAAGTTCTTCCACGCTGATCTCGACAAACCATTTCTATATGGACCTCGCTTTGTGCACGGGGGCATTGTCATGCTGAAATAGGAAAGGGCCTTTCCCAAACTGTTGCCACAAAGTTGGAAGCACAGAATCGTCTAGAATGTATGCTGTAGCGTTAAGATTTCCCTTCACTGGAACTAAGGGGCCTAGCCCGAACCATGAAAAACAGCCCAGACCATTATTCCACCTCTACCATAAATGGTTTTGAGCTGTGGGAAAGATCTCAATTGGATACTCCTCACGTCCTCTCTCCTTGTCTCCTTCTCAAAACCCATTGGATAAGAAAGCCAGAGGTCCTTCCCCTCTGACCTTCTCCTCCAATGGGTTTTGAGAAAGAAATGCGGAGCGAGGATACGAGGAGTATACAATTGAGATCTCCCCATGATTTATTTTGCACGTTTTGAGAACCTGTAACATGTTTCATTTTAATAAAAATGTGTTTGTTTAAAAAAGGAGACCAGGAACACTATGTATGAGTATAATTATTGATGATCAATTAATTGAATATCAGTGATGATTACATGCTCCACATTTTTTTTAACACACACACACAGACACAGATCACGTAACAGTACATTAGAGGACACTGTCACCTAGTGGATAATGGATAAACTGTATTATTTGCCAATGGTTCTGCTTTACAAGATCATAATGAGAATACCATCTTTGTTCTCCTGAGTCTCTCTTGTTGAAGGTATAAACATGTATGGATACATACATGAGGCTACAAATTATAGTGTAGGACTACATTGCAGTCATGAACAGACCTACTAAATAACCTAGCTAGAATCATAAGTGTCCTCTGACTCTCACCCCTCCATATGACCTCATGTTCCATGAACATTTGCATATTTAGCAAAACCGATTAGGATATTCTGACTATTTAGGCCTACTTATTCAAGTGGCCTTGCTACTGAAAATGTAATGCCAAGAGTGTGCAAAGCTGTCATCAAGGCAAAGGGTGGCTATTTGAAGAATCTCAAATATAAAATATATTTTGATTTGTTTAACACTTTTTTGGTTACTACATGATTCCATATGTGTTATTTCATAGTTTTGATGTCTTCACTATTATTCTACAATGTAAAAAATAGTAAAAATAAAGAAAAACCCTTGATTGAGTAGGTGTGTCCAGACTTTTGACTGGTAATGTATGTCAGTAGAAGTGCAGTATTTTCATAAGGAGAGTTATACTTGGAATACGGAGGAGGAATGGAGGTGAAAAGAGAGGCAGAGGAGGTCTAAGAGAGAGAGGGAGGAAGAGGGGGAGTTTGAGTCGGTTAAAAATGACAGAAAAAAGGGAGATGGTTTGTTAAAGAAGATGGGGAAAGTGGTGGTATGTGTAAATTGTAGTGGTGCCCATGTGGCTGGGGATACGAAATGTCCGGTGCGAGAGAGGCAGGTTGAGGTTTCCAGGGTTAGAGTAGTGCAGAAGTTGTCATATGCTGAGGCAGTGAAGAAAGTAGAGGAAGATGGGTCAAGTGGGAGGGATCCTGAGAGGAATGGTGTGAGTAATATATATGTACCAGTACAGAGGGATAAACCAACAAGTGATATATGTTTCAGTAAGATTGGATTTTTGGCATTTATAGCAATGGTTATCAACTGTACTGCAGGGATGGAACGTAAGTCGCAGAAAATATAGGTTGTGGTGGCAGTTGCAGAGAGGTATTTGGGTGTGCAAGACTTGACATCAGAAGAGTTACAGGGTGTGTTAAGTGGTGGTGTCCCATCCTTTCAGGCTGTTGGCCTGAAGTAGGAATAAATATATTTAAATAGGGGAGTATGGTAGATATTATTATTTATTTATTTATTTTATTTTATATGTGAGTGTAGTTTTAGATGGTAGGGTTTTGGTTGTATTATATTTTGTATTTTTAAGCGAAGTATAAGGGAGTTATACTCCAGTCTAGTAGGCGGCAGTAATGCAACATGTATTGGATGCCAACCGCCGTTAAACCTCATCGAAGAAGAAGACATTTCTGTGGTTCGTGATGAGAATGCTTGTATACCAGGTAAGTTTTCCCTATAAACTGCGAATAAAGGTGTGTTTCAAAGCTTTTTTCACCCGACAACTAAGGAGGAGCTCATATTTATACCCAGTGAGAGTTATTATTATGCAATTGTGTCATTTGCTCTCAGTGCTACTTGCAATGTTGTACGTCGAAGATGGTTTCAGTTTTGTTTCTTCCGTAATGAGTACAAATGTACAGAAAAATCCCCCACATTCTATTATATTCAGCGAAGTATTTGTTTTATTTGTATTTAAGTCAACTTAACTCATTACTTTTGTAGCCAAATAGGACACATTTTGTGATCAATGCACATTACACAGTCAATACACACCTGGCTGTAGATGTGCTCATACTAGGCCCAGTCAGTGCTGGCTATGGTTCAGTACTTGCACTACATGACCAAAAGTATGTGGACACCTGCTCGTCGAACATCTCATTCCAAAATCATGGGCATTAATATGGAGTGGGTCCCCCCTTTGTTGCTATAACAGCCTCCACTCTTCTGGGAAGGCTTTCCACTAGATGTTGGAACATTGCTGTGGGGACTTGCTTCCAGGCCTCTGTGCAGGCCAGTAAAGTTCTTCCACACCGATCTCGACAAACCATTTCTATATGGACCTCGCTTTGTGCACAGGGGCATTGTCATGCTGAAACAGGAAAGGGCCTTCCCCAAGCTGTTGCCACAAAGTTGGAAGCTCAGAATCGTCTACATTTTAGTCATTTAGCAGACGCTCTTATCCAGAGCGACTTACAGTGCATACATTATTTCATACTGCCCCCCCCGTGGGAATCGAACCCACAACCCTGGCGTTGCAAACGCCATGCTCTACCAATTGAGCTACATCCCTGCCGGCCATTCCCTCCCCTACCCTGGGCCAATTGTGCGCCACCCCATGAGTCTCCCGGTCGCGGCCGGCTGCGACAGAGCCTGGATTCGAACCAGGATCTCTAGTGGCACAGCTAGCACTGCGATGCAGTGTCTTAGACCACTGCGCCACTCAGGAGGGAATGTCATTGTATGCTGTAGCGTTAAGATTTCCCTTCACTGGAACCAAGGGGCCTAGCCCGAACCATGAAAAACAGCCCCAGACCATTATTCCACCTCTACCAAACTTTACAGTTGGCACTATGCATTAGCGTTCTCCTGGCATCCGCCAAACCCAGATTCATCGGAATGCCAGATGGTGAAGCGTTCTCTAGAGTGATGAATCACGCATTTCCACTGCTCCAGAGTCCAATGGTGGCGAGGTTTACTTTACTTTACTGACTTTATTGTTCCCATGGGGAAATTTTGTTGCAGTATCATGTACACGTTTAAAGTGGCCTTTAAATTCATTCCGGGTACAGGGGATGGCTTGGGTCTAAAATGATTTCGTGAGCCTTGCTGAGGATCTCATCCAAGCCTGTCTGTTTGACTCCAAGTACCTGACTTACTGTGGTGATAATCCTTCTCAGCATATTTTTCTGGCTGACAGTGGCATTGCCAAACCAACAGACGATACAAAAAGTTTAAATACTCTCAATGAAAGATTTGTAAAACAGTCAGTATAGTAAAGTCAACATTAAAAGATCCCAGCATTTTGAGAAAGTACAGTCTCTGCTGAAGCATATTGTAGATCAGGTCTGTACATTTACTCCACTGAAGCTTATTGTCCAAAAGGACACCCAGATATTTGTATTACACCACTCCAGCCGACGCTTGGCATTGTGCATGGTGATCTTAGGCTTGTGTGCGGTTTCTCAGCCATGGAAACCCATTTTATGAAGCTCCCTAACGAACACTTCTTGTGCTGATGTTGCTTCCAGAGGCAGTTTGGAACTCGTTGGTGAGTGTTGCAACCGAGGACAGACTATTTTTACGCGCTTCAGTACTCAGCGGTCCTGTTCTGTGAGCTTGTGTGGCCTACCACTTCGCGGCTGAGGTGTTGTTGCTCCTAGACGTTTCCACTTAACAATAACAGCACTTACAGTTGACCGGGGCATCTCTAGCAGGGCAGAAATTTGACGAACTGACTTGTTGGAAAGGTGGCATCCTATGACGGTGCCACGTTGAAAGTCACTGAGCTTTTCAGTAAGGCCATTCTACTGCCAATGTGGGTCTATGGAGACGGGTGTGGCTGAAATAGCCAAATCCACTAATTTGAAGGGGTGTCCACATACTTGTGTATATATAGTGCCTTGTACTTTGCACTACAGTAGTCTATACTCTTCCGAAGAGAAAAGTTGTAAAGATTGTCTATCAATCAATCCCATTGATTATTCCTGTGCTGTCTGTATGTCAGGATGTCTGTTGAAAGCCAAGAGAACCGGACAGTGGAGGTGCTGGGAGTACCGGAGGAGGTGGAGTATGAGCTGCTGTATTTGTACTTTGAGAACAAGCGTCGTTCTGGAGGAGGTAGTCTGGTGTCTGTGAAGCTGGAAGGGAGCCGGGCTTTACTGCTGTTTGAAGAGGCAGAGGGTAAGGATAGATTCAGTCTGTGTAATTATTGTGATCTGATATAATGTTGAAGGCCAATAAGTTTCACTTTATGAACCTACACATCAGAATCTATGATTTTTTTGTTTATCTGGATCCCCATAAGCTGATGTCTTAGCGACAACTAGTCTTTCAGTGGTCCACAAATTCATGATATTATTGTACTAAAAAACTATTCATGTATTGCCATCCATGGCATGCTGATTATGTCTGTCTTTGATTGACAGTCGCATCAAGGGTCCTGTCTAAAAGACCACATGTCCTGAACAATGCTGAGCTGACCGTGAGGAAGCCTGCGTGTAAGGATCCACGGAGGTTGTTGCTGCGGGGGGTTAACCCAACCACCAGTCAGGATCTGGTGGAGCTGTATGTAGAGAACATGATGGGGATGGACATAGACGACTACACTCTCTACCCCTCACCTGGCAGGGACCTGGTCCTAGTACACTTCCATCAGGCCTTCAATAAAGGTTTGGGGTTTTCCTATTAAGTTTAACCCCCTAGAGTCGATTTCGGCAGCCCAGCGGAAATTTAATTAGCATAAACAATTAATCCCCATAAAAATCTGTCAGTTTAAGCTAGAGATGTTTTTTTGCGTTGGAAGCGTCTCAATCCACCGCATCCACCGATGTCGCATTTCCGCATCTGCGGTTAAAGGTGACAGAGCTAGAGCGACGGTGTTTGTTAGAACATGAGACCAATGTTCCCTCTAAGCTGCGCGGGCGCAGAATAAATATCAACCCGTGCAGAGAAGCACTGAACTTTCTAGAATTTTCTCCCTTAACACTATAAACGTTTCCCTTTACTGTGTCAATTGTGATCTAATCAATGCAATATTATCCACTTTCAATGCAACATATTGAAACAAAACGAACTATGCAAGAGATTTTGTAGGCAGAACGCATCTGAGTAGGATTCTATTGCATTGACACGCACGACTCAGCCTGTACTCGACACAGTCCGTTGCGACATAACCAATCAAAACTGCAGTAGGCCTATATGCAAATATACCATTGCTATATATGGATCTGTGCCATTCACTTTGAACTGGACTGTGTTTACAGCATGAGCGCTCATGAGTAGACACACTTGCTTTTAGCGAGAGCTACATGTAGCCACGTGCAGGGCCGGTCCTTGCCGTTCTGCCGCCATAGGCGAGACCAAAAAATGCCAGCCCTCCCGAAACTTGAAAAGTCCCAGTAAGCAAAATGACGTTGAAAAGATGTCTAAAATAAGTATTTTCCAGACGTTGAAGTTAGGTTCAATTAGGTTCTGAATGAAAGGTGAAAAGGTATTTTCGGTATGTTTAAAATACATATTTTCCAGGACTTTGAAAAGGCATATTTTCCTGACGTTGAAAAATACTTATTTTCCTTTTTTTTTTTTTTATGAAAGTTGAAAATAAATAATTTATAGACGTCTATGTTTTGTCCAAATCAAGGCTGGTCCAGACCGGACAAAATCTGAACCAAACATAGACGTGGATGTGGAAACTGACGTGGTCCGGAACTGCACCAAGAAAATATGTCCAAAAAGAGCCTTGCTTACTGAGGTGTAGCCTACAGTGTTGCCTGAAATTGTATTTTATGAATGCCCATCTACAGTGGGGAAAAAAGTATTTAGTCAGCCACCAATTGTGCAAGTTCTCCCACTTAAAAAGATGAGAGAGGCCTGTAATTTTCATCATAGGTACACGTCAACTATGACAGACAAAATGAGAATTTTTTTCTCCAGAAAATCACATTGTAGGATTTTTTATGAATTTATTTGCAAGTTATGGTGGAAAAAAAGTATTTGGTCAATAACAAAAGTTTCTGTCAGGGTTGAGTGTAGAGGGAACGTGGAATCACACGCAGGACACAGAGATTCGAAGACAGATGTCTTTAGTGAAGTCCGTTAGTACAAGCCAAACACGGCAACAGGCCACAGGCGAAAACAAACGCACACCGGACTGTCCAAAGTAAGTACGCACAACGTGCAGGACTCTCTAAACAAAACGAATACAGAGAGCACAAAACAGAGGACCAACAACAACACGTGACATCGAACAATTACACACAACACCTGACCAAACACAAGAGAACTAAATAGGGTGCCTAATGAACACTTAACAATAAACAGGTGTAACAAACAGACAAAACCAATCAAACATGAAACATCGAACGGTGGCAGCTAGTACTCCGGAGACGACGACCGCCGAAGCCTGCCCGAACAAGGAGAAGGAGCTGCCTCGGCCGAAACCGTGACAGTACCCCCCCCCCTTGACGCGCGGCTCTAGCCGTGCGCCGCCCCCGGAGGACGCGGAGCAGGGCGCGTAGGATGACCACGATGGAACTCGGTCAGAAGAGACGGGTCTAGAATGTCCCTCCTCGGCACCCAGCACCGCTCCTCCGGGCCGTACCCCTCCCACTCCACGAGATATTGGAGACCCCCCATCCGGCGTCTCAAATCTAGGATGGCCCGAACAGTGTACGCCGGAGCCCCCTCGATGTCCAACGGGGGCGGAGGAGTCTCTTCTATCTCAAAGTCCTGGAGTGGACCAGCTACCACCGGCCTGAGGAGAGACACATGGAACGAGGGGTTAATATTTTTGTAATCAATGGGCAGTTGTAACCTGTAACACACCTCGTTCAATCTCCTCAGGACTTTAAAAGGCCCCACAAACCGCCGACCCAGCTTCCCGGCAGGGCAGGCGGAGGGGCAGGTTTCTGGTTGAGAGCCAGACTCGATCTCCAGGTGCGTACACTGGCCCCTCACTGCGGTGGAGGTCGGCGCTCGTCTTCTGTCGACGGATGGCTCGCTGCAGATGGACGTGTGCAGCGTTCCACGTCTCCTCCGAGCGCCGCACCCACTCATCCACCGCAGGGGCCTCGATCTGGCTCTCATGCCAAGGTGCCAGAACCGGCTGGTACCCTAACACACACTGGAAAGGGGTTAGTTTAGTGGAGGAGTGGCGGAGAGAGTTCTGTGCCATCTCGGCCCAGGGCACATATCTCGCCCACTCCTCCGGCCGGCCCTGGCAATATGACCTCAGAAACCTACCCACATCCTGGTTGACACGTTCGACCTGCCCATTACTCTCCGGGTGGTAACCTGAGGTAAGGCTCACCGAAACCCCCAACCGTTCCATAAACGCTCTCCAGACTCTGGAGGTAAACTGGGGGCCTCGATCAGACACTATATCCTCGGGTACCCCGTAATGCCGGAAGACGTGAGTAAATAGAGCCTCAGCGGTCTGTAGGGCAGTAGGAAGACCCGGCATGGGAAGGAGACGACAGGCCTTCGAGAACCGATCCACAACGACCAGGATGGTGGTATTCCCCTGTGAGGAGGGAAGGTCGGTAACAAAATCCACCGAGAGGTGAGACCAGGGTCGTTGTGGAACGGGCAGGGGTTGTAACTTACCCCTGGGCAAGTGTCTGGGCGCCTTACACTGGGCACACACTGAGCAGGAGGAGACATAAATCCTCACATCCCTGGCTAACGTTGGCCACCAGTACTTAGTACTAAGGCAGTGCACCGTCCGGCCAATACCTGGATGTCCAGAGGAGGGTGACGTGTGAGCCCAATAAATAAGCCGATCCCGGACCTCGAGCGGGACGTACGTCCGACCACCGGACACTGTGGAGGGCTAGGGTCGGTGCGTAATGCCCGCTCGATCTCCGCATCGACCTCCCATACCACCGGTGCAACCAGACAAGACTTAGGTAGTATGGGAGTGGGCTCCACGCACCTCTCCTCTGTGTCATACCGCCGAGACAGGGCATCTGCCTTCCCGTTCTGGGACCCAGGGATGTAAGTGATCTTAAACACGAACCGGGCTAGAAACATAGTCCACCGAGCCTGGCGAGGATTTAGTCTCTTGCTGCCCGAATGTATTCCAGGTTACGGTGGTCAGTCAGAATGAGAAAAGGGTGTTGAGCCCCCTCAAGCCAATGCCTCCACACCTTTAGGGCCTGTACCACGGATAACAGCTCCCTGTCCCCTACGTCATAATTCCGCTTCGCCGGACTGAGCTTTTTCGAATAAAAACCACAGGGGCGGAGTTTAGGTGGTGTGCCGGACCGTTGTGAAAGAACAGCCCCGATACCGGCTTCAGACGCGTCCACCTCCACTTGGAATGGTAAAGTGGGATCCGGGTGCGCCAGCACTGGAGCCGAGGTAAACAGGTCCTTCAGTCTCCCAAAAGCCCTGTCCGCCTCAGCTGACCACCGCAAGCGCACTGGACCCCCCTTCAGAAGGGACGTTATGGGAGCTGCCACCTGTCCAAAACCCCGGATAAACCTCCGGTAGTAATTCGCAAAACCCAAGAACTGCTGCACCTCTTTAACCGTGGTTGGGGTTTGCCAATTACGCACGGCTGACACACGGTCAACCTCCATCCTCACCCCTGACGCAGACAACTGATAACCCAAAAAGGGAGACCGACTCCTGGAAGAACAGACATTTCTCGGCTTTGACATACAGGTCATGCTCCAACAATCTCCTCAATACTCTGCGCACCAGGGCTACATGCTCGACCCGGGTAGAACTGTACACCAGAATATCGTCGATGTACACCACTACTCCCTGCGCCTGCATGTCCCGGAAAATCTCATCTACAAAGGATTGGAAGACTGATGGAGCATTCATTAACCCGTATGGCATGACGAGATACTCGTAATGACCGGAGGTAGTACTAAATGCTGTCTTCCATTCATCGCCCTCTCTAATGCGCACCAAGTTATATGCGCTCCTGAGGTCCAATTTTGTGAAGAACCGTGCCCCGTGTAATGACTCCGTCATAGTCGCAATCAGCGGGAGCGGATAACTATATTTCACAGTCACCTGATTTAGACCGCGGTAATCAATACACGGGCGCAAACCTCCATCCTTTTTCTTCACAAAAAGAAGCTCGAGGACGCGGGTGAAGTGGAGGGCCGTATGTATCCCTGTCTCAGAGACTCGGCAATGTATGTCTCCATTGCCCTCTTCTCCTCCTGTGACAACGGATACACATGGCTCGCGGGAGCGCAGCTCCTGCCTGGAGGTCTATCGCACAATCCCCCTGTCTATGAGGCGGCAACCGTGCCGCTCTTGTCTTGCTAAACACGAGTGCCAAATCCTCATACTCAGGTGGAATGTGCAGTGCGGGCATCTGGTTCGGACTCTCCACCGAGGTCGCCCCTACGGAAACACCCAGACATAGCCCCTCACACTGAGCAGACCACCCTTTAAGAGCCTTCTCTCGCCCCGAAATAGTAGGATCATGGGTAATCAACCAGGGAAGCCCCAGTACCACCGGATACGCAGGAGAGTCGATCAGATAGAGCTGTATCGTCTCCTCATGACCCCCCTGCGTCTTCATCCTAAGTGGCGCTGTGACCTCCCTAATCAACCCGGATCCTAACGGACGACTATCTAGGGCATGTACAGGGAAAGGATTATTAACCGGAAGGAGGGGAATCCCTAACTCTACACAGAATTTGCGATCTACAAAATTCCCAGCTGCGCCTGAATCTACTAGCGCCTTATGCTGGGAACGAGGTGCAACCTGTGGAAAACAAACAGGTATAGTTATGTGTACGACAGAAAGCTCTGGGTAAGTGGGGCGCCTACTCACCTGGGAGGACTCCCCAATGTGTGGTCTGCCGTCTCCTCCACCAGGGGACCCTCCCCAGCACCTAGCCGCGGTGTGCCCTCCACGGCCACAGTTGGTGTGCCCTCCTCTAGCGCCAGCACCTCCGAGCTCCATCGGGCTCGGCTCGGAGGCACTGGAGGGTGGAATGGGCGACCCCCACCTGGGACGTCCGCGGGTAGCGAGCAGGGTGTCCAGCCGAATGGCCATGTCAACCAACTGGTCAAATGAGAGTGTAGTATCCCTGCACGCCAACTCTCTGCGGACGTCCTCCCGGAGGCTGCAGCGGAAGTGGTCTATGAGTGCCCGCTCATTCCACCCTGCATCTGCCGCTAGAGTCCGGAACTCCAGTGCAAACTCCTGAGCGCTCCTCATCCCCTGCCGGAGGTAGAATAGACGCTCCCCCGCCGCCTTCCCCTCTGGTGGATGGTCGAACACTGCACGGAAGCGGCGGGAGAACGCCGCATAGGTGATAGTAGCGGCGTCTATTCTCCTCCATTCGGCGTTGGCCCACTCCAACGCCTTGCCGGTGAGACAGGAGATGAGGGCGGAAACGCTCTCGTGTCCCGAGGGCGCCGGGTGTACGGTGGCAAGGTAGCGTTCCACTTGTAACAGGAACCCCTGACACCCGGCAGCGGTGCCGTCGTACGCCCTCGGGAGCGAGAGCCGAATCCCACTGGGTTCCGGTAGTTGGACGGGCGGGCTGACCGATGGTGATGGTGCGGTAGGTGGGGGTGTGGGTACCCCGCTGGTCTCCCATCGATGGAGGGTGTTCATCACTCGGTCCAGGGCGTGCCCGATTTGGTTGATTCTATCCTCCTGACCACGAAGGCGCTCCTCCATGATCTCGGTGGGTGCGGGTGCTCCTGCTGATTCCATATAGATGGTGTGTAATTCTGTCAGGGTTGAGTGTAGAGGGAACGTGGAATCACACGCAGGACACAGAGATTCGAAAACAGATGTCTTTAGTGAAGTCCGTTAGTACAAGCCAAACACGGCAACAGGCCACAGGCGAAAACAAACGCACACCGGACTGTCCAAAGTAAGTACGCACAACGTGCAGGACTCTCTAAACAAAACGAATACAGAGAGCACAAAACAGAGGACCAACAACAACACGTGACATCGAACAATTACACACAACACCTGACCAAACACAAGAGAACTAAATAGGGTGCCTAATGAACACTTAACAATAAACAGGTGTAACAAACAGACAAAACCAATCAAACATGAAACATCGAACGGTGGCAGCTAGTACTCCGGAGACGACGACCGCCGAAGCCTGCCCGAACAAGGAGAAGGAGCTGCCTCGGCCGAAACCGTGACAGTTTCTCAATACTTTGTTATATACCCTTTGATGGCAATGACACAGGTCAAACGTTTTCTGCAAGGTTTTCACACACTGTTGCTGGTATTTTGGCCCATTCCTCCATGCAGATCTCCTCTAGAGCAGTGATGTTTTGGGGCTGTCGCTGGGCAACACAGACTTTAAACTCCCTCCAAAGATTTTCTATGGGGTTGAGATCTGGAGACTGGCTAGGCCACTCCAGGACCTTGAAATGCTTCTTACGAAGCCACTCCTTCGTTGCCCGAGTGGTGTGTTTGGGATCATTGTCATGCTGAAAGACCCAGCCACGTTTCATCTTCAATGCCCTTGCTGATGGAAGGAGGTTTTCACTCAAAATCTCACGATACATGGCCCCATTCATTCTTTCCTTTACACGGATCAGTCGTCCTGGTCCCTTTGCAGAAAAACAGCCCCAAAGCATGATGTTTCCACCCCCATGCTTCACAGTAGGTATGGTGTTCTTTGGATGCAACTCAGCATTCTTTGTCCTCCAAACACGACGAGTTGAGTTTTTACCAAAAAGTTCTATTTTGGTTTCATCTGACCATATGACATTCTCCCAATCCTCTTCTGGATCATCCAAATGCACACTAGCAAACTTCAGACGGAACTGGACATGTACTGGCTTAAGCAGGGGGACACGTCTGGCACTGCAGGATTTGAGTCCCTGGCGGCATAGTGTGTTACTGATGGTAGGCTTTGTTACTTTGGTCCCAGCTCTCTGCAGGTCATTCACTAGGTCCCCCCGTGTGGTTCTGGGATTTTTGCTCACCGTTCTTGTGATCATTTTGACCCCATGGGGTGAGATCTTGCGTGGAGCCCCAGATCGAGGGAGATTATCAGTGGTCTTGTATGTCTTCCATTTCCTAATAATTGCTCCCACAGTTGATTTCTTCAAACCAAGCTGCTTACCTATTGCAGATTCAGTCTTCCCCAGCCTGGTGCAGGTCTACAATTTTGTTTCTGGTGTCCTTTGACAGCTCTTTGGTCTTGGCCATAGTGGAGTTTGGAGTGTGACTGTTTGAGGTTGTGGACAGGTGTCTTTTATACTGATAACAAGTTCAAACAGGTGCCATTAATACAGGTAACGAGTGGAGGACAGAGGAGCCTCTTAAAGAAGAAGTTACAGGTCTGTGAGAGCCAGAAATCTTGCTTGTTTGTAGGTGACCAAATACTTATTTTCCACCATAATTTGCAAATAAATTCATTAAAAATCCTACAATGTGATTTTCTGGATTTTTTTTCTCTCATTTTGTCTGTCATAGTTGACGTGTACCTATGATGAAAATTACAGGCCTCTCTCATCTTTTTAAGTGGGAGAACTTGCACAATTGGTGGCTGACTAAATACTTTTTTTCCCCACTGTATGTGGTAAGCCTATCGTTTTGTAAAACACCAAAAAACGACGTCCAGATAGGACCAAAAAAAAAGACATCAGCTCGTGCTACCATGTAGGCCCGCAATGGAATTTTATGAATGCCCGTCCATGTGCTAGGCCCACCGTTTGTAAAACAGGCCATTGCAACTGCTTTATTAGTCCTGATTCCTGTGACTAATCAATTTGGCTATTTAAGCTCTGAATGTCAGCTACCCAACTTTATCAGGAGTTGTCACAAGCCAATTAGCAATGTGTTTACACAGCGGGAAATGCAGAAGTATTTTATTTTTAGCTATGATTAGCTTGTCAAAAATGTAGGGATACAAACTTGAAACCACTGATCATGACAATGGGGTGAAACTCCTGAACAACAGTTGTGATTGTCAATTCCATATTTATTCTCGGATGTAGGACATACACTTTTTGGGACTATCTGTTGTGCCATGTAGTGAATCTGCTATTTAATGCGTTTGTATGGGCTAATAGCAGAAAGGCCCAAAAAAGAAAATACTTAAAGGGGTCTTTAAAATTCTAGCTAAAGTAACCTTGGTATGACCTTCTTAAAACAATTCCATGTAGCTTAGTAGAACCCCACTCCGGCTTAGACTGTACAGGGTTAAAGATGGAATCCGCAGTAGGGGAAACAGCGCCACTGGCCGCCCTACCACCCTTGTTCTTTTTTGTTGTTGCCGAGCTGAGGAGTGTCGCACAGCATGGTAAAAACACGGTAGTACATATTGTGTTCTTCTATTGCGTGTGCAATGATGTCCGAGGGGGGGAAAAGCAGTGTTCGTTGTTTGCAGTAACTTCTTTGTTGTAATATCGCAAACGTACGTGCAGAGTGCGAATTACACCATGATATTTGGGGGGGTCATTGAGTGCATGCACTTGCTCAAAGCTATTTTATAGGCCTTATAATAAAGAAGTCATTTAAACGGTAAAAATGAATTCCCTTTTTTATGTGGCATGAACACAACCAGTTATGATATTTTCATCTGATTGTCAAACAAATCACTTCAAAAGTAGGCATGTTCGTCCACTCCAAAATAACTCCAGCATCCATGTATATGCCTACTGTTACAAAACACCAAAAAGTGTGCCTAATGAAATTCAGCGATTGTCATTGATTAGGCCTACATTAATTGATGCGTCTTGCTGACTAATTGACATTTTTTGTAGCTTGAAAAGTCGGGACACCTGAAATGGGCTGAAACTGTCCCGGGAAAAATGGGATGGTCACCCTAACACACAGGGTCAACTTACTAGACTACAATGTGTATTACCATGAACTTCAAATAGGCCTACCGGTAGCCAGTGATGTAGTGTTTAACAAAATTGGTGGGGAAACTCTGATTGCCGGTTGTGGTGAAAAAAGTAATGCTCCCTATACTTTCAATGAATTTCTTTTTTTAAAGGTGGGTAAACAGCGCTTATTTGGGTTTACCCTCCGCTAGGCCTATACCACTGACGGTAGCCTACCCTCTCAGCCAAGGCCATTGTAAACACATGAACACATGCAGAATAGGTAGCCTACATTCAATATAATACATTATTTGAATCAAAACATGTTTTACACCCTAGTTCTTGAGTTGTCCATAATTAATAGTCTTCACAGATTGTCTTCACAGATTGTGACATAAAACACTACCTTTCTTTCCTTACATTAATGACATTTGACAGTGTTATTTGTCATTATTAATCATTTAACAATTGAATTAGAAGATTGAACTTAAACCTTGTACGACTCATGGAGATCTCGGAAAATGCACTTTTAAATGTAACTATGCCTACGTAACATTTCATCCATGAAAACAGTTCTCATGGGCACACAAATCCAAAATAATGTAGGCTTATGCCATTGCAAAATTGAATGCTTCTAACCGAAAGAGTCAACCATAGGCCTACTGTTATTAACGTATAGCCTACTTGTTGGATGGATTGGATGCGCACTTCTAGCCACGGATGGCACGGAGAACACCAGTACTCACGCGCACCTGAAAGTGAGCAATGAGTGCTCTAAACAGCTGACTGACAAAAGCTAAACAATATAAATCAACGGATAAATCTAATGCATTGGAATAAATGCTATTTTTATCAAGGACGCATGGCAAACAAATGGCGAAAATGAGGAAGTACAAAGGAAAATCTATGCGTTAACATGCTGACTAGACCGGGTGCGCGCATGTTGATTTTGTCCACCCACACCAGACGACATCAGGACACGCAGGTTGAAATATCAAAACGAACTCTGAACCAACTATATTAATTTGGGGACAGGTCGAAAAGCATTAAACGTTTATGGCAATTTAGCTAGCTAGCTTGCTGTTGCTAGCTAATTTGGCATGGGATATAAACATTGGGTTGTTATTTTACCTGAAATGCACAAGATCCTCTACGCCAACAATTAATCCACAGATAAAAGGGTAAACCGAGTTCGTTTCTAGTAATCTCTCCTCCTTCAGGCTTCTTCTTGTTCTTCTTTGGACTTTATATGGCGGTTGGCAACCAACTTTAAGGTGCATTACCACCACCAACTGGACTGGAGTGTGGACCTCTGTTAATTTTTGGGTATATGCTCCTAAAAATCTATGAGGAGATGGGAGAGGTGGGACATGCTATCAGATACCCATAGACTTCCAGTCATTGCGCTAATGCTAGTTGGCATTGGCTAGCAAAACTACTTCTAACTTCCTTCATACTGGGTAGAGAGACAAATGGTATCCACAAGTTCATCTGACTGGGGAAGTAGATAAAGAGCCTCATTGCCAAAATCCTGAAGTATGCCTTTAAGGATTCTAGCTTTAAGCCTGTCAGTATCACTTTAAAAACCTTTTTAGAAAGTTTGAAATTTGGATAAAAGTTAAGTATCATCACAATTAAACCACAGATTTTAAGTAATTGAGGACGGCTCATGATTTGGCAAACAATATAATTACAAATCTATTGTAAGTGGCTATGCTTTTGCATACAATATAGTTAATGTGTATATTCTTCCTTATTTTGCATGCACAGACTTCCAGAAGCTTTGCACAAAGATCTCTAAGAAGCCTCTGGATGGAGCGCAGATCGTTCTGGAACAGATCGATCAAACTGACTCCATCCTAATGGAGAACCTGCACCCCAGCATCACAGCAGACATGCTTAATCTGTACCTGGAGAGCCAACGGGGCGGGCGCGGTGAAGTTAAGGAGGTCACCATGAGGTCAGAGGGGGTTGCCAGGGTCTCCTTCCTGGACTTTGACTGTAAGTTTTGAACATAGACTTTTTTAATGTACTGTATCTCTACCAACTTTTTGTTTGGATGTAAGTTATGTTAAGGACATCATCATAAGGGCTTCATCTGTTTGTATACAAGCAATTCCGTTGTAGCTGTTGTATCCGTTTAAAGTAATTATGTTGTTAGATGTTGTATGTCAATGCAACATAAAAGCTATAAAGCAGAGGTATAAAGCATGCGAGTTCTATGCAGCTATTTAATGTATTTTATTCCCTTCCTTGTTATTGCATCTAACAGCAGTGGAACGTGTCCTTAACCAATCACACAAGATGGAGGAGACAGATCTAACAGTCAGTCCTTACTTCTCCTTCCTCCAATCAGAGGACAGCTCCTCCTCACCTCTGACCTCTCCCCTGACCTCTCTGAATGGAACATCAGATAGTAGCACAACGAACACACAGCAGACAGTCAGTGGTGGTCAATCACAGACTGGTTCTCTCCCTGCAGCCAGTACCAGTGACTGTTCTCAGTCCTCCCACCAGGCTACCTCTGAGCCTTTGGTCCCCACTCTGTCCCATGCAGCAGCAGCCCAGGGAGGCATGGATGACCTAACGTCGACCCCAGAGCCCATGTCTAGCCACATCTCCGTCCCAGACCCCGTGAAACTCACCCTGCTCCAGCTCAGTCCCCTGCCCCAGAGCCTCCAGCTGGCCCACCAAGGCTGTAGCATCCAGATCAGGGAGGACGGGGTCCACATGGCCGGGCCTGACCGGCTAGTGTTGGAGCAGCTGAAGAATGCTGTGTTGGAGTTCCTTGGGGGCGTGACCCAGGCTCATCTCACCTTTGACCCCGAGAAGGCCCACTTCCTGGCCAAACAGGAAGTGAAGGACAGGCTGCTGCAGACGTTGAAGGAAAAGGGGCTGCCGTCCATGTACACCGTGTCGGACTGTGTCATCGTGGTAACGTCTCTGTCTCTCAGCTTGGTGAGCCAGGCATGTAGCATGTTGAAGACCCTGCTGTCTGACTTCAGTATCCCTGTGGACAGAGAGTATGAGTGTATGTTATACGCCCAGGAGTGGACTAGCTTCCTCCAGTCTCTGGGTCTCTGCTCAGCTAAGGTGTCAGAAAGAGGACAGATAGATGTCCTGACTCTGAGAGGGTTGGAGGAGGAGAAGCAGGCTAAAATAGTAGAGTTCCTCAGTACACCCATTGAAACGGAGGCTATCATCTCTATGGAGCCAGGCATGTTGAAGTACATCCAGACCCACCGTCACCAGCTACTGGCTGATATGAACCAGGTGTCTATCTTCCCTTTGGACGCACATGACATCTGTGGACTCAGAGTAGGTGTTTGACGTTTTAGAATAATCATAAAAGCATGCATTCCATTATATACATTCTCTCATACCCTTTTCACACTACCGAATCAAGCTAAACTATACTGGTTACACATGCTGGAGAGGACAATGTGAAAAGAAAATATCTCAGTCAGCATAGTACGGCTAAAATGTGCATGCTGTCGTGAAAAGGGTATCAGATGTCTTGGTAAATGATGGTCTTATAAACTTTCCACCTCTTTAATCATCCATGTGACTGTGATTGGTAGATCCAAGGCAACGCTGGGGCATGTCAAATGGCTGATGAGGTTCTGAGGGGCGTGGTGTCGTCCACCGAGACCAGAACCATCACGGTGAAACAGCCAGGCGTGGCGCGGTTCCTCATCCAGGAGGGGGAGGGGACCAGCATCCTCAGGGAGATGCAGACTAAGTTCCAGGTCTACATAAACATGGAGAAGGTGCACTGGGAACCCCTGGAGAACGAGGTAGCTGGCTCAGTGATAAAGACATTAATATAGACTGTACCATTACTAATTAACTAGCAAATGAGGTAGCCGAATTGTAATTATCTACCACTCAGTAAAAGGCACATGACAGCCCGCTTGGAGTTTGCCAAAAGGCACCTAAAGAGAAACAAGATTCTCTGGTCTGATGAAACTAAGATTGAACTCTTTGGCCTGAATGTCTAGAGGAAACCTTCCCTACGGTGAAGCATGGTGGTGGCAGCATCATGCTGTGGGGATGTTTTTTAGTGGCAGGGACTGGGAGACTAGTCAGAATCGAGGGAAGGATGAATGGAGCAAAGTACAGAGAGATCCTTGATGAAAACCTGCTCCAGAGCACTCAGGACCTCCGACTGGGGCAAAGGTTCACCTTCCAACAGGACAACGACCCTAAGCACACCGCCAAGACAACGCAGGAGTGGCTTCGGGACAAGTCTTTGAATGTCCTTGAGTGGCCCAGCCAGAGCCCGGACTTGAAGCCGATCGAACATCTCTGGAGAGACCTGAAAATAGCTGTGCAACGACGCTCCCCATCCAACCTGACAGAGCTTGAGAGGATCTACAGAGAAGAATGGGAGAAACTCCCCAAATACAGGTGTGCTAAGCTTGAAGCGTCATACCCAAGAAGACTCGAGGCTTTAATCGCTGCCAAAGGTGCTTCAACTAAGTACTGAGTAAAGGGTCTAAATACTTATGTAAATGTGATATTTCAGAGGGGGGAAAAACAACTTAATCCAGTTTAGAATAAGACTGAAACGTAACAATGTGGAAAAAGTCAAGGGGTCTGAATACTTTCCGAATGCACTGTATACTGTATTTCTCTATATGTCTCTCTCTCTCATATATATGAGAGAGAGAGACATATAGAGACAAATACAGTATACAGTGCATTCGGAAAGTATTCAGACCCCTTGACTTTTTCCACATTGTTACGTTTCAGTCTTATTCTATCAAATACTTGTTCTCCCCACTGTGTGTGTATGTATATATGTGTGTGTATATATATATATATATATATATATATCTATACACACACACACACACAGTGGGGAGAACAAGTATTTGATACACTGCCGATTTTGCAGGTTTTCCTACTTACAAAGCATGTAGAGGTCTGTACTTTTTATCAATGGTACACTTCAACTGTGAGAGACGGAATCTAAAACAAAAATCCAGAAAATCACATTGTATGATTTTCAAGTAAATCATTTGCATTTTATTGCATGACATAAGTATTTGATACATCAGAAAAGCAGAACTTAATATTTGGTACAGAAACCTTTGTTTGCAATTACAGAGATCATACGTTTCCTGTAGGTCTTGACCAGGTTTGCACACACTGCAGCACGGATTTTGGCCCACTCCTCCATACAGACCTTCTCCAGATCCTTCAGGTTTCGGGGCTGTCGCTGGGCAATACGGACTTTCAGCTCCCTCCAAAGATGTTCTATTGGGTTCAGGTCTGGAGACTGGCTAGGCCTCTCCAGGACCTTGAGATGCTTCTTACGGAGCCACTCCTTAGTTGCCCTGGCTGTGTGTTTCGGGTCGTTGTCATGCTGGAAGACCCAGCCACGACCCATCTTCAATGCTCTTACTGAGGGAAGGAGGTTGTTGGCCAAGATCTCGCGATACATGGCCCCATCCATCCTCCCCTCAATACGGTGCAGTCGTCCTGTCCCTTTTGCAGAAAAGCATCCCCAAAGAATGATGTTTCCACCTCCATGCTTCACGGTTGGGATGGTGTTCTTGGGGTTGTACTCATCCTTCTTCTTCCTCCAAACACGGCGAGTGGAGTTTAGACCAAAAAGCTATATTTTTGTCTCATCAAACCCCATGACCTTCTCCCGTTCCTCCTCTGGATCATCCAGATGGTCATTGGCAAACTTCAGACAGGCCTGGACATGCGCTGGCTTGAGCAGGGGGACCTTGTGTGCGCTGCAGGATTTTAATCCATGACGGCATAGTGTGTTACTAATCAAATCAAATCAAATTGTATTGGTCACATGCGCCGAATACAACAGGTGCAGACATTACAGTGAAATGCTTACTTACAGCCCTTAACCAACAGTGCATTTATTTTTAACAAAAAAGGTAAAAATAAAACAACAACAAAAAAAGTGTTGAGAAAAAAAGAGCAGAAGTCAAATAAAATAACAGTAGGGAGGCTATATATACAGGGGGGTACCGTTGCAGAGTCAATGTGCGGGGGCACCGGCTAGTTGAGGTAATATGTACATGTGGGTAGAGTTAAAGTGACTATGCATAAATAATTAACAGAGTAGCAGCAGCGTAAAAAGGATGGGGTGGGGGGGCAGTGCAAATAGTCCGGGTAGCCATGATTAGCTGTTCAGGAGTCTTATGGCTTGGGGGTAGAAGCTGTTGAGAAGTCTTTTGGACCTAGACTTGGCACTCCGGTACCGCTTGCCGTGCGGTAGCAGAGAGAGAGAACAGTCTATGACTAGGGTGGCTGGAGTCTTTGACAATTTTGAGGGCCTTCCTCTGACACCGCCTGGTAAAGAGGTCCTGGATGGCAGGAAGCTTGGCCCCAGTGATGTACTGGGCCGTACGCACTACCCTCTGTAGTGCCTTGCGGTCGGAGGCCAAGCAGTTGCCATACCAGGCGGTGATGCAACCAGTCAGGATGCTCTCGATGGTGCAGCTGTACTAATAGTTTTCTTTGAGACTGTGGTCCCAGCTCTCTTCAGGTCATTGACCAGGTCCTGCCGTGTAGTTCTGGGCTGATCCCTCACCTTCCTCATGATCATTGATGCCCCACAAGGTGAGATCTTGCATGGAGCCCCAGACCGAGGGTGATTGACCGTCATCTTGAACTTCTTCTTTTTTCTAATAATTGCGCCAACAGTTGTTGCCTTCTCACCAAGCTGCTTGCCTATTGTCCTGTAGCCCATCCCAGCCTTGTGCAGGTCTACAATTTTATCCCTGATGTCCTTACACAGCTCTCTGGTCTTGGCCAATGTGGAGAGGTTGGAGTCTGTTTCATTGAGTGTGTGGACAGGTGTCTTTTATACAGGTAACGAGTTCAAACAGATGCAGTTAATAAGGGTAATGAGTGGAGAACAGGAGGGCTTCTTAAAGAAAAACTAACAGGTCTGTGAGAGCCGGAATTCTTACTGGTTGGTAGGTGATGAATATGATGAAAATTACAGGCCTCATCTTTTTAAGTGGGAGAACTTGCACAATTGGTGGCTGACTAAATACTTTTTTTCCCCACTGTACCTCTACATGCTTTTGTAAGTAGGAAAACCTGCAAAATCGGCAGTGTATCAAATACTTGTTCTCCCCACTGTATATATACACTGCTCAAAAAAATAAAGGGAACACTTAAACAACACATCCGAGAAAAGTAATATGGTGTAAGCAAAATGATCATTCGGAGTCACCAGAAATTCCAGTTACACCATATGACTAAACGGTTGTACTGAATGTCAATATGTTTGTCTTTGTATATTTTTTTGGTACACACAAATACATAATATTATCTCCTTTTCAAGTAAAGACACACGTTTTTGTCGGATAAGGGTATTTTATGTCAGTTTTTTTAGTTTTATAGTATAGCACATCAAGCAGCTAAAACTGAAAATAAGTTTATGTAAATAACTACTATCCTATATCTATCTATCTATATATCTATCTATCTATCTTAATTGAGAGTCAATTTGCAGATGCCTTTATCAAGCAAATGCTTTATCGTCAAGACACAGATTACTGCTGACTCAGTTGCAAATTTGCCACAGAATTCCAGGCGTTCCACTTTGGGGGGAGTAGACAGCAGGCTACGATCCATACAAGTGTTGTGTACACATCAGAGGGAAGCCAGTCCTACGCCACCATATCTGACTCCCTTAGACATGATGAGAGAGCAGTATGGGCTCACCTGGAGCCTGTCCTAAGAGATGTCAAGAACAAGAATCCACAAATCATGACACTCCACATGATGAGCGATGGTCCCGTCAACCAATACAGAAACAAGAAGAACATGTACCTACTCAACACTGCCATTTATTTACGGATTCAAACAAATCACCTGGAACTTTTCTGAAAAGGCCTACGGGAAGGGGGCATCAGATAGCGTGGGTGGGGCTATGAAACGTTGTACAGACAAACACATACAACGTGGGGAGGGTGTGCAGACTCCCAAGGAGCTCTTCCAACTACTTGAAGAGTGGATTGAGCATCAAGTTCTTTTGGATTATAGATGTCACTAAGTACGATGAAGCTGTGCCAAACAACCTTGCTGGAGTCAAAGGAACCATGAAATTGCACCAGGTCACCTCCACAGTGGAAGGGAAAATAAAACACCATGAAGTGTCTTGCTTCTGCAGCAGACCAAGCATCTGCAACACCTGTTTCAGTGCTGTGCCATCAGGACAACACCATCACTGAGGAACAGCAAGATGAAGCTGCAGCTGTGTCCAAGTCAACACTTGCTGAAAGTCTAGGCAGTTTTGTCATTGTCAGCTACGAAGATTGCCCCTTTGTGGGCCAGGTGCTGAAGGTGGTTGGGGAGAAAGTGCAGATCACTTGTATGCAGCAGCATGGAGTGAGGAATGTTTTTGTCTGGCCCTCTGTGCTAAACATTACCTTCTACTATGAAGGAGATGTAGCTCAGTTGATAGAGCATGGTGTTTGCAACGCCAGGGTTGTGGGTTCGATTCCCACAAGGGGTATGAAAAAAATTAAATAATGTAAGTCTGCTAAATGACGTAAAATGTAAATGTAGATCTGAATGAATGAAATAATCTTATTAGATACTTTTTTCTTTACATAGTTGAATGTGCTGACAACAAAATCACACAAGAATTATCAATGGAAATCAAATGTATCAACCCATGGAGGTCTGGATTTGGAGTCACCCTCAAAATTAAAGTGGAAAACCACACTACAGGCTGATCCAACTTTGATGTAATGTCCTTAAAACAAGTCAAAATGAGGCTCAGTAGTGTGTGTGGCCTCCACGTGCCTGTATGACCTACCTACAACGCCTGGGCATGCTCCTGATGAGGTGGCAGATGGTCTCCTGAGGGATCTCCTCCCAGACCTGGACTAAAGCATCCGCCAACTCCTGGACAGTCTGTGGTGCAACGTGGCATTGGTGGATGGCGCGAGACATGATGTCCCAGATGTGCTCAATTGGATTCAGGTCTGGGGAACGGGCGGGCCAGTCCATAGCATCAATGCCTTCCTCTTGCAGGAACTGCTGACACACTCCAGCCACATGAGGTCTAGCATTGTCTTGCATTAGGAGGAACCCAGGGCCAACCGCAACAGCATATGGTCTCACAAGGGGTCTGAGGATCTCATCTCGGTACCTAATGGCAGTCAGGCTACCTCTGGCGAGCACATGGAGGGCTGTGCGGCCCCCCAAAGAAATGCCACCCCACACCATGACTGACCCACCGCCAAACCGGTCATGCTGGAGGATGTTGCAGGCAGCAGAACGTTCTCCATGGCATCTCCAGACTCTGTCACGTCTGTCACATGTGCTCAGTGTGAACCTGCTTTCATCTGTGAAGAGCACAGGGCGCCAGTGGCGAATTTGCCAATCTTGGTGTTCTCTGGCAAATGCCAAACGTCCTGCACGGTGTTGGGCTGTAAGCATAACCCCCACCTGTGGACGTCAGGCCCTCATACCACCCTCATGGAGTCTGTTTCTGACCGTTTGAGCAGACACATGCACATTTGTGGCCTGCTGGAGGTCATTTTGCAGGGCTCTGGCAGTGCTCCTCCTGCTCCTCCTTGCACAAAGGCGGAAGTAGCGGTCCTGCTGCTGGGTTGTTGCCCTCCTACGGCCTCCTCCACGTCTCCTGATGTACTGGCCGGTCTCCTGGTAGCGCCTCCATGCTCTGGACACTACGCTGACAGACACAGCAAACCTTCTTGCCACAGCTCGCATTGATGTGCCATCCTGGATGAGCTGCACTACCTGAGCCACTTGTGTGAGTTGTAGACTCCGTCTCATGCTACCACTAGAGTGAAAGCACCGCCAGCATTCAAAAGTGACCAAAACATCAGCCAGGAAGCATAGGAACTGAGAAGTGGTCTGTGGTCACCACCTGCAGAACCACTTCTTTATTGGGGGTCTCTTGCTAATTGCCTATAATTTCCACCTGTTGTCTATTCCATTTGCACAACAGCATGTGAAATGTATTGTCAATCAGTGTTGCTTCCTAAGTGGACAGTTTGATTTCACAGAAGTGTGATTGACTTGGAGTTACATTGTGTGGATAAAGTAATCCTTCTACCCCCAAAACAATTGTAAAGTGGTTATCCCACCCACTGGCTATAGGGTGAATGCACCAATTTGTAAGTCGCTCTGGATAAGAGCGTCTGCTAAATGACGTAAATGTAAAATGTAAATGTTCCATTTATTTTTTTGAGCAGTGTATATATATCTGTTGTGGTATTCTAGCTTTGTCATCTCCCTACAGGACATCTTTGAGGCTGCGTGGAATATGTCGTCCCATCAGAGCTTCCAGAGAAGTTCCTTAGATGGTTCCTTACAGGCCTCAACATCAATTCTGACTCACACTATCCAGACCTCCAACAACCTCTCAGCTTCAGACAGAGGTGCATACTTTCATTTTACTATTCTCATATCAATCAAATGTATTTGTAAAACCCTTTTTACAACATTTGTCACAAAGTGTTGTACGGTAACACAGCCTAGACCCTAAAGAGCATATGGAAGCACAGTGGCCAGAATAATGTTCAGTTATTCTATTGGGATTGTTGTTTTGCAATTCATCACTGAAAACGTATGTACTGATCCCAGGTCGTATAGAGGAGGCAAAGAGGCTGTTCTCAGCCATAGATGAGACGGTGGACTCTGGCCTCTCCAGTTTGACCAGAACCACTGGCATGGAGGAGGATCTGTATACGGCCAGGGAACCCATGGCCCTCAGCACTTACCAGGGCCCAGACAGAGACAGCGCTAACATCAAGGTGGAGGAAGAGGCTCCACTGCCCATGGTGGAGGGAGGGGGAAGTGACGATGAAGCTGCTACTGCTCCTGTGGTGACTCAGGATGGAGAGCTGTCCTGGGCCATGCAACTCTCCACTACCCTGGAGGAGGAGGCCCAGATGTCCCTGGCCATCCAGTACTCCATGGAGACCACCAAGAGGTCCCTGGCCGACGAGGAGGAGGAGCTGCAGAAGGTTCTGGAGCTGTCCAGGAAGATGACGAAGATGACTCGGCATGATGGTGATGGTTGTGCCATGCCTATCGTTTCCCTCCCTGCTGCTGGCTCCCACCTCGATCAGGCTGTCCAGGTGTCTCTGCAGGAGGCCATCCAGTCTGCCAACACGGCAACAATCTTTGTGTTTGCTGGCTACAGTTGTGACCTGATCAGAGTGGACATTGCCCTGAACAAGAGGATCACTATTAAACAGCATGTGGAGAAGCTAGAGCACCGCAGCCTGAGGAGCCTGTCTCAGTATCACAGGTATGTGTGTGTGTACAGTTATGTGTTTTTTGTAGTGATGGGCACCGATATGGAAAATCTGTATAGATTTCAGTTGCATTTTTTTAACGATTCGATATCAATATCATATCGGTTTGTAGAAAATACATTGCAACAATGTGAATGTTTACTTTTTTTGTGAAGTACAGACAACTGCTTGCAGATTGCCCATTGGGCCAGGTGTGAATATTATTGTAGCATAAACCTACCAAACCAGTTTGAATACAATGAGAAGCCCATCCACAGTTGATGGCCCATCAGCAAGAAATTCGGTATGGTAACTCTGAGAGGGTTTTGTGCATGCAGAAACAGTCAAGTATGCTTTTTACAGAATAGTGTAGGTTAACAGGAAGAATAAACCTCTATTACGATATGCCTGCTCATATCGATTATTAAACGACAACGATATCATATGGAATTTTCAATATTGGTGCCCGCCACTTTAATTTATTGTCATTTAAATCAATCAATCAGGTGGTGTCTGGACCTCATCAAGAGGAAACACGCTGTGGAGATCACCATCCAGGGAACTACGGCAACCATCTCTGGGTTCAAGGACTTTGTTATCGGGGCGATGCCGGACATGAAGCTGCTACTGAGGAGGATCTCCACGACGACATCAGACGCTGACATCCTGCGGACAGTGCAATGGGTGTGGCACGATCCGGTGTCGTCAGGGATGGAGATCCCGTATGCTCCGGAGGCGACAGTGTTCATGGAGAACGCCTGGAAGATGAGGCAGAAAAAGATTGACATCCTGCTCAACAACCAGCTGCACTTCATCAACTTTGAGAAGATGCAGGAGTACAACGTGGCCTCTGGGAAGTCAGTAACCATCTCCAGGAAGATGCTTAGCTCAGATATACAAGGTAAAGAGGACTTTGCAAATACTGTATGTGAGCTTATTGTTATGGGGGGGGATAAGAATTACATTTGTGAGATGCTATTTAATTACTGGTGCAATATCCCTGTTATCTTCATATTAACAAAGCTATTTAATATGTTGCAATGTTTTCTTTCAAGCTGTATTGCACTTATATTGTTACAATATGTTGCTGTTATTCAGATGAGGACTACAGTCTACTGTCCAACCTGCCTGAAACGTCCAGAGTGAACAAGGATTCTGATGAGTTCAAGGATGTTTTGAAAGACTTCTACGACTCCATACATGAGTACCACAACGAAATCAGAATCATTAAGGTATGTAGTATCTATCGATGTCTACAGCAACTAACCATTAACTTTGTATTGTATCAGTGATGTCAGAAGCCATTCTTCTAATGTTAATCTTATTTCCCAGGTTGAGAAGCTGATGAATAGGCTCCTGTACAACCAGTACAGACTGAAGAAGGCTAGTATAAATCAGAGTGCCACTGACCCAGAAGTGGAGCGGACTTTGTACCACGGCACAAGCGAGTCCAGCATGAAAGAGATCTGTGTTCATGGCTTCAACAGAAGCTTCTGTGGAAAGAATGGTAAGGCCTTCTAATAAAACATATTTAAGTCTCAGTAGGTCATCAGCATTTTCATTTCAATTCATCATTATTTTCATTGTAGACTGTTGTAATAATGTGGCCTCTCTTGTATATGCTGATCTCTCTGCAGCCACTGTGTATGGTCAGGGGGTCTACTTTGCTGTGAACTCGGCCCTGTCCGTCCAGGATCAGTATTCTCCCCCCAACGCAGATGGACACAAGTTTGTGTTTGTGACCAAGGTGCTGACTGGGAACTTCACTCAGGGCAGTCATTCGATGAAGGCTGCTCCTCTGAAGGAGAGTGCTGACATACCACTCCGATACGACAGCGTGGCAGATAAGACGGACAACCCCTCTCTGTTTGTTATCTTCAACGACACACAGGCCTACCCTGAGTATCTCATCACATGTCAGAAGATTCACCGCTGAGGGAGTGGGAGATGATGATTGATATCCAAAGAAAGGCTAAGCACTAACTGTTTTATTAGTTATCTCCCTATTGAGAAAATAGGATTCATGGGAATTCTATTTGAAAAAGGCTTCTAAGAATATATTGTGTTACTTTAAGTGATAATGCCAGAGAAGCCGGTGTTCGGAGGATATATTGGCACGGGTTTTGCATTTGGTGCAAAGTATCCACATTTTGTTACATTACAGCATATTCTTTTTTTCCTCCATCAATCTACACACAATAACCCTTAATGACAAAGCAAAAACAGGTTTTTAGACATTTACTTAGTACTTTGTTGAAACACCTTCGGCAGCAATTACAGCCTTGTCTTCTTGGGTATGTCGCTACAAGCTTGGCACACCAGTATTCTTGGAGTTTCTCCTATTCTCTGCAGATCCTCTCAAGCTCTGTCGGGTTGGATGGGGAGTGTCGCTGCACGGCTACTTTCAGGTCTCTCCAGAGATGTTCGATCGGGTTCAAGTCCAGGCTCTGGCTGGGCCACACAAGGACATTCAGAGACTTGTCCTGAAGCAACTCCTGCGTTGTCTTGGCTGTGTGCTTGGGGTCATTGACCTGTTGGAAGGTGAACCTTCGCCCCAGTCTCAGGTCCTGAGCGCTCTGGAGCAGGTATTCATCAAGAATCTCTTTGTACTTTGCTCCGTTCATCTTTCCCTCGATCCTGACTAGTCTCCCAGTTCCTGCTGCTGAAAAACATCCCCACAGCATGATGCTGCCACCACCATGCTTCACTGGTTTCCTCCAGACATTATGCAGGCATTCAGGCCAAAGAGTTCAATCTTGGTTTCATCAGACCAGAGAGTGCTGCAGAGATGGTTGTCCTTCTGGAAGGTTCTCCCATCTCCACAGAGGAACTCTGGAGCTCTGTCAGAGTGACCATTGGGTTCTTGGTCACCTCCCTGACCAAGGCCCTTGTCCCCCGATTGTCAGTTTGGCCGGGGGGCCAGCTCTAGGAAGAGTCTTGGTGGTTCCAAACTTCTTCCATTTAAGAATGATGGAGGGCACTGTGTTACATTTACATTTACATTTTCGTCATTTAGCAGACACTCTTATCCAGAGCGACTTACAAATTGGTGTTGGTGTTCTTGGGGACCTTCAATGCTGCAGAAATGTTTTGGTACCCTTCCCCAGATCTGTGCCTTGACACAATCCTGTCTCGGAGCTCTATGGACAATTCCTTCGTCACCTGTGGGACCTTTTTAATAAGACAGGTGTGTGCCTTTCCCAATCAAATCCAATCAATTGAATTTACCACTGGTGGACTCAATCAAGTTGAAGAAACATCAAGGATGATCAATAGAAACAGGATGCACTCGACTTCGTCTCGGGCCTAACAACACCCGTGCCAATATATCCTCCAAACACCGGCTTCTTGTGCATGATCAAATCAAATTTTATTTGCCTCATGCGCCGAATACAACACTGTACAACATTACAGTGAAACACTTATTTACAAGCCCAAAACCAACAATGGAGTTTAAGAAAAAAAATTACCAGTAGGGAGGTCACTTAATTAATCATGCATCTTAATAACTTGTGTGTTTAAGCCGCTACTGTTTATTTATGAGACGACAATATAGCCTTCTTCTACAGTATGATTACAAATACTAATTCTTATCCATACCAAAGCATGCACTTCAATTCAATCATATGAATTAGACGAATGTAATGGATTCTAACCATATTGTTTCCAGTATAGTTATGTTTATAATCAGTGAAACATAACGCACCTCCAATGGTATGACATTGAATTTTACCTGTGTAATTTTAACTGGTAATGTGTCTCGTAAAGCCAAACAATTACTTTACTTATCATGATTTTTTACATTTACTTTTTGTAACAACTTTTCTTTTGTAAAAAGGTGGCAGTAATTGAAGATTTGTTAAATTAAACGTGTCCTGTCTTATTTTTATGTACACAACTGCAATGCACACATCATGGTGCGATTTCAATCTGAACACATATTTTTCTATAAAGGTAGGAACTATTGTTGTGTGGTCGCTTTTTCTTGCCGAATTCAGTTTTAGCTGCTCACGTGGGGCGAACGGCAGTATGGGAAATGATTGAATGAAAATAACTTCAGACAGTTATTTATAATTTTAGCAATTGGAGCGTATGAATTATGCTGTAATAAAAGTGAGAGAAAGGCAAGATCCAAACTGGAAACTATTGTAGCTTGTTCATAATAGGTAGGTTTATGTGATAAAATACTGGAACACCTAGAAGCTAAGCTAGCTAACGTTGTTAGCAAGCTGTCCAGCTAACCGACGGGAGTGGAGCATTGGCAAGTGAGACAAACTGCTATGCTAACTAGCTAGCTAAGCTACGTTATTTTAAAATATGTAGCTATCTAGATACCTAACTCATTGGAAATATACTGTAGCTAGTATTCTCCCAAATAAAGTAACAGCAAGTAGCAGACTTGCTTTGTCCCGAAACGATACATTGTTTGGCTCGTTGCGGGACGAAGCAAGTAGACACGCGAGCCAACTAAAATCATAATTGACCCGTAAACCACTGTACTACTAGCTTGCTAACAATCATCCCTGCCTGGGTTGTATTCAAGCCTGACACCAATATGTTGATCCACGGTGTACAAAGTATCAACGTAGTTATTTATTCTAACTAGCTAAGTAGTAACGTTACTGGTGCAATATCCATAGACGTGTCTTCTAATATAATGCTTGTCCAGATTAATATCGAACGTTAGCTAATAACAGTGTGATCTCTGCTGTAACGTTAAGGTGCTGGTGGCTTGCAGGATGTATGCCGTGTACCGCCAAGCTCACTCCCCCACCGCCATCGAGTTCTCTGTCTACTGTAACTTCATCTCCAACGAGGAGAAGAACCTGGTCGTCGCTGGAACATCTCAGCTTTACGTCTACAGGATCATTCACGATGTGGAGGTAAAGTAACTCTTAGCTATGTTCATCTTTCATTCCTCGATCACTGATAAAAAGTACAATGAGAGCAATTTAAATAAAGATTGTAGCTACCTGTCGTGGGCAACTTTTCTTCTTGAAATCCAGCTTACATTCACATCTTTCTCTTCATATTTCAGAATGCTTCAAAGACAGACAAATCAACAGGTATGTCCAAAACTGCCTTGCACTCTAGCAACATTCTGATGAGAAGAGCTATTCTGGTGGAAATCCGAGACCTAGGGGCCGGGCAACAGCACTATGCTAAGTTCCACTATACTGGAACATTGGTAACATTGTGGGAGCCAACATGTCTGTCTTGAAAGACTAGTGAACCACTGACTGTATGCTATTATTATGTTGTCAGCCTTCCTTAGACATGCACGTGTCAACATTACAGACCATCTCTGACACCTGATTTCTTCTTTGACACTTCCTTGATCTCTTCCTTGTCCTCTGCAGGTGTCAAGAGTCGTAAGGAGAAGCTGGAGCAGGTGGCCTGTTTCTCCCTGTTCGGTAACGTCATGTCCATGGCCTCTGTTCAGCTAGTAGGAGCCAACAGAGACGCTCTCCTGCTCAGCTTCAAAGATGCTAAGGTACCTGAGACGTCTTGATTGATTGTTATACTAATCCTAAACTCACAGCTTTCATATTCCAGGTTACTTTGGCCTACTTTATTCTTTCAATATCCATTTATCATGTAGCAGTACGTAGTAGGTGCAAGCAGTCTACCCTATAAAATGTCTGACTGCGGTTTACAATGTCCTGGTTGTTTACTCCAGCTGTCAGTGGTGGAGTATGATCCAGGAACACATGATCTGAAGACTCTCTCGCTTCACTTCTTTGAGGAGCCAGAGCTGAGGGTAAGAGGAAATTAACTGTGCTTGAAAAACATTCAAAGACATACACTGCAAATCACTACCAAAATGAGCATATATGAAAAATAATTGTTGTATCTTCAGGATGGGTTTGTCCAGAACCTGCACATCCCCATGGTCCGTGTGGACCCAGAGAACCGCTGTGCTGTGATGCTGGTGTATGGAACTCAGCTGGTGGTGCTGCCATTCAGAAAAGACACACTTACTGATGAACAGGAGGGAGTAGTGGAAGGGTATGTAGATATATTGAATTTCATTGTTTGATTCATTTATCTAGGATAGTCCACTGAGTAACATCTGCTACAGTTTTTTTCCCAGGGAGTCCTACAATCCATAGCATCTTGTAGTGATATTTAGGATACCTATAGCAATGCACTTAGGTTATTATCAAATAAAATCAACTTTTATTATCAAATAAACTAAACATTTGAGTTGTAATAACAGTTTTTTGATGTTTTGGATTTGATAATTTCTTATCAGCCATCTTGCCTCGTGTTTTTCTTTTACCACCCATGCAGGCCAAAGTCCAGCTTTCTTCCCAGCTATATCATAGATGTCCGTGAGCTGGATGAGAAGCTTCTGAACATCGTAGATATGAAGTTCCTCCACGGTTACTATGAGCCCACATTGCTCATCCTGTATGAGCCCAACCAGACGTGGCCTGGGTCAGTACACCACAACAGCACCTGTCCTCTCTGTTCCTCCTGTCTGTCTAAGGAGACCTCCCACCCCGAAACAAAGGTCTGCTGACGAGTTAACATGAAGAAGGCTATTGAACTTAGCCGCTTGTTGGAACTTAGCCATGTCTTGTTAAGCCCTGTTTATGACTGGTAATATTGTGGTGTGTAACTCTAGTCTGACCATGTCCTCCTCCTCCAGGCGTGTAGCAGTGAGACAGGACACCTGCAGTATTGTAGCCATCTCACTCAACATCATGCAGAAGGTTCATCCTGTCATCTGGTCCCTCAGCAACCTGCCTTTTGACTGCACACAGGTCATGGCTGTGCCCAAGCCCATTGGTAATCCCTCACTTACTGGGTTCATACTGTATGTTCAGCGTTACAGATGGAGACTTGTATGATCAGTTTATAGATCATATCATGACTCAAAATATGAATTTATTCCTGTTGTGTTTCTAGGTGGTGTGGTGGTGTTTGCTGTCAACTCCCTGTTATACCTCAACCAGAGTGTTCCTCCATATGGCGTGTCACTCAACACACAGACCACTGGGACCACCGCCTTCCCCCTGCGTAAGTACTGACTGAGGACTATAGTACACATTGTTCTCAAGCTCACTCCATATAGAAAGCAAAGCAGCCTAGTTAATATTCCTAAGAAATGTATACCATGCCTAGGAAAGTAATTTGGTCAAATCAAATATTATTTGTCACATGCGCTGAATACAACAGGTGTAGACCTTACTGTTAAATGCTTACTTACAAGCCCTTAACCAACAATGCAATTTTAAGAAAATAAGAGTTAAGAAAAGATTGACTAAATAAACTAAAGTAAAAAAGTAACACAGTAAAATAACAATAACGAGGCTATATACAGGGGGTACCGAGTCAATTTGCGGAGGTACAGGTTAGTCGAGGTAATTGGGGTAATATGTACATGTAGGTAGAGGTAAAGTGACTATTCATAGATAATAAACAGCGAGTAGCAGCAGTGTAAAAACAAAAGGGGGGGGTCAAATGTAAATAGTCCGGGTGGCCATTTGATTAATTGTTCAGCAGTCTTATGGCTTGGGGGTAAAGGCTGTTAAGGAGGCTTTTGGACCTTTTGGAGCAGTTGCCATACCAGGCGGTGATGCAACCGGTCAGGATGCTGTTGATGGTGCAGCTGTAGAACTTTTTGAGGATCTGGGGAACCATGCCAAATCTTTTCATTCTCCTGAGGGGGAATATGCGTTGTCTTGCCCTCTTCACGACTGTCTTTGTGTGTTTGGACCATGATAGTTTGTTGGTGATGTGGACACCAAGGAACTTGAAGCTCTCGACACGCTCCACTACAGCCCCGTCGATGTGAATGGGGGCGTGTTCAGCCCTCCTTTTTCTGCCAGGTCTCGGACCTCCCTATAGGCTGTCTCATCGTTGTCGGTGATCAGGCCTACCACTGTTGTGTCGTCAGCAAACTTAATGATGGTGTCGTGCTTAAGCTGCAATATACCTGCAGGTATAAAGCTTTATAACGTGTTGTAAGCATGTATGAGCCTTTGTCTTCTAATAAGGCTGTGTGTTGGTGTTTCAGGTATACAGGAGGAGGTGAAGATCACACTAGATTGTTCCCAGTCCACCTTCATCGGCTCTGATAAGATGGTCATCTCTCTGAAAGGAGGAGAGATGTGAGTAAAGAATAGAACAGTTGCGATGGGATTTATTAGCTATATTTATTTTCCATAAATGCTTTATTAGACCTTGTTAAAGCTATGTTCTGTGCCCTCAAATCAGTGTGGTATAGTAAAAATAACTGCATTGTATTTAGTCATGACCTTGTAAGAGTCATGCCTTGACTATGTGCCTGTCTCCTCTCTGCAGCTATGTGTTGACCCTGATCACTGATGGCATGAGAAGTGTCCGGGCCTTCCACTTTGACAAGGCTGCTGCCAGCGTCCTCACCACCTGTGTAAGTAGCAAACAGTAGCTGTGTGTGTGTGTGGCAGCATGAGTTTACTGTGAGGACAGTGTGCTGACACAGGCCTCTGGCCCTCCAGGGGAAAGTCTTATGGACAGATGCCGTTCCAGACGCATTACACACACACACACACACACACACACACACACACAGAATATGTGCTGACAGCAACCCTTACTTGACAGTTTAATGCATTATGCGCAAACTTATGTACAGCGGGAGGGGAGAGAAAGCGGGAAGAGAGCGCATTATTGAGAAAGTTTTTGGCATAGAAGGACTGGTATACACACACAGACACACACACTTAGTGTTGAAGAGAGCAGTGCAGTGATATTCTCAGTCTGCTGCCAGCCGTTGGCAAAGAGAGAACTGGTCATGGAGGAGCTGTGGAAGCATAGAGGTTCCCCACCTATAACCCCTGTCTCTGCTCCTCCTCTCACCCCTGTCTCTGCTCCTCCTCTCACCCCTGTCTCTGCTCCTCCTCTCACCCCTGTCTCTGCTCCTCCTCTTCACCCCCGTCTCTTCTCCTCCTCTTCACCCCCGTCTCTTCTCCTCCTCTTCACCCCCGTCTCTTCTCCTCCTCTTCACCCCCGTCTCTTCTCCTCCTCTTCACCCCCGTCTCTTCTCCTCCTCTTCACCCCCGTCTCTTCTCCTCCTCTTCACCCCCGTCTCTGCTCCTCCTCTTCACCCCCGTCTCTGCTCCTCCTCTTCACCCCCGTCTCTGCTCCTCCTCTTCACCCCTGTGTCTGCTCCTCCTCTTCACCCCTCTGCCTCGTCCCCACAGATGATGACCATGGAGCCTGGGTATCTGTTCCTGGGGTCCCGGCTGGGAAACAGCCTCTTGCTGAAATACACAGAGAAGTACCAGGAGAATCCAGAGAAACCAACAGTGGAGGAGGACAAAGAGAAGGAAGAGGAGACCGATGAGGAGAAGCAGGTGAGTTGGTTTGGATTTTAGTTGATATGTAGATATTCTCTTCCGTCTGGTCCCTGTGGCATATTGCTGTGAGTGATTCTGTCAAAAATGTAAAGATTCCATAGATGTATAGATTCTAGTTGAGGCATAATTAATCAAATTGAGCTTCAAAATGTAGCCAATTGTAAAAAAAAATATTTTATTTCACCTTTATTTAACCAGGTAAGCCAGTTGAGAACACGTTCTCATTTACAACTGCGACCTGGCCAAGATAAAGTGCGATAAAAACAACAACAGAGTTACATATGGGGTAAAAAATGCAAGAGAAAATATATATACAGTGTGTGCGAATGTAGTAAGTTATGGAGGTAAGGCAATAAATAGGCCATAGTGCAAAATAGTTACAATTTCGTATTAACACTGGAATGATAGATGTGCAAATAGAGATACTGGGGTGCAAATTAGCAAAATAAATAACAATATGGGGATGAGGTAGTTGGGTGGGCTAATTTCAGAAAGGCTGTGTACAGGTGCAGTGATCGGTAAGCTGCTCTGACAACTGACGCTTAAAGTTAGTGAGGGAGATAAGTCTCCAGCTTCAGAGATTTTTGCAGTTCGTTCCAGTCATTGGCAGCAGAGAACTGGAAGGAATGGTGGCCAAAGGAGGTGTTGGCTTTGGGGATGACCAGTGAGATATACCTGCTGGAGCGCAGACTACGGGTGGGTGTTGCTATGGTGACCAGTGAGCTAAGTTAAGACAGGGATTTTCCTAGCAGTGATTTATAGATGACCTGGAGCCAGTGGGTTTGGCGACGAATATGTAGTGAGGGCCAACCAACGAGAGCGTACAGGTCACAATGGTGGGTAGTATATGGGGCTTTGGTGACAAAACGGATGACACTGTGATAGACTACATCCAATTAGCTGAATAGAGTGTTGGAGGCTATTTTGTAAATGACATCGCCGAAGTCAAGGATCGGTAGGATAGTCAGTTTTACGAGGGCATGTTTGGCAGCATGAGTGAAGGAGGCTTTGTTGCGAAATAGGAAGCCGATTCTAGATCTAACTTTTGATTGGAGATGCTTAATGTGAGTCTGGAAGGAGAGTTTACAGTCTAACCAGACACCTAGGTATTTGTAGTTGTCCACATACTCTAGGTCAGACCCGCCGAGAGTAGTGATTCTAGTCGGGTGGGCGGGTGCAAGCAGCGTTCGGTTGAAGAGCATGCATTTAGTTTTACTAGTGTTTAAGAGTAGTTGGAGGCTACGGAAGGAGTGTTGTATGGCGTTGAAGCTCGTTTGGAGGTTTGTTAACAGTGTCCAATGAAGGGCCAGATGTATACAAAATGGTGTCGTCCGCATAGAGGTGGATCCGAGCGTCACCAGCAGCAAGAGCGAAATCATTGATATACAGTGGGGGAAAAAAGTATTTAGTCAGCCACCAATTGTGCAAGTTCTCCCACTTAAAAAGATGAGAGAGGCCTGTAATTTTCATCATAGGTACACGTCAACTATGACAGACAAATTGAGAGAGAGAAAATCCAGAAAATCACATTGTAGGATTTTTAATGAATTTGTTTGCAAATTATGGTGGAAAATAAGTATTTGGTCACCTACAAACAAGCAAGATTTCTGGCTCTCACAGACCTGTAACTTCTTCTTTAAGAGGCTCCTCTGTCCTCCACTCGTTACCTGTATTAATGGCACCTGTTTGAACTTGTTATCAGTATAAAAGACACCTGTCCACAACCTCAAACAGTCACACTCCAAACTCCACTATGGCCAAGACCAAAGAGCTGTCAAAGGACACCAGAAACAAAATTGTAGACCTGCACCAGGCTGGGAAGACTGAATCTGCAATAGGTAAGCAGCTTGGTTTGAAGAAATCAACTGTGGGAGCAATTATTAGGAAATGGAAGACATACAAGACCACTGATAATCTCCCTCGATCTGGGGCTCCACGCAAGATCTCACCCCGTGGGGTCAAAATGATCACAAGAACGGTGAGCAAAAATCCCAGAACCACACGGGGGGACCTAGTGAATGACCTGCAGAGAGCTGGGACCAAAGTAACAAAGCCTACCATCAGTAACATACTACGCCGCCAGGGACTCAAATCCTGCAGTGCCAGACGTGTTCCCCTACTTAAGCCAGTACATGTCCAGGCCCGTCTGAAGTTTGCTAGAGTGCATTTGGATGATCCAGAAGAGGATTGGGAGAATGTCATATGGTCAGATGAAACCAAAATAGAACTTTTTGGTAAAAACTCAACTCGTCGTGTTTGGAGGACAAAGAATGCTGAGTTGCATCCAAAGAAGCATGGGGGTGGAAACATCATGCTTTGGGGCTGTTTTTCTGCAAAGGGACCAGGACGACTGATCCGTGTAAAGGAAAGAATGAATGGGGCCATGTATCGTGAGATTTTGAGTGAAAACCTCCTTCCATCAGCAAGGGCATTGAAGATGAAACGTGTCTGGGTCTTTCAGCATGACAATGATCCCAAACACACCGCCCGGGCAACGAAGGAGTGGCTTCGTAAGAAGCATTTCAAGGTCCTGGAGTGGCCTAGCCAGGCTCCAGATCTCAACCCCATAGAAAATCTTTCGAGGGAGTTGAAAGTCCGTGTTGCCCAGCGACAGCCCCAAAACATCACTGCTCTAGAGGAGATCTGCATGGAGGAATGGGCCAAAATACCAGCAACAGTGTGTGAAAACCTTGTGAAGACTTACAGAAAACGTTTGACCTGTGTCATTGCCGACAATGGGTATATAACAAAGTATTGAGAAACTTTTGTTATTGACTAAATAGTTATTTTCCACCATAATTTGCAAATAAATTCATAAAAAATCCTACAATGTGATTTTCTGGATTTTTTCCCCTCATTTTGTCTGTCATAGTTGACATGTACCTATGATGAAAATTACAGGCCTCTCATCTTTTTAAGTGGGAGAACTTGCACAATTGGTGGCTGACTAAATACTGTTTTCCCCCACTGTACACAGAGAATAGTCGGCCCGAGAATTGAACCCTGTGGCACCCCCATAGACGGCCAGAGGTCCAGACAACAGGCCCTCCGATTTGACACATTGAACTCTATCTGAGAAGTAGTTGGTGAACCAGGCGAGGCAGTCATTAGAGAAACCAAGGCTATTTAGTCTGCCAATAAGAATGCGATGGTTGACAGAGTCGAAAGCCTTGGCCAGGTCGATGAAGACGGCTGCGTGGTACTGTCTTTTATCGATCGCGTTTATAATATCGTTTAGGACCTTGAGCGTGGCTGAGGTGCACCCATGACCAGCTCGGAAACCGGATTGCATAGCGGAGAAGGTTTGTTAACTTGGCTTTCAAATACTTTCGAAAGGCAGGGCAGGATGGATATAGGTCTATAACAGTTTGGATCTAGAGTGTCACCCCCTTTTGAAGAGGGGGATGACCGCGGCAGCTTTCCAATCTCTGGGGATCTCAGACATTACGAAAGAGAGGTTGAACAGGCTAGTAATAGGGGTTGCGACAATTTCGGCGGCTAATTTTAGAAAGAAAGGGTCCAGATTGTCTAGCCCAGCTGATTTGTAGGGGTCCAGATTTTTCAGCTCTTTCAGAATATCAGCTGTCGGAATTTGTGTGAAGGAGAAGTGGGGGGGCATGGGCATGTTGCAGCGGAGGGTGCAGAGCTGGTGGACGGGGTAGTGGGAGCCAGGTGGAAAGCATGGCCAGCCGTAGCAAAAAGTTTGTTGAAATTCTCGATTATTGTAGATTTATCGGTGGTGACAGTGTTTCCTAGCCTCAGTGCAGTGGGCAGTTGGGAGGAGGTGCTCTTATTTTCCATGGACTTTAGTGTCCCAAAACTTTTTGGAGTTAGTGCTACAGGATGCAAATTTCTGTTTGAAAAAGCTAGCCTTTGCTTTCCTAACTGATTGTGTATATTGGTTCCTGACTTCCCTAAAAAGTTGCATATCGCGGGGGCTGTTCGATGCTAATGCAGTACGCCACAGGATGTTTTTGTGTTGGTCAAGGGCAGTCAAGTCTGAGGAGAACCAGGGGCTATATCTGTTCTTAGTTCTGAATTTTTTTGAATGGGGCATGCTTATTTAAGATTGAGAGGAAAGCACTTTTAAAGAACAACCAGGCATCCTCTACTGACGGAATGAGGTCAATATCCATCCAGGATACCCGGGCCAGGTCAATTAGAAAGGCCTGCTCGCTAAAGTGTTTTAGGGAGCGTTTGACAGTGATGAGGGGTGGTCGTTTGATCGCGGACCCATTACGGACGCAGGCAATAAGGCAGTGATCGCTGAGATCCTGGTTGAAGACAGCGGAGGTGTATTTAGAGGGTACATTTGTCAGGAAGATATCTATGAGGGTGCCCATGTTTACAGATTTAGGGTTGTACCTGGTAGGTTCGTTGATAACTTGTGTGAGATTGAGGGCATCTAGTTTAGATTGTAGGTTGGCCGGGGTGTTAAGCATATCCCAGTTTAGGTCACCAAGCAGTACGAACTCTGAGGATAGATGGGGGGGCAATCAGTTCACATATGGTGTCCAGGGCACAGCTCGGGGCTGAGGGGGGTCTGCAGCAAGTGGCAATAGTGAGACACTTATTTCTGGAAAGGTGGATTTTTAGAAGTAGAAGCTCAAACTGTTTGGGCACAGACCTGGATAGTATGATAGAGCTCTGCAGGCTATCTCTACAGTAGATTGCAACCCCACCCCCTTTGGCAGTTCTATCGAGACGGAAAATGTTGTAGTTGCATCCTAAGCCAGGATTCAGACACTGCTGGAACATCAGGGTTGGCGGAGTGTGCTAACGCAGTGAATACCTCAAACTTAGGGAGGAGGCTTCGGATGTTAACGTGCAAGAAACCAAGGCTTTCACGATTACAGAAGTAAACAAATGATAACCCCTGGGGAGTAGGAGTGATACTGGGGGCTACATGGCCTGGGTTAACCTCTACATCACCAGAGGAGGAGTAGAATAAGGATACGGCTAAAGACTTTAAGTACTGGTCTTCTAGTGCATTGGGTACAGAGAAAAAAAGGGGCAGGTTTCCGGGCGTTGTAGAATAGATTCAGGGCATTATGTACAGAAAAGGATATGGAAGGATATGAGTACAGTGGAGGTAAACCTAAGCGTTGGGTAACGATGAAAGAGATAGTATCACTGGAGGCACCGATTGAGTCGGTCTCCGCTTTGTATGGGGGGTGGGACAAAGGAGCTATCTAAGGCAGGTTTAGCTGGGCTGTGGGGATGGATGTTGACGTCGCCAAAAGAGGATGATTCATTTTGTGGTTTAAAAAAAAAGTAGCAGTCGTTGTCCTTGAAAAGCTTCTGTGCTCGTGTTCCACCTATAAACCACCTTTTAGCACTTCAACTGCTGTTGTGACTATACTTTGACTATCAGATGTGGAAATATGACACTTAATATGTGATGTTTTATTGTCACATACACCGGATAGGTGCAGTGAAATGTGTTGTTTTCCAGGGTCAGCCATAGTAGTACGGCCCCCCTGGACCAAATTAGGGTTAAGTGCCTTGCTCAAGGGCACATCGGCAGATTTTTCACCTTGTCGGCTCGGGTATTCGAACCAGCGTCCTTTCGGTTGCTGGCCCAACGCTCTTACTGCTAGTCTACCAGCCACCCATTGTCCATTTTGTAAATAAAAATGCTAAATGAATTGCTGATACACATTCCTATGTATGTATTATGATATAAATTGCATAATGAACTTGATAATAATTCCAGGAGGAACCTCCGAGTAAAAAGAAGAGGGGTGATTCCTCTACCAACTTGACAGGTATTTGGACAGTTGGTGTATTACAATGTCTTGGTTGTGTGTTGCATATTACCCTTCTTTACATATGTATGGAACTAACTGAGGTGATAAGGTCACCTATAATAATGTTTTTATATTTATAAATTACGTGTTTCCTCCCATGTCCTCTGTCCAGCTGGTAAGAACCAACTGCCTGATGAGGTAGATGAAATTGAGGTGTACGGGAGCGAGGCGGCGTCTGGCACTCAGTTGGCCACCTACTCCTTTGAGGTAGGACCCCTTGTTACCCCCAGCTGAAGCTTTATCATTTCATTATTCATATTCCTCTAGTCTTGGTTATTGCAGACTTTACAATATGGTTTTGGTATGTTTGGCTCCAGGTGTGTGACAGCATATTGAACATCGGACCTTGTGCTGGTGCGTCCATGGGGGAGCCAGCCTTCCTCTCTGAAGAGGTACTAAAACACTTTAACTTTCATTCCAGATCGCCAGTCTTTCCGGTCATGATGTCCATCATGGCTGTGTTGTATTTCTGAAAGCACTGATCAATATCTAATACCTCTAGCAAGGTATTTTCTCAAGCACTTGCTATGCAAACAGTAAGACCCACTAAGCCCTGTGTCTGGTGTTTCTGTGTCCACAGTTCCAGACCAACCCAGAGCCTGACCTGGAGATAGTGGTGTGTTCTGGCTTTGGGAAGAACGGGGGTCTGTCTGTGCTTCAGGTAAATACTCTACTTTTTGTATTTCTGTGCAAGTGCATGCGTGTGGCTGCACTGTTCTAAGACCTGTGGTGGCGAGGCCTATCTACCTCAGGTTCAGTGACGGTGCTACAGAGAACAACCACTCTGGGTTTACCAGGGCTGCTGCCTCAGAGATCAATGGAGCAGCTTATAAACCACCCAGACACACTTATACATGCATTCAAGTAAAGAGCATTGTGAAGAGTTATAGATTACTGCACTGATAGTTCATGGCAACGTGGCGCATTAGCATGGCGTAGCTGCCGGAAAACAATGGGAAGAGCTAATATTTTCAGAGTCCGCTTTGAGAGTGGATGATTCAGTTATTCCTTCTGGCCATTGTTCTGTAGTTATTGATGACTGTTTTGTCTGGCCCATTCCCATCCCAGAGGAGCATCCGTCCCCAGGTGGTCACTTACTCCTAGGGGTCATAGTTCTGTTATTGATCATTGATGATCGTTTTTTGTCCTGGCCCCTCCCAGAGAAGCATCCGCCCCCAGGTGGTCACCACCTTTGAGCTGCCAGGTTGCCATGACTTGTGGACTGTCATCTCCAATGAGGTCAAGGAGAAAGACAAGGAGAAAGACAAGCCTCCTGCAGCTGAGGGAGAGGGTGAGACCCCTGAGGAAGAGGAGGAGAAGACGGAGCCTGCGCCAGTGGAGGACGACAAGAAAAAACATGGCTTCCTGATTCTCAGCAGAGAGGACTCCACCATGGTACACCCACACCTCCCACCGCATCTCTACACAGTACAGTACACACGCTGCACCCCGAGACACACTCTGCTCTACGCAGCAGTCTGAAAGGGAGCTTGTTCCTCTCTTACAGTGCTCCAGCATGTTTAGATTGAGCCTGTAATGTTGATTGAGTTAAGGGTAATGATTGAGGTTTATTGACGTTAACTGGAACCCCTCCTGTGTGGTTCTCTAGATCCTGCAGACGGGTCAGGAGATCATGGAGCTGGACACCAGTGGTTTCGCCACCCAGGGACCCACTGTGTTCGCTGGGAACATCGGAGACAACAAATACATCATCCAGGTCTCCCCCATGGGTATACGGCTACTGGAAGGAGGTAGAGAGATCTGTCCGTCTTTCAATAAAAGAAGAAAATAATCCATGATACTCTGTGTCCCTACCTCTAACTCATCCTCTCTTTAACTGACTGTCAAGCACTTTGTGACAACTGTCAATGTAAAAAGCGCTTTAGAATTGCATTTCATTGATTGACGTTCCTTCCAGTGACCCAGCTGCACTTCATCCCGGTGGACCTGGGTTCTCCCATAGTGCAGTGCTCCGTAGCGGACCCCTATGTGGTGATCATGACGGCCGACGGAGTGGTCACCATGTTCGTCCTGAAGACCGACTCCTACATGGGCAAGACCCACCGCTTGGCCCTGCAGAAACCCCATATAGCTTCTGTGAGTCACGGTACAACACTACGTAACACAACACATTACACTACAGCCTGGCCCTGCAGAAACCACATATAGCTGCTGTGAGTCACGGTCATATCCTACACTGTACAACTAAGTCAGGCAGTATTACAACACAACCCGATGGATGAATTAGTGAAAAAATATGATTCTCAGACCGGTGACAATCTCTCTCTCTCTCCCCGCCCGTACAGCAACCCTGTGTGATCACGCTGTGTGCGTTCCGTGATGTCAGCGGGATGTTCACCACAGAGAACAAGCAGACCTGTCACACCGAGGATCAAGACACCATGTTCAAGAGCCAATCAGAGACCGAGACCATTATACAGGACCTCAGGTAAGAGCCAATCATATAGGACCTCAGGTAGGATGTTTTTGAATGAAGTATATCGTTTTGAACTGAAGAATGAGAGCTATACCAACTTTCCCTATGGACACTTTTTTTGGGGGGTGGCTGCATCTCGTCTCTTAGTCAGTGGAAGCACTGTCTCACCTCAGAGTTTAGCAGTAAACCTCTCTCCCATGTCTCCTCTTTAGTAACACAGTGGATGATGAGGAGGAGATGTTGTATGGAGACTGTAACCCAGCAGGCATCACCCCCACCAAAGACGAGTCCCACCCCGGGTACCGCCTGTCCTCCTCTGGGGCCCTGGGTGGGGGGTCCGAGGGGACGTCGGGACGAGCTGAACCCACACACTGGTGCATGATGGTCCGCGAGAACGGCGTCATGGAGGTCAGGATCAATGTCGCTAGTTTATCAGCATAATATTAACAATAGCTGTATCAATACACATTGTATTGTAATCATTTAGTTTACATAATTTACACAGCTGTAAAAATTCTAATACTGTTTAATGCCAACATTTATACTATACTATACTAGTTATTTAGAGGTTGGATAAAAGCCTGGGAACTTTAGTCTTATGCTCAGAAATCCACAGGAACTGTGGCCGTAGCAATGAGTGACACCACAACCGACAGGTGAACTTTTTCTACAGGATAGAGCTATAGTAAAACAACTTCCTCCTGTTCTCTAGATCTACCAGCTACCTGACTGGAGACTGGTGTTCCTGGTCAAGAACTTCCCTGTTGGCCAGAGAGTGTTGGTTGACAGCTCCGCCGGCCAATCAGCAGCCCAGGGGGAGGGGAAAAAGGAGGAAGTGACACGACAGGGAGAGATCCCATTGGTCAAAGAGGTGGTCCTGGTGTCGCTCGGCAACAACCACTGCAGACCCTACCTGCTGGTGAGTTTTCAGTACGGGTATTAAAGTAGAGTGACTGAACACCAGAATATGTAGCAGTAGTACTTAATTGATTCCAATTTGGGAAATTGCTTTAGACATATGAGGCTGTATGTTCCGTTTCTTTCCCAGGTCCATGTTGAACAGGAGCTTCTGATCTATGAAGCGTTCCCATACGACCAGCAGCAGGCTCAGAGCAACCTGAAGGTCCGCTTCAAGAAGGTAAGAAGAGCAAGGTCATTGGACAAGAAAAGTCAACAACTTTTAGGACTGCTTAATCTGTGTCTGGGAAACCAGTCCCAAAATGTCCATTCAACACTGATTATTATGTCTACCAACTGTTCTCCTGTCTCGTCTCAGATGCCCCACAACATCAACTTCCGGGAGAAGAAGTCGAAGGTGAAGAAAGATAAGAAGGCTGAGGGTCAGGCTGGTCTCAGCGAGGAGGGGCCAACAGTGGTCAAAGGTCGCGTGGCCAGGTTCAGATACTTTGAGGATATCTCTGGCTACTCTGGGGTAAGAGGTTCTCTACTTACAAGACTATATATACATCATGGGTAACGAGGGGTACACTTTTGGATACTCAGGTTCCCTGCAAGATACATCTTGAAGGAGAGGTACTGCTGTGTACACAGACTTTATATATATATATACTGTAGTTCTGTGTGTTCATGTGTTGTTTTCTTGTTTGTGTGTCAGGTGTTCATCTGTGGCCCCTCCCCTCACTGGATGCTGGTGACATCACGGGGGGCGATGAGGCTCCACCCTATGACGATCGACGGACCAATCGAGTCATTCTCCCCCTTCCACAACATCAACTGCCCCAAAGGCTTCCTCTACTTCAACAAGCAGGGCGAGCTGAGGATCAGTGTTCTACCCACGTACCTGTCGTATGACGCCCCCTGGCCAGTCAGGAAGATTCCTCTGAGATGCACCGTTCACTATGTGTCCTACCATGTAGAGTCCAAGGTGTATGCAGTGTGCACCAGCGTGAAGGACCCCTGCACTCGCATCCCCAGAATGACCGGAGAGGAGAAGGAGTTTGAGACCATAGACAGAGGTGGGACTAGTATATGCATTAGTCTGTCTCCATGACGTGCATTTCACTTTCTCATTGGTTTATATCTTTGTTTCTTCATTCATTCTTCCACCATTAAAATTCCTTGGCGTTGTGTTCTCCTCAGACGAGCGCTACATCCCACCTCAGCAGGAGAATTTCTCCATTCAGCTCATATCTCCTGTCAGCTGGGAGGCCATCCCTAACACACGGTAACAACTGTAGCTACTGCAGCTATCTGGAGCATAGCCTCGAACATGAGGCATGTTCATTATAGATCTGATGCATATTTCTAAAGATTGATATAGATATCTATATTTAAGCATCTAGGGCGTAGTAGTGGATGTCTGACCTCCCTGCTATTAAACAGGATTGACCTGGAGGAGTGGGAGCATGTGACCTGTATGAAGACGGTGGCGTTGAGGAGTCAGGAGACCGTGTCTGGGCTGAAGGGATACATAGCTGCCGGTACTTGTCTCATGCAGGGGGAGGAGGTCACCTGTAGGGGCCGGGTGAGTCACCAACACTACTCTGACCACTGACTAGAGCCAGGACTACCTTTGGGCCCAAGGTATGTCCTCTAAGTTATAGTCTAAAGTAGGGTCCAGAGTTTTTCCTAGTCGGGTCAGGTGGTCACGAAACTCAGGACCTATTATGGAGTCCGACAGATAGATTATGCCATTTGAAATCATGATGTTGATTTAGTCTGGACTTATTTCTCTTTCTACTGTTGTATCCAGATCCTGATCCTGGATGTGATTGAGGTGGTCCCAGAACCCGGTCAGCCCCTGACGAAGAACAAATTCAAGGTTCTGTATGAGAAGGAGCAGAAGGGACCGGTCACAGCTCTGTGTCACTGCAGCGGATACCTGGTCTCTGCCATCGGACAGAAGGTGACAGACCCACCTCTGACTATACACTATAGATGTCCCAATCTATATGTATTTCCCACCCACCTCTCAATATAATTCTGTTCCGATTTACATTGTTTTCATTGTGTGGCCAACATGTTGCAGTTGAATGTATTTTGGATATTATTGAATTAGCCATTATTATAAGAACTGTTCAGAAAGCCCTTTTTAAGGAGCACAAGTACGGTACGTCAACCATCTCTCCTGTAACACTGAGACAAAGTCCTGGTTGTGCTTACTGCATCTGTCTATTCTTCTCTCTGTCTAGATCTTTCTGTGGAGTCTGAAAGACAACGACCTGACAGGCATGGCCTTCATCGACACCCAGCTTTACATCCACCAGATGTTTAGCATCAAGAACTTTATCCTGGCAGCTGACGTCATGAAGAGCATCTCTCTGCTCAGATACCAGCCTGAGAGTAAGACGCTGTCGCTAATTAGCAGGGTAAGACAGCAAGGCTACAGGACTACTTTAGTAGTAACACTAGGCTAAACAATGGAAGGTGCGCAATCCATTGCTACAAAGCTAGCTGGCTAGTTAGCTATAGCTATTCTGTAAGCTACCTTGACGTACTAGAAAGTAATATAAACAAGTTGAGAAGAAAGTAACTACAAGAAACATGGTTTATTATCATCTGAAGCAATTTGGTTATCCTGTCTTGATTGTGGAAGTAATATTTTGCTATCTCACAACATGAAAGTAGTCCTGTGTAGCTCAGTTGGTAGAGCATGGCGTTTGCAACGCCAGGGTTGTGGGTTCGTTTCCCACGGGGGACCAGTATGAAGAAAAAAAATGTATGCACTCACTAACTGTAAGTCGCTCTTGTATAAGAGCGTCTGCTAAATGACTAAAATGTAATGTAAATGTAAAATGAGATGTCAAACCATCAACTTCAAAGTACTGTGTTCAAGTAACACGGGATTTAGTCTCTTCTGATTGTCATTCTCTGAGGGGTTTTGTTCCATGTTAGTTTGTTGTTTATGGATTTAACTGTACATCCCAGATGAGTGTTTCTGTTCATGAATGAAAGAAAGCACCATCTGTTCTTTCCTGTGTTCCCTTGTGGGATCCCAGGGTTTCTTGTGTGTTGAGCTTATCTTCTAGAGAGCAGTGCTGTGCTGGAGGGGATATTTAAATGATCAGGGTCGGTCATGTTCATTCCTCATGCCAGTGTTTGAGTGTCTTCTCTTAATGCAGGGTTCTTCAATATTTACCCCGCCCCCCCAAGAAAGAGGCGCAGCCATGGGTGGGTTTGGGAGGGCATAGGCCCACCCACTGGGGAGCCAGGCCCAGCCTATCAGCATGAGTTTTTCCCCCAAAAAGGGCTTTATTAAAGACAGAAATACTCCTCAGCACCCCCCCCTCCTCAGACGATCCCGCCGGTGAAGAAGCCGGATGTGGAGGTCATGTGCTGGTGTGGTTACATATGGTCTGCGGTTGTGAGGCCGGTTGGACATACTGCCAAATTCTCTAAAATGACATTGGAGGCAGCTTATGGTAGAGAAATGAACATTCAATTCTCTGGCAACAGCTCTGGTGGACGCTCCCTCAAGTTGAGACATCTGTGCCGTTGTGTGACAAAACTGCACATTTTTGAGTGGCCTTTTATTGTCCCCAGCACAAAGATCATGCTGTTTAATCAGCTTCTTGTTATGCCACACCTGTCAGGTGGATGGATTATCTTGGCAAAGTTGAAATGCTCACTAACAAGGACGTAAAGACATTTATGCACACAATTTGAGAGAAATAAGCTTTTTGTGCGTATGGAACATTTCTGCGATCTTTTATTTCAGCTCATGAAAAATGGGACCAACACTTTACATGTTGCGTTTATATTTTTGTTCAGTGTGTGTGTGTGTGTGTGTGTGTGTGTGTGTGTGTTATATATATATATATATATATATATATATATATAATTTATTTTTTTGTTTGTTCTTGGACGTAAGACTAAAATCACCAGGAAATGAGCTCTAAGCTATTTTATTTATTTTATCCAAATGTATCCCAATGTAATCAAGGTTTGAAATTATTCTGATTTTGTCAAATACTATATCTGTTTGGGATTCTTGCGGTCAATTTGCAGTGTACAACTTATTTATAACTATGTTCCGGACCCCCGACCATCCGCTCAAGGAAAAATCAGCCCGCGGCTGAATGAAATTGGGGAGCCCTGTCTTAATGGTTTTGTTTCGGTGTTTGGTTCCCTAGGATGCCAAGCCTCTGGAGGTTTACAGCGTAGAGTTTATGGTGGATAACAACCAGCTGGGATTCCTGGGTAAGGTTATATAACTTTGGTAGCTAATCAGGAGAACTCTACCAGGCTAACTCTTTGGATAGAGCCTATGTATGCCTAGACCTCGAAGTAAACCTTCTGTTTTCTCTACGTTTTAGTGTCAGACCGAGACCAGAATCTGTCGGTGTACATGTATCTGCCTGAAGGTGAGTTATAACGTAAACGTGGTAATACTTCTCCTACAAGCATGAAGAATATTGAATACTCAGGTTAACCACAAATGTTGTGATACTTATCCCACAAACATCTGAATATCAAATAAGTATTGTGTCATGATCACTGATCTGGTACTTTGTGTCCTGCTGTAGCTAAGGAGAGTTTCGGAGGCATGCGTCTCCTGAGGAGGGCAGACTTCAACGTGGGAGCTCATGTCAACGCCTTCTGGAGGATGCCCTGTCGAGGGGCACTGGACACAGCCACCAAGAAGACCCTGGCCTGGGACAACAAACACATCACATGGTTTGGTACGACACAACTTTGACTTTGTATTGACAGATACAGGGTAGGAGTAGTTGTGAAGAAAGAGTTGTCTGATTAATCTTCTTTCAATATGTCTGATCAAATGCTCCTCTTGGTATGTTGCGCCCAGAATGATCAACATGTTATAGTTAATAGCTACAAATAGGATTTACAGGCGATTTAGCAGTAACTCCTCTTCCCTCTCTCCCCACAGCAACTCTGGATGGAGGCATCGGGCTGCTGCTGCCCATGCAGGAGAAGACCTACCGCAGATTGCTGATGTTGCAAAATGCTCTTACCACCATGCTGCCACACCATGCAGGATTAAACCCCAAGGCATTCAGGTAACTCCCCACACAAGGTCACTGATAACTTTTGTGGTTTGTTATCAGTATTTTTCCCATAAATTTAAAGTTGGCTACACTTAAATACTTTTCAGGCTTTCTGATGCAAAAAAGTGGCTTTTTAGAAATGTGACACTTTGGGTAAAGACTAATGCTATGTTTTTGGATCTCGTTCCACCAGGATGTTGCATGCTGACCGGCGGCAGCTCCAGAACGCGGTGCGGAACATTCTGGATGGAGAGCTGCTCAACAAGTACCTGTACCTCAGCACCATGGAGCGCAGTGAGCTGGCCAAGAAGATCGGCACCACCTCTGATATAGTGAGTATTAAGTCCCTTCTTTGGCCTAGTTCTCTCGACAAAACTAGCTACGCAAGCCAAGGCAGATGCATCTTAATAATGTAGCTAAATCCAATCTATAGTCCCCATCTTAATTATGTGGTCTAAATCAACTTGGCGCAAATAACTATTAGTTATGAGATATTTGAATCAAGTATCCCTCTGTCCATTTTAGGTCTTGGATGATCTTCTTGAAGTTGACAGGGTGACTGCTCATTTCTGAGAGCAGCATCCTTGATCAGACCCCCTCAGCATGCGCGAGACCCAGGATCTTCCCCCATTTCTATTTTATATGAAATGAAGAGGCTTTTTGTATCTATTTTCTGTATGGAAATGTGAGTTGTGTTTAATCAATTTTGTTCAGTCATAAGGAGCTTGTAATCATGTTTCTTAAAATATTTTTTCTACAAAATTGATACAATCCAGTGTTCAGAATGTATGTCTTTTTATAAAACGTTAACCATCTTGGTCTTTTAGGCTCAATAATTTTAGATACACACATGTAACTCACAAATCTGTCATGGACATCAATGCATTTACACAAGCGGCAAAAAATTCCAAGGAGAGGTAGGGCACTTTATTTAGTTGACAAACTCTTTAAAAATGATTTATGAAAGTAATTTCTTCAGCAGGGTTAGCTTTTGTTTTCGCAGTTGGAATATTGTAGCATTTTATACATTAGATTAAATTATGCTCCCAATATTTCCTAAAATTGATGAACATTTTACTTGTTAAATGACTTGACTAAACTACATACCTGCAGTAAAAGTAATCTCAGAATCTATAAGCGCTATGATCCAGGTAATGCAACATAAGGTTAAAAAGCCTGAATGTTCTATTAATAATTCTAAATATCAATCTGAAAAGGCAGACAATCAGTCAATGATGGAGCAATCTGATTTGAATCTCATTCGTAAAGATCTTGACTAAAATGAATCACTTTCGGGCTGTTTAACTCCACATACTGGCGTCAAATAAAACCCCCCAAATAAATGGCTGTGTTTAATAAAATAGTTAATGTTGTGCCAGTTGACATATTCCTTGGCAGCACGGAGACCGTGCTCCTCAATTTTTATTTCACCTGCTGGTGAGTCACGTCCTTGGCTTGGAGCTATATTTGGTGCTTTTTGTCCTCTGACTGATTAAGACAATTGTACATAAATCTTCATTCTGCCAAAGCAGATTTGGTATGTACTGTAGATGTGGGAAATGCATAGCACTATTGTGGCAGCCCATCTATCCAGATATTAAAATACTTATTCAGTAGTTATCCTCCTGTCAAACAGGTTGCATTTCTTGAGCTTTAAACAGGAGTCACTAGTATCAGGTATGCAGCTGAGGTATGGTGTGTCAGGGTGTCAGCCTCTACTTCAGGTATTGGTAAACTTCCTCGTCCAGCGATATGAGGTTAAAGTAAGACAACAGAGACAGCAGGGATCGTGTCAGACTCATCATCGCCATCTCTGACCTGGGAAGATACAATGATTGAAGTTAATGTTTTAGGCAAATCTTTGTAACTAAAAATGCTAATTGTATGTATTTTGGGGAACGTCTGAAGACCTACCCAGCTGGGTCTACTGCTATACACTGTGGCCAGTTTGAGGTACACCACCCCATTCACAGTAATGGTTTGTTCCTACAGACAGTGAGTCACGTGGCTTGGTATATAATGCAGGCAGACGGGCATCCAGTTACTGTTCATTGAACATTTAGAATGGGCAAAACGAGTGACCGTGGGTTTGATTGTTAGTTCCAGTATCGCTGAAAAGGCTGGCCTCCTGTGCCTTGCACGCACAACAGTTTCCAACAGGCGGGCCACAAATTGGGAAATAATGACGCAGTACAACAGTGGTGTGCAGAACGGCATCTCGGAACACACAGATCATTGGTCCTTGTCAAGGATGGTCTATTACAGCAGACTACCACACCGGGTTTGACTCATATCAGCTAAAAACACGCAATCACCAACACTGGACAATTGCCTGGTCTGACGAATCGCTGTTACGTTATGCTGATGGCAGTCAGGATTTGGGGTAAGCAGCATGAGTCAATGGCCACATCGTGCCTGGTGTCAACGGTACAGGCTGTTGGCGGTGGTGTAGGGGATGTTTCCTGGCACACGTTAGGTCCCTTGATACCAATTACGCAACATTTCCATGTCCCGAAGAATACAGGGTGATCTGGAGGCAAAGGGGGAGTGGGTCAGACCCGGTACTAGATGGGTGTACCTAATAAACTGATTTTTGTGCAAATATTCTATAATCTGCATAAAGAAAATATGCATTTTCCTACCAGTGGTGTGTTTCCAAACTGACTTGTTGCGGATAAAAATCAGTATGTGATGTAGTGCACATAATGTACTTTTTCACTTAAGTTTTCATGTACCGAATAAAAAGTCTGAAGTTCAATGTGTTTCCATCGCATTCAACTCTGACAGTTGTCACAAACTTGTTAAATAGCAAATGCGCCTAAACTGGTCTTGACACTTGCGCTCTAGCCAACAGCTTGCAGATACAGTGCGGTTAGGCTAGTCTACATGAGATTTATGGATAAGTGCGAGAATATTTGTCAAATGGCAGTCAAGCATCGATTATGTCACCAGAAAAGGACCCTTGATATTCATTGGAAAGGAGCATCAAGATCACCGTGCACTTTCACCACCCTGTGAAGTTAATATTTTTTCCCATCTGTAGCCTAATAAACTGCATGCTTTCCCGAGTCGTAGTGGGTAGAGCACACACACAATATCATCGCGTGACTCCAAGTTTACTTCGATATGATGGTTCAGTATTTTCACAAAGGTGTTTCCACTGCCATTTCATAGACAAAGATCCCACCACGTCGAACGAACAAATTCTGTCGCCATTTATACAATTGTACAAAAACGTCCAATTTCAATCACAGCTGTCGTGATTTATTTTGTTTTGTATACTGTATGACTTTACTTGCATAAAAACTGTGGATGGAAACGTGGTTACTGAGTGTATAGTGTTGAGGATAATTCGTTACCTCAGGGCACACTCGAACTTAAGGCTCTCCCAGGTGGTCCGCACCCATCGCAACACCCTGAACCTGGGAAGAACTCCCGGCCTCTCTGCCTGGAGCCGCCCCCAGCATTGCACAGCGCTGGAGACAGGACAACCGGTTAGTAAGCACCTACAACTGCTGCTATGTGAAACAGTCGTCTGTTCACCTCTTAGCCATCACACAGTATCTGTCCACCGGAGCCCCCAGCCTGATGTTGCTGCTGATACTAATACTAACCTCTTGGCCATGACACAGTATCGGTCTACCGGAGCTCCCAGTGTGATGTTAATGCTGCGGACCGTGTTGATGTTCCTGAACACCAGCAGCATGGGGCGTGGCATGGACTTGAGCACGGCCATGATGTTGTCAAAGTGATTGACAGCCATGTCCCTCATATAGGATGTCTCTTCACGACTCAGGATGTTGGACAGGCCCACCTTCCGCATGTTGATTGGCCGTTGTAGCAGCATCTCAGAGAAGATGAAGTAGTCTGATAGGAATCAGGATATTGTAAGCAGGTTTTTATTAGTCTGTTGTGAGACTGGATTTGCTCAAGGCATGTGACTTCTGCTTAAATTAATGAAACAGTTTGAGCTTAAATGACAGTTGTCCTCGCACCTTTGACCCCCAAGATGTTGGAGTACCTCTTCATGGCAGCGTCATCTCTCAGGACTATGGACCTCCACAGTTTACACAGCGCTACCCTGTCACTACAGGGTCAAGGGTTAGAGCTGATGGTAAAAGTTGTATCATTAAATATATACAGGACTACATTGCAAGGTTGTAAAATGTATCCACACACTACTGTGAGTTGCTTTGGATAAAAGTGTCTGCTAAATGGCATATTATCTTATGAACCTTACATTTCACTGAGGTATTCATACAGGCCGTGATCCAACAGTACTAGCTCTGCCTTCTTGTCTGGACCTCTTCTCACAAGCACTGTGACATGGTACAGATAACATGCATTCAAGGTCACCAAGTCATTTTAAGCAAATATTGTTGTACTGTACAGTTATTTGTTGTTATCAACTTGACCTATTTAAAAAGTTCTCTGAAAAACCTATTGTAAACTGGCCTGGTACAAGTTACACAAATCAATAAATGAGCATCTTAACAGTTCAGTAGAAACTGTAAACATGCCCCCTGATCTACCGTTGCCAGGGTGAGGGTCAGCGTGGATGAAGCCAGTGTAAAATATCTGCTCTGCAAACGTACGGATCAGCTTGTCAGCAGTCTGAAAAGCCAGGGAAAACTGTTTACACATTTATCTGAGTACTAATGATCATAGACAAAGGTTATTCTATTGTGTCACGATAGGCACTTACATCTCTCAAGCTAAGTCCTTGTCTTTTGATTTCTTCCAAATTGTTGATTTTGCAGCCTTCACAGAACTCTGCAGTCAACACTCTCTAAAGGAAAATGGTTTGTTTATTACAGTACAATAATACAAAAGTGGTCAAAAAGGTTTCAAAGGATGCGTTTAGACAGGCAGCTCAATACTGATATTTTTTTCACTAATTAGTGTTTTGACCGATCAGATCAGCTCAGAAAAAGATCTGATGAAAAAAGATCTGATGTGATTGGTCAAAAGAGATGGAAATTGGGCTGCATGTTTGAATGCAGCCATTATGATTTTCAGCAGTCTCTCACCTTGCTGGTTTGGTCCCAGTACACTTTTGGCACAACAACAAATTTGAAGTGTTTCAGTTCCTCTGCACATCTCTCAGAGTTCCTGGCCTCATTTTCAAAGTCCAGCTCCTGAGCCAATGTCCCCTTCAAGTCCTAAAATCAGAGAATGCCAACATTAGGTTAGTTTAGGGGACAATGTCTAGGGCTGTATCTAATCATGCTCTGCGGGGTATTATCTGATGAGAATGTCCCATAAAAGTAAGACAGTTTCTTACCAAATTTGAGCCCTTACCTTGAGGACCCATCTGAAGCCGAAGCTGGGGTGCATGAACTTTATAACATCCAGAAGGATCTCCAGAGTCCTGATGTCACCATTGAACCGATCCCGGATGTCTATGTACTGCACCTGGGGAAGAGAGAGTGGTTATTATTCAGAATCAGGAGAGCTACACCTGGCCTGGTTTAACCAAAGTGTACAGTTTGATTTAACCAGTCGTGGTGACCCCTATTTAAGAGTGTAAATCATACACAGTATACTATTAATTCTGTGGCTGAATGTGTTGTACAGTTAACCTGAACTCACTTTGACCGCAACAGGAGTCCCGTCCTGCAGCTCTGCCTTGTGGACCTGGGCCAGACTGGCTGCTGCGATGGGCTCATAGTCAAACTTCTTAAACATCTTGTCTGGAGTCGTGTTGAAGTCCTCTATGAACAGAGCATCAACCTGGTAGAACGTGACAGATCATTTAATGTAAGAATGTTCCTTAACGCTTTTCATTATAAAATGGCTAGTTCTAGCCTCACATTATGAATGGTGAAGAGGCATTCAAAGCTGTGACAAAACTACAAGAATGGCTCTTTTATCACTTTCACTACAGCCTCTTGTATCTTATTTCTTCATTAACTGTTCTTCAATGTTTGACAAGACAAAGTACTGCAGGTCTCACCTCCTTGTATCTCCTGTTGAGAGCCTTATCCTCCAGGACCTGCAGTGTCTTGATGTACTCAGGAGGCAGCAGGTGATTGAACGCACACAGGCCCTGTCCCAGTTTAACGTATATCCCCCCGTTCTGCACCGCTCCCTCCACCATGCCGTCTGCTGCCCTCTGGTGGCACAACGACATCCCTGCCACAAACGATGGGCTGCTCTGGCAAAACCGGGAGGGGAAGATGATGTGATTGTTCTGACTGAACTACTGAGATGGTTTCCGACTCACGCCATTGTTTAGCAGACATACACGGACAGACATTTAGGCCTGTCACAATTCATAATGGTCGCGTTCCCCTGCTCAGACTATGCATGCGTCAACCAATGGTTGCGTGCCACGTCATCGACTGTGCCGTCGGGCACCAGATTGCTATAACATGTGGTTAGCTGATACGTAAAATACCTATCCAGGCGTTGTAATATCTGGAATGCTTCAGCAATGCCTGGGCAGAGGAACGCACCCAATATTTCTGTCAAACTTACCTCGTCCATGCCACATAACGTCACATTGGAGGTCCACCAATAATCTACTGAGATATAGAGTCCTACATATATAGACCTGTAGGGACAGAGAGAGACATGGTTTGAGTGTAACTCCAAAGGAAATTATTCAAAACATTTGATCACATGCAAAAAGGAAGGTGATATTATTATTGTGATGATGGGACCAACCTACAGAAGCGACCGACTCCCTTCACCAAGATCTTCATCTTCCGTCTCTCTCGAGGTTCCGCAAAGGCGTACTGGACCCCCACCACCGCGGGAACACCCACCACCAAGCCCAGAAACATCTTCCTGAACAACCCTTGACTCTTCCTTGGCCTGACGGAAAGAAATGTACACAGTACACACACAGTGTTGCTGAAATGCCCATGTCTTCTCCCATCTTGCAGTTGCTTTCTGGAAGTTTACAGTGTTTAAGTAACAGCATGTATAGTTCAGTGTCCTGTCCAGGAGGTGTACTTGTACATCAAGCTGACTCACACAATAGAAACAGGAGATGGACCATTCTGGCTCAGACAAGGCGTACTTGTGTAGTTAGTATAGTACCTTGGTGAGCTGAAGGATCTGTACAGTTGCAGCTGTGGATGGGGACATCTTCCCAGCTGGGCCAAATGACGCCGACACAACCTTAACTACAGAATGACAAAAACACCAACCACAATCAGTGTCACTTTGAAGCATCAACTTCAAACTAATCCACTGTTTTTGCCAGTTACAGTAGACTTGCTGGGAAAGACCTTCATCCCTAGAAAACTAGAGAAAAACAAACAAACAACAACATTGAGACTGGTGGAGGGGACTGCATCAAGGCCACTCTCCCTAGGCCAGAACACGCTGTTGTTTTCCTTAGCTGTCTATCACAGGACAAACTGTTTCCAGACTAATAGATTTACAGATAGAGCCTTTCTATGTCAGGGCCCTGACCACATACACTAGGGCCGGTCCTGGCTGTTCTGCCGCCCTAGGGTGAGACAAAAGAATTGCCGCCGCACCGCTTTTTCGCTATGATCAGCTTGTAAAAAATGTACAGATACAAACTTGAAACCACTGATCATGACCATTTAGCCCACGGGATGAAACTCCTGGACAGCAGTTGTGAGTAGCCTGATTGTCCATTCCATATTGTCCATTTTACTTTGACCTGTCCTGTTTTTAGGTTATGTTAACATGTCCGTGCATTTCTTATTTGATTGGGCGCCATTTAGGTTAGGCTATTTGATCAGAGAAACCTGCATGATGTAAAAAGTGTCATTACTTTGTCATAATTTTTTTCCTGCACCCTGTAGGCTTCATTAAAGGCCACATACTCTTTCTACCATATGCTATATCTGCTACATGATTTATGTTAGATATATATTTTTAAGGAATGTTGGTGGAGCGCTGCTTCTCTCCAACAGCACCCTGGAGAGGCACGCTGGGAATGGACAAGATAAATATTTTGCATCACTGACTTTGACAAAGTGGGCACTTCTTATCACAGGGCGGCATTAGCGCTCACCTAAAAACCTCATATGCCACTGCTTGAGAAAAATTGACATTGTTTTGGGGCAGAATTATGTGAGGTTTTATGTCTTATTGGAGATGCGTCTTGGTCAGTGTAGCTCAGAAAATGCTGCCCTCATCAATGCCTAAAGAGCGGGCCAGCCCTGCACAAACACACACGTTTTCCATGGCATTGAATAAAACACGTGACAACTTAAATAATGGAGGGTAAGCCACTATCTCAAAAATAGGGCACACCACACGATCTCTTGATGTCTTTTAGCGAGATTGTACATCGATCTCTGATTTTAATATGAAAGTTATACATTGCATCAGGGGACTTTAATGTTGTGTGTCCACGCTCATTGCCAAAGCGCATATCCTGGGAGTCAGAGAGTATTTCATGGAATGAGAAGTCTTGCTAGTGTGATCTGTAAATAAAAATGTAGCAATATACTATGCAACATTATTAACATACAAAGCGCGCACACATACATCTAGTTATTACGTTTATGACATTTAAGCCATACATGCATAAACTGTTCAAATGTCAGGTGTCGATTTTGATTGTACGGATACGCATATTTGAATTTGCTGTGGCTATATGCTGCTAGCTAGCCTAGCGGGCAAGGCAAAGATAACATTTAACAAACAGTTCAACTCACGGCTTTGAAGGACTTCCCTGCCATGTTCAGCCTATACACACTCACTGTGATCTCTTCTCACTAATATGGAGTTAAAAATGTGTAGTCACCATTCTAATGTAACCTTGTACCTGTCACCTCCTGTTTCAGATCATTCTTGATTTCCTGAACTGCTACTGGCTAAACAGACAGTGCACGAAATTGATCACGTGACAAATGGTCCAACTCGATGTGATCAAAGCTTCTCTAGTGAAAAGATTCATGACTTGACTCGATATCCTCTTCAGGGACCGTCAATTAATCAACCCAAGTAATGACTTTTTTAATTGAAATCACAAATGTACAGAATAATGCATGTATTTGTGTGGTTGCATCAGAAATGGAAGTTGTACATTATTAATTAATGTGGCTAGTTACATTACATGTAACGGAAACGATTAAAGTGTGCCATCTCTGTACAACCTTGTTTACAGTCAGGTTTACAGTAGAGTATGGTCTGTGGAATTAAAACAATGTTGCTTTAAATGATAACGATAAAATACTACTGACTGCATCTTGACTTGAACATTTTGAGTTTAATAAACAAATATAAAACAGGCACATGTGTGATCCTCCTTCCAAGCCTCTCACCATCACATCACCAGCATAGCCTAAATAATATTTATTATAGATAACTGTTTGTGCGAATCAATGTGCGAATTACTGTGATCAGGCCCTCATGTGGCTTTAGATCAGTGGTAGCAACTCTACTAGTTGTCACCAGGAGTAGATGCATGATTTATACATTACATAATCTTACATCATATCAGGTAGAGCCCATCAAGAGATGTCCCCAGAGCTTTCAAGTGGAACAAAACAATGTTTGAGTGGAAAACAAAACAGCATGATGTTTCATCTTCCATTTGATTTTTTTAGCATCTTGTTTACATGATCATCCCAACTTCAACTTCTCTTTAACATGCTGTGTATGAAACTCAAACTGACACATTTATTTAAACACAAATGGATGCTAGCTGTTCCTTCCATTGATCAAAGTATTTTAATCGACTTAAATTAATGTTCTGTGGAACTCAGTGAAAGTAGAGAGGACCTCTGTCATCAGAGCCACCGGAAGCTGTCTGATTGTCGTCGCTTCAGTCTTGTGTTTCCTGTTTACGGGCGGGAAGAGCGAAAGAAGCTGAACTATCGGTCTGTGTTCTTGCGTCGTTGTGTTTTCAAACATCAGCGGCACGTTTGTTTTTGTTTCTTAACTCCGTTTCAATAATTTATGATAAACCGAATTCTACGCGACTTGGATATATATCTTTGCTTGATCTGTGCCTACAGTTTAAAGGGATTTGAAGCACGAAACCGATGGAGGAGCCCGCAGATTCCGGCGGTGGCGGGGCAGCACAGGGCCCCACGGCGCAAGTGGCGGAGATTCGCTGCCCAATAGCAGCGCGTCCTATGCGGCTGCTGGAATGGAAAGTCAAACCCGGGTCCCTCGTCAATGTGGACTCGGTGTTGGCATTATGTGCTCCCATCCCGCCGGAGAAAGAGGCCGGGTCCCATCCACCAGAACAGCCCAATCGGCTGTCAGAGAAGAAGCTGAAATCGGACCGAGCTGGAGTGGTGAAAGAGCTATGCTGTCAACTTGGACAAGTCATATCGCCTGGGTGAGTCTGCAAGCTAACCAACGTTAGCTATATAGCTTATGTTGCCTATGTCAGCAATGTTTTATACTGTGTTGTGTACTATGTTCGTTAGCTAATGTTGTTACTCATGGACCAGATTCGTAGTAGCATAGCTAACTAGCCTAGCTAATAAATGCTAACGTTAGCTAGTTATGCTAACCCAGTGCGTGTGCTGGAGCGCCAATCTCTACAACAGCTGGATGGAGCATGTAAACGGGCGAGTTCGTTTTACATGGCTCGGTGCCCTGGGTAGGCAGAGTTTGTACATTTTAGTCCATTCCATTGGTCCTTAAGTGGAATATCCACCCACAACAGGCACCGGGCCATGCAAAAAAAACGAACCCAATATTGTAGTACCACGCACATGACATCATCCAGATGATATCGAGTCGTCGAATTTGCACGCTCGAGCGCTTTTGGGGGAACAAGAACTAAGAATACTTTGTTCCACTTGAGCCTCAGAAAAGATTTTGGTGTTATGAATTTGTGTAACAAACAACAAAAACTTACCCAATTGTCATACTTGAGTAAAAGTAAAGATACCTTAATAGAAAATGACTCAAGTGAAAGTCACACAGTAAAATACTGCTTGAGTAAAAGTATTTGGTTTTAAATATACTTAAGTATCAAACTTAAAATTATAAATAATTTCAAATTCCTTATATTAAGCAAACCAGACGGCACGATATTTTTGTTTTAAGAAAATTACGGCAAGCCAGCAGCACACTCCAACACTTAGACAATCATTTACAAACACAGCATTCGTGTTTAGTGAGTCCGCCAGATCAGAGTCTGTAGGGATTACCAGGGATGTTCTCTTGATAAGCACGTACATTTGACCATTTTCCTGTCCTTCTAAGCATTTCAAAATGAACGAGTACTTTTGGGTTTCAGGGAAAATGTATGGAGTAAAAAGTACATTATTTTCTTTAGGAATGTAGTGGAGTAAAAGTTGTCAAATATAAATGATAAAGTACAGATACCCGCAACAACTACTTAAGTAGTACTTTAAATTACTTTACACCACTGTATAATAACATGACAACATTTATGGACAACTGAAAATGGCCAAATATTAACTTAGAGCTGAAGAAGACACCCCTTCTTGTTGCAGTTTTTAAAGTTTGAACGTGTCAGTAGAGTTGTCATTCTGATTTTGTAGTTCTGAAACTTATGACAGTTTATGCCCTGGTGCTTTTCAATATGGAGGCACTACTGTAGTGTCTTATAGAGAAGTGTGAGGGGAAGTTGTGTTTATGTTTAGATATAGACCTACACATGTTGGAGAGACAGTTGCCATTCTATCAGGCACCTGCACTGTAAAGCCCCTTTTTAATGGTGTTACACATGATTTGTTTTGTGTTTTGTGTTGTAATTTCAGATAATGTCCATAATAAATATATATACAGCACCAGTCAAAGTTTGGACACCTACTCATTCAAGGGTTTTTCTTTATTTTTACTATTTTCTACATTGTGGGATAATAGTGAAGACATAAACTATGAAATAACACATATGGAATCATGTAGTTACCAAAAAAGTGTTACACAAATCAAAATATATTTTATATTTGAGATTCTGCAAAGTAGCCACCCTTTGCCTTGATGACAGCTTTGCATACTCTTGGCATTCTCTCAATCAGCTTCACCTGGAATGCTTTTCCAACAGTCTTGAAGGATTTCCCACATATGCTGAGCACTTGTTGGCTGCTTTTCCTTCACTCTGCGGTCCAACTCATCCCAAACCATCTCAATTGGGTTGAGGTCGGGTGATTGTGGAGGCCAGGTCATCTGATACAGCACTCCATCACTCTCCTTCTTGGTCAAATAGCCCTTACACAGCCTGGAGGTGTGTTTTGGGTCATTGTCCTGTTGAAAAAGAAATGATAGGCCCACTAAGCGCAAACCAGATGGGATGGCGTATCGCTGCAGAATGCTGTGGTAGCCATGCTGGTTAAGTGTGCCTTGAATTCTAAATAAATCACCAACAGTGTCACCAGCAAAGCACACCCACACCATCACACCACCTCCTCCATGCTTCACGGTGGGAATCACACATGCGGAGATAATCCGTTCACCTACTCTGCGTCTCACAAAGACACGGCGGTTGGAACCAAAAATCTCACATTTGGACTCATCAGACCAAAGGACTGATTTCCACCAATCTAATGTCAATTGCTTGTGTTTCTTGGCCCAAGCAAGTCTCTTCTTCTTATTGGTGTAGTGGTTTCTTTGCAGAAATTCAACCATGAAGGCCTGAATTTTATTTTATTTTATTATTTTTATTTAAATGTAACCTTTATTTAACTAGGCAAGTCAGTTAAGAACAAATTCTTATTTACAATGACGGCCTACACCGGCCTAACCCCCGGACGACGCTGGGCCAATTGTGCGCTGCCCTATGGGACTCGCAATCACGTCCGGTTGTGATACAGCCTGGAATCGAACCAGGGGGTCTGTAGTGACGCCTCAAGCACTGAGATGCAGTGCCTTAGACCGCTGCGCCACTCGGGAGCCCTTATCACGCAGTATCCTCTTAACAGTTGATGTTGAGATGTGTCTGTTACTTGAACTCTGTGAAGCATTTATTTGGGCTGCAATTTCTGAGGCTGGTAACTAATTAACTTATCCTCTGCAGCAGTGGTAACTCTAGCTCTTCCTTTCCTGTGGCAGTCCTCATGAGAGTCAGTTTCATCATAGCGCTTGATGGTTTTTGCGACTGCACTTGAAGAAACGTTCAATGTTCTTGAAATGTTCCGCATTGACTGACCTTCATGTCTTAAAGTAATGATGAACTGTCGTTTCTCTTTGCTTATTTGAGCTGTTCTTGCCATAATATGGACTTGGTCTTTTACCAAATAGGGCTATCTTCTATATACGCCCCTACCTTGTCACAACACAACTGATTGGCTCAAACGCATTAAGAAGGAAAGAAATTCCACAAATTCACTTTTAACAAGGCACACCTGTTAATTGAAATGCATTCCAGGTGACTACCTCATGAAGCTGGTTGAGAGAATGCCAAGAGTGTGCAAAGCTGTCATCAAAGCAAAGGGTGGCTACTTTGAAGAATCTCAAATATAAAATATATTTTGATTTGTTTAACACTTTTTTGGTTACTGCATGATTCCATATGTTATTTCATAGTTGTGATGTCTTCACTATTATTCTACAATGTAGAAAATAGTAAAAATAAAGACAAACCCTTGAATGAGTAGGCGTGTCCAAACTTTTGACTTGTACTGTATATATATGGCGCAAATAGTGTAATGATAGTGTTTCACAGTATTACTTACCTGCCAGTGTTGTGATTGGCTGTGATATTCACCTATTGATTTCTCCTGACGGAGCAGCTACTGTTGTCAAACTGGGAAAGCTGTTCTGACTTTGTGGCTGTGTTAACTACTGGAAATTGCTCTTTCATTTCTTGGTTGCTAAAATTGTACACCGTTAGCTCAATTTCAGTTTTTGAAAAAATAAGCGCGGCATAGTGTAAGGAATCATTGTACCATCTATGATTCAAACAGAGGTTTTGGTCCACCAGCTTCAAACAGCTGTAAAAATGATATTCTTTGTTTAGATTGTACAATTATCAAATTGAGCAAACAGTGTAGAATTTTCTCAACCAGGAAATGAGCAACAACAGTACAATAGGAACTGATTAACAACAGTACAACCAAGCTCATATCCGCATCAGAGGTGTAGTGGAGCGCATGTTTGGTGTATGGAAGAGTAATTTCCAGTCTCTCAGAAACACATTACGCTTTCAACCAAGAAGATGCTGCATTGTCATAATTGCAACAGCAGTGCTTCACAATTAACTCAAACAGCATGGTTTTAATTCACTAATGGAAATGTCAGGACCCGAACTGGTTTGAGAAGAACATTGGTGCTGCTTCATGTTTCTCTCCTCCTCCTTCATAGCCAATTCAACATGAAGGATTTGCATCTTCATATAATGCTCCTCTTTTAAACACATTCAGTTTGCTTTCATGAAATTCCATGGCCAGTTTCTCCTGCATGCTCAGCCACTTTGTCTTTGTCCTCCGGCCTGGGTTAGTGACACAATCTTCCCTCCTGGCTGCTGCAGACGTAGCGGGCTGAACTTCATCCTGTCTTATCCCCTCCAAGCTATGGTAGTCATCTGCCTCTAGAAAATGATTACATTGCTGCATTTAAAGAACATTATTTATTAAAGAGTTGAGTTCATTACATAATTTGTATTATGGGAGTACAAGAGATGACTGACAACATTACATATTCCCTGCAGTGCTGGGATGGCACATGTTGAATGAATGTGTCCTACCAAATAAGGATTGGAACTGGGGGTCCGCCACCTGTCTTGAAATGCTCCCTACAAGCAACAGCATTTGTCTTCTTTAAGTAGATTTTTATGTTTTTCCACAGGACCTTAGAATGACAAGATGATATAGAAATGATATTAGTAATTATGTATGATATTGTTTGTGTTACATTTCTGCCACACATACATTTAGGCCCCACTGTGTTGTGACTCAGATTTGTAAAAGTGGGCCAACAATAAATACAGTGTCTTACCTGAAATTGTTGTAGCGTCCTTTTGGTTTACTTTTTCATTTGAGTTGAATTCATTACCAATGGTAGTCCAGGCATTCTTTTTCTTGTTTTCTGTTGATGAATCATGCTGTTTGTTCTCGATAATTGGGTGGTTTGACACAATTTGCTTCAAGAGGGTTTTTTCAAAGTCACTGAAATGATTTGAAAATTGTATTTTACCTCCGTCCATTGTTTGGTTTAGGTGACTTGCTCCAATTCCACACAATGCTTATGTATTAGTGTCCCATCCCTGGTTTTTAAAGCGTCCTCAGTGCACATCATTAATCTAATTAGGCTTCACAAAGATTAATTGCTTAGTCCGTACTTACCTTAGTCTGGGACTCCCTAGTCTAGAACTAATTAATCTGAATTTAAGCAATGTCTCAGAAAGCCATTTTTTAAATCTGGATTAATTTAAGTAAAATTAGCCTATTCCTGATTTAACTTAAACTCTGTCAGGGAAACGGCCCATAAAACTCTTAGCTTTTCTACTAAGTTACTAAGCTAACATATGGAATTGTTTTAAGTTGTCCATACCATGGATCATTTAGCTATTTGATTTTGAACTTTAGGACCTCTGTAGGTATCCCAAGAAAATACAAAAAAAATCTTGAATTTGGCCTTTACAACTATAGCCCAAAGAAATGCATTGCATAACACATTCATAAATGGCAAAACAGACAGTTAAAAAATAAGGAATAAGGTTTTGAAGTGTCTGTCCTATATCTAGGAGATCTAAGAAAGCTCAGGAAATAATTTGGGTTTTTTGGACAACGGAGAACACTGTGTTCGTGAGAGTCTCATCTTTGTGGTATATTTCGTGAGAATAAAATTTTTGGGGATGTCTCCTGGTCTGATCAACAGCGCTGTAGCTCGGCCACTTCCACAGGTGCATCAATAGACTCTTAAGGATTTTAAGGGGGAAACCCATTATGCTGCTGTCTGAAGTGCCTCTTCTCTTCCAGTGGTGTGATTGTCAGAGTAAAAGAATGCAGCCATCCCATCGTGATGAAGGGGCTGTGTGCTGAATGTGGCCAGGACCTCACACAGTAAGTACACACACACACAAACCTATTCCATGCTACAATTTCAATTGGCATATTCACAAAAAATTTAAATAGGCCTAACTCTTAGTTGTAGGTTACCTCTTATCCATTGAAGATGCATTGCTAAGTAGATTTTTCTCGCTCTCTCTTTCTCAGGATGCAGACCAATAATGGGAGGCAGCAGGCTCTCATCTCCACGGCAAATGTTTCCATGGTGCACAGTGTCCCCGAGTTGATGGTCAGCTCTGAGGTGAGGCTCGGGGTGTCATGGCACTAGAAGATGAGTTTCCTCTGACGATAATGTGACATTGTAGAAATACCTCTGTGTCGTTGGAATGCAACTTTTCAATGTAGTAGAGACAGTTTTGTTGAAGCCATGGCCCCCTTTTTATGAATGCCGGGTCTGTGTGATTTGCCCATCACACAGCAAGCAGAGCAGCTGGGCAGAGAGGACCAGCAGAGACTCCACAGGAACAAGAAGCTGGTTCTGATGGTTGATCTGGACCAGACCCTGATCCACACCACCGAGCATCACTGCCAGCGCATGTCCAACAAGGTATGTGTATCTGAAATCCTTTTCGCTGGCCTATGAAAATAGGTTGTTTGGTATTTCTATGCCCCAGGCTTTGCTGAGGGTTTGGTATTGAAAAGAGTAGATAATAAACCACTGGTGGTTATGTAGCTAGAACAAACCAATGATGGTTTTGCCCATGCCTCTGCTCTTGTTCCACAGGGAATCTTCCACTTCCAGCTGGGGCGGGGGGAGCCCATGTTACACACGCGACTGCGTCCGCACTGCAAAGACTTCCTGGAGAAGATCGCCAAGCTCTACGAGCTGCATGTCTTTACCTTCGGAAGCCGCCTCTACGCACACACCATCGCAGGTACACACACACACACTAGCAGGTACATAACATTCTCTGATAATTATCCCTATGTTGAATCACTATATAATTAGATTTACAGTAAGTAATGCAAAAAGTATCAAAAGTGTAAAAAAACAAAACAACAACAATCGCATACATGCCAAAAGTGTGAGTGCACAGACTCTAAATGCCAGGTGAATTGAAACACACGTAATCATCTAGGAGAGGGAAAGGAAAAGGTGGATACCTGGTCACTTGTACAACTGAATGCATTCTACTGAAATGTGTCTTCCACATTTAACCCAACCCCTCTGAATCGAATCCTTGAGCTAAGGTAAACATCTGTCATTCTGCCCCTGAGCAAGACAGTTAACCCACTGTTCCCAGGCCCTAGATCCTCTGTAAAATCACTACCTAATTATAGATCTAGACTTAATGCCTGAGTGCTGTCTGCATTATAGGTGAGAATTTTAATCAATACACTCCCCAGATTGAGAAGTTAGACACCAAACAAGACTAACAGACATGCCTCAATGTGATTGGTCTCAGCATTTTGGAGGCAAATCCTGAGCTTGAAGTCTGAGTGGCCACTAGAGGGCAGCATTTACCTTCAGTTTGTGTCTTAGGTTCATTCTGTACTCAGATTTTCTGGGGATGCGTCCCAAATGTCACCATATCCCCTAGATAATAGGGAGGTGCATCTTTCCCTTTCAAGACGATTCGATATCTATCTAGATACATGGGCTCCGATACGATATAGGAACGATTCGGTTTGATTAGAAGAACGAATCAGTGTGATAATATTCGATGCACTAACATTTGTTGCATAAACACATTCGTTTTCCATTCTAAATTAAAACCGACCGCGTCGCACACTTCTCTGTTGGCTCCTGCGGGTAACTCGGTAGTCCCGCTGTAATACAGTGCTCTACTGTAGTTGTTTTCCAACAGCAAGGCTCAGATAAATCTCACTTTACAGTAAATTATAATGCACGTTTGAGCATTTTATAAATCTAATTATCCGCATATGGCCCGTCAAAGTTTGGAGACGATCTTTCGCTACCAATTAGAAGTTATTCTATACTGAACGTTGGAAGCGAATGAATAGGTAATGTAGTACTTAGTCTGTGGAGCAGAGAGGTCACTGTGTATCTGACTGTTTCTCCAGGTAGATAGGTTTGTTGTTGTGTGCTTTGGTAGACGCCTGCCCACCTGTCTGCTCTCTCTTCTCTGTGGTTTAATAGCAGCCAGGTAGCGAGGTGTTTGTTGTGCAGTGGGGATGTAGCTGCTCCATCAAACCAGTCTTTGTTGCTCCTCCAGACACGTATTATTGTACAGCTTCTAAAGAGGAACTGATAAGACCCAGCCTGCATTTAGTTCTCATCTCAAAGCCTTGATGTTTTAATGAGCCCACTGAGTATACAGAGACGCCCCCCCACACACACACACCGATGCCAGCAATTTCGTTTGAGATCAAATTGAAAACCTCCAGATAAAGGCACAGCAAAGGGAGAGAACTTGAGAATTGGCTCTAAATGGACTCAAAAGCTTTGTTGTACAGCTACTCTGTGTAGCGCCAGATGGCTGGAGAGTAATGGAGATTGTCTGTTTGGCAAAACGGCACCTTCAATTTGCTGAATACATCCTACTTTTCCACAGTGGTCTTTTAAATAGGATGTTTAATGCAGTTGAGTCTGCTCTCTGCTGCGGCCCAGCGTGCGGAACCGAACCCCCTGCCACACTATTAACCAAGCTCTCTCTCTCTCTCTGTCTCTCTCATAATTTATTGAGTCCATTTTAAGATGCTTTTCTTGTCGCCTGTTTCTGTGACTGCAGGCTTCCTGGACCCTGAGATGAAGCTGTTCTCTCACAGGATCCTGTCCAGAGACGAATGCATCGACCCCTTCTCCAAGACAGGGAACCTAAGGTGAGACCTGGGTCTCTGTCTCTTTGGCAGAGCTGGTAGCACATACCGCTTTGAAGCCCACACATCACACTTTGACACTCATACCAATAGCAATTTCAGCCAGGACGTTTAAGAAGAATCTGTCCAATATGAAAAGGACATAGCTGATATGTTATCTTTCATTTCGACACTTTGGAGAAAAGGCATTAATTCACTCAAGGGAGATATCCTGTGGAATTGGGAGAAATGTATTTCCGCTCAGCCACTACTGCTGAAGAATTCAACAGAGGGAATTCCTGTAATGATTGGAACTACTAGACCTTAGTGTTGATTAAAACCTGGCAGCAGTCAAGTCATCTGAAGTCACTTTTTTGCCCCCTCAGACAATACAGCACTATAAAACTGAGCCTTCCAGCTCTAGCATGACAGTGCTAGAGATGAGCAGAGGGAAAATAGCCATGCAGTATTTCTTCTAATCAGTGACTCCTGTTATAGGAAGCGTACTAGAACACCGTTCTCAAAGTCCTAATGGTAGAAACTGTGGTTCTTGTATAGTTATGATGTTCAGATAATTATTGGTAAGAGTGAGAGCCAGAATTCAGTTCTACCCTGGAGGCGTAGTCCTTCCCAAATGGCAGCATGTTCCCTTTAAATGACTTTTGACCAGGGCCCATAGGTTATAGGCTGCCATTTGGGACGTAGCCTCGGGCTGGGTAATGATCGAGAGAGAGCATAGCATTTTGCTCTGTTACTGTGGGACTTTGTTATTCCCTAAAGACACACTGCCTAAGGAGTTACACATGTAGAGGAGAGGAGAGGGAGTGCCAGTTTAACTTATATCTAACTCTCTCTCGTGCTCTCTTTGTCTCTCGCTCTCTCTCAGGAATCTGTTCCCATGTGGGGACTCGATGGTGTGTATTATAGATGATCGGGAGGATGTGTGGAAGTTTGCTCCTAACTTGATCACTGTGAAGAAATACATCTACTTCCAGGGGACAGGAGACATCAACGCCCCACCCGGGTCTAAAGAGGCTCAGCAGGGAAGGAAAGGTATGGTATATAGGGTCTGAAGACGATGAGCTTAACATGGTACAGTGGACATTGTTGTGAAGTGGTCAATAAATGATAAAGCACAGTGATCTATTAAAACAACTCTTATAAGGGCATTCAGTGCTTTGTCAGTGTTACAAACACTAAACAAAAAAATACTTCAAACTTAAACCCTCTGGTGACCAAAGTTCAGAGAGGAAGAGGAGGAAGTGGTTTGATGAGCACTTAAGGGATGTGATCTCATCCTGGTACTCTGGCTGCAAATGAAGTTCTGGCCACAAGATACCCCTCATCACGTCTCACTGTTTTGATTTCATTTGCATCAACCAATGCACCACTTTCCTTTGTGGCAGACTGCAGCTCCGCAGTGGGAGGGTGAAGCTTTTAAGAGAAATGTTTGTGATTAGTTTTAAGTTTGGTAGTTGTGATGTGTTAAGTTATGATCCTCTCAACACCGAGGGAGAGAGAGTGAGGTGACTGGGGAACACTTGGCAATCTTTCTGTGAGAATACCGTTAAAATCTAACTTTAGAACCTTTTTAGAACAGTCAGGAAAAGTATCTATCCCAAAGGCCAGGGTTGAGCAGAATCCAAATGCTTTTTATCAGCTTTCTGAATTAATCGATCTGATCTGTTATAAAGATGGAATTAGAGCGACCAAGCCTTAACAAAACCCAATCATCAACACTGTATTCATACTCCGACACCAAGCCTGGGTAGCCATAATGAGATGGGTTCATCTGAACCGTTATTACCATCTCAGGCTTAGTCTCAGGAGGGAGTAGAGAAGGCATTGGGTTCTTTTCTCACAGAGAGCCTCTCATAGAGGAGATCTGTACAGAGATTTTTTGATTAGCGGTAGCGTTAAAGAGGACAAGCAACAAAGGAGGGAGAGTGCTTCTATGGGCTCCCAGGATGAGAATGACACACACACAGGCTGTTAGATCAATTAGGGAAGTGCTGCTGATTTCTGTGACATCACATGGACTAGGGTTGAATATTTTTCCTGTATTTTACAAATGTTCCATCCCGAGAATAAGTTACTTTTCTCCCGGGTAACCCGGTATTTTCCGCCAAAACAGGAAGTGTCATTCAAAAGCATTATAAAGCATATAAATACACTATATATACAAAAGTATGTGGACATCCCTTCAAATTAGTGGATTCAGCTATTTCGGCCACACCCATTGCTGACAGGTGTATAAAATTGAGCACACAGTCAAACAATCTCCATAGACAAACATTGGCAATAGAATGGCCTTACCGAAGAGCTCAGTGACTTTCAACGTGGCACCGTCATAGGATGCCATCTTTCAACAAGTCAGTTTGTCAAATTTCTGCCCTGCTAGAGCTGCGCCGGTCAACTGTAAGTGCTGTTATTGTGAAGTGGAAACGTCTAGGAGCAACAACGGCTCAGCCGCGAAGTGGTAGGCCACACAAGCTCACAGAACGGGACCGCCGAGTGCTGAAGCGCGTAGTGCGTAAAAATAATCTGCCCTCAGTTGCAACACTCGCTACCGAGTTCCAAACTGCCTCTGGAAGCAACGTCGGCACAAGAGCTGTTCGTTGGGAGCGTCATGAAATGGGTTTCCATGCCCGAGCAGCCGCACACAAGACTAAGATCACCATGTGTAATGCCAAGTGTCGGCTCGAGTTGTGTAAAGCTTGCCGCCATTGGACTCGAGCAATGGAAACGTGTTTTCTGGAATGATGAATCATGCTTCACCATCTGGCAGTCTGACGGACGTATCTGGGTTTGGCGGATGTCAGGAGAAAGCTACCTGCCCCAATGCATAGTGCCAACTGTAAAGTTTGGTGGAGGAGGAATAATGGTCTGGGGCTGTTTTTCATGGTTCGGTCCAGGCCCCTTAGCTCCAGTGAAGGGGGGAGGGGGGTGTTTCACTGGCCGACTGGGTTTGCAGGGACTTCACCCATCCAGGAGCAGTGCTGGTCTCTATGGAAACAAAGCCGAAGGAAAGAAATTCAGATGTTTTTAGAGATGACTTCCACAGGTTTATTGGGATGAATTACTTCAGAATCTCCGGGTGAACCAGATTCAAGTCACTTCAGGCTACATTTATTTTCTCTCTCATCACACCCCAACAAGTCTTGCATCAGCAGGAACCCCGATGCAGAGAGAGGAATTCATTAAGTTGTGGTATTTAACGCATCGCTGAGGCCCTAAATTAGATGCTTCTCTTTAAAGGATTGTTTATCAAGGTTCACTAAATGACATTAAATACAGCGCAATTAGCTGTGGAATGTCGACAAAGAAAAAAACAAACAGGTTGGATATACAGTGAGGGGGGAAAAAGTATTTGATCCCCTGCTGATTTTGTACGTTTGCCCACTGACAAAGACATGATCAGTCTATAATTTTAATGGTAGGTTTATTTGAACAGTGAGAGACAGAATAACAACAAAAAAATCCAGAAAAACTTATGTCAAAAATGTTATAAATTGATTTGCATTTTAATGAGGGAAATAAGTATTTGACCCCCTCTCAATCAGAAAGATTTCTGGCTCCCAGGTGTCTTTTATACAGGTAATTAGCTGAGAGTGCTCCTAATCTCAGTTTGTTTCCTGTATAAAAGACACCTGTCCACAGAAGCAATCAATCAATCAGATTCCAAACTCTCCACCATGGCCAAGACCAAAGCGCTCTCCAAGGATGTCAGGGACAAGATTGTAGACCTACACAAGGCTGGAATGGGCTACAAGACCATCGCCAAGCAGCTTGGTGAGAAGATGACAACAGTTGGTGCGATTATTCGCAAATGGAAGAAACACAAAATAACTGTCAATCTCCCTCGGCCTGGGGCTCCATGCAAGATCTCACCTCGTGGAGTTGCAATGATCATGAGAACGGTGAGGAATCAGCCCAGAACTACATAGGAGGATCTTGTCAATGATCTCAAGGCAGCTGGGACCATAGTCACCAAGAAAACAATTGGTAACACACTACGCCGTGAAGGACTGAAATCCTGCAGTGCCCGCAAGGTCCCCCTGCTCAAGAAAGCACATATACAGGCCCGTCTGAAGTTTGCCAATGAACATCTGAATGATTCAGAGGAGAACTGGGTGAAAGTGTTGTGGTCAGATGAGACCAAAATGGAGCTCTTTGGCATCAACTCAACTCGCCGTGTTTGGGGGAGAAGGAATGCTGCCTATGACCCCAAGAACACCATCCCCACCGTCAAACATGGAGGTGGAAACATTATGCTTAGGGGGTGTTTTTCTGCTAAGGGGACAGGACAACTTCACCGCATCAAAGGGACGATGGACAGGGCCATGTACCGTCAAATCTTGGGTGAGAACCTCCTTCCCTCAGCCAGGGCATTGAAAATGGGTCGTGGATGGGTATTCCAGCATGACAATGACCCAAAACACAGGGCCAAGGCAACAAAGGAGTGGCTCAAGAGGAAGCACATTAAGGTCCTGGAGTGGCCTAGCCAGTCTCCAGACCTTAATCCCATAGAAAATCTGTGGAGGGAGCTGAAGGTTCGAGTTGCCAAACGTCAGGCTCGAAACCTTAATGACTTGGAGAAGATATGCAAAGAGGAGTGGAACAAAATCCCTCCTGAGATGTGCAAACCTGGTGGCCAACTACAAGAAATGTCTGACCTCTGTGATTGCCAACAAGGGTTTTGCCACCAAGTACTAAGTCATGTTTTGCAGAGGGGTCAAACACTTATTTCCCTCATTAAAATGCAAATCAATTTATAACATTTTTGACATACGTTTTTCTGGATTTTTTTGTTGTTATTCTGTCTCTCACTGTTCAAATAAACCTACCATTAAAATTATAGACTGGTCTTTGTCATTGGGCAAACGTACAAAATCAGCAGGGGATCAAATAGTTTTTTCCCTCTCTGTACTTGGTAAAACTTCCTGTGATTAATCTTTCATGGGCCATTGACTTTGTTTATGACAACAGAAAAAGGACAATTAATTCTGCAGCAATAATGTCTTGTTTTAATCTTCTTATTCCAACACAGATTTTTACATCAGTATAACCACAGCTTCAGCTGATGAAACAATCCCCTAAAATGTGGCACTTTCCAATGGCACCTTCAAGTCTTAAAACTGACAGAATGCAGCTCTGCGTAGCGAGGGTTAAATAATTAATACAAAGCCAAATTAGATCTCAGTGAACTACTGTCAGCCACAATACTCCTCTTCATGATGCATCATCACACTAAAACTTTAATCAGTTTAATTCACGAGAATGTTCTGAACCTCAAAACAGGAAACATTGTGACTATTGGTGGATAAGAGTAAAACAAACTCTTACGAAACCTTTTGAGAAACTATACACACACTGAACAAAATTATAAATTCAATTTACAGCAATTTCAAAGCTTTTACTGAGTTAGTTCATATAAGGAAATCAGTCAATTGAAATGAATAAATAAGGCCGTAATCTATGGATTTCACATGACTGGGAATACAGATATGCATCAATTGGTCACAGATACAGTACCAGTCAAACGTTTTAAATAAGGTATTTCAGTTTTTTGTTGTAGTTTCTTTTGTGCAAAAATGTCAACCTGTTTTCACTTTGTCATTATGGGGCATTGTGTGTAGAATGATGAAGGAAAAAAATATATTTAATCGATTTTAGAACAAGGCTGTAATGTAACAAAATGTGGAAAAAGTGAAGTTGTCTGAATATATTCCGAATGCACTGTTTGTGTGTATGTACAGTGGGGAGAACAAGTATTTGATACACTGCCGATTTTGCAGGTTTTCCTACTTACAAAGCATGTAGAGGTCTGTAATTTTTATCATAGGTACACTTCAACTGTGAGAGACGGAATCTAAAACAAAAATCCAGAAAATCACATTTGTATGATTTTTAAGTAATTAATTTGCATTTTATTGCATGACATAAGTATTTGATCACCTACCAACCAGTAAGAATTCCGGCTCTCACAGACCTGTTAGTTTTTCTTTAAGAAGCCCTCCTGTTCTCCACTCATTACCTGTATTAACTGCACCTGTTTGAACTCGTTACCTGTATAAAAGACACCTGTCCACACACTCAATCAAACAGACTCCAGCCTCTCCACAATGGCCAAGACTAGAGAGCTGTGTAAGGACATCAGGGATAAAATTGTAGACCTGCACAAGGCTGGGATGGGCTACAGGACAATAGGCAAGCAGCTTGGTGAGAAGGCAACAACTGTTGGCGCAATTATTAGAAAATGGAAGAAGTTCAAGATGACGGTCAATCACCCTCGGTCTGGGGCTCCATGCAAGATCTCACCTTGTGGAGTTGCAATGATCATGAGAACGGTGAGGAATCAGCCCAGAACTACATGGGAGGATCTTGTCAATTATCTGAATGCAGCTGGGACCATAGTCACCAAGAAAACAATTGGTAACACACTACGCCGTGAAGGACTGAAATCCTGCAGCGCCCGCAAGGTCCACCTGCTCAAGAAAGCACATATACAGGGCCGTCTGAAGTTTGCCAATGAACATCTGAATGATTCAGTAAAGAACTGGGTGAAAGTGTTGTGGTCAGATGAGACCAACATCGAGCTCTTTGGCATCAACTCAACTCGCCGTGTTTGGAGGAGAAGGAATGCTGCCTATGACCCCAAGAACACCATCCCCACCGTCAAACATGGAGGTGGAAACATTATGCTTTGGGGGTGTTTTTCTGCTAAAGGGACAGGACAACTTCACCGCATCAAAGGGACGATGGACGGGGCCATGTACCGTCAAATCTTGGGTGAGAACCTCCTTCCCTCAGCCAGGGCATTGAAAATGGGTCGTGGATGGGTATTCCAGCATGACAATGACCCAAAACACACGACCAAGGCAACAAAGGAGTGGCTCAAGAAGAAGCACATTAAGGTCCTGGAGTGGCCTAGCCAGTCTCCAGACCTTAATCCCATAGAAAATCTGTGGAGGGAGCTGAAGGTTCGAGTTGCCAAACGTCAGCCTCGAAACCTTAATGACTTGGAGAAGATCTGCAAAGAGGAGTGGAACAAAATCCCTCCTGAGATGTGTGAAAACCTGGTGGCCAACTACAAGAAACGTCTGACCTCTGTGATTGCCAACAAGGGTTTTGCCACCAAGTACTAAGTCATGTTTTGCAGAGGGGTCAAACACTTATTTCCCTCATTTAAAATGCAAATCAATTTAACATTTTTGACATGCATTTTTCTGGATTTTTGTTGTTGTTATTCTGTCTCTCAATGTTCAAATAAAGCTACCATTAAAATTATAGACTGATCATGTCTTTGTCAGTGGGCAAATGTACAAAATCAGCTGGGGATCAAATACTTTTTTCCTTCACTGTACACTACCAAAAGTTTTAGAACACCTACTCATTCAAGGGTTTTTCTTTATTTTTACTATTTTCTACATTGTAGAATAATAGTGAAGAGATCAAAACTATGAAATAACACATATGCCGTCAGAACCGCCTCAATTCGTCAGGGCATGGACTTTACAAGGTGTCGAAAGCGTTGCACAGGGATGCGGGCCCATGTTGACTCCAATGCTTCCCACAGTTGTCAATTAGCTTTATGTCCTTTGGGTGGTGGACCATTTCTTGATTCACACAGGAAACTGTTGAGCGTGAAAAACCCAGTTGCATTGCAGTTCTTGACACAAGCCGGTGTCCCTGGCACCCACTACCATACCCCGTTCAAAGGCACAAATATTTTATCCTGCCCATTCACCTTCTGAATGGCACACATACAGTGGCAGTATTTAGTCAGCCACCAATTGTGCAAGTTCTCCCACTTAAAAAGATGAGAGAGGCCTGTAATTTTCATCATAGGTACACGTCAACTATGACAGACAAAATTAGAGAGAAAAAATCCAGAAAATCACATTGTAGTATTTTTTATGAATTTATTTGCAAATTATGGTGTAAAATAAGTATTTGGTCACCTACAAACAAGCAAGATTTCTGGCTCTCACAGACCTGTAACTTCTTCTTTAAGAGGCTCCTCTGTCCTCCACTCGTTACCTGTATTAATGGCACCTGTTTGAACTTGTTATCAGTATAAAAGACACCTGTCCACAACCTCAAACAGTCACACTCCAAACTCCACTATGGCCAAGACCAAAGAGCTGTCAAAGGGCACCAGAAACAAAATTGTAGACCTGCACCAGGCTGGGAAGACTGAATCTGCAATAGGTAATGTGACGTCACGAGAGGCTACACAGCTTTCAGCGGGATTGCTCAAGTAGTGCAAGGAGACAAGGTTCAAACAAAACAAGGATTTTATTAAAGGTCTTGGGAAACTAACGAAATTATAACACAACTCTGTTCTCTGGGGCTCTTTAAGGGTTAACAGTTCAGGGATGTCTCTTCCACGTCCAAAATCATAACTCTCCCTCGCTCAAATAACTTTTCCCCAGCCTTACTGTATTCCACGTTGCAGCTAGTGGCCAACCCAGCAAAACGTCCTTCCAAAGGTCCCACACGTATTTCCACAGGTGCATATATCCAAAGGTGAGTATTTCCCAAAGGTAAGTATCTCCAAATCCTTATATTCCTCATGGAAGTGGACGTGCAGCACTCTTGTCCTCCAGAGAGCCCAGGTTGGAGACTGTCTCTTCACCCCCCACACACTCCCTCAGTCTGTCTCTTCACTTCCCAAAACCTTCAGCTCATCAGCTCCTCATTTGTTTCAGCTGCGTGGGAAGATTGGCCATAGAGGGGTGGAGTTCCCGACCATACCAGCAGATGGAGCCATAGCTGTCTGGGTTTGCAGCCACCTCAGGGGGATGTAACGTCCCTCCAGGACACAGCCTCTCGTGACATCACAGTAAGCAGCTTGGTTTGAAGAAATCAACTGTGGGAGCAATTATTAGGAAATGGAAGACATACAAGACCACTGATAATCTCCCTCGATCTGGGGCTCCACGCAAGATCTCACCCCGTGGGGTCAAAATGATCACAAGAACGGTGAGCAAAAATCCCAGAACCACACGGGGGGACCTAGTGAATGACCTGCAGAGAGCTGGGACCAAAGTAACAAAGCCTACCATCAGTAACACACTACGCCGCCAGGGACTCAAATCCTGCAGTGCCAGACGTGTCCCCCTGCTTAAGCCAGTACATGTCCAGGCCCGTCTGAAGTTTGCTAGAGTACATTTGGATGATCCAGAAGAGGATTGGGATTTGTCAGATGAAACCAAAATAGAACTTTTTGGTAAAAACTCAACTCGTTGTGTTTGGAGGACAAAGAATGCTGAGTTGCATCCAAAGAACACCATACCTACTGTGAAGCATGGGGGTGGAAACATCATGCTTTGGGGCTGTTTTTCTGCAAAGGGACCAGGACGACTGATCCGTGTAAAGGAAAGAATGAATGGGGCCATGTATCGTGAGATTTTGAGTGAAAACCTCCTTCCATCAGCAAGGGCATTGAAGATGAAACGTGGCTGCGTCTTTCAGCATGACAATGATCCTAAACACACCGCCCGGGCAACGAAGGAGTGGCTTCGTAAGAAGCATTTCAAGGTCCTGGAGTGGCCTAGCCAGTCTCCAGATCTCAACCCCATAGAAAATCTTTGGAGGGAGTTGAAAGTCTGTGTTGCCCAGCGACAGCCCCAAAACATCACTGCTCTAGAGGAGATCTGCATGAAGGAATGGGCCAAAATACCAGCAACAGTGTGTGAAAACCTTGTGAAGACTTACAGAAAACGTTTGACCTGTGTCATTGCCAACAAAGGGTATATAACAAAGTATTGAGAAACTTTTGTTATTGACCAAATACTTATTTTCCACCATAATTTGCAAATAAATTCATAAAAAAATCCTACAATATGATTTTCTGGAAAAAAAATCTCATTTTGTCTGTCATAGTTGACATGTACCTATGATGAAAATTACAGGCCTCTCATCTTTTTAAGTGGGAGAACTTGCACAATTGGTGGCTGACTAAATACTTTTTTTCCCCACTGTACTCACGTGTGTGTATGTACAGTATATGATATAGGCTACTGCACTTTACGCACGACAGAAAAACATAAAAGCCCATAGATGTAGCTTGCTATATGTTTTCTTGGGTAAATAAATGAAACTAGCTCCAGTAGGCTAATCATTTTGAGTGTGAACTGTATTACTGTACTGTATTATACTGTATTATACTGTATTATATGGACTGGAATTACGCACATTGTTCAAACCATGATAAAGCAGGAGAGAACATGCGATTCTGGTGCAGCACATGCGGCCTACAAAGTTACAAGTATAGGCTAGCGAATTTGATTTTAATTTTGAAATATAATAGGTCCTATTTGTATATTTAGTAGGCTGACGCGTATATACCTTTCATAATATTTCCCCTAATGTTATTAGCCTTCCTCTTTCTCTCTCTATTGTTGCTTCATTCCTTCCTCGCTTTCAAATTAAATTAAATAAGTTTCGATGTCCTTATCTTCATCATTCTAATGACATCCTTGAATAATATTTGACTAGAATTAGATGCAGAAGGCTTTCACTTCCCTTCACGAAGATTGATTGAATGGTTATGGGTCAGAATAAATAATTATTTAACTGTTCTATTGGCTGCTCTATTTAACATTCAGCAAAAAAAAGCGCTTGTGGCCCTCTTCGAATATATTGGCCCAATAAAATGTCCAGCAAGCTATTCTAGTCTAGCTTTTCCTGCATAGGACTAAGGACCATTTTTTTTAAGGAAAGGCCAGTGGAGCACAGGTGCGTGCGTATTGCGCAAGAGACAGAGGCTATAAGTTAGATGCTTATTATGCATAACCCATCATTAATTTTCTAAATATAAGGCTAATACTGCATTGAATTTATTACCTGAAAGAGGTCAGCTAGGACATCTCTATATATTGCTATCAATCTAGATCAGGATTAACTATTTTGGATGCAATTTGAATAGAGTTGATGGAGAGAGAGAGAGAAAGACTGCGAGAGTGCTTGCGCCTGCACTGATGATTTTAAAGCAACGATATTCGAGTGATGGGCTGTTTTAAAATTTGTATTTATTTAAAAAAACAAGGTGACCCCCGAAAGCCAGATGGAGATGGATAAATTAGACATGCATTCGGTCTTTATGTTACTGTAGCATAGACTATTCTGCAGCAAATGTAGGCCTACCTGTCACAAGAAATGTTTTTACCATGATGAGGTAATACTATAGGTCTACATGCATTGTGAACTGCGCTCCATACTGAGATGGGCTGTCTGTCCCCACCCTGAGCGTTGATTCATCATGCAGAGGCTGTAGAGAAGCCAGATTTCGACATCCATTTCACGCCACACTGTTCATATAAATAATATATGATAATTTACCGGTTTCTGCTGCCAGACCCAGTGATGGGCATATTTATGTTTTCAAAATAGTGAGTAGATTTACTGAGAGGATAAAGTGCTATAGAGAACATTGTCTTGTTGAGGCATGCACTTTAACCATAGTTTTGAAGCAGACAATGTTCTCAATGCTGTGGTTTAATGCCTCAGTGGCCACAGGTCAGCTTGCCTTCATTCAGTTACACCTCCTAAAACAACTTCAATGAAAGTTGTTCACAGACACCTAGTAGTCTAGCGATTTAAGTTGCAAAATGTCTGTGCATGTTTTTTAATGTGCTTATGGGTCTGCCTGTGATGTTGTGTTACCCTAGCAGGCAGCCAGGCCAGCCGACCGGCAGAGGCCTCAGAACCAGCAGTAACGTCAGGGACAACGGGGCCTACAGCAGGGCCATCTGGGGGGTCGTCGGCATCAGAGGAGCAGAGTAACGGTCTTAAGAAACAGCGGACCAAAGACTACAACAATGGAGGAAGGGAGGAGTCAACAGCCCCTTCAGTCACTCAGGGAGCAGCAGCCAATGAACGGACTCAACCGGACGGTGGCGAGGCTGTGGAGGAGGGGCGGGGTCAGGGCGAGGGAGCCGAGGCCAGCACGGCAGCACAGGTGAGCGACAGGACGAATGTGAAAGATGAGGGGAAGGATGGCAGCAGGACATTGGGCTCAGGGGAGGAAGCTCCCCTTCCGGGTGGGCTGAACTCATCCACTCCTCGTCCTCCATCCTCCACTCCTCCAGACCTCCATGAGCCCAACAGCAACCTAGACTTTGACCTGTCCAGCGACAGTGACTCTGACTCTCTTAAGGGTAAACCACCCTCATCAGACAACGAGAGGGAGGGGGTGTCCAGCCAGACCAAGAAGTCCAAACAGGAAGGGGCGGAGCAGGCGGCAGTAGAGGAGCCATCAGGCGGGGCTGGAGGAAAGAAGGGGGAGAGTAAGGAGAAGAGCACTGGGGAGAACAGCTCAGCGGTAGTAGGGGTGACCTCAGAGGAGACGTCAGGGTCAGGGGTTGTCTTCCCTCCAGACCCGGAGCAGGAGAACGGGCGTTCAGAACGGAGGGAGGCTGAGACAGAGTCCCAGAACAGTGAACAGTCAGGAGTCACCATGGGGGAGGAGTCTCTGGACCCGAGCATGGAGGAAGAGGAGGAGGAAGAGGAGGAGAAAGAGGAGGTGGATGTGGACAAGGATGACCACCTCATCTACCTAGAAGAGGTGTTGGAGCGTATCCATGGAGAATACTACGCCCGCTACGATGCCTTCCTCAGGAAGGAACGCCAAGAGACGCCTGACATCAGGAAGATCGTCCCGGAGCTGAAGGCCAGGAGCCTGGAGGGCACCACCATTGTTTTCTCTGGACTATACCCCACCAACTACCCCATGGAGAGAACCAGGGAGAACTACCACGCCAAGGCCCTGGGAGCAAAGCTAGGCAAGGGCCTCCTTCTCAGCTCTAAAGACCCAGGCAGAACCACGCACCTCATTGCTGCTAGAGCAGGTGAGTTACTACCTACAGTGCCTTCAGAAAGTATTCACACCCCTTGACTTTTTCCACATTTTGTTGTCTTACAGCCTGAGATTTTGTGTCACTGACCTACACACAATACCCCATAATGTCAAAGTGGAATTATGTTTTTAGAAATGTTTACAAATGAATTAAAAATGAAAAGCTGAAATGTCTTGAGTCAGTAAGTATTATACCCCTTTGTTATGGCAAGCCTAAATACGTTCAGGAGTAAAACTGTCTTTAACAAGTCACATAATAAGATGCATGGACTCTGTGTGCAATAATAGAGTTTAAAATGCTTTTTAAATGACTACCCCATCTCTGTACCCCACACATCTCTAAGATCCCTCTAAGATCCCTCAGTCGAGCAGGGAATTTCAAACACAGATTCAACCACAGACCAGGGAGGTTTTCCAATGCCTCACAAAGAAGGGCACCTATTGGTAGATGGGTAAAAATATAAAAAGCAGGCATTTAATATCCCTTAGATTATGGTGAAGTTATTAATTACACTTTGAATGGTGTATCAATACACCCAGTCACTACAAAGATACAGGCGTCCTTCCTAACTCAGTTGTTGGAGAGGAAGGAAACCGCTCAGTGATTTCACTTTGAGGCCAATGGTGACTTTAAAACAGGTACAGAATTTAATGGTTGTGATATGATAACTGAGGATGGATCAATATCATTGTAGTTATCTCACAATACTAACCTAAATGACAGAGTGAAAAGAAGGAAGCCTATACAGACACAAAATATTCCAAAACATGCATCCTGTTTGCAATAAGCCACTAAAGGAAAACTGCAACAAAAAAATGTGGCAAAGAAATTAACTTTATGTCCTGAATACAAAGCGTTATGTTTGGGGCAAATCCAACACAACACATAATTGAGTACCACTATTTTTTTCAAGCATGGTGGTGGCAGCATCATGTTATGGGTATGCTTATAATCAGCAAGGACTAGGGAGTTTTTTTGTTGTTGATAAAAAGACACAGAATAGAGCTAAGCACAGGCAAAATCCTAGAGGAAAACCTGGTTCAGTCTGCTTTCCAACAGACTGGGAGACAAATTCAAGAGCAAATATACTCTGGAGTTACTTACCAAGATGACATTCAATGTTCCTGAGTGGCCTAGTTACAGTTTTGACTTAAATCGGCTTGAAAATCTATGGCAAAACTTGAAAATAGGTGTCTAGCAATAATCAACAACCAACTTGAGAAAGCTTGAAGAAGTTTAAAAATAAACATTAGCAAATATTGTACAATCCAGGTGTGCAAAGCTCTTAGAGACTTACCCAGAAAGACTCACAGCTGTAATCGCTGCCAAAGGTGATTCTAACATGTATTGACTCAGGGGTGTGAATACTTATGTAAATGAGATATTTCTGTATTTCATTTTCAATGCATTTGCCAAAATTTATAAAAACATGTTTTTACTTTGTAATTATGGGGTATGGTGTGTAGATGGGTGAGATTTGTTATTTTTATTTTTACATTAATTTTGAATTCGGGCTGTAACACAACAAAATGTGGAATAAGTCAAGTGGAATCCAGGCTCTGTCGTAGCCGGCCGCGACCGGGAGACCCATGGGGCGGCGCACAATTGGCCCAGCATCGTCCAGGGTAGGGGAGGGAATGGCCGGCAGGGATGTAGCTCAGTTGGTAGAGCATGGCGTTTGCAACGCCAGGGTTGTGGGTTCGCTTCCCACGGGGGGCCAGTATGAAAAATAAAAAAATGTATGTATGCACTCACTAACTGTAAGTCGCTCTGGATAAGAGCGTCTGCTAAATGACTAAAATGTAAATGTAAATGGTATGAATACTTTCTGAAGGCACTGTAAATACACTGAATATACAAAACATTAAGAACACCTGCTATTTGACATACTGACCAGGTGAATCCAGGTGAAAGCTATGATCCCTTATTGATGGCACTTGTTAAATCCACTTCAATCAGTGTAGATGAAGGGGAGGAGACAGGTTAAAGAAGGATTTTTAAGACTTGAGACAATTGAGACATGGATTGTGTATGTCTGCCATTCAGAGGGTTAATGGGCAAAAAAAAAGATGTAAGTGCCTTTTTGTTAGGTTCTAAATAAACAGAGTAAAATTCACGGACGAATAGGAAAAGCTCAAACTGAGTTTGTTCACCCACTGGGTCAAACAGCTGCATAAGACAAAGACATGTTTACACAAGCACGTATATTTATACCTTCCTCCTATGCTGAGTCTTCTCCTTGCACATCTGGACAGCCAATACATCTCTGTTGCTAGACAGGACTTTAGTGATGCCTGTACTTTCTCACTTCACCTGACCTGACCTCGGCCCAAATTCCTCACTCCTCCCCAACTCACGGCTGTCCTACCTTATCTGTTGACTGAAACCAGACTGTGGCCCTTCTCCTCTCCAAAGGACACCTGAGATTTAACAATAACATGTTCATCCTGCACTCCCCTTTCTCAGTAGATTCCATACCCTCAGTTCTAATATGGTAACGTGAATAACGATATTTCATATTTCAAGTTTAGAATTTAGTACCCAACACTTTGAATGGGGTATGGTAGTAGGTGCCAGGCACACCGGTTTGTGTAATGAACTGCAATGCTGCTGTGTTTTTCACGCTCAACAGTTTCCCGTGTGTATCAAGAATGTTCCTCCACCTAATGGACATCCAGCCAACTTGACACAACTGTGGGAAGCATTGGAGACAACATGGGCCAGCATCCCTGTGGAATGCTTTTGACACCTTGTAGAGTCCATGCCCTAACGAATTGAGGCTGTTCTGAGGCGGGGGGGTTATACTCTGTGTACCTGCATACCTACCCGAGTACCTTCCTGTCTGGTAAAGGCACCGTTTTTAAATGACTAAGTCTGTATCAATCATTGTAACAAACATCAACAGCCTGACTTGCCACTTTGTTTGGTAAGCCAAGTGGTGGGGCTGGGTAAGTGCATGTAGTTGTTTTAGAGCGTAGGCCTATTTGTGGTCCCCTCAGATTTGGGGTAAGCTTTTTGTATCCTATCTGCATAGAGACAGGTACAGGGATTCATGGTTTGTCCTCTGCTGAACTCTTGCCTACAAAGAAACAAAGTTCAGTTACAGCTTCATCAGTTTGACATAATGAGGGGAAGTCTGATCAGTGACCTGAAAACTAATAGAGGAAAGTCTGTATTCATTTGTTAAAGTCAATACTCTGCTCGTTGAGATGCAGCCTAATCAAACTTTATGATTTATCTGAACAGAATTAGATATTCAATCCATAGCCTTGGATATTATTTAATAAGAATAACAAAACCTTATTCTGAACTTTGGTTTATTGCATTTTAATCAGATTTCTCATTAAGTTTATTTATAATAGAGAAACATAACTCTGTTTGGGGAAAAGCAGGACATCTCTGAAGTGTCTCGAGTCTCCACAGTAATCTGTCTGTGGTCCGACAACACAAATCTTCATCTCATTCTGCAGACTTTCTCTGGAGTCCAGTTATTATAGCTGCTCATGTCCAAGCAGGGCTTATCCTCTTTACAGAAACACATCTTTAACAATTCCATTCAACTGTTATTCTGTGTAATAGCCTAGGCCTAACTGTAGAAATATGCGTTTTTGATATCCAACATGATGTAGCCTATAATTTATTCCTTATTTTAATTAAGGTTGAATCCATTAACATATTTGGCTTTTGTATAATCAGATATTGTTCAGTGATTATTCCACAGGGATGTCTAGCGGAAACAGAAGTGATGGATGCTCATACATAATGTTGTGGTAGAGAGGAGGTAGGGTCAGTTGAGACCGGGTCAGGTGAGACCGGGTCAACGTTGTGTTTCTTTCTGCTCTGCTGATTAGGGCTTTGGCTGTTATGGTATTTTGGGTAACGATTAATTGTCATTTTCATAATTGAAATGTTTGTTGATTTAAAAACAATATTGTGATGCATCATAATGCATATTTTTAAAATTAGCTACAACTTACTTAATGAATACAACATACAGCTTTTGTGACACCCCTGTCTCAAAAACAAGTGGTTTTGACTGGTTGGAGCTTTTGGAAATGAAGCTTCTCCTCCCGACCTTGCCGTTTGTAAAATAATTACCAACTTTACCCTTTTCATGTAACAATTTAAAACTGCTATTGGGTCAACTATATGCCCCTAAGTCACTCAGCACAACCTGTTGATTCAGGAGCTCAGGTGACACCATACGTCCAAAATGACACAGTCACCTCTCAACCACGTCACATCCTGTCCCCGGTGCATCAGAGCTGGTCTCCTTTTCACCTGGTTCACCATCCTCTCCACCGCATCAGAGCCAGTTCACTGTCTCCAGTGGTTGTCAACCTTCTGTTTATTAGTGATGGGGAGAAAAAATTACATATCGGGATATTATTTTTGACGATATATCGGATCATTTTGACAATATCGCAATATTATTTTTGCTCTAGTTGGCTGTACCTGCACCAATACTCCAGTATTTTTCCTCCATAGCTTGTTCTCCATCTTTTTAAATAGGGAGACAATTTGTTTCCAGCACTTTTATTTCAATTACTGATCAAAGCATGTTTTCTCATGGCTTTCTTGTCCATCTGCAGCAGACATGGTGAGCAATATGTTTGGAACATCGAATTGCAATAAAATCACAGTATCGAATCACAATACATATGGAATCGCAATACATATCCAATCGGCACTATAGGATCATGATAATATTGTATCATGTGGTCCCTAGCAATTCCCAGCCGTATTGTTTATGCCGTCGTTAATTGAAGTCTGAGTGGTGAGGTAAAATCATAGGCGGAACACAACGCAGATGGATTAAATGATTAGTTGGAAACATACTGACTCTCTTGTCAACAGTGGAGGTCAGGTTACCGTCAACACAGGGAGAATCTCAATTGCATACTCCTTGCCTCCTTCTTAAAGGCCATTGGAGGAGAAGGTCAGAGGGGAGGGATCTTCCCCATAGCCTGTTGATGCAGCATGTCAGATCAGAGTAGCACTACAGGGCCAGCCGTGTCAGACTCATTTACGTCCATAATGACATGATGATCACCTCTCAAACGCATCAGAGCCTGACCCCGGTTCACAACTCAAACACATTAGAGCCCGCCCCCCTGGTCCATAATCCTCTCAAACACATCAACCATCCCCCGCCCCCTGTTTCACTGGTCCAGGTCATTTCAAGCGTCTGTTTATGCGGCTGTTAATTGCTCTTTTGGTAGAATAAAACAGTTGGCTTGTTCATAATCACCATCATTATCAGGTAGTGACTGGACTAGTGAGCGAGAGGACCGTTGGGTTCTGAGGCCAAACGAACAAGAGAAGAGCATAAAAAGCACACAAACTGCCTAAAGTAAAAATGTTTTCACTGAAAAGTCAAGTGATTTTCCTTCGCTAAGTAGATAATAATTAGCAAAGGAAAAAGCTGCTAATATCATTGCAAGTGTGTTTGTCTTTGTTAGGAAACATCAGGAGGACGAGCACAGTATAATGGTTGTTGCTCACTGAGTCAAATCACATTTAAACAAGGCAACAGCAAACATGTCGGCCCCCACGAATGAGGACGATTGAGATATCGCGTGTGACTGACTTAACAAACTTCAGTTAATTGCTATAGCGCCAATCAGTGTAATTTTGTAAATGCCAGAATTCTATGGCAAGACGCATCATTCACCCAAGTTTTGACAAAATCGTGCAAGTGCCATCTGAGATATCGCAGGTGACTAACGTACAAACACACTAATGTACTAACGTACTGAGACAGATCCACAGTCATCGTGGGGGGACAATTATGGTTGGAAACTACACTACATGACCAAAAGTATGTGGACACCTGCTCATTGAACATCTCATTCCAAAATCATTAATATGGAGTTGGTCCCCCGTTTGCTGCTATAACAGCCTCCACTCTTCTGGGAAGGCTTTCCATTAGATGTTGGAACATTGCTGCGGGGACTTGCTTTCATTCAGTTGGGCGATTAGGCCTGGCTTGCAGTCGGTGTTCCAATTCATCCCAAAGGTGTTCAATGGGGTTGAGTTCAGGGCTCTGTGCAGGCCAATCAAGTTCTCCACACCGATCTCGACAAACTATTTCTGTATGGACCTCGCTTTGTGCACGGGGGCATTGTCATGCTGAAACAGGAAAGGGCCTTCCCCGGACTGTTGCCACAAAGTTGGAAGGACAGAATCGTCTAGAATGTCATTATGTGCTATAGCGTTAAGATTTCCCTTCACTGGAACTGAGGAGCCTGAACCATGAAAAACAGCCTCATACCATTAGTCCTCCTCCACCAAACTTTACAGTTGGCACTATGCATTGGGGCAGGTAGCGTACTCCTGGCATCCGCCAAACCCAGATTAATCGGACTGCCAGATGGTGAAGCGTGATTCATAACTACAGAGAATACGTTTCCACTGCTCCAGAGTCCAATGGCGGCGAGCTTTACACCACTCCAGCCGACACTTGGCATTGCACATGGTGATTTTAGGGTTCTGTGAGCTTGTATGGCCTAGCACTTCGCGGCTGAGCCGTTGTTGCTCCTAGATGTTTCCGCTTCACAATAACAGCACAATGTTCCATTATGGTATCAGGTTTCTAATGGAGAAAGCAATGCTGTGTTGATGACCGTTGATGAATGCCATGGATGCATCCTTAATGGTACCCTATTCCCTTTATACAGTACACTACTTTTGACCAGAGCCCCAAGGGCCAATTTGGGACTCAGGCCATGTTGGGAAGAAACAGGCTGGAATAGGGGGCGAAAAGATAATGGCACTTCTAACTGTTCCAGGAACATCATCTGATCGACACCTTCAACCTCAACATCTAGCAGAGAGAAAGGTTTAATGTGATGGTGAAGTGATACTATGATGTTTTCTCTCTGTTCATCCCTATTAGCCTATTAAACAAGCTAACTGTAAGTCGCTCTGGATAAGAGCGTCTGCTAAATGACTTAAATGTAAATGTAAGCGATAAGACTCATCACTGTACATCTAGATTATGACGTCTCGCTCTAGCGAGCTAAGCCATCATGAATATTAGGCCTACTTAAAGGAAAATGTCACCCCAAAAATATATTTTGACATTTGTTTCATTAGTCCATTGTTGATATAGCCCCAAAATGTTTTGCATGTTAGTAATCAAGTTTTCAAGATGTAAAACTTTCAAAATACCGAAATACAACGGTATTTCACTATTTTGAAAGTTAGATATCTTGAAAACGTGGTTGCTAATGTCGTAGAAATATTTGACTCAAAAGTAGTCAACTCAAAAATATCTCTCAAGAGACTGGAGCTTGTGAATCCAAAAATGTGACTTTATTATTGCGTAACAAAGCCGAGCCACTCCATGGAACGGCTGTCTCTCTTTGGCTTAGAGCTCCCTTTTATACACATGCATAATCATGTTACATAGCATATACAGTCACTCCCCTTAGGGCAAATGATGAACTTATTTTAGTGTCACTCTACCCTTATCTTTCAACGTCCAGATGTCACATGTGGTTTACTCCAAAAAGCCATTGGCGCTTTTCCATATGAGGCCTCTCTCTCATATCTCATTATATTGGTGGCAGACCCCCTCTTAAAAATAATACACATACATACATTAAGGCATGGTTACACACTGTATTGGCTATTTCCTTATTTAAACATGCATCTGGATTATAGAATGTCAATCATGTTTACTATATTTTACCTTTGACATTTCCCAACATTTTGCCTTAATGATACATCATTTATTAACATACTAACATGCAAAACATTTTGGGGCTATATCAACAATGGACTAATAAAACAAATGCCAAAAGATAGTTTTTGGGTGGAGTTTTCCTTTAAGTGATGAACCCAGAGAGCCATATAACCTACAGTACATATTCTGTTCTGAATTTAATCAACCGAACAGAGAATAGCCTAAGCTGTTTCTTTATTGCTTTTCTCAGCTTTAACATTAGCATATTCTGGTCCCTAATGGGCATAGAGGCTATCATACTAGCCTCTTTGAGATATTAAACTGTCATTTGGATTGCGAAATGGATTCTAGTGTAACCGATCATCAGCATGAGGGTCTTGGGCTATTGAATCTGTTCATGGCTAGTTATGGCTTGCACAGTGAAGACACTGTGACCAAGTAAGCTGTACAATTACCAGGTGTTACTGATTGATGAACACATACATCTATAAGACAGACATCACTAGCTTGTTGTTCCATTAAAATCCTGTCACGATAGCTGTGGTTTCAATTTGGTCTAGCTAAGCACTCTGTTGGCGTTCAATCAAATGGCACTATCAAAGTTCCTACTGACTGAAATGAGGTTTGGTTTGTATTGCTAACATGGCCAAGCCTTCTAAAGATAGAAGACCAGTGTTCTCTTTTCAATTATAAAGGTGTGAAGATTCCATTAACAAGACAAGCAGGCCTGGACAATGAATACAACTTTGTTTTTAGATTATCCTGGAACATTCATGTACTTTAAGATGGGAGACTGGTTTCACATGTCTAGTATGCAGGGAGGTAGAGGGGCAGACGGACCCTTTCAGTCCCATTTAAAAGTAACTCACGTAGGCACCTCTTCAGCCATTACAGAGACACGTGAACAACCTTTCTCTGCAGGTCTGAGAGACACAGGCTTTATAGAGCCACCTCACCTCCTGACTCTACAAATGTCACATGTACCTTCCTGCTCTTGGAAACACATTGACTTCAATGGTGCTACTCTGAAAGAGGAGCAGGGAAGAATAGTCTGGCTGGGCCAACCAGCCAAACAGATGATCTTCCTTCTGGTCTTTCGATGTAGCATCAATGTGGCTGGCTGGCTGACTGACAGGCGGATGTCATGTCTCTAAAGGAAAAATAGCCCAGCATGATGATGTTGTTCCTCATCCAATCCAACGTGCCCTCAGACATCATCAAGCACAGGAAGTGGCAGGCAGCATTGCCGTCAGCTGCACTTTGCAATCAACTGTATCTGGAGGCTCAACAAGCTCTGTACGTCAGAACCGGACAAAATCAACCACAGAGAGGAGGAGGGAGAAGAAGAGAGAGAGCACGTAGGGCACAGCAGCATACAGGGGCCCACTTCATGTGAAGAGGAAATGTTAAGAAGATGCCACTGTGTGGGCTGTCGGTACAAGGGCCTGAGTGACACAGTCATTGTGTGGGCTTTCGGTACAAGTGCCATTTATTGTACTGGGATTGATATAGCTTATTGATTAGGTGATTGGTTATTTAATTGCATCTTAAGACACTGGTCAAGACCACCATGCCATGAAACACAACAATCCAGACAGGGCAGGGAGACACACAGAGCAGACGGGCAGGGAGGCAGACTGGGTAGGGAGGCAGGGAAGGGTGCTCTGGAGCAGGCAGCTGAGAGCATGCACCGCATGACTAGAAAAGCACTGCCAGGCCTATGGGAAATGGTTTCTTTTGTAGTAATTTAAATAAAAAAGAAGGGAGAGATTCTGCTGTAATTTTGAGAATGGTTGACCTCTTCTGATTTCCATGTAGTCCATGGGCTCGGGCTCACTCTGGGTGACAATGTCTCATAGTGATTTTCTTGAAGGTCTATCTATGTCGCTAGAGTTGGATGATGTGTAATAGCAGTGCAGCAATGGCACTTTTCTCTGTTTTCACTCTTTCTTTCATTCCTCCATCCCATTAACTTTTCCCATAGGGATTTTCCCATATGACAAACAATGTCAGTATACAACAAGTTATTGCTCACTTAGTGCCTTCAGAAAGTATTCACACCCCTTTACTTTTCTACATTTTGTTGAATTTAAAATGGCTACAATTATGATTTTGTGTCACTGATCTTCACACAATACCCCATAATGTCAAAGTGGAATTATGTTTTTAAAATGAAAAGCTGAAATGTCTTGAGTCAGTAATTATTTAACCCCTTTGTTATGGCAAGCCTAAAGTTCAGGAGTAAAAGTGTGCTTAACAAATCGCATAATAAGTTGCGTGGACTCATTCAGTGTTCAATAGTGATTAACATGATTTTTGAATAACTACCCCATCTCTGTACCCCACACATACAATTATCTGTAAGGTCCCTCAATCGAGTAGTGAATTTCAAGAACAAACTCAACCACAAAGAGCAGGGAGGTTTTTCAATTCCTCGCAAAGAAAGGAAGCTATTGGTAGACGCAGATTATCCCTTTGAGCATGGTGAAGTTATTAATTAGGCTTTGGATGGTGTATCAATACACCCAGTCACTACACAGATACAGGCGTACTTCCTAACTCAGTTACCGGAGAGGAAGGAAACTGCTCGGAGATTTCACCATGAAAGCCAATGGTGATTTTAAAGCCGTTACAAAGTTTTTAATGGTTGTGATATGAGAACTGAGGATGGATCAACAACAATGTAGTTACTCCACAATACTAACCTAAATGACAAAGTGAAAAGAAGGAAACCTGTACAGAAAAAAAATATTCCAAACATGCATCCTGTTTGCAACAAGGCACAAGTAATACTGCAAAAAAATGTGGCAAAGAAATTAACTTTTTGTCCTCAATACAAAGTGTTATGTTTGGGGAAATCCTAGAGGAAAACCTGGTTCAATCTGCTTTCCAGTAGACACTGGGAGACAAATTCACCTTTTCAGCAGGACAATAACCTAAAACACATTTACATTTTACATTTTTAAAACACATAGCCAAATCTACACTGGGGTTGCTTACCAAGACGACACTGAATGTTCACGAGTGGCCTAGTTACATTTGTCAAAGTTTAAAATGTATCAGGGTTTCCATTTTAAAGCAATTTATATTCTGATATGTAAAGAAGTCAAAGTTCTGTTGACCTCAACATTCTGTAATTGTGTCTGATGGATACTGTAAATCTAAGCTTTCCAATTATATATGATTAAAGGGTATACATGAGCAATAACTTGCTGTATACTGACATTGTTTGTCATATGGTAAAATCCCTATGGAAACATGGAGGGATGAAAGAGGGTGATAACAGAGAGAGCTGCCATTGCTGCACTGCTATCACACATTTTCCAACTCAAGGGACAAAGACCTTCAAGAAAATTGTCACCCAAATTGTGGGGTCTGGCCCATGGGCTAATTGTTTTAGCTTCCTTTTTATAATTTATTTTGTTCAGCAATCTCAAATCTCAGCATTGGCAGTCAGATCATATTCAGATGATTTGGCTGTCTGGCCGCTCTTGCTATGCAGTCTCAAGGCTGACCTCTTGTTGTTCTGGATTACTGGCTTATAGCTAGCTACACAGTCAGTATTAGTTTGACACACCTAATCAATTTGGGGAGAATATATGGCAAAAAATAAAAGGCATTCGATGTGCAGAGCAGAGTCAGTATTTGCTGTTGTGGGATGGGCTAACCTTGTGTTAATTAGGTACGGTGCTCTGATGATGTACAGTGCTGCGCTGAGATGCAGGTCTCTGTCTCTGTGTGTCAGACAACAATAATCCCAAGTGAAGTGGAAATTGCTGCTCCCACCCCTCGTCTGAACTGACTTAATGCCAATAAAACAGAAACTGGTTGTCAGTGGAACCTAATGGATTGGTGAAAAATGAAATTCTTCAGGACAATTGTTAATTGGCTTTGAATGTATGGTTGAGGTTACACCCCTAAAGTGTTGGTTTTAACAATAAAATCGACTTCCATTTGCATCCGAGAGTTGCTGTATATTTCTCTCTTCAGTTTGCTCCTCTGTTTATGCAGCTTGGTTGTTAAAGTGGAACTGACAGCATTGTAACTACTTTGCAGATATGAAACAAACAGAATCATATTAGTCAAAAATATCAAATTCCCAGTTTATGCTTCGAAACCAACTTTCTAAGAGGTTTTAAAAATAGGTTATACATTACTCAAAATTCCACGACATGTGCAGTAAGGCATTGTTGGCAGAATAAATGAAAGCAGTTCAATGCATGATTAATGTAATTCACCAATACATTTCTTGGTAGTACCAAAAATATTGCTTTCAGGTTGTAAATCACAGCTGGCCTGGTACATTGTTTGCTGCCTCCACCCATTCGGGATGCACCGTTTCAGTTTCAATGACTCAATATTTTGAACAAAAGTGGACGACTGTAACTAAGGCTGGGAATGTCAATACAATCAAACTAGCAAGGCCAATGATCACAAGTCAGTCATAACGTGGCTAGTAGTCTAGCTCATGCGTCAAACCCAAGGCCCGCGGGCTGAATAGGACACAATGAGTCAACATTACAGCCTGATGGGCTCGCATTGGTGAATTCAACTTCAATTGCGCTGCTTTCGTGTGTCCTGTTTACAGCACGCAGCGGAGGGAAAGTGTACAGACCCATGCCACAGTCCTAGCTAGGCTACTAACATGTTGCAGTCTGGCTTCGGTTTTTAAAGCTTGACAATGAATAACCAAAAACCAAAACCTGCAGCAAAACACCATTCAAAGGAGAAATATGTAGGTCTATTACAGCAACATTTGAGCAGCAGGCTACTCAACTACAATACATTTTGAGTGCACCATCCAGCAATGCTGCATTCAATTGCACAGGTGATCCATGCAGTGCAAAAAACATGTTACAACAACCTATAACTACGTTTTTGTTATGCACATCTGCAAGCATAGCAGCAAAGGCTGGACAAATATTGTTTATCTCTTTTTGTTTTAATATGTTCAAATGCTATATACAGCATCCTATGTACTTAAGTGGACGTTATAAAACCATATATTTTCTAATAAAACAATGCCCAGGTTGGGTCACAGTTGCAAGTTCTTTTTGTAAAATCAAATAAGCTATGTCTGGCCCGCAAATTAGTTTTGTTTTTTCAATATGGCCCGTGCGCTGAATGAGTTTGACACCCCTGGGCTAGCATATCTATTTATGTAGCTTTTTATTTAGCAAGTTAAACCCCCCCCCCTTACCCCACCCCAAAAAAATATATATATTGTATTTGTAAAGTGGTTATCCCACTGGCTATAAGGTGAATGCACCAATTTGTAAGTCGCTCTGGATAAGAGTGTCTGCTAAATGACGTAAATGGAAGAGTGAGTGAGTGACTAACTTTTTCCCCTCATATCATTTTTGGGTGGCATTTGGTTAGCTAGCCAGAAATGTGAATCGCTTTGCTAGCTAGTTAGCTATGCTGAACTTGAACTCTCTCTTAGTTGTCAATCAAATGTATTTTGCATCGATCAAATGGGCGGGCAGGCAAGTTCCCATTCAGTTGTCAGAACGTGGGTTGGGACAAGCATGCATTGGCAAGCAAGCTGAACAAGTTTGAGAGGGTTTAGCTAATGTTCCCTCGTTAGATTTTAGCTCATCTCGCTCTGGCTAGCATTAGTTGTTGATCTTGTTGTTGTTGATGTGCATAGGCAACTGAGGGAGAGAGAGCCTACCTTTTCATGGTTGTTTCATCAATAGGACTGTGAAGTTCCCAAATGTAAGAGGACTCCTGTGGTATTTACATATTTGCAGAAATCCATTTGGGTGTGTTTTGTGGCTCTTGGTGAATACGTTTGTAATGATCTAAAGTCGCGCTGTTGCTACTGCTTGTAAACACACAGTCCAGTTCAAAGTTAATCATGTCCGGCCCATGTGGCAAATGGTTTATTTGCATATAAGCCTACTGTAGTGCTCTGATTGGCTATGGCGCAACGGTCTGCTTTGACTCCGGTCCTGGACAAAACCTATGTTTTTATTAGGTTTTATTTACTGCAGGGTCTATTAATTGTTCAAACACACGCCCGCTTTCCCTCTCTATATTGCTACAGAATTTTCACAAATGCCTTACCATACACTTTAAGTTTGGTATCTAGCAACAGACAGTATCCTGTTTTCTCTTCTTTTGATTGACTGATTGGTTGATTGACCCTCTCTCTCTCCTCGTCTCTCTCTCAGGTACCGAGAAGGTGCGTCAGGCCCAAGGCTGTAAACATCTACATGTGGTGAATCCTGACTGGCTGTGGGGATGTCTGGAGCGCTGGGAGAGGGTGGAGGAATCACTGTATCCACTGAAGGAGGACTACACCAAAACCCAACGGTATACAGACACACACACACACAAAGTCTCACACACACACACACACACACACACACACACACAAAGTCACAACAGTACACACACTCGCACATTTATCTGATGGTGTTTGTCTTTCTGTCTTTAGGAGCAACAGCCCAGCCGCGTTCCCTGACCTCCAAGGGACCTTCCAGAACCCCCTGTTCCCCCCCGCTCCCCTCCACCACCACCGCCCCTCTCCAGCTGCCCCTGAGGTGCGGACGTACGACCCGGTCACAGGGAAGCTGATTCGCCGCGGGCCTCAGCCCTCCAGACCACCATCTTACCTCCAGGCCTCCATGTCTGCTGCCCACTGCGACCAGACCTCGCTCAGGTACTGACCTGGCATTTCAACTGTGTTCACAACTGTGCGTGGTGTGTACTTTTTGACTTTTTAACAAAGTGCACACATCAGCCATGGTGATCACAGATGATGATGGATGACATGCGTGTTCAGATCTGTCCTCTTTTTCTGTGGTGCTCCATCAGATGTATTGATATTTGGGATCGATGGTTGGCTTTTCAGTGATTCTAAGTACCTAGTAAGTCTTCTTGCCCCCGTCATGGCTAGATGAGCAAGGACACCGGGTCTCGTACCAGTTACAACGTTCTGGAACGCAGCTTGTGTCTGACCTGTCTGTCTGTCTCTTTGCTCTAATGGCTGCTATAGGACGGCAGGTAGCCTAGCATTTAAGAGCGTTGGGCCAGTAACCGAAAGGTCGCTGGTTTGAATCACCGTTCCGAATAGGTGAAAAATCTGTCTATGACCTTGAGCAAAGCACTTAACCCTAGTTCAGCGTTTCCCAAACTCTGTCCTCCGGACCCCAAGGGGTGCACGTTTTGGTTTTACTCTAGCACTGAACAGCTGATTTAAAATAATCAAAGCTTGATGATGAGTTGGTTATTTGAATCAGCTTTGTAGTGTTAGGGCAAAAACCAAAACGTGCACCCCTTGGGGTCCCGAGGACCGAGTTTGGGAAACCCTGCCCTAATTGCTCCTGTAAGTCGCTCTGGATAAGAGCATCTGCTAAATCAAGGTTTCACAAACTCAGTCCTGGGACCCCCCTGGGTGCACGTTTTGGTTATTGCCCTAGCACTACACATCTGATTCAAATAACCAACTCATCATCAAGCTTTGATTATTTTAATCAGCTGTTTAGTGCTAGGGCACAAACCAAAATAAGTGCATCCAGGGTGGGCCCCAGGACCAAGTTTGGGAAACCCTGTGCTAAATGACTAAAATGTAAATGTATTGCCTTACATTTAGTAGACGCCGGGCCCTGTAGACAGACGAGCTCTGAAAACTCTGTCAGCGTTCAGAAGCTGTAACACTCAAAACGACAACTCTGGCAACGACAACTCTGGCAGCGCTTACAGCTGTAACGTAGAGAACAATGTCTGGCCTGTTAATCATATTTCTATTAGGAGGCCGGGAACCACCTGTCTGTCTAGGAGCCGAGCAGCAGCTGTTTATGCTGCACGGCGGCTCCCCGACCGACCAAACCAGCCATCTCTGAGCATTAATTTAGAGTTGTGTCGAAAGTGAGAATATATTTTCTGTTAGAGGGAGAAGTGCCTACCAGTCAAAAGTTTGGACACACTTACTTATTCAATGGTTTGTCTTTAATTTTTTTACCATTTCCTACATTGTAGAATAATAGTGAAGACATCAAAACTATGAAATAACACATACGGAATCATGTAGTAACCAAAAAAGTGTTGAACAAATCAAAATATATTTTAGATTTTAGATTCTTCAAAGTAGCTACCCTTTGCCTTGATGACAGCTTTGCACACTCTTGGCATTCTCTCAATATATATATATACAGCCCTGGTCTGAGAGGCCCACAGCCTATATTCTGTGTGTGCTCTTTTCCTTCTATTGCCAAATGGGATTTTCTCCTAAAATCCGTCTATACATGAATCTCAGGCTCTAAATACAAATCTGAGCGTTGTATAGTCAGGTGGGCGTTGGCAGCTTTGGGATTGTTCTCCTGGAATTAAATGATTAGACGATTCCTGCTGGAGTTTCTGCCTGTTCATTATGTTCTACAGCTAGAGGTGAAGATAAATTCACATGTTAATGCTGGAATGGTCTGTTTTGGCGGAGCAATAAAACACTGGGGTTATGATGAATGTGAGGGGAAACTGCTCATAAGTCAGCGAGCAGCTACAATAAGTTTTAGTTGTAATAACAGATTTTTACTTCCCAGTCCAACGTAAAGGTTGTGTATTACTTGCGGTATTTGCATGTATTTCTGTTTTCAGTAGTGTAGGTAGCTTCTTTACCCATAGTTTGTCAAGATTCAATCTGTCTCACTTTAGAAAACCCTCTGTCCCTCCTATGTGAGTCACCAAAAGCATCTCTGTCACCTCAATTGGCAGGTACAAAATAGTTAACATCCTAGGCTTGGTGTTGATGGTCAAATGTTTTCCTTTGAGCTGGCTTCAAATGTTGTGAAAAGTTTTCATCTCTAAATTGGCTGGCATCTGTTTACCAGACGGTCTCTCCCGGTGTCTCCTTAACTTTCTGCTTTGAGACAGATATGTCATGTTAATAACATCATAATGAAACTTCGCAGCAGAGCATGGTGCTGTATTATGCATGCTGAGTCACAGGGAGGCAGAGTTTTAGTCACACACATACACACACACACAGTGAGGCACAATGCTGAATTTTTGTTACATAAAACCCAAATTAGAGTGAAATCATCAAAGAAGCTCAGTGCCCAATTAGAGACTGCCAGGAGGAAGTGCTGCCGCCTGCAGTGCATACTGGGTGATGTGGAGTGTCGTTCCCCTCTTAATCGCTCAATACTTTCTTGGTTTCTGAACTAAATGTTCCTCTCTACATCACCACTCAGTGGGACCAGCCAGTCTCGCCTATTTATCCTCAGCTAGCTACACCCCTGTTCTCAACAAGGTCCTCTAACCAGATCTAACATGACAGTAGTGAGACGTGCCAACCTCAGGGCTGTCTACCCTATCCCAAACAGATATTATTTTTAGAGCCCAACCTATATTTTTTTGTATCCGATAACGATTCCGAATTTTACGGGGGACTAACGTACCGATATATCTGCCGATTTACTTTGGGGATTTGAAAAAGTTTTGTTTTTCAACACTAAATTCTCATAAATTACCATCTAAAAGAGCAATTGCCAATAACTATGCTTCAAATGTTGATGTCATACATTGTGACAATAATGACACATCGTGAGAATGGCCGCACGTGTTCAGATCAGCATGAGATTCTCTTTTTGCATCCTATTTATTGAATATCGGTTATCGGTGGAATTATTGGCCGATACCATTATATCGGTAAAAGGCCAATATCGGCCAATTTAATATCGGTGAACCGATTTTATATCAGTCGGGCTCTAATTATTTTCCTAGCCTCACCTTGGCTCCACACACACAGCCTCATATTGGCCGTCCTCAGATATCCTATAGCCTAAACATTCTGCCAAACATGCTTTCTAAGCCTCACTCCTTAGGAGCTCCTTGTAGCGTATCCAAGGACGCTTCTGGGTTCTCCTTCATCTGTAAAATGCTAAACAGTAGCAAATACCAGTCATGTGGTCCTCTGTAACTCAATTGGTACAGCATGGCGCTTGTAATGCCAGGGTAGTGGGTTCGATCCCCGCGACCACCCATACGTAAAAATGTATGCACATATGACTGTAAGTCGCTTTGGATAAAAGCGTCTGCTAAATGGCATATTATTATTATTATTATTATTATTATTATTATTATTATTATTGGGAGAAGTGTTGTACAAACATCCTTCACAATGTGACTGGACAGGAGGAGTTTGCTTAAAATAGACTAATCAGATTCGTCAATGAAGGGCAATATTATAAGTATTTTGAGTAGACCTCATTTAGAACGTGTTATGTATCCTGTTTGGCTTTAAATGAAGGGAATATATCTGTAATTTCCTACTATCCCAGTCGATCTCTCTCTGGTCTGCAAACCACTGGGAAATGTCTAATTTTCACAGCGTTTAAAGGCCCGGAAGTTGCACCCCTCCTCCCGTCTTCCCTCCCTCCCTCCTCCTCCTCTCCCTCAACCCTCCTCCTCTTTCCCTCCTTCCCTACTTGTTCTCCCTCTACACTCTGTGGTACACATCACAGATGCGTCCTGCTACGGGTCGACGTTGTCCTAGATTAAAAACGGACAGTTTAATGCGTAACACCATATCTTTGAAAACACACACACACACAAACTTGGAGATTACTGTCCGCTCCAGCCTCAATAATGTGTTTGTGGCCAACCACATTTCACCTACCTTTTAACAGGACTTTTATATACACTACCGTTCAAAAGTTTGGGGTCACTTAGAAATGTCCTTGTTTTTGAAAGAAAAGCACATTTTTTGTCCATTAAAATAACATCAAATTGATCAGAAATACAGTGTAGACATTGTTAACGTTGTAAATGGCTATTGTAGCTGGAAACGGCTGATTTTTTTATGGAATATCTACATAGGTGTACAGAGGCCCATTATCAGCAACCATCAATCCTGTATTCCAATGGCACGTTGTGTTTGCTAATTCAAGTTTATCATTTTAAAATGCTAATTAATCATTAGAAAACCCTTTTGCAGTTATGTTAGCACAGCTGAAAACTGTTGTGCTGATTAAAGAAGCAATAAAACGGGCCTTCTTGAGACTAGTTGAGTATCTGGAGCATCAGCAATTGTGGGTTCGATTACAGGCTCAAAATGTCCAGAAACAAATAGCTTTCTTCTGAAACTCGTCAGTCTATTCTTGTTCTGAGAAATTAAGGCTATTCCATGTGAGAAATTGCCAAGAAACTGAGGATCTCGTACAACGCTGTGTACTACTCCCTTCACAGAACAGCGCAAACTGTCTCTAACCAGAATAGAACGAGGAGTGGGAGGCCCCGGTGCACAACTGAGCAAGAGGACAAATACATTAGTGTCTAGTTTGAGAAACAGACGCCTCACAGGTCCTCAACTGGCAGCTTCATTAAACAGTACATGCAAAACACCAGTCTCAACGTCAACAGTGAAGAGGCGACTCCGGGATGCTGACCTTCTAGGCAGAGTTGCAATGAAAAAGCCTTATCTCAGACTGGCCAATAAAAAGAAAAGATTAAGATGGGCAAAAGAACACAGACACTGGACAGAGGAAGATTGGAAAAAAGTGTTATGGACAGACGAATTGAGGTGTTCGGATCACAAAGAACAACATTTGTGAGACGCAGATCAAATGAAAAGATGCTGGAGGAGTGCTTGATGCCAACTGTCAAGCATGGTGGAGGCAATGTGATGGTCTGGGGTGCTTTGGTGGTGGTAAAGTGGGAGATTTGTACAGGGTAAAAGGGATTTTGAAGAAGGAAGGCTTTCACTCCATGCCATACCCTGTGGATGGCGCTTGATTGGAGCCAATTTCCTACTATAACAGGACAATGACCCAAAGCACAGCTCCAAACTATGCAATAACTATTTAGGGAAGAAGCAGTCAGCTGGGATTCTGTCTATAATGGAGTGGCCAGCACAGTCACCGGATCTCAACCCTATTGAGCTGCTGTGGGAGCAGCTTGACCGTAAGAAGTGCCCATCAAGCCAATCCAACTTGTGGGATGTGCTTCAGGAAGCATGGGGTGAAATCTCTTCAGATTACCTCAACAAATTGACAACTAGAATGCCAAAGGTCTGCAAGGCTGTAATTGCTGCAAATGGAGGATTCTTTGACGAAAGCAAAGTTTGAAGGACACAATTATTATTTTAATAAAAAAATCATTATTTCTAACCTTGTCAATGACTACATTTCCAATGCATTTTTCTATATTTCCTATTCAAACTCATTTAATGTATGTTTTCATGGAAAACAAGGACATTTCTAAGTGACCGCAAACTTTTGAACGGTAGTGTATGTCTAGTAGGGTGGTATATTAGCTGTGTACTCCTGCTAGCACATAAGGCTGATGGGCTGTAAGCCTGAGCCTCTACTGAAAGTTAAGAACATAATGGAAAAGTATAGCTGTTTTGGAGGCTGAATGTAACGATAAGACACACAAAGGCAGTTTCTCTTCCTCTTTCACACCATCGGTGATAACAAGGCACCGGTTTTCTCATGGTGATTCACAATGAGTTTATGGCTAAATAGGTAATAGTTGAATATGTTTGTGTCTGGCTGATGGTTGTTTGTTGTGGTGTGACCAGGGGGGGTCAGAAGGACCAGCAGGGGGAGACGGCGGGTCCCTCCAGTCGAGACGAGGAGCAGCCTGGACCCTCCTGCCGCCGGAGGGAACGCCAGCCCAGCATGTCAGAGACCAACCCCCTCTACACATTCTGTAAAGAAGACCTGGACAGCATGGACAAGGAGGTGAGGAACACACACACATACATACATTTTACCTACTAAACATTTAAAAAAGATTTATGCATACTGAAAGAAATACTAACTGATCTGGTTGGAAGGACCATGGAAAATGCATTATGTCACAAACACAATACCTTTATATGTGTCTCACATGGACTCTGTGTGAATACAGATACTATACACTCTCCTGGCAGGGTTAGAGCAGTACGGTGGACTCTCTGCGTCATGTGCTATTTTGAGCTCCTAATATCTGCCGTACACAGACAGAACTACACACACACACACACACACAGAACTAGACAGAACTACACTCAGACATAAAAACATCAGTACATCCTTTGATGTTCCATCTCTCTCTTCAAGGAAAGTATTCTGAGAATATAATCATTACGCACACACGCGTTCAAACAAACACACAAACACACACGCACAAACACAAAGTGGTTATAGTGCTGTTTTTCCTAGCACATCCACTGTGTGCAGGCTGTGGACCTTCAGCCTCCAGGCTAGATAATGGTGTTTAATGTTGTTTAATGGTGATTAATGACGTCTGAGGGCTGCTAATGTGTCAGGGGACAGACTCCTGGGTCCTCTCCAGCAGCCTCTATTTGTCTCAGTAGGGCTGTCAAGAGTATGCCTGACTGGAAAAGCTGTCAGTTCTGACAATGGACAATGGACAATAAAAGTATTCTTCTAAGTCAAGTTCCTCTACCTCCGCCACTCAGTGTTGATGATTATGTTCTCTGCTCTCTCACTCACTGGTCTTACCAGTGACTGTGCTCTTTGCATTGTTAATGAGGATGATGGCACCACATAGTTTGAATTCATTCCCCAGGGAGCCCAACTCTTTTTCCTCCTACATCTGTCTGGCTGCTAAGAGAAGTTCCTCGTCACACAACACGCTCTAATTGACAGGGCTGGTTAAATGGAGTCTGAGTGATGCCTCTACGTCTGTTTGAGGTTGAGCTGTCTCGCTTTCAGCCATGCTTATTATTTACCCAGACACGCACTCAGAGACACACACACAGACAGAAATCATTTGTATATATAGAGCTGTTCTGAACTGTATTCTGTCCCCTCTCTAGTCATTTTGTGGACATGTGGATTTTTAGGGGTTTGGAGAGCGACGAGGTGAAAGAAATTAGAATCTGACGAATGATGGCTGAATAAAAACGGGAGCAACACTCATTAAATAAATCTGTGTGATGTCTTCTCTCTCCTCTTCCTGACCTGGAAGATTATTATTGACATATAGAATATGACTGAAGGCACTTTTATGATACTCTTCTTTATGACGTTTCTCTCTCTCTCTCTCTCTCTCTCTCTCTCTCTCTCTCTCTCTCTCTCTCTCTCTCTCTCTCTCTCTCTCTCTCTCTCTCTCTCTCTCTCTCTCTCTCTCTCTCTCTCTCTCTCTCTCTCTCTCTCTCTCTCTCTCTCTCTCTCTCTCTCTCTCTCTCTCTCTATCTGTCTCTATCCTTCTCTCCACCTCTCACTCTCTCTCTGTCCCCTTGCCACCAGTAAAGATCACACAGCTTGTCATGGAAAATGGGTTCCAGTTATGAGTTTTAATCTAATGATTTAGATATCACTGTGACTGGTCACACTATGATTGTTGTGCAGAAATGGATTATGGCTGTGTTTAGAATAGCACCCTATACCCTTTATTGAATTTGCCTTTAGGTACATCATTGAGAACACATTCTCTTTAGAGGGGTACCATGAGCTCTGGTCAAAAGTAGTGCACTACATAGGGAATAGGGTGCCATTTCAGACACACATTAAGAGAGACTGAAGAGATTCACTCTGTCTGTTTATGAGTTCAACTGAAAGATAATGTTCTGTAACCCTGGTCGCCGCGGGCTACGGTTCTGCACTTCTGCTGTGGCTCTGAGAAACTGCTGTGTCAGGATCATCCATGAAAAGAGACATTTATTATTTATTTATTGTCTTTGGTCCTTTTTAGTTTTAAGTGTTGATGGGAGAATGAAGTCTCAGGCTGCACCACGTGCCCTTTTTAAGAAAGAAATAAAATGCCAAAGCAAAGCCTATAGCTCTTGTTACTTCTCTCTTTTTGATTGGTAACGTTACCCCTCTATCTTTCTGTTTTCCAGTTACTGTCTACAGTATATCTCTGTTCTGAGTAGGTGTTCAGAATGGCTGTGTGTGGATGAGGATAACTGTTTTAGTAATGTTAATACATTACGTCCATGAACCATGAGATGCCTTCCCATCGAAGTACAATTTGCAACTTTTGCCACATGCTTTTTATCATTGACCACACGTACAGGGGTCAATAACATAACTAGATGTTTAATGGTATATTTCACATCCCATGTCCAATATCATACCATGTTCATTCATCTTCATGTCTCTGAAGTCATTTCAGTATGTATGGTGTTATTAACACCTGTTTTAACCTATCTCACTGTGTTGTTATAAACCATCTCTGTTGTCCCATTTTACAATTTTCCCATAACGTCCTTGAACTGTTGTTGTAGGTCTGTTATCTAACATCACCCAGCCTGTTTTCAGTGTTCTCTCTTATCGGGTGTCTGAACCAATTGGTTTGTTCTTATCAAGCTTCACTGAGCCCGTGTTAGAATGGTCATTAAGCCACTCCCATCCTTCTTTAATGTGGCTGTTTTCTTTAACATACCTGTTTTCTCATTCAAAGAAAAGAACAGCCTCCCTACAATCAAACATAATTTGATAATGCTGTGGGGTTGCTTTGCTGCCTCTGGTACTGGGGGCCTTGAACATGTGCAAGGCATCATGAAATCAGAAGATTATCAGGTGTTTTGTTGTCCAATGTTCAACCCAGTGTCTAAAAACGTTGTCTCAATTGAAGGTTGTTGGTCTTTCAGCAGGACAACGACCCCAAACACACAGCAAAAAGCACCCAGGAATGGTTAAGAAGAGATGCTGGACTGTTCTGGAGTGGCCAGCAAAGAGTCCATATCTGAATGACATCCAAAACCTATGGCGAAATCTGAAAACAGTAGTTGGTGGAGGGAACACCTAAAATATTGAAGAATTAGAGCAGTTTGCTGCTAAAAAGATCGGTCAAATTGTCAGTAGAAAGGTGCAGCAACCTCATTGATGGCTACAAAAAGCTTTTGTCTGCGGTTATCTTGGCCAAAGCATGTGCAACCAAGTACTTGCTCCGGGGGCCTTTCTTTTCTTAATTAAAATGGTAAACTTAAGTTTACAAAAATAAAATTGGTTCCACAATGTTGAAAATCCAATAACAAGGTGTGGTGACCAAAAGTTTTTTTCAATTTAAACTTATTTTAGAAGAAATATGGAATTCTTTTTTAAAAAGTGCAAGGGTGCCAATGTATTTGGCCGCAACTGTAGGCCTACATAGCTTTATTTATGCATTTGCCATTAATACCGATTTGAATATCTCCCTCCAGTATTTGGCAGACGGTTAGTGTTTTTAAAGCAGGTAAATGAGTGGTCATGTCAACATCAATATATCACTGGGTCTGGCTGCCCTGTCACTCACTGAGCTACTAGCCATTTCATGACTGTCAATAATCTGCCTGCATTAATGTGTTAAATATTAGTGGTTGGCTTGCAGAAAGTCAAATCATTAATAATAAAGTAAAATCTTACCTGATTTGACTAGATTTGATGTTGCCAGAGAAGCATGTTAAAATGTATGGATTACTACAGCCGAACCGAGAGGAGGAGTGTTTTATTAACAGTCTGTTCTCAGCAGCATATGGCATCAGGTCTGTCAGACAGGCTGAGGAATGGGCTGACTACTGTGGTGATCACTGTACGCTCCTACAGAGTGACAGGTACTGAGCTCCTATGGAGATGGAAAGAGGACTGAGAGAGGAACTGGGCTATCCATCTAACACCTATCGTTCCATAACATGGTAGAAGATCAGGTAGCAGGGGCTGGTTACATGTAACAGACAAAACAAGTGAATGAGCTAAGGACGTAAGGTTAATTTGCAATTCATTTAATTCTGTCTGTCTCAGACATAAGACGTAGGCTAACGTCCTCATGTGTGACTTGGGTGGAATAAAATGTTTTTCCCCCTTTATCTAGCATTCTGGGGCTTTTTGGCGCCTTGGCGGTCAACTAAAGGTTGTTTCATGGTAATCGATTCCATGGCCATATTAAAACACGTGCTCAAGACGTTCAGACCGGCCATTGATTTTCTATTGTGACTCAAAGCCAGTCTTCTCTGCTCACAGACCTCAGTTATCACAGTAGATGGAGTGCTGTGATTGGTTGTGTGATGGACCATGAACTGGAAGGAATGCGGACGCTGGATATTGTGGGTATTGTTCCCTAAAGACCAGCAGTGTTGTTGTGTAAATGTGACATTTTGGATGGTAGGACTTAAAGCTCAAAAGGCTTCAGGAGCCAAAAGCCAGAATTCGAGCAGACAGATGCATTCTCCCAAAGTGTAGCTGCTTTGAGATTATACATTCATCAGGATTCCACGATTTTTGCGATCGCATAATTCTATGCAAAATCAACCACTCCACGTATATAATGTGAGAGCTCGCAATTTTGACCAGTCACTGCACTTTTACCGCATAAAAGGGTCCAATCAAAAGAGGGTTCGCAATTTCGACCGCTGTTACCGTGGAGAACATCCCAATCAAACCACACGTGAATAAATGTTTTTTTCCCCCCTGTCAGCGAGTGAAGCTGAAGGTTGATGACTGACAGATTACGACTGACACAGGCAGAACAATGAAACGGAATCCATCTCATTTACCCCCCCAAAAAAATCACAGCTAAAGACCGTGCAAACTATTTCCAAATGTTTTACATCAGGGATGGGCAACTTGGGTGGGGGTGGGGTCCACAAAAAATATGGACTCATGAGGGGGGCCACAGTGGCTCGTGGGTCTGCAATTCTACAGCGTTGCAGTTTTAAAGCAAGTTTGCTGCGGTTCTACACATTTTGCCATAGGGTGGAGAGAAATGTTTGTAATCGGAGTGACTAACAAAATCGGTAATTTGACCATTATTACAACAACTGCTGATGCACAACCAAGTTTGGAATTTGTACCTGTGCTACCTACTAACAGTAAGTTCAGACCCCGACCTGAGTTTCGAAATCGATCCGCGGGCCTGCAAAAGGTGGGCCGCCAGTTGCCCATCCCTTTTTTAAACTAAACAAAAATATGAATGCAACATGCAACAATTTCAACGTTTTTACTGAGTTACAGTTCATATAAGGAAATAAGTCAATTGAAATAAATGCATTATCCCCTATTCTATGGATTTCACATGACTGGGAAGGGGTGCAGCCATGGGTGGGCCTTGGAGGGCATAGGCCCACCCACTGGGGAGCCAGGCCCACCCACTGGGGAGCCAGGCCCATCCACTGGGGAGCCAGGCCCAGCCAATCAAAATGAGTTTTTCCCCACAAAAGGGCTTTATTACAGACAGAAATACTCCTCAACACCCACCCCCCCCCCCTCAGACGATCTCGCAGGTGAAGAAGCCAGATGTGGAGGTCATGGGCTGGTGTGGCTACACGTGGTCTGCGGTTAGAAGCAACAGCTCTGGTGAACATTCCTGCAGTTAGCAAGCCAATTGCATGCTCCCTCAACTTGAGACATCTGTGGCATTCTTGTGTGACTAAATTGAACATTTTAGTGGCCTTTTATTATCCCCAGCACAAGGTGCACCTGTGTAATGATCATGCTGTTTAATCAGCTTCTTGATATGCCACACCTGTCAGGTGGATGGATTATCTTTGCAAAGGAGAAATGCTCACTAACAGGGATGTAAACAAATTTCTGCACAAAATTTGAGAGAAATACGCTTTTTGTGCTTATGGAAAATTTCTGGGATTTTTTATTTCAGCTCATGAAACATGGGACAAACACTTGTTGCATTTATATTTTTGTTCAGTGTACATGAAAGTGTGGGCAAATTGTTTTGCAGTCACATCGAATCAGCAAAGTGAAAAGAATGTCTGAACAGCCACCGCAGCAGCAGTCAGCAGATCACCGTGACCGACGCGACAGCAGGGAAATCTGTGGTAGTGATTTTCAGTTTGCAAACGATTAGTTATTTTTGAACTACTCTTTACTGACTCGAGAAGAATCGTTATTCTTTTTTTGTTTGAACTGCTGGCCGCAATGAATCAATGAATCGCAGTGAAGGGTTGATACACACTCTTCCGGCTCAACACAGCAGCTCCAGAGACGTGCTCAAACCAACAACTGTCTATCATATGTGTGTGCTAGAAAATAGATCAAGCTGCAGGCAGCATAGAGACATATTCTGCTTGAAGTCGTACTATAATCTAGCACATGCTTTCTATTGCTTTATTTGAAATTAACATGATAAAAAAATATATATAAAGCCGCCGCAAAATGAAGCATTCTTGGCTGCAGCTATCACCCCCAAAAATATGGCAGAATCCTGTAGAGATTCATTGTGTGTCCGTGCACACTTCATAAAGAGCATATAGATTTACATTTTACATTTTAGTCATTTAGCAGACGCTCTTATCCAGAGCCACTTACAGTTAGTGATTACATATATTATTATTTTTTATACTGGCCCCCCGTGGGAATCGAACCCACAACCCTGCCGTTGCAAACGCCATGCTCTATCAACTGAGCTACATCCCTGCCGGCCATTCCCTCCCCTACCCTAGACGACGCTGGGCCAATTGTGCGCCACCCATGAGTCTCCCGGTCGCGGCCGGCTGCGACAGAGCCTGGATTCGAACCAGGATCTCTAGTGGCACAGTTAGTACTGCGATGCAGTGCCTTAGACCACTGCGCCAAGATTGAGCGGTTAGCCTAACTAATGATCTCTTCAGAGTCCCCTCGCCTCTCAGTCCAATGCTTATTCTGTCCCCTGTGTTTTAACAATGTATTTATTCTGCTCTGTATTGGATTGGTGTCCCTTAGGAGGTACTCTGTAGAATGTGTCTTTCATGGTTCAGTGGTATTCATTTGTTTTAAGCAATATTTCTTTTACTGGATTTCAGTAGTTCTATGATAGTTCTGTGGTCTTTATGATGATGTGATGGTGGTTTAGTTGTTGGGGGGGATTAGTTCTCTGTTATGCAGGACGGGAGCATCTAGGATATGCTGCATATCAATTAATCTGTCCACTTTAATTGGTGCATTATGTACCCAATGGGTTTAAAAGTTAGCCTATTTGGCAACTGCCATGATTAGGCCATGAAGTGAAAATAGACTGTACCCTTTAATGCGTGCTTCCGAAAGAGCAATAGCATTAGGCGGTTGAGTGACAAAACCAACCACTGGGGTCCCCTGTAATAATGTTTTAAATGTCATCCTCTTCACTCTTCCCACTTCTCTCTCTCCTCTCCTCATTTTCCTTTCCCTGCCTCTTCAAAAAGGCCTGCTCATGACATTCTTAAACATCTGAAAACTTTGGAGGAAGAAACACATTAGGTGGTGTTGGACTTGCATCCCAAATGGCACACTCTTCCCTATAGAGTGCACTACTTTTGAACTTGGCCATAGGGCTCTGGTCAAAAGGAGTCCAGTATATACAGGGATTAGGGTGCCATTTGGGACGAAGCCTGAGTCCTGTCTCAGTCAGGTTGTCTTGATGCTGGCTCACATTTAAATGTCAGGGCTGGTTCCATCCCTGGATGTGTCAGTTTACGAGGAGTAGCTAAATGTGTACGGTTGCCTGGTGACGTGTTGTAGCGGTGTATGCCAACTGGGTGACCTTTACTTTTGAACCCATTCAGCCTTGTTAGCACTGTGATTACAGAGCCTTTAGCATTCTGCCATAAACCACTGCTAGCAGTTATGCTAACATCTGCTTTAGCATATCTGGTATAGGTGACATTTATTTTATGTCCTTTGACCATTCAGCCTTGTTAGCTTCTTAGCAGTGTAGTTACCCAGCCTTACGCCACCATTTCATTGGCCTTGTGGTTTGTGTTCGCCCTGAGATTGGAAGGTTGGGCGTTCGATCCCCGGCCGAGTCATACCAAATACTTTAAAAATGGGACACAGTAAGTCTCTGCTTGGCACTCAGCTTTTTATTTTTTTTATTTAACCAGGTAAGCCAGTTGAGAACAAGTTCTCATTTACAACTGCGACCTGGCCAAGATAAAGCAAAGCAGTGCGATTTAAAAACAACAACAAAACAGAGTTACATATGGAATAAACAAAAACAAAACGTACAGTCAATAACACAATAGAAAATCTATATACAGTGTGTGCAAATGTAGTAAGTTATGGAGGTAAGGCAATAAATAGGCCATAGTGCAAAATAATTACAATTTAGTATTAACACTGGAGTGATAGATGTGCAGAAGATGATGTGCAAATAGAGATACTGGTGTGCAAATTAGCAAAATAAATAACAATGTAAATAACAATATGGGGATGAGGTAGTTGGGTGGGAGATAGATTGGGGGTAAGGCTCTGCTATAGACTAGCGTCCTGTCCAGGGGGTGGACTTTGTACATCAAGCTGCCTCACGCTACAGAAACAGGAGATAGGTTCCTGCTCCAATGAGCCGTTCCAGCTTGCCCAAGCCAAGGCTCGTGTAAGGCTACTTAGCATTACACCATAGGACACTGCTTGCACCTCCCGACCATTAAAACTCTTCTAACCCGTTTGGCATTGTGCACCTGATCAATCCTACACTGCCTGCGGTCATCCTAACCCCTGTGCTATCTATTCGATCTGAGCAGACATTGTTTTATGTGTCTGTAAAAGCATAGGACAGACAGGATTCATCCCCCTGTCTGTTATTGGTTCTGGAGGTATTCTGCTGAGCTGTAAACATCTCATCAGTACAGATCAGATTAGAACTCCTGGGCTGAGTTCTAATCAGATTTTACTGGCCACAGCAGCAAGATTTTGAATACGATTTGAACCCATGTCTTCTTCCTCTGACGAATTAGAATGGTTCTGGACTGAGTTGCAGTATATCCTATGTTCTCACCCAGTCAGCACCTTCTCCTGGAACATCCTGCACTAATGAATGCTAACGAACTACGCTATGTCGTTATGTCCTTCAAGGCCAGGGTTTTCTTTGACTTAGTGTTGACTCCCTCAGGAGAATTGACTGTTACTGGTGTTCCCGTAAGGTTGCACCGGAATCACATCAGAGCTACACAACGGTGAGACAAAGACAGTCCAGCTGCTCATTAGTCTGATCCCTGGGTAGATGGTTGGTTTTACCCTCCCGGTAAAAACATGGCCCACCCTGCCGGTAATGACCACCACTGTATAGTGCTACCTCTGATCTGGAGGGAAGGGAAAATTATGCCACAAGCCACTTTTCCCCTCGTTTATGCATTTTGTTCCCCTCCCCTTCCATCTTCTTCACACAACAAAAGTATTTCCGGCGGTCTTGAATAATTCATGAAAGGGAGAGCCAGAGAGCCGAAGTGTGTAAATCTGCTCTGTTCCCAATAATCAGAATGTTTAGATTATTCAACCCCCTCCATCTAGCCATGTGGACAAATAAGGGCTTAAACCAATTAAAGGAGTAGTTCACTATTTTACAACATGATGTTAGATGGTTCCTCACCCTGAAAGTAGTCTATAGGTCAGGAGAAATTGTAATCCGTGATTCGGTTTTCTTTAAACAGCCACTACAAACTACGAATATCTATAGCCACTGCTAGCAAAACATATATGGTAATGATTGGGGCATGTGAATGTGTTTTTTTAATTTTTTTATGGCCACGAGTTCATCTGACTGAGTAAGTACAGAAATGGCTTCATGCAAATTGTCTCGGGAGCTATTTGATTAGATGTTCAGGAGTCTTATGGCTTGGGGGTAGAAGCTGTTTAGAAGCCTCTTGGACCTAGACTTGGCGCTCCGGTACCGCTTGCCGTGCGGTAGCAGAGAGAACAGTCTATAACTAGGGTGGCTGGAGTCTTTGACAATTTTTAGGGCCTTCCTCTGACACCGCCTGGTATAGAGGTCCTTACGCACTACCCTCTGTAGTGCCTTGCGGTCGGAGGCCTAGCAGTTGCCATACCAGGCAGTGATGCAACCAGTTAGGATGCTCTCGATGGTGCAGCTGTAGAACCTTTTGAGCATCTGAGGACCCATGCCAAATCTTTTCAGTCTCCTTAGGGGAAATAGGTTTTGTCGTGCCCTCTTCACGACTGTCTTGGTGTGCTTGGACCATGTTAGTTTGTTGGTGATGTGGACACCAAGGAACTTGAAGCTCTCAACCTGCTCCGCTACAGCCCCGTCGATGAGAATGGGGGCATGCTCGGTCCTCTTCTTTTTCCTGTGGTCCACAATCATCTCCTTTGTCTTGATCACGTTGAGGGAGAGGTTGTTGTCCTGGCACTACACGGCCAGGTCTCTGACCTCCTCCCTCTAGGCTGTCTTGTCGGTAATCAGGCCTACCACTGTTGTGTCATCGGCAAACGTATTGATGCTGTTGGAGTCGTGCCTGGCCATACAGTCATAAGTGAACAGGGAGTACAGGAGGGGACTGAGCACGCACCACTGAGGGGCCCCCGTGTTGAGGATCAACGTGGCGGATGTGTTGTTACCTACCCTTACGACCTGGGGGCGGCCTGTCAGGAAGTCCAGGATCCAGTTGCATAGGGAGGTGTTTAGTCCCAGGATCCTTAGCTTAGTGATGAGCTTTGAGGGCACTATGGTGTTGAACGCTGAGCTGTAGTCAATGAATAGCATTCTCACATAGGTGTTCCTTTTGTCCAGGTGTGAAAGGGCAGTGTGGAGCGCAATAGAGATTGCATCATCTGTGGATCTGTTGGGGTGGAATGCAAATTGGAGTGGGTCTAGGGTTTCTGGGATAATGGTGTTGATGTGAGCCATGATCAGCCTTTCAAAGCACTTCATGGCTACAGATGTGAGTGCTACAGGTCGGTAATCATTTAGGCAGGTTACCTTCCTGTTCTTGGGCACAGTGACTGGTGGTCTGCTTGAAACATGTTGGTATTACAGACTCAGACAGGGAGAGGTTGAAAATGTCAGTGAAGACACTTGCCAGTTGGTCAGCGCATGCTCGGTGTACACGTCCTGGTAATCCGTATGGCCCTGCAGCCTTGTGAATGTTGACCTGTTTAAAGGTCTTACTCACATCGGTTACGGAGAGCGTGATCACACAGTCGTCCGGAACAGCTGATGCTCTCATGCATGTTTCAGTGTTACTTGCCTCGAAGCTAACATGGAAGTAATTTAGCACGTCTGGTAGGCTCGTGTCACTGGGAAGCTCGCGGCTGTGCTTCCCTTTGTAGTCTGTAATAGTTTGCAAGCCCTGCCACATCCGATGAGCGTCGGCGCCGGTGTAGTACGATTCGATCTTAGTCCTGTATTGACGCTTTGCCTGTTTGATGGTTCGTCGGAGGGCATAGCAGGATTTCTTATAAGCTTCCAGGTTAGAGTCCTGCTCCTTGAAAGAGGCAACTCTACCCTTTAGCTCAATGCGGATGTTGCCTGTAATCCATGGCTTCTGGTTTGGGTATGTACGTACAGTCACTGTGGGGACGACGTCATCAATGTACTTATTGATGAAGCCAGTGACTGATGTGGTGTACTCCTCAATGCCATCGGAAGAATCCCGGAACATATTCCTGTCTGTGCTAGCAAAACAGTCCTGTAGCTTAGCATCTGCTTCATCTGACCACTTTTTTATTGACCGAGTCACTGGTGCTTCCTGCTTTAGTTTTTGCTTGTAAGCAGGAATCGGGAGGATAGAATTATGGTCATATTTACCAAATGGAGGGCGAGGGAGAGCTGTGTACGCGTCTCTGTGTGTGGAGTAAAGGTGGTCTAGAGTTTTTTTCCCTCTGGTTGCACATTTAACATGCTGGTAGATATGAGGTAAAACAGATACATTTCTCTGCTGTAAAGTCCCCGGCCACTAGGAGCGCCGCCTCTGGATGAGCGTTTTCCTGTTTGCTTGTGGCCGTATACAGTTCATTGAGTGCGGTCTTAGTGCCAGCATCGGTTTGTGGTGTTAAATAGACAGCTACGAAGAATATAGATGAAAACTCTCTTGGTAGATAGTGTGGTCTACAGCTTATCATAAGATACTCTACCTCAGGTGAACAAAACCTTGAGACTTCCTTAGATATCGTGCACGAGCTGTTGTTTACAAATATACATAGACCGCCACCCCTTGTCTTACCAGAGGCTGCCGTTCTATCCTGCCGAGGATATTTGTGCCTGTTGTTTGTCCACTTTACTATCAAGCAATTGTAAATTGGCCAATAGTATCGATGGCAAAGGCAGATTAGCCACTCGTCGCAGGCTCCTTACTAAGCACCCCGATCTCCTTCCGCGATATCTCCTTTTCTTTCTACTGCGAATGACGGGGATGAGGGCCCTGTCGGGTGTCCCTCTCGTCCAACTCACTAAAGAAAAATTATTTGTCCAGTTCAAGGTGAGTAATCGCTGTTCTGATGTCCAGAAGCTGTTTTCGGTCATAAGAGACCGTAGCAGCAACATTATGTACAAAATAAGTTACAAACAATGCGAAAAAACACACAAAATAGCACAGTTGGTTAAGAGTCCATAAAACGGCAGCCATCCCCTCCGGCGCCATCTTAAAGTAGTGTAATGCTGGTGTTGATGCAAAGGGACTCCTGTGAGACCTAGTAGCACATCAACATGTAGTAGAACTCATCAGTCACCATGGTGATTCATGCTCACCAAATGTTCTCTCAATGCTACAGGCTATTTATCACATGTATCCATATCCATCAGTGGGGTCCGACCCTAGTGGACAGTCTGGCCTGGAAGAGAAAGTAAAATGTTGCTGCCTCGCAACCAGAAATAACCCGATGAAGGCTAGACGCTGAGATGGGTTGTTATTAACAAAAAGAGGTTTAAGTGGAGAAATGTTTTAACACTGCTGCAGTGCTACGCGAGGGAATGGACACGACACAGCTCTTTTCTTTACCTTGATTGGTAGAATCACATTATGATTGAAATTGGACAGCTCCGTCTTTCACAATAGAAATGCCAGCTCATTCATGCTCTCTGCTCTCCCCTCAACAGCTTTCTGAGAAATTAATGCTCTACCCACACACTTTCCGTGTGTGTATGTTTTTCATATAACTCATTTTGTCAGTGTGAATCTGTCGGATGTTTGGGGTGATTACACAACCAGAAGTGATGATAATTATTTAGAGTTCGTCCTTGTTTCAATGGACGGCCAACTCCGCTTTTCAGCTTTCAGCTCTCGCCTCTTCAAACCAGCACAAAAGCCCAGCATCACTAAGAGCAGAGCCTTCTGAAAAAGAAATGAAAAACATGACCAGCACTCAGAATGCTGTGTCCCTGAAAAACGTTGAGACACATCATCTGGCTCCAAGCGAATGAGAAGCCTTTATCTTTGAGATTAGAGTCTCATTGTATCTCCTCTCAGTATGGAACAGAAGGGAACGGGGCAGTCAAGGTATCTCTCCCCAAGAGTGTGTTGTAATGAGATGGCCATTGTGTCTCTCTGCCTTCACAGATGGAGGATAGAGACAGAAAATCTTTGGCGATTGGGCTGCTGTGTCTTCTGCAGATTACAATGACTAAGCCCCCTGCTTCCCCTTCTCACCTCCCCTCCTCTCCACGCTACCAACTGAACGGAAAGGAGTCTGCTTGAAGAAGACATCATATATAACAAGAGCCAGTGGGTACAAATTATTCAGCAAAAGAATGGTTCGTCCAAGATTTCCATGTTTCTACAATATAGGAAGAAAAAGTGTCTGGCAAGCTTTTTGTCTCTGTGAAAATGTGTTGTTTCTAGCTTTCTGAGTAAGCTCTGTGATCAGACAGTATGAATACCTGTGAGTGGCTCTCCTTCCTCTGCCTGGTTGGCTCTGTCCCAGCCGGACAAGGTTAAGCTGAGGCTTGTTCCTAGATTGTTCCTAGATTGTTCCAGTATTGGACTGTGTTCTGAGTTCCGGTCTGGGGAACAGGCCAGGCTGTACCAATCAGCCAGCCACGGGCGAACAGACCAGACCAGACCAGCATATGCCAGCCAACCAACCTGCCAAACAGGGAGTAGGAGAGCCTTGATCACTCAGGGTGCCACTGCCTGGGACGTATGACTGAAACAGGTCCCAGGTTGTGGGTGGGGAATCACAGCAAAGCAGAGGAGTTTCCCGTCTCCCCCACCTTCACCAAAATGGCAGACGGTCCAGAGACCAGTCACCTGCCTGTGATAATGACGATGATGATGAAGAGGTTATAGAAAGGTTTGAGGCTCTGTTTATTTGGTTTATTTGCCTGCATGCAAACAGGCTGTTAGATTTATTTAGCTGCCGGTCTAAAGCCTCCCTCTGAGCTCACCAAGGTGCCGGGGCCAGATAAGAGAGGATGCTATTCGATGTGTGATTCCAAAGGCTCCATAATCAATGGGTGTCCTTAATATGGAGTTGTGGCTATGGGTAGCGTGAACAGTCTTATGGTTGGCTATGCAGTGATGTGGAGTGGATTGCCATGCAGCTTAAGAGCAAGCAGTGGGTGATGTTTTTCTCCATTTTGAGAGCTTAGTCCTCACTGTTGGGTTTTTAACTAGCAAAGAAATAGTCTATGGGAAAAGTTGACTGATTTTACAAAACACCAACCACCTTGTTTAATTACATCCCATCACCAATCTTTAAAAGGACAAACTCAGCCGTGACAGTCTCATGTTGACCCTTAACATCAAGCAGACAGACATCACAGTGGATTAGAGCAGAGCCGGTGCTAAAATGCCACACCGCTGCAGGACGTCACCCTTTCCTCTCCCAGGGTACACCTGGGGCAATTGCCACAGACCACCTACAGACACAGTTCTTCATCTCACCCCATAATCCTTTGTGTCTGATCAGATTAAGGTGATGGTCATTGCTGCACTGCTGACTTCATTGCTTGCTTTGTCCCTAGCTCAGTCTGTTGACCTTTTTCCTTGGTCCACGTCAGAAATCATATGTCCTTTTCAGGAGTAGACTTGTAGAGGTTTCACTTCCAATCACTTTGATCTGTTTCCCTGTAGGAGTTCTTCACTTCTATTATGTCTGCTACAGAGAGTATAACTATTACTCTCTGATGACTGCTTGATATCCCTGTCAAGGTGCTGAAACAGGCCACACAGGGTTAGCTGTCCTCTCACAGATTACTTTCCCCACAGCAGTCTGAGTTATGTGAGGTCTGTACTGTAGGGTCAGTTGCTGTCAGTGATCAGTAAATTACAACTGTCCCTGGCCCATGCCAGACCACTCCATCACCAGGTGTGCGACGCCATCATCTGTCCCAAAACCTGGAACCCTGAATATTCCCTCTGATCAGTTCCTCATTTACACAGAGTCCTTGGCAACCTGACAGCAACACTATCAGTCACTCAACTGTCTGTCTGGAAAAGCTACCAGGACGGGGGACTGTTTGGAGCTGTACCCCTCTGTTCTGTTTCTTGTGAGGAGGGAGAGGAGATGGGTTTGGAAAGATGTCCTCTTTCTATACTTCAATGTGCATATTTGTATCTGTTTTAGTTGGTATTAAATGTCAAGTGAATGAATCCTTGTCGGTTACTTATCTTTTCTTTTGATTTCCTACAACTTTTCACTTTTGCCAAAACACAGTATTTTTTGGTTAACCTATAGTACTGCAGGTGCATTCTTATTTATCTTGGTAAGATGGAGAAAATAAGTTGTCCTGTCCTTTGCTGTTCATATGTGCCTCTTAACAAAATCTCAGAGTTACATGCCCTTTGATTTTAGATTTTTATTTCTCTACCTGAGAGCAGAATGTTTCCTGAGGGTTGGACTAGGGCTGGGTGGTATACCATATTTTACGATATATCAGTATTGATGCACGGACCGGTTTGGTGTTTTAACTTCACCTTCTATAATGGTATTTGAATGTTTGGTTTGTTAAATGTGATACACCGTGTGTAAAGTCCATTTTTATAGTTTACTCCGCTACTTGAGATTTCTCGCTCCGCTTTCTCTCTCTCCATGCCGCTTTCCTCACAGACCTAGCCTCACTCCCTGTCATTCAAGGAGCGCATTTGTTGTTCCTCAACCACGAGACACTTGCATTCAGTCTGCATGGTCAATGCAGCACATGCAACAATGTTGATGACAACTATGCTGTTTTCTCTTTGCTTCTTAATATAAATCCATTAGCGTTCTACAATTACACTATTCGTTTGTGTTTCTTACATCTGCAAACAACTAGTTTGTCTTTTCTTAGTAAGTTGGGCCTAAATCGTGTTAGCCGCTAATGCTAATCACTAGTTAGCTGGCTGGCAAGCTAATAAATGTCAGAGCAAACGTAACTAGCTATACAGCCTGATAATATCAGTGATGGTGTAGACCTAAATCAGCATGTTGTTTGTGCAACAGTATCTCCTAAATCAAAGATGAATATGCGAAGCATGAGTATGTTAGCTACATGAAGTAGCTACAGTAAGAGAAAACATTAAATGTAGCCAAAGATTATAGGGTCCCCTAGGAAACACTTATCAACACTTTGGTTCCTACCCTGTCACAATAACTCCTCCCTGGCATTTTCCCAAGGGTCACGCACTACTCATAAAGCAAATGTAGAACTTTTATTATTCTAAAACATACCGTCATAAATATTTAAATGCCCTGATATGATATTTTGGCCATATCGCCCAGCCCTAGGTCGGGCTAAGAGCAGACAGACAAGATGAGACTGAGCTGCTTTGAAGATGTATCTTCCTTCTGGGAAAATTACTCCTATCAGAATAGGACTGGCTCCTGGCTGCTGTTGGCTGTGTGACAGAGGAAGGATATGGTCTTCGATCTGGCCCTGGCCCCAAGGAGCACAGTGAATGGACTGATGGAGAGAGAAGTGGCAGTGTAGCTCTCTGTCTGTCAGAGAGGCTCAGTTGTAGCGTGGGTGTCTGTCGCTTCACTAGTCTCACTCTACCTCAGGTACATTTTCTTCTTCTCTTACTTTCCCCAGTATGTACTTGTCATTCTTGTATTTTAGTGTTTATTTATTGATGATATATCCATGAATTTCATGGTGTGACTAACATGTGGTATTGATAAAAAAAAAACTTTTCTGAGTCTGGGGAAGTGGACTTGCAGTGAAATCCAATAAGCACCCTGGTAGTGTCAAGTGTGATGTCCCTGCTAGGAGAAGCACTTCTCTGTGTGTAATTTGGGAGTGAACTAAAAGAGCTAAACAGAGAGACTGTGGGAGATTGTTTTAATGAGTTTACGCTGCATGAAAGAGTTTGATTATCTACAATAATTGTCTAAGCTGGCGACTTGCCCAAAAAAACAAAGTTGAATTCATGGACATGATAAAAAGGTACTGATTTTTTGTTCTTTGCTCCCAGTATTTAGTGTTTTCTTTTCAATCAATAATCTTCTCGTTCACTACATTTGGGCTCTTCCCTTGCTCAAGCAAAGCAGCCAATCATCTGGGCAGCCAGTAAAAATGGTAAATCCCCTCAAGTATGTCAGTGTGTACATTTCCCTTTAGACTGCTCAGGTCTGAATTTCTCTCTCCAATAACCTAGAGCAAACAGCAGTGGTTCAGGAAGTTGAGCTCTGATTGACTGACCCTCTGAACTCCTGAACCTGGGCAGTGGGAGTAAATCTACCTCTATCCAGTCAGTCTATCCACCTTACTCTGTCTGAAGGAGAGAGTTCAATCTACCTCTACGCAGTAAGTCTGTTTTCCTGTGTCTCTGTCAGTTCGCCTCATGTTGACTTCACCTCTGCCTCTAGCAGCAGTATGACCCAGTCTGTGGGTAAATGGCTGAGCCTGTCCAGTCTCTTAACAAATAGCAATGTTTTTTTCTTTCTCAGCCAGACTCCACAGTACTTAAGATGACATCCTGGAGATATTTAAAAAGTTTCCCTCCACCTGAAACGGTTTATTTTCAACTCCAAGGACAGAGTTTTTAAAGCTAGTTTTGCTATTGATTTGAGCCCCATTGTGAAGGAATCTCACCAGCACTGAGCTGGTGAATGGATAATAATTTGACATGCATTAACAATGTGTCATCTCCTCTCTCTGTGGTGCTATAGAACTGTGCTTTCTTCCCTTCAGCACACTGTGCTGCTCACTCACCCCCTCACCCCTTCAGGAGTTGAAGTTAGACTTCAAACTTTAAAAGTCTTCACACTCTGCCGTCCTGAAGTTTATCTCAACAGTCATCCATATTTATATCTTAAATATAATGGTAATTCATTCACTTATGCTTCTTTGTAAAGCAAAAGTCTGCCAAGACAAAAACTGAGCCATGGCTTCTGCCTTAAAGAGACAGACCATGTGGGACTCAGAGACACGCGGTACAGTACAATAGCTGCTCCGTCCTATCTGGTTCAAGACAGTGAATGATTAGGACGAATGTTTCAGGTTCCTGTTCTCAGATTACTATCAAACACATTTCATGGTGACACCTCACCAGTTCTGCTTTCAAACAGTACTACAGGTGACACCTCCCCAGCTAAAGGCATTCATCACAGTGATAACACTGAACCTGGAGTTCCCTGCAGCTCCCTTGGGATCCACCTGTGCCCCTGTTGAGCATCATGACCCATCATATCACATTCACTTCTTCCTATAGCAGAATATTGTATAAAGCCATCTAATTATAAGCCTTCAAATCAGCCTTATAAGCCTTTTAAGGCCTTCTTATAAGCTCTCTTATAAGCCTTCATTCTTCTTCTTAAGCTGAGTCACTGTACTGGTAATGTAATTCAGCCGTGATGTCCAGATATGAATAATAAAGGTGCATTATGGGTAATGAGGTCAAACCAGAAGTGAAAGGTCTCATAACTCTTTGTAAAGCCATGCTATTTCCAACTCCAAGGTTGTGTAGCTGTTTAGACAGCTTAGGTCACAAACTCAAGATCTGCATGTAGTTTCCTATGAGGAATATGCATTGAATTTCATATCAGGTTTTTGCCTTGGGTGAAAATTTCAATTTCTGCCTCCTAATTTGACTCTTAAGCATATTTACAGCTCTCATGTCTAGGAGTAAACTCTGTGATACTTTTCCTCTCAGTTCTGGGTCTTTTGTTTCTGACAGCCATGTGTGTCTAAGCTGGCTCTCGTCTGCCTGTCTGTCAATCACTCTGATTGACATGTCCTCTGACCAATAGCTGTGTCACTGTGTCTCCCATTACAGGTTTGGCTGTGAGCCTTCCCATCTTTCAAGCCCAATCGCAACAAAGTAGTAGACTGTGGGTGGGTGTAAAATAGCACCCTATTCACTAGGTGGGTCCCGGTCAAAAGTAGTGCAGTGTATAGGGAGGAGGGTGCCATTTCAGACACAACTAGTGTCCTCTAAGGGATGGATTAAAGCTATGCAGTGTTGTCTAGAACATATTGAGCTGATGTTGTTCTCTTATTATGGACATTGACAGATCCAGCTGATCTGTTCTGCTTGTGTTTCATCAATACACATCCATCCACACGTTCACTGCTTTTCATCCATGTCCTTTCATTAGAACTCAAGCAGACAGAAGTTAATTGACTGAAAGGAAATCGTGTTGAGTCCGAGGGAGAATGATAGACGGGAAGAGCTGTACATCTCTTTGTCTGTGTGGGCGTCAGATCATTCTAAAGTCCTGCTGTCAATTTTCATGACTGTCTCTGTCTGGATCGTTGCGTTTGAAGTGGCCAGTAACCAAGGTAACTTATGAAGAACAGATTTAGCTTTAGGGGTGTGTGTGCCTGGCTCATGGTAAAGGTAGCCAGACTGAATAGAGTCTGAGATGCAGTCCAACAAGTGGATCCAAACTACAATCCAATCCACCTAAGTAAACCTTCAGAACGTTTTCTGGCTCTGTTAAGCCAGAGTGGGCTCCCGAGTGGCGCAGCGGTCTAAGGCACTGCATCTCAATGCTAGAGGCGTCACTACAGACCCTGGTTAGATTCCAGGCTGTATCACAATCCGGCCGTCATTGGGAGTCCCATAGGGCGGCGCACAATCGGGTTTGGCCGGGGTAGGCCGTCATTGTAAATAAGAATTTGTTCTTAACTGACTTGCCTAGTTAAATAAAATTAAAATAAATAAAAGCCAGGCATTACTGGAACCATGTCGTCCATAGAACGTTCTTCCAAGAGTCTTGATGATCATCCAGGTGCTTTTTGGCAAACTTGAGTCAACTTTTTGGACGAGATGGGTCCCATTATGCCTGGCGAAAACCAAACACTGCATTCCACAGTAAGAACATCATACCAAAGGTCAAGCATGGTAGTGGTGGTGTGATGGTTTGGGGATGCTTTGCTGCCTCAGGACCTGGACGACTTGCCTTAATAGAAGGAACCATGAATTCTGCTCTGTATCAGAGAATTCTACAGGAGAATGTCGGACCATCCGTCTGTAAGCTGAAGCGCAGCTGGGTCATGCAGCAAGACAATGATCCAAAACACACAATCAAGTCTACATGAAAATTGCTAAAAAGCAACACATTTGAAGTTTTGGAATGGCCTAGTCAAAGTCCAGACCTAATCCCAATTGAGATGTTGTGGCAGGACTTGAAACGAGCAGTTCATGCTTGAAAACCCACACGTCACTGAGTTAAAGCAGTTCTGCATGGAAGAGTGGGCCAAAATTCCTCCACAGCGACGTGAGAGACTGATCAACAACTACAGGAAGCATTTGGTTGGAGTCATTGCAGCTAAAGGTGGCACAACCAGTTATTGAGTGTAAGGGGGCAATTACTTTTTCACACAGGGGAATTGGGTGTTGCGTAACTTTGTTTATGAAATAAATATGTAATTGTTGTGTTATTTGTCCACTTATGTTCCCTTTATCTAATATTAGGTTTTGGTTGAAGATCTGATAACATTCAGTATCACAAATATGCAAAAGTAGAGAAAATTAGAAAGGGGGCAAATACTTTTTCATAGCACTGTATATTCCGGCCTCACTGCTCCTCGTAATGGCGAGGCCTCCGGAACACTCTGGCTCCCTGCAGCCTCCATGCAGTGTTCTGAGAGGCTGTGCTGCTGCTGCGGCATGTTTCTCTCTGCTTGGGCCCTTATTACCGACAGGAACATTACATTGTGTGAAGTGAAATGCCTCTATGTGGAGAAGACCATGACTGCACCTTAAATGATACCATATTTCCTTTGTAGTGCACTGCTTTTGACCAGGGCCCATATGGTCGGGTCTAAAGTAGTGCACTATGTAGGGAATAGGGTACCATTTCGGACACACCCCATGCTGGTTCTGGGGATTGCCCCATGCTGGTTCTGGGGATTGTTAAATGACTGCCACTCTGCAGGAGACCGATATGAACCACTCTGACGTTCTGAACTGTGTTCTGGCTTCTGGTAGGGTAGTGATTTGAGCCTATCACTAGGCAGGCCTCAGGGCACGGCCACACTGCCCACTGCAGTTTCAGAGATGGGTTAAGCTGAAAGTATTCAAGTTAGGCCTATGTTTTTGCAAACAACAGGTGGTGGTGGGTGAAAGGGGAGCATGTTTGGTCGTCTGTGTCAGTCTGTTCAAGGATTACAGTGGTTGTGTTTCTGAGCCATTTTAAGAAAAGCCAGAGACCATTGTATTTGTTTTATCAGTCCCTGTAATCCCTATTGATCTCAGCATGACTCTCCTTGGAGATTTGGGGGTTTATTTGTCTTCTTAGTCTTGCCTCCGAGGGACCCACAAACAGCCAGAGGGGATGACTGTTGGGTTCTTATTGACTCAGTGCAGTGTGTGGAGATGAATCTGTGATGTGAGAGCTTACATTGATTTTAAGTTGTCAATAATATTTGTTACTGAAATGTGCTTTAGGGGGTCATAGAAAGACTTGTTGATTTGTGTTGATGGTAGTTTATGCTTGGTTTGATATTGAATATCTGTAATATACTGCATTTCACTGTCGGCATTCATTTCACACCATTTCACTGTTGGCATTCTTTTTATCGGCAGAATTAGAGTGCATGGATAAGGTAAGTACTATTTATTTTACATAAGCACATCCCAGTGCCTCTTGTATTGATAGATTATAACTATTAAACTGTCTGGAACAAGTCAGCTGAAACACCAATACCCTGCTGCCATTATGTGATGCAGAGCTCTCCTATCTGAATACTGGTGCGTTGTGATATATCGGCTACACTAGTTTAAAGTCCCACTCTGTGATATATACAGTACTTTAACATCATGTCTGACAGAAAGATGGCCCCTGCCTTCTTGAAATGCATCAGGACCTGCCACAGCCCCACTAAATTCACACCGTTATCGATCATGTGGGAAAAGGGAGAAAATACTGCTCGTCAAGAGACTCCTGAGGTATTCTGCAAAGTGCTGTTAAAAAACAAACTTCTTCAAAGACAGAAACAGGCAGGCCAGTGTGTGTTTGGGAAACATATAGTTGTTCTGCAACAGGAATCCATAGACTTACACTTGGTGTTAGGCTACTTTCTTTCAATGAGAAAAAAACACAAAACCCTTCTACCAACAGTCATTTCATCTACATTCCCAATTCACAGGTGCCTTAGGGGCTTGAGCTAATTGTATTAGATTAAAACACCTAATAGCAGGCCAGTAAACATATAACATTTTGATTGTTTCCTGCTGGTTCCAGATCAACACCATGCCTCAGGCTATTCTGTATTTGTTCTCTGGCTGTCAACAACAACAACAACAACAGTTGGTACCTTAATGAACCTGGCCAGACCCCAAAAATTAACCCAGCTCTGGGGATGTCCCCTTTGCCGTTATCTGAGATCTCCGCTGCTCTGACAGTGTAGCGCCATGCTTATGAGTTAAATTATGAAAGTCTACATGTTAGTTCTTCTGGGACTAAGACGTAGACTCTCCATCCGTTTCCAAATCAATTTAGTTTTACCTCAGGTTAATGTGGGAGGGGTCTCACCTATCTTTAAGCATCAGTTGTCAGAGCAGTTTACCGATCACTGCACCTGTACACAGCCCATCTGTAATTAGCCCACCCAACTACCTCATCCCCATATTGTTATTTACATTGTTATTTATTTTGGCCCTCACTACATATTCGTTGCCAAACCCACTGGCTCCAGGTCATCTATAAATCACTTCTAGGCAAATCCCCGCCTTATCTTAGCTCATTAGTCACCATAGCAACACCCACCCGTAGCATGCTTTCCAGCAGGTATATCTCACTGGTCATCCCCAAAGCCAACACCTCCTTTGGCCGCCATTCCTTCCAGTTCTCTGCTGCAAATGACTGGAACAAACTGCAAAAATCTCTGAAGCTGGAGCTGGAGACACCCATCTCCCTCACTATCTATAATAATAATAATAATATGCCATTTAGCAGACGCTTTTATCCAAAGCGACTTAGTCATGCGTGCACACATTTTTGTGTATGGGTGGTCCCGGGGATCGAACCCACTACCCTGGCGTTACAAGCGCCGTGCTCTACCAGCTGAGCTACAGAGGACCACGTTTAAGAGCAGTTGGAAGCCACGGAAGGAGTGTTGTATGGTATTGAAGCTCGTTTGGAGGTTTGTTAACACGGTGTCCAATGAAGGGCCAGATGTATACAAAATGGTGTCGTCTGCGTAGAGGTGGGTCTGAGAGTCACCAGCAGCAAGAGCGACATCATTGATATGCACAGAGAATAGAGTCTGCCCGAGAATTGAACCCTGTGGCACCCCCATAGAGACTGCCAGACACAGGCCCTCCGATTTGACACATTGAACTCTATCTGAGAAGTAGTTGGTGAACCAGGTGAGGCAGTCATTTGAGAAACCAAGGCTATTTAGTCTGCCAATAAGAATGCGGTGATTGACAGAGTCAAAAGCCTTGGCCAGGTCGATGAAGACGGCTGCACAGTACTGTCTATTATCGATCGTGGTTATTATATCGTTTAGGACCTTGAGCGTGGCTGAGGTGCACCCATGACCAGCTCGGAAACCGGATTGCATAGCGGAGAAGGTACGGTGGGAATCGAAATGGTCGGTGATCTGTTTGTTAACTTGGCTTTCAAATACTTTCGAAAGGCAGAGCAGGATGGATATAGGTCTGTAACAGTTTGGATCTAGAGTGTCACCCCCTTTGACGAGGGGGATGACCGCGGCAGCTTTCCAATCTCTGGGGATCTCAGACGATACGAAAGAGAGGTTGAACAGGCTGGTAATAGGGGTTGCGACAATTTCGGCGGCTAATTTTAGAAAGAAAGGGTCCAGATTGTCTTGCCCAGCTGATTTGTAGTGGTCCAGATTTTGCAGCTCTTTCAGGACATCAGCTATCTGAATTTGGGTGAAGGAGAAGCGGAGGGGGCATGGGCAAGTTGCAGCGGAGGGTGCAGAGCTAGTGGCCGGGGTAGGGGTAGCCAGGTGGAAAGCATGGCCAGCTGTAGCAAAATGCTTATTGAAATTCTCGATTATTGTAGATTTATCGGTGGTGACAGTGTTTCCTAGCCTCAGTGCAGTGGGTAGCTGGGAGGAGGTGCTCTTATTCTCCATGGACTTTACAGTGTCCCAAAACGTTTAGGAAGAAGCCTTTCACTGTCAAGTACTGATTGATACTATTCCCCCTAATAAATATGGTGCTGTGTCAATGTATTCATACGATTCTCCACAATTAACTGTGATGATCGTCGTAGCAACAGTTAATCTCCAAGGTATAGGCTATATCCTCTTTTAACCAATTTTGTTATCAAGTAAAATACAGTATGCAAATGCTTTCTGATAGAATCGAATATTCATAATTAAATTATGTAGTGCACTAATGGAGTTCTCCTTCATACCTCCGATGTGTAAATTCCTTCTTTATAATAATCTCTGTGAACGTTATGTTATTTTAATATAACATTGATCTCATTAGATAATAATATATCAGATTAAATTGAAAGAAAAGTTTTACTCAGCCATTTTGTTCAGGAATATAAAGCCTTTGCCTAATGTGCATTATTCTCAGCTTGGATAGCCTACATTCCTGTAGACCACGTGTCAAACTCATTCCACAGAGGGTCGAGTGTCTGCGGATTCTCGCTCCACCCTTGTACTTGATTGATGAATTAAGGTCACTAATTAGTAAAGCACTCCCCTCACCTGGTTGTCTAGGTCCTAATTGAAAGGAAAAACCTGTGGGGACACGGCCCTCCATGGAATGACTTGGACACCCCTACTGTAGACTTTCCACAGGTTCATTTTCCTCTCTGAATAACGCAGGTCCAAACAGCACGTGATTGGTGTTCCCTGCAGGCAGAGAGGCATCTGATTTGGTTATTCCCTGGAGAATAGACAGTAACTTGGTAGCAGGCAAGAACAATCCATATGTGAAGAGGTAGCATGTCATTTTCTGCTGGGCCATGTTAACTGCTGTTGTTGGGCCATGTTAACTGCTGCAAATTTGATTTGATGTGCAAGAGAACAAACTGAAAGTAAATAGTTAAACTAAGGGGTTGGTTCAGTGTGTACTCTAATGATCTGATGGGATCTAGGTGAAAGGTTGAGGTGTTGTCTACTGTATGTAGCACTCTGGTAGACAATGAGAGACCTACTGTACTATATTGACCACCCTACCCTGTGGGAGCCAAGCCTCACCGAACCACTTCTCTGTTGACAGGTGGACGACATGCTAGATGAGGAGAGCGATGAGGATGGAGAAGGCCGGGGGAAGAAGACAAGGGAGATGGAGGAGGAAGATGAGATGGAGGACGAAGAAGAGGGGCAGCGGCCACAGGGTAGCAGACAGAGCACTGAGGGAGAGAAGCAGCACCACCACCAGCAGCAGGGTCTGGCAACCGTCGTAGAGGAGGCAGAGAAGACACAGACGCCCCCTAGTGACCAGGGCGATATGACGCTGGGCAGCGTGCAAAGGTAAGGCCACCAGCGCACCATCTTTAAACCAGGCAAGGAAGTGTTATGTAACCCATTATCAGATTAGCAGTTTTCTAATGGAAGTGTAGAAGTGTTTCATCAACCAGCCTTATGATGAGAGCTTAAAGACGTCTGTAGCTAAAGGTAAGGAAGGACTATGACGATACAGGGTAAGGACTATGAAGTGATGCGGTCATATTCACGGTCGCAGGTTTGATTCACCACAGAACCACCACAGTGTAGGGGTGGTAATACCTAGGTAGCCATCCTCTCCTTCAATATTCCAGGCTTGGTCTGTTCCCATGGTGATGTTTCCAAGCTGTGAACAGAGCAGCCAGATGGAGAGGGTTAGGGTTACAGTCTCCTACTGCTGCGGGACAGGGTAGCGAGTCTAGACTTCCAGAAATGTGCCTCCCAGATGCTTGTCCTGCCCTGCTCTGACGCTGCCCAGTTTAGAGCCTGGAGACAGGGTGGAAAGACCTCCGTCTGTGTCCTCCACCTCTACCACAGGAAGGCCAGGTGGGACAAGAAAGCTCCCTGGTCCTCAGTCATATGGTGTCCCGCCTAGGGATGTGCACGATTTTTCAAATATCCAAAAGGAGGTTCGTTTTTAAACACTTGTGTGAGTATATTTATTTGCAAAAATAAAATGATAGGCCTATGTTAACACTGAAAAGGCTTTTTCTAAATTAGCTAAATGTGTAGCAAGTGGAGTGAGAGGGAACTAATGCAATGTAGGATGGAATAAAATTATGGAATTAAAGGTTTGCGAAATGAGAAGGAGTAGGCTACAACGAGCAACCAAAAGGAGGTAGGCTATTGTTTTATCTGAATGGGGTTGGGGAGAAACGCAGCATGTAGCCTTAATTAGCCTAGCTAGCTTCTCTCGGCTACTCCAGTCAAGATGGGCACTGTTATATAGGATATGATGAATAACATTGTGGCTGCTACAAGTGAGCTAATATTGGCTGTAGCCGAGTTGTCTTGGTTAGTGGCTACTGCGTCTCTCTCCCTCAGTCTGCTCGCTCCCATCTCTCACGCCGCAGCTGCAGCAATGGAGCGCCAGCCTCTCTCCCTCGCGCAGCAGTGCTCAGGTTCTTAAAAAAAAATACGTATTTCGATATCCGACAAAAATTCATGATACTATTCCAATAGAGAAATTATTTCAAACCCCTATCCCATATGGGTTAGGGTTAGTGTGTGTGACTGCCTGGCTCTGTTAGCAAGCTAATGTTAAGAGAGAAAAAAATATTGTTAGAACAACTCTGATGAAAAGGGGATGAATTACACCCGCAGAAGTGCCCTCTTTTTCACCCCTTTTTTTTGTCACGGAGGTCCATGCTCTCTGATTGGCTCAAAGTGAAGTTGTCGGGCGATGACTGGCAGGCCGATTCTACATGTAGAAATGCCTGATTCGACAGTACCAGGTCGGTACCCAGCAGGCGGTGTCTTTTGTTATAGGCCGCAGATTGTTTTCACCCCGCCCCTCTGGAAACCTCTTTCTCAAAGCTAAGGATCCGGATCACGTTCTGTGCATGTTATTTACCGCACAAAAACAAACAGCGTTTTGTGTGATAATGTAGGCTAATCTTTATAGTTGCTGCCATATCGTAGCCACTAGCCAGAGTTCCTGAAAAAAAGAATACTACTATGTTGACTGCCTGTGTGCCTCCTAGACCATTTTTTGCAATGATGAGTCACTCCATTTGTTCTAGCAAGAAAAGGAACAGCCTCCTACTGTGCTAAGTACCTATCGGCCGTTAGTTTTCTCAGGGTGTCTGACCTCTTAGGTCTAACAAGGAGCTGCATATCTTATCACAGCAGCCCTAATGCTCCACCTCCTATCCTCTTCTATTTGTCCTATTTTTCTGGCCATCAGTCTCCTCATCCTGCTTCTGTCTCTGGGTCCAACCTGGCAGCTCTGATTGATAAAGTTACATAAAATAGTTTGTTTGCTGGTTCTGTGTGCTTATACACAGGCAGGCAGTCACATTATGGTGCTGTAGCCCCTCTGTTTTCTCCTTCTTCCTGTTTCTGTGCCCGTCTCTCTTTCCATCCCATGTCTAATCTCCACAACAAATGTACTGTTTGTTGAGCTGAGTCAACTACAGGAGTTTGAACGGTTTAACACCAGGAGAAAAGCTAGTGGTGGAGAACCCCAGCTAGTCTGGAATACATACTTCAAGTGGAACAGAACAAAATTCTGCTTGACGTTCAGGCTACCAGTCAGCTGCCTGGTTCCGGCTCTCATGATCTGGGTCTTTTCTCCCCATGTCTGCCTGAGCACTGCCTGTTTGATTTGTTCCTCATGGGTGGATGGGGCACTGGTCTGTTGGGGGACCTGGCCCGTGTTCAGCAAGGCACAACATTGTGGATTGTTCAGAGAAATATATTATGTAGAACAAACATGCCTCTCTGACATGTACATTAGCTCTTTTCATAAAAGAGCATTCTATCAGTGCCACATCTGGCAGACCATGCTACAGTAGTTCACTCCACCAGCGTCTCCTCAGAGCCCTGACACTGCTGGTAGACATGCAAATGAAATCCACGGATGAAAAGCAGCTTGCCTTGTTAACGCTAGCTTTCTCTCTCTCCCCATCTATCCATCCACCCCTCTCTCCATCTCTCTCTCCTCTACTGATTTAATGTGTAAAGATGTCTGTTTCCAGGGCATTTAAGGTAACATCGGGATACAATACCTCTGAATACAACACCCTGGTGAAACAATTAGCTTAAAAAGTATTTGAAGAAGCCTGTTATTTATATATGAGTATTTATTATAAAACATTTATACAACATTAAATATCCCTCAGTGATAGTCTAATAATGTTGTGGTACTGTTAAATAAATAAGGAAAGTGCGTCAGGCAAAGTGAATATGATTGTTCCGTGCCACTTTACCATCTACGGAATGACCGGATGGATGTACATGGGACTGGTTGTATTTGGGACTAAGAGGTGACCACTTTTCCATTTTAGCCTCTAAACTGACAGGAAACTGTTGCTAAGCTACAGTAGCACTAGAGAGCCATAGAACCAACATTTCTGTTCTCTGAGACTTCCAGCCCCTCTGGCGTCCTGGTCCCCTGAGAAGTTATTTTAATTAAAGTAATTTTTTTCATTTTGTATCTATGGCAATACCCCTCACCCCAGCGCTATATTTTCAATATAATTAATGACAGCTGATGTTTACTTCAAAAGCCCCCTGTAGGGATACAAAAAAGCCCCCTGTAGGGATACAAAAACACATTGATGAATTGAAAACTCTGTTTCTCACTCTATTATCTTGAATGAAGGTCAATGTTTGCCCAGTAATTTCTTGTCTGTGCAGCTTTTCATTCAGTTGAATGCACACAGGCATATGTGGAATGCCAACAGACCTGAAAACGAAATAAAGAATGCACCTTGCCTTCCTCCCCTCCTGTTGGTTATTCTCCTTCACCACAGGAGTAGAATAACAATTATCAGAATCCCTGTGGGATATAAGTCGACTGTGCACTCTGTTTACTAAATGGTTATTCAGAAAGATGCCATTGACTGGGACTTTTTTGATCTGCGATATTTAGACTATACATTTTTATTTCCTCCAGTTTGTCAGAACTGTTTAATATTGTTCTGTGATTGATGTGGATGATTGAATGTGAATGGCCGTAGTAAAAACAAAAAACAAACAGCACTTACAGTTTCAAGTAGTTTTTTTGTCAATGAAAGTACAGCACTTTCACCTCTGCGGGAGATGGTCCATCTTGGGAAGAGGTGAGAGGCAGCCTGGGGGGAGGAGGGAGGTGGGAGGCAAGAGACAGGGGAGTGACTCGCCCTCCTCTACCCCCTCCACTCTTCATTATGCCATGATTGCAATCAGCCATCACTCCAGGTCATGTTATGTTGCTCTTGTCATCTGGTGGTGTGGTCTGATTCTTGATTTCCGCAGCGGCTAAGAGCTTTCTTCACTAAGTCAAGGCGTTTTCACGATAATAATAGACTTGTGATTGGCTACTAATGCCGTCACGGTCCCTAGCTGTGTTGATGTATCAGATACGGGAAGGAACCAATCTCTGGCCATGAAGTTGATGGTAGTTGAGTGGCTGTAATAGTGGGTTATGATGGAAGTGACGCCCAGAATCATCAGCACTCTCTTCTAGACAATGAAGAATTTTCCCCTCACACTGCAACCGAACGGCCTGAGCAAAATGTATGTGATATGTAGTATGTGACATTGTCACAAAGTTGAGCGTTTTTACTTGAAGCACTGAGGGACGGAGATCCATTGAGCTAGCACCACCATACATTGGCTGAATTCTTCTCCAACTCTCTGTTCGTGTTCTGCCTCTCCAACGCTACTTTACTGGGCAGGGTTTTGACCTTTCTTCCTGGCACGCTCTCTCTATTTTCTTGTGGTTGAAAATGTCACTTAAGCTACCGTCTAAGCTGGAGCGAGTAACGTGAGCGATTTTCCCGCCATGTTGCTGTAATTAAGTGTGTGTTTTCATTCCATTAAGTTATGTTTTGTCTTGGCACCACTGCCACCCATTTCTCTCAAGACAAATGGAGGAGAGCAGAGTCCTTTATCATGCTGTTGAGTTTGGCAACTCTGTTTTAAAGTCTAGAACCACTATATATAAAGTATATAAGCACTGACTCTGAGCTTCAGAGGTTTCAGACATGCATAGCCACCACAGTGATGACCCTGCTGTGACCACAAACACTGATAGGAAACCAAACAAATAATCTGCGCATGACAATTACAATACTTGCCATTTCCCAATCAATAATGGTTAATAGGAATTTGTTTTGGTGCTCAGCACTGTTACAGACATGTGGGAAATTTGAATCTCAGTATAGAGCTGCTAGACAACCCAGTCATTGATGAATATCACACATCTCCATGTGGGGCTTAGTGTCGGTCTGTCTGGCGCTGTCAGAGACAAGTCATGCCTGGCTGTATGCCTCAGGGTAGCGGGGATGCGATGAGTAAGATGACGTGTGTCCGTGTGGCGGGTGCCTGTTTGTTTGTATAAACTGTCAGTCGACATCAAAGAGCTGACGGCCTGCCGCTGGTTCTCTTTCTGGTCTGTGTTATGATGACCTGGAGACTCAGCATGCCAGACGGGGATCTCAATAGTTCCTTGGCGCTTCAGCAATCAGGAATATGCATTAATATGTGTAATAAGTCATGACTGAACTTGAGCTCAACATGGAAGAAATAACAGCTCGCTCTCGCATTTTCTATCTCACCCTCTTCCCTTTTCCTTTGTCTCACTCTCTCCTTCCTCATACTTTGCGTGTATTGTATGTCATACATTGACTTTTGGCACATGGCTTTTACAACAGTTAGGCTAACCTTATTCATTTCCTAAATGCTACAGCCTGTTGTCTGCTGTCCTCTCTCCTCTCTCTCTCTCTCTCTCTCCTCTCTCTCTAATGTTCCTTCTGTCCCCGGCTGCTCTGTGTGATTCTGTAGAGTATTGCCAAAGTGGAAGTAAAACTGGGGAGTTGTCAGCTAGAGTGAGTGTATGATGATATTGTCAACTAGAATGAGCCCTGTTACTCTATGATTAGAATGGGGTGATGTGGAGGGAAGCGGGAAATGTTCTGTTTTTTTCTAACTCTGGTATCACAGTGGGATATTCATCTGGATGGAGTAGGCCTGTTTCTTTAGCTGATAGCCTCTCTTTTCCAAAGATGTGTTAGATGCTTATTTCCTATAGATGTAGCCTGATGTAGCCTAATGATGCTTATTTCATATAAATGTAGCCTGATGTAGCCTAATGATGATGTGTCTGAACAGCCACATTCCCATTATGGATTATTTACTGTAGAATGAAGTCATGGGTGTGAGAGTCTCTAAAAACTGCAGTGATGGTCTGTATCTAGATTAGTTCTTAACACGTAGCACTTTTCATTTAGCCCTATACACTGTAGCAACCTCCTTAGATATAGTCAATGTAACCAAGACTATCCATATTCATACAGTGAGGGGAAAAAAGTATTTGATCCCCTGCTGATTTTGTACGTTTGCCCACTGACAAAGACATGATCAGTCTATAATTTTAATGGTAGGTTTATTTGAACAGCGAGAGACAGAATAACAACAACAAAATCCAGAAAAACACATGTCAAAGATGTTATTCATTGATTTGCATTTTAATGAGGGAAATACAGTGGGGGGAAAAAGTATTTAGTCAGCCACCAATTGTGCAAGTTCTCCCACTTAAAAAGATGAGAGAGGCCTGTAATTTTCATCATAGGTACACATCAACTATGACAGACAAATTGAGATTTTTTTTCTCCAGAAAATCACATTGTAGGATTTTTTATGAATTTATTTGCAAATTATGGTGGAAAATAAGTATTTGGTCAACTACAAACAAGCAAGATTTCTGGCTCTCACAGACCTGTAACTTCTTATTTAAGAGGCTCCTCTGTCCTCCACTCGTTACCTGTATTAATGGCACCTGTTTGAACTTGTTATCAGTATAAAAGACACCTGTCCACAACCTCAAAAAGTCACACTCCAAACTCCACTATGGCCAAGACCAAAGAGCTGTCAAAGGACACCAGAAACAAAATTGTAGACCTGCACTAGGCTGGGAAGACTGAATCTGCAATAGGTAAGCAGCTTGGTTTGAAGAAATCAACTGTGGGAGCAATTATTAGGAAATGGAAGACATACAAGACCACTGATAATCTCCCTCGATCTGGGGCTCCACGCAAGATCTCACCCCGTGGGGTCAAAATGATCACAAGAACGGTGAGCAAAAATCCCAGAACCACACGGGGGGACCTAGTGAATGACCTGCAGAGAGCTGGGACCAAAGTAACAAAGCCTACCATCAGTAACACACTACCCTGCCAGGGACTCAAATCCTGCAGTGCCAGACGTGTCCCCCTGCTTAAGCCAGTACATGTCCAGGCCCGTCTGAAGTTTGCTAGAGTGCATTTGGATGATCCAGAAGAGGATTGGGAGAATGTCATATGGTCAGATGAAACCAAAATAGAACTTTTTGGTAAAAACTCAACTCGTCGTGTTTGGAGGACAAAGAATGCTGAGTTGCATCCAAAGAACACCATACCTACTGTGAAGCATGGGGGTGGAAACATCATGCTTTGGGGCTGTTTTTCTGCAAAGGGACCAGGACGACTGATCCGTGTAAAGGAAAGAATGAATGGGGCCATATATCGTGAGATTTTGAGTGAAAACCTCCTTCCATCAGCAAGGGCATTGAAGATGAAACGTGGCTGGGTCTTTCAGCATGACAATGATCCCAAACACACCGCCCGGGCAACGAAGGAGTGGCTTCGTAAGAAGCATTTTAAGGTCCTGGAGTAGCCTAGCCAGTCTCCAGATCTCAACCCCATAGAAAATCTTTGGAGGGAGTTGAAAGTCCGTGTTGCCCAGCGACAGCCCCAAAACATCACTGCTCTAGAGGAGATCTGCATGGAAGAATGGGCCAAAATACCAGCAACAGTGTGTGAAAACCTTGTGAAGACTTACAGAAAACGTTTGACCTGTGTCATTGCCAACAAAGGGTATATAACAAAGTATTGAGAAACTTTTGTTATTGACCAAATACTTATTTTCCATCATAATTTGCAATTAAATTCATTAAAAATCCTACAATGTGATTTTTTTTCCTCATTTTGTCTGTCATAGTTGACGTGTACCTATGATGAAAATTACAGGCCTCTCTCATCTTTTTAAGTGGGAGAACTTGCACAATTGGTGGCTGACTAAATACCTTTTTTCCCCACTGTAAGTATTTGACCCCTCTGCAAAACATGACTTAGTACTTGGTGGCAAAACCCTTGTTGGCAATCACAGAGGTCAGACGTTTCTTGTAGTTGGCCACCAGGTTTGCACACATCTCAGGAGGAATTTTGTTCCACTCCTCTTTGCAGATCTTCTCCAAGTCATTACGTTTTCGAGGCTGACGTTTGGCAACTCGAACCTTCAGCTCCCGCCACAGATGTTCTATGGGAATAAGGTCTGGAGACTGGCTAGGCCACTCCAGGACCTTCATGTGCTTCTTCTTGAGCCACTCCTTTGTTACCTTGGCCGTGTGTTTTGGGTAATTGTCATGCTGAAATACCCATCCACGACCCACTTTCAATGCCCTGGCTGAGGGAAGGAGGTTCTCACCCAAGATTTGACGGTACATGGACCCGTCCATCGTCCCTTTGATGCGGTGAAGTTGTCCTGTCCCCTTAGCAGAAAAACACCCCCAAAGCATAAAGATCTTGCATGGAGCCCCAGGCCGAGGGAGATTGACAGTCATTTTGTGTTTCTTCCATTAGCGAATAATCGCACCAACTGTTGTCACCTTCTCACCAAGCTGCTTGGCAATGGTCTTGTAGCCCATTCCAGCCTTGTGTAGGTCTACAATCTTGTCCCTGACATCCTTGGAGAGCTCTTTGGTCTTGGCCATGGTGGAGAGTTTGGAATCTGATTGATTGATTGCTTCTGTAGACAGGTGTCTTTTATACAGGTAACAAACTGAGATTAGGAGCACTCCCTTTAAGAGTGTGCTCCTAATCTCAGCTCGTTACCTGTATAAAAGACACCTGGGAGCCAGAAATCTTTCTGATTGAGAGGGGTCAAATACTTATTTCCCTCATTGAAATGCAAATCAATTCATAACATTTTTGACATGTGTTTTTCTGGATTTTTTTGTTGTTATTCTGTCTCTCACTGTTCAAATAAACCTACCATTACAATTATAGACTGACCATTTCTTTGTCAGTGGGCAAACGTACAAAATCAGCAGGGGATCAAATACTTTTTTCCCTCACTGTACATACATACATACATACATTCAAAATATTTAGCCTTTGATTAATTAGCCTGTGTAGATATGTTGTTGGTCTCATCTTTCCCCTTTAATCTTCACATTTCTATTATTTGGTGCACTTTGTGAATAACATGTATTTCCTAGATGTATTCAGCTGCTTGACTCTAATTAAATACTCTGTCTCATAGCCGATCAAAGCAGTGCATCACCAGCCGTGTGTGTGTGTGACTGCATGTGTGTGTGACTGCGTGTGTCTGTGTGTCATCACTAGAGGGATATCATCAAGCCTCATAATTGTTATTGTCAGATTGAGTGCATCTTTAATGTAGTTTTATTCTCATTTCATCACTCCCATTATATATTCTGTTCCTCATCCCAGATTTCACACCATGGTGCCACCCAATTCATTGGCACTTATCACAACCTAAACCAGTTTTTATACAGTGTACTGTTTACACCGAGAGAAGAGGAACAGAAGGGAACATGGAGGCGACAGCTCTACCCAGGATTTAAACCTAAGAAACGCTGTCTTTCTGCCTTCAGAGTGTCTTGGCCTCCAGAAGGCTCTGCAGAGGCCTGATAATTGTTTAATCACGTTAGCACCTCTGCAGGTCGTGTGTTTGGAACCATGAGGAGATGAGCACCATGCACCGTGTCCCAGCCATGTCTGACTCAATCAAGAATAAATATGGAACCAACCTTTCTGCTCTGCTCTGAACAGGGCTGTTGCTTTATCTAACGCTGCTCTGAAATGAACTGATTTACAAAAACAAAACAGGAGTTTGGGGCAGGATCAGTGCTGTTATACTGTATATCGAGGTTATGCTCGTGAATTACTACAATTATCACGTTTCACATCTAAAACCAGGGTATAGACATACTGTTCAATATGTTTGGCAATCTGGATTTGATGTATTCCCCACTCCTGCTGTTTTCTACCTCCACCATGTTGCAAACCCCCCCAGCCCAAGGGGTAGCTAAGCCTATGTGTTCCTGTTTGTTTGGCCTTAGTACGACTGCACAGGATAGGCTTTTCCAAATGGTATACATCTCTCTCGTTAGGCATGGAGGAGAAGAGAGGAGCCGAGAGCTGCCCTGGAGCAGTGGTGTGATGATGTGGAGTGAGATCTTTCCATCCGTCTCCGTTGAATGGTTGTTGATATCAAAGCAGCTGTAGATCCACACCATGTTTTACTATCTGATAACCGATTAAATATGAATCACTGCGAAAGCCCAAGGGACAGTACTAAGGCGCTTGATCGCACACTCACTCATTCTTTCTCTTGTTTCCCCTCTCTCTCTCTCCCATTCTCTCTCTCTCTCTCTCTCTCTCGCTCTCTCTCTCTCACACTCTCTCTCGCTCTCGCTCTCTCGCGCTCCCTCCCACTCTCTCTCCCTCTCTCCCACTCTCTCTCTCTGCCTCCCACTCTCTGTCTGCCTCCCACTCTCTCTCTGCCTCCCACTCTCTGTCTGCCTCCCACTCTCTCTCTGCCTCCCACTCTCTCTCTCTGCCTCCCACTCTCTGTCTGCCTCCCACTCTCTCTCTCTCCTCTCGCTCTCCTCTCTCTCCCTCTATTACATGTATACACACACTCGCAATCTCTGTGATTATGCTGTTTAATCAGCTTCTTGATATGCCACACCTGTCAGGTGGATGGATTATCTTGCCAAAGGAGAAATGCTCACTAACAGGGATGTAAACACATTTCTGCACAAAATTTGAGAGAAATAAGCTTTTTGTGCATATGGAAAATTTCTGGGTAATATTATTTCAGCTCATGAAACATTGGACCAACACTTTACATGTTGTTTTTATTTTTTTGTTCAGTGTATATCCCATCCTAGCAGCACCTAGTAGCTGTGAGAGTCAGTCTCTTATTGATGCAGGACCGGGATTCATATTCCAGATCTGTCTCCAGAGGCTTTATATCTCTCTCCCCCCTCTGGAGTATTATTGCTACTTTTAAAGTGGAAATCCATGGGTTGGGACTTACTGGGTGTTATTGGCATCTATCTGCTCGTCTCTCATCACATCTGGAGCTGCAGTCTCACCATAGCAGAGGCTTACAGTACAAATAATGAGGATATCATCTTACTGTGGGTTTCTCCTCCTCTCCCTGGGGTCATTAAGGACATAGTCTCTGACCCGGGGTTTGATGGACAGACAGACAGGATAATGAAAGTACTCTCTTCTGAAAATACATTGACTACTTCTCCTCTCCGTTAAATATTCACCAAGTAAAACCCTTGGCCTGATGGAGAGGGAGTGTTGGAATTATTCATTTCTGATATCTATGGTATGTTTAACACCGAGAGGTGTGTGGGTGGTGTGTGTGGCTAAACTCAGCAGTGGTTCAGTGAGTGTGGACACAGTTAATTTTATGTCTGTATATAGTATAGTATATTCTCCCTGGCTGTTTCTAATACAAATGTCCCATTTCTGCTTCCTGATTATTCAATCACCAAACTGAATTTGCACACTAATTTAGCACGGCCTTCAATTGCAACGCTTGCGTAATATACTGCTCTCTCTCTCTCTCTCTCTCTCTCTCTCTCTCTCTCTCTCTCTCTCTCTCTCTCTCTCTCTCTCTCTCTCTCTCTCTCTCTCTCTCTCTCTCACCTCATCTCATTTTCTTGCTCTTTCTGTGGGTTTCTATAGCATGACCGATATTGTTTTACATTTATGAATATTGACATTGTAATGTCACGCTTGTGAATCTGATGTAAATGTCTTGAAGTCAGTCCTTCAGGCTCTATAAAACGGAGAGGGGAGATGGAGAGGAAGGATTTTGCAGAAAGTGCATATTTTCGGGTGCTTTGTTAGCCAGGGTTGTTGGAGGGAGGTTCATTCAGAGGTTGTTGTTAAATAAGATACATGAGGGGAAGTGTTATTGTGTTCTAAAAAGGCCAATACCCAGCTCTCCAAGGGGGGTTGTTGTGGGGAGTAAAGGATCAAAGTCAGGGAACATTTGGAAATTGGGCACTGGGTAGCTTAGGGGTGTGATGGTAATGATGGAGTGGATTTATATAGCTTATTTTTTTCTAATTGTAGAACACTAATTAATGTCACTAACAGTTTCCATCCACAGTTTCTATGCGAGTAAAGTCATACCGTCAACAACAACAAAAAAATCACGACAGCTGTGATGGAAACAGGAAGTTTTGGTACAATTTAATACATGCTGACAGATCATTTGTTTGTTCGATATGGTGGGATCTTTTTGTGTCTGTAAAATTAATTATGCGAGAAATGGTGGTGGAAATGCCTTTATGCGCAAATATTGATATAATAACCATCACATCGAAGTAAACTTGGAGTCACACGATGATAGGGTGTGTGGTCCTCCCACTACGACTCGGGAAACAATACAGTTTATTAAGCTACAGATTAAATAACTTACAGTGCCTTCAAAGTATTCACACGCCTTGACTTTTTCCACATTTTGTTGCGTTACAGCCTGAATTTAAAATTGATAAAATTTTGATTTTTTGTCACTGGCCTACACAAAATACCACATAATGTCAAAGTGGAATTATGTTTTTTCGAAATGTTTACAATTAATAAAAATGTAAAGCTGAAAGTCAATAAGTATTCAACCCCTTTGTTATGGCAAGCCTAAATAAGTTCAGGAGTACAAATTTGCTGAATAAGTTGCATGGATTCACTCTCTGTGCAATAATAGCCTCAACTAACCCGTACCCCCGCACATTGACTCGGTACCGGTACCCCCTGTATATAGCCTCGTTATTGTTATTTTATTGTGTTACTTTTTATTTATTTTTACTTTAGTTTATTTAGTAAATGTTTTCTTAACTCTATTTCTTGAACTGCATTGTTGGTTAAGGGCTTGTACAGTGAGGGAAAAAAGTATTTTGATCCCCTGCTGATTTTGTACGTTTGCCCACTGACAAAGACATGATCAGTCTATAATGGTAGGTTTATTTGAACAGTGAGAGACAGAATAACAACAACAAAATCCAGAAAAACGCATGTCAAAAATGTTATACATTTATTTGCATTTTAATGGGGGAAATAAGTATTTGACCCCTCTGCAAAACATGACTTAGTACTTGGTGGCAAAACCCTTGTTGGCAATCACAGAGGTCAGACGTTTCTTGTAGTTGGCCACCAGGTTTGCACACATCTCAGGAGGGATTTTGTCCCACTCCTCTTTGCAGGTCTTCTCCAAGTCATTAAGGTTTCGAGCCTGACGTTTGACAACTCAAACCTTCAGTTCCCTCCACAGATTTTCTATGGGATTAAGGTCTGGAGACTGGCTAGGCCACTCCAGGACCTTAATGTGCTCCTTCTTGAGCCACTCCTTTGTTTCCTTGGCCGTGTGTTTTGGGTCATTGTCATGCTGGAATACCCATCCACGATCCATTTTCAATGCCCTGGCTGAGGGAAAGAGGTTCTCACCCAAGATTTGACGGTACATGGCCCTGTCCATCGTCCCTTTGATGCGGTGAAGTTGTCCTGTCCAGAAAAACACCCCCAACGCATAATGTTTCCACCTCCACCTCCATGTGGGGATGGTGTTCTTGGGGTCAGGCAGCATTCCTCCTCCTCCAAACACGGCGAGTTGAGTAGATGCCAAAGAGCTCGATTTTGGTCTCATCTGACCACAACACTTTCACCCAGTTCTCCTCTGAATCATTTAGATGTTCATTGGCAAACTTCAGACGGGCCTGTATATGTGCTTTCTTGAGCAGGGGGACCTTGCGGGCGCTGCAGGATTTCAGTCCTTCACGGCGTAGTGTGTTACCAATTGTTTTCTTGGTGACTATGGTCCCAGCTGCCTTGAGATCATTGACAAGATCCTCCCGTGTAGTTCTGGGCTGATTCCTCACCGTTCTCATGATCATTGCAACTCCACGAGGTGAGAACTTGCATGGAGCCCCAGGCCGAGGGAGATTGACAGTTATTTTGTGTTTCTTCCATTTGCGAATAATCGCACCAACTGTTGTCACCTTCTCACCAAGCTGCTTGGCGATGGTCTTGTAGCCCATTCCAGCCTTGTGTAGGTCTACAATCTTGTCCCTGACATCCTTGGAGAGCTCTTTGGTCTTGGCCATGGTGGAGAGTTTGGAATCTGATTGATTGATTGCTTCTGTGGACAGGTGTCTTTTATACAGGTAACATGCTGAGATTAGGAGCACTCCTTTTAAGAGTGTGCTCCTAATCTCAGCTCGTTACCTGTATAAAAGACACCTGGGATCCAGAAATCTTTCTGATTGAGAGGGGGTCAAATACTTATTTCCCTCATTTAAAATGCAAATCAATTTATAACATTTTTGACATGCGTTTTTCTGGATTATTTTGTTGGTATTCTGTCTCTCACTGTTCAAATAAATCTACCATTAAAATTATAGACTGATCATTTCTTTGTCAGTGGGCAAACGTACAAAATCAGCAGGGGATCAAATACTTTTTTCCCTCACTGTAAGTAAGCATTTCATTTTTAAGCTGGGTATTCCTGTTGTATTCGGCGCATGTGACAAATAAAATTTGATTTGATTTGGAAAAAAATTATAGTGGTTAACCTGATTTTTGTATGACTACCTAATCTCTGTGCCCCACGCATACAATTATCTGTAAGGTCCCTCAGTCGAGCAGTGAATTTCAAACACATATTCAACCACAATGACCAGGGAGGTTATCCAATACCTCATAAAGAAGGGCACCTATTGGTAGATGGGTAAAAAAAAAAAAAAATAGCTGACATAGAACATCCCTTTGAGCATGGTGAAGTGATTAATTACACTTTGGATGGTGTATCAATACACCCAGTCACTACTAAGATGCAGGCGTCCTTCCTAACTCAGATGCCGGAGAGGAAGGAAACCGCTCAGGGATTTCACCATGAGGCCAATGGTGACTTTAAAACAGTTAGAGTTTAATGGCTGTGATAGGAGAAAACTGAGGATGGATCAACAAAATTGTAGTTACTCCACAATACTAACCTAATTGACAGCGTGCAAAGTTGAAAATGCGATAGAAACGTTTTATTTTTATTCGATACATGAAAACTTAAGCGATAAAGTACATTTTGTGTGCACTACGTCATCACACACTGAGTTTGTTTGGTGAAAACACGACTGGTGGGAAAATGCACATATTTTCTTTATGCAGATTATTTTATATCTGTCACCAATTGGATGGAAACTTTGCTTATGATGATGGATAGCCATCCAAAACCTAACCTAGGTTTGTTAACAAACTAGCCTCTGAGGTTGTTCTTTGTTCCTCTACATTCATTAGTCAACGTCAGCTTGGTTTCTCTAGGGATAGAATAAGGAACAGAAAAAGTTACTTCTGAAGCCTTCAACCTGGAGTCCTGGAAAATTGGTTGATTCAGAAGAGTTGGGTGAATGTCCTAGATGTTTGATCAGCAATGTATTTTGTGTGTAAAGCACCCAGCCAGACCTCTAAAGGAATGACAGTAGAGCTGTAGCCTTATAGTCTCCTAAACTCTACAACTACTCTCTCTGCTCACCAGATTGTGTGTGTGTGTGTGTGTGTGTTTGTGTATGCGTGTGTGTGGGCTGTTCAGACAGAAGGTGGGCTGTCCTCTCGTCTCCTTCAAGGGGGTCTTGTCAGGGTCTATGTCCCAGCTGTCAGTCCAATCTGGCCACCTGTCACTTCCTGCTTCCTGTGTCTCCAGCAGACTCCGCCTCTTACTGGGGATGAAGACCATTGCCAATACAGAGCAGGGATTGGTTCTTCTGGTGGATCTTAGCCAATCACTGAGCATAATCAACCTCCTTTAGCGAGCTATATACTGTAGCCTTTTAAATCCATTAATTTGTCCTCCCTTGTAAAACTAGCTATTGCTCAAGCTGTTCCCAACTGACTAGAACATAAGCATTTTAAGTCTCCGTGTTGGTTAGTGATGATAACCTTTCCTCTGCTCCACAGTGAGCTGTAGTTTCCTCCAGGGTAGAGGAGAGGGACCTGCTATCTCCTCATACACACGTCTGTAAGCTCATTTAAAACAACCATGTGTGTATGGTTAATATTAAACCCACCCTCTCTTCTCACTTAACACATAAGAGAGGGTCTCTGGACAATGCTGTTCTATACTTATCTTTTTCTCATTTTGACTTGTATGATTGTGTTACGCCAGCCACATATGAGTGACTTGTGTGATTGTGTTGAGCTACACACCAGAACATCTGCAGTAGCTAACTATGCTGTGCTGGGTTAATTCATGTTAATTGATGTCTATTTTGAAAGCATCAAAGACTTCTCAGTATGTTGATACAGTGTAGACACATCTTCAGAACACTGTGCTGCTTTCTGCCTTCCACGGCATATTTTAGTCTTTAATTCATCAAAATTAATCTCCTGCATTAATTGACTGGCATTATGCAAAACCAAGCTAAATGTTAATATAGATGTAAGAGAAGTCAAACTGGGACACAGATCTCCAACTTAAAACACTATGTACTCATCATACTGTTGCCAAAGCTATTCTCTTGATAAATAGGTATCCATATTTGGGGTTTTAGTGTTGTGAGTTACTGTTGAAAGGTAAAGTAGTGAACCAGAAGGAATGAAACATTAGATATATGTTGTTAATTTTTCTCTATGGTATCAGGACAGTACGGTTAGTAAGAATGAGTGGCTTTGGGTTTTGTAGGAATCATGTTTTTCTATGTTTAGAGAATAGTTTAGCCACTAGCTCATCAATGTTTAGAGAACTTCTGTGTAGACGTTGATGTGAACACTCATGGAGCAAACCACGCCATGCTTGTACTGTACTGTACTGTATTTTGTTAGGGTGTTTTTCTGTATCGTCATTGCCTGCCTTTCCTTCCCAACCACCTCAGCCCTCAGGAGAAGAGGGGGTTTGTTATGTAATGCAGTATTTAGGTTTTAGGTGCTGCATGCCCTACTTAACTACTGTATTCCTCCTCAATGTATCTGCATCAGTTAGGATGATCACACTATCTGCGTCAGGATGATGACACTATCTGCATCAGTTAGGATGATCAGACTATTTGCATCAGTTAGGAGGATCAGACTATCTGCATCAGTTAGGAGGATCACACTGTCTGCATCAGTTAGGAGGAACACACCATCTGCATCAGTTAGGAGGATCACAATGTATCTGCATCAGTTACTGTATTTATTAGGATCCACAGTCTCATCTGAGCCAGAGCTTATTAAAAGCACTTATACAGAGAATCATTATGAACATATTTAACAGAACATATAGACTGAATCATAATTAACATATTACAATAACTTATACAGTGAGGGGGGAAAAGTATTTGATCCCCTGCTGATTTTGTACGTTTGCCCACTGACAAAGACATGATCAGTCTATAATTTTAATGGTAGGTTTATTTGAACAGTGAGAGACAGAATAACAACAAGAAATCCAGAAAAACGCATGTCAAAAATGTTATGAATTGATTTGCATTTTAATGAGGGAAATAAGTATTTGACCCCCTCTCAATCAGAAAGATTTCTGGCTCCCAGGTGTCTTTTATACAGGTAACGAGCTGAGTGCTCCTAATCTCAGCCTGTTACCTGTATAAAAGACACCTGTCCACAGAAGCAATCAATCAATCAGATTCCAAACTCTCCACCATGGCCAAGACCAAAGAGCTCTCCAGGGATGTCAGGGACAAGATTGTAGACCTACACAAGGCTGGAATGGGCTACAAGACCATCGCCAAGCAGTTTGGTGAGAAGGCGACAACAGTTGGTGCGATTATTCGCAAATGGAAGAAACATAAAATAACTGTCAATCTCCCTCGGCCCGGGGCTCCATGCAAGCTCACCTCGTGGAGTTGCAATGATCATGAGAACGGTGAGGAATCAGCCCAGAACTACACGGGAGGATCTTGTCAATGATCTCAAGGCAGCTGGGACCATAGTCACCAAGAAAACAATTGGTAACACATTACGCCGTGAAGGACTGAAATCTTGCAGCGCCCGCAAGGTCCCCCTGCTCAAGAAAGCACATATACAGGCCCGTCTGAAGTTTGCCAATGAACATCTGAATGATTCAGAGGAGAACTGGGTGAAAGTGTTGTGGTCAGATGAGACCAGAATCGAGCTCTTTGGCATCAACTCAACTCGCCGTGTTTGGAGGAGGAGGAATGCTGCCTATGACCCCAAGAACACCAGCCCCACCATCAAACATGGAGGTGGAAACATTATGCTTTGGGGGTGTTTTTCTGCTAAGGGGACAGGACAACTTCACCGCATCAAAGGGACGATGGACGGGGCCATGTACCGTCAAATCTTGGGTGAGAACCTCCTTCCCTCAGCCAGGGCATTGAAAAGGGGCACTGAAGGTTCGAGTTGCCAAACGTCATGCTCGAAACCTTAATGACTTGGAGAAGATCTGCAAAGAGGAGTGGGATAAAATCCCTCCTGAGATGTGTGCAAACCTGGTGGCCAACTACAAGAAACGTCTGACCTCTGTGATTGCCAACAAGGGTTTTGCCACCAAGTACTAAGTCATGTTTTGCAGAGGGGTCAAATACTTATTTCCCTCATTAAAATGCAAATCAATTTATAACATTTTTGACATGCGTTTTTCTGGATATTGTTGTTATTCTGTCTCTCACTGTTCAAATAAACCTACCTTTAAAATTATAGACTGATCATGTCTTTGTCAGTGGGCAAACGTACAAAATCAGCAGGGGATCAAATACTTTTTTCCCTCACTGTATACAGTGAATGATAATCAACCAAGCAGAATTATTAATACAGCATCAAGCATAATTTTCATAATAATAAACATGTTGGGCGTTTATGCCTTTTTCTTTTGGGTAAAAGAAGACTACGGAGACTATTTAAATCTTGCTGCTGCTTTGGGCTTCTTCACTCTGCTCAGTGCAGAACTAAAACACAGAGACAGGCTGTCATCAGCCTTCGCTGCCTTTTGTCAAATCTGTTCCTTTGACTGGAATGGAAAGACAAGGCAAATGTATCGCAGCATGCTTTGGCTGTTTTCTCTAACTCTTTTTTTCTCTTTCTGTCGTTGGGCGGCAGGTAGCCTAGTGGTTAAGAGCGTTGGGCCAGTAACCGAGCCGACTAAGTGAAAAATTGGTCTGTGCCCTTGAGCAAGGCACTTAACCCTATTTGCTCCTGTAATTCGCTCTGTATAAGAGCGTCTGCTAAATGACTAAAATGTTAAAATATATACAGTACCAGTCAAAGGTTTGGACACACCTACTCATTCCAGGGTTTTTCTATATTTTTATTATTTTCTATGTTGTAGAATAATAGTGAAGACCTCAAAACTATGAAATAACACATATAGAATCATGTAGTAACCAAAAAAGTGTTAATCAAATCAAAATATATTTTATATTTGAGATTCTTCAAGGTAGCCACTCTTTGCCTTGATGACATCTTTGCACACTCTTGGCATTCTCTCAACCAGCTTCGAGGTAGTCACCTGGAATGGATTTCAATTATGATGAAACTGGCTCTCATGAGGACCGCCACAGGATAGAAAGACCCTCTGCTGCAGAGGATAAATTCATTAGAGTTAACTGCACCTCAGATTGCAGCCCAAATAAATGCTTCACAGAGTTCAAGTAACAGACACATCTCAACATCAACTGTTCAGAGGAGACTGCGTGAATCAGGCCTTCATGGTCGAATTGCTGCAAAGAAACCACTACTAAAAGGACACCAATAAGAAGAAGAGACTTGCTTGGGCCAAGAAACACGAGCAATGGACATTAGACCAGTGGAATGTGTCCTTTGGTCTGATGAGTCCAAATTTGAGATTTTTGGTTCCAACCGCCGTGTCTTTGTGAGGCGCAGAGTAGGTGAACGGATGATCTCCGCATGTGTGGTTCCCACCGTGAAGCATGGATGAGGAGGTGTGATGGTGCTTTGCTGGTGACACTTAACCACCATGGCTACCACAGCATTCTGTAGTGATACACCATCCCCTCTGGTTTGCGCTTAGTGGGACTATCATTTGTTTTTCAACAGGACAATGACCCCAAACACACCTCCAGGCTGTGTAAGGGCTATTTGACCAAGGAGAGTGTTGGAGTGCTGCATCAGATGACCTGGCCTCCACAATCACCCAACCTCAACCCAATTGAGATGGTTTGGGATGAGTTGGACCACAGAGTGAAGGAAAAGCAGCCAACAAGTGCTCAGCATATGTGGGAACTCCTTCAAGACTGTTGTAAAAGCATTCCTCATGAAGCAGTTTGAGAGAATGCCAAGTGTGTGCAAAGCTCTCACCAAGGCAAAGGGTGGCTACTTTGAAGAATCTAAAATCTAAAATATATTTTGATTTGTTTAACACTTTTTTGGTTACTATATGATTCCATATGTGTTATTTCATAGTTTTGATGTCTTCACTATTATTCTACAATGTAGAAAATAGTATACAAAAAAAAATAAAAAATTGAATGAGTAGGTGTGTCCACACTTTTGACTGGTACTGTATATTATTTTTTATTTTACACGCTCTCCATCCTTCCTTCCTTCCCTCCCTCTCTCTTTCACTTTGTCTCAAGACTTATTCTCGCTTTCTTTTGCCTCTCCCCCTTCCTCCCTCCATCTCTCTTCCCTCCCTCCCTCGCTAAACTGTAGCTAGAGATGTTTATGTCTGGCACTCTGCCCTTTGTACAGGGGATTAACTAAATGCCTCATATCCATGTTGTCATGAAATATAGAATTTAAAACAAGAATGTTCCGTTCATTTATATCTACAAGGTGTTGCTAAAATAATTTGTGTTAGCTGCTAATGCTAATTGGTAGTAGCTGGCTAGCTAGCTTGCTAAATGTACTGAGAAAATGTAGCTAGTTTGCTAATACTGCCTGGTACTAGTGCTGGTGTAAGCCTAGAGAAGCATGTTTGTGCAACAGTATATTATCAGAGAGGAATAGGCGAAGCATGAATATTGTGGCTATCTAGCTAGATGAAGTATGAAAACATATATAATCTAACAACTAATTAGGGTCACCTGGAAACACTGATGAAAACTTTGATACCTACCCTGCCAATATTTTTTTTCATTTTTTTCATTTTTTACCTTTATTTAACTAGGCAAGTCAGTTAAGAACAAATATTTATTTACAATGACGGCCTACGCCGGCCAAACCCGGACGACGCTGGGCCAATTGTGCGCCGCCCTATGGGACTCCCAATCATGGCCGGTTGTGATACAGCCTGGAATCGAACCAGGGGGTCTGTAGTGACGCCTCAAGCACTGAGATGCAGTGCCTGAGACCGCTGCACCACTCGGGAGCCCACTGGCTTATTCATTTGTTGTCATGTCAAACAACAATGTAATGTATCAAGGTGTTGCCCACTATATTCGAATTATAGAATTAGAATAATCATTATTTCCATGAGTCCAACAGTTCAATTAACTAGGCCTGGATTTCTTTGTCCATATCATGCTGTGTGGCACAGTGTGGAAATAATAAAAGTGCAGAAATTGATGAAAATGCTGAATTTTTTGGGGGGGGAGTTGGATTGAACAGTATAAATGGAGAAAGCCCCATTGAAATCACTTTATAATGTATGTGTTGCCACCCCTATGGTCATTAACTACTCAAAGCATATTTAGAACTTTTCATAAACATAAAATACTGTCATACCGTGAAAAATATTGTGATGTGATATTTTGTCCATATCGCCCAGCCCTACCTACCTGGGGAGGGAGAGGGGTAGATCAAGAGTGTGACACGTGTTTGACTGCCTTCCTTCCTTCCTGCCCCACTGCCCCTGTAGAGATATTGAGTCTGCGTTCCAAATGGCACTCTATTCCCTATGTAGTGCACTTCTTTTTACCAGCGCCCTATAGGAAATAGGGTACCATTTGGAACACAACCTCAGCCTACTGTGGCCTGCACAGTGCTGCTGCTGCCGTCCTGAGCAGACAGCAGAGACGTGACAGGCTTCTTCTCACCAGAGTAGCATAGCAGACCAGGGGCGTACAGCAGACCAGGGGCGTACAGCAGACCAGGGGCGTACAGCAGGAAGATGTAGTATAGTACTAGGCAGCGTGTCCAGAGTTATTCACGCTGCTAGCCAGGCGCTGCTTCTCTCCGTCTCAGAGTTGTTGCTGTGGGATGAACAGAGCTGTACGTGGGGGAGGAGATGGAGAGAAGAGGCAGACTGACTGTGAGAAATGGGAATGCTTACTCAGGCTTTTCACAAATACTAAAAAGGAAGAGATGAAAATGCACAAAGAAAAAAACTGTAATCTGACCTAGTTTCCAGTTCTCTTCGCTTCTCTTCTCTGTTCCAAGCCGGTGGTGCAGGAAGCAGATTTATTTTTATTCTCTTAACCCTATCAGTCCCAAGAACCCAGCAAAAGTTGTATTTTCATTTATCTGACTTTCATTTATCTGCATGTTCAGCCCTTATATTTTTACATTTACATTTACATTTACATTTACATTTACATTTTAGTCATTTAGCAGACGCTCTTATCCAGAGCGACTTACAGTTAGTGAATACATATTTTTTTTTTTTTTATACTGGCCCCCCGTGGGAATCAAACCCACAACCCTGGCGTTGCAAACGCCATGCTCTATCAACTGAGCTACATCCCTGCCGGCCATTCCCTCCCCTACCCTGGACGACGCTGGGCCAATTGTGCGCCGCCCATGAGTCTCCCGGTCGCGGCCGGCTGCGACAGAGCCTGGATTCGAACCAGGATCTCTAGTGGCACAGTTAACACTGCGATGCAGTGCCTTAGACCACTGCGCCACTCAGGAGACATTTAGCCTCACAATGAAGTATTTTACCATTTTATTTTCAGGACAACCAGGGCTACAATTTGTCAAACATTTGCAAAACCTGATAAAAATGAATTGCTGTAAGTACATACATTGTTTGCTCAATGGGAAATGAATATCCAACTAGTCAGTGACAACTGTGTGGATTTTGGAGTTTGTGACAGAAACTTTGTGAGCTGATTACAGTATTATAGACACTATGTCCTGGATTTCCTATGACCTTCTATGTAGAAGAACCCCTAACCTTCTAACGACTCTTGTGTAGTTTGTGAGGGTGATAGTCTCAACTTTTCATAGAGAGCTTTTGATAGTTTGTAGCTCAAACCATTCTAACTCTACAGACGTTTTTCTAAAAAAAGACCTGGCCCTGGCCCCTTCGGGAGCCGCCCTTGTCTCACAAAAACCGCTCTAGCTCAGCCCCCGTTAAACACACAATTTGAAATACTAAATCATTCCGGCGCGATGGTGGAACTCATTGGGTTAATGCGATTGATCTGCCGGTTCAAACCCAGATCTCCTGTGTGCCACAAGACTGTGTTAGCCCGCTAAGCCTTTGGGTATCAGGCCAGGTTACTCATTGCACAAGTGTGATTTGCCAAACCACCTCCAGTACACATGATTGGGCCACATATCAATAAAGGACAGTATGCGATTATCCTTCCCACACAGTCAGTGGGAGCTTGCCATTAGTATGACTGGTGGCTCCATGGTTACTGTAGGGGAGGACTGTCTGATACCATGGTGTAGAGGAGAGGGCCGAACAGGGCAATTAGTTGTCTGACGAAGGACACGAGGGGGGGTGTTGGAGTAGGGGGGGGTGGTGGGAGGCAACATGTTCTTGGCTGAGTGGTGTTATAGGCTGGTGGTAAAAGTACCTCTCCGACGGTACCTTCATTATCTCTACAAGCCAAGTCTTACATCTGAGAATATACAGTTTTCCCATCGCCAAACAGTAGGTCTGTTTTTCCCATGTTTCTTTTTTTTTTTTTTTTTTAAGTACTCTTTGTAATCTGAGCAGCATTCTGTTGAAGAGGCATTATTTTGTCTTGTGCCAATTTCACCACCTGGGACAGTTAATGAGTACTGAAGTTGAAAGAAACTCTTTGAAGTCGGCGTCTGAGATTGGATCCAAGTATCTCTGTTGGTTTGTGTTCTCTTAAAGCTGTTGATGTGAAGCAGCTGCCTTCTTGGACACCAGGAGAAAAGTTCATTTTAAAAACACACCTCTGCAAGTTCTGTACATCCTGCTGCTTTTCCTCCATCATACTGGCTTGCTGGGCCTTTTTCTCTCGTCTGCCGAGAGTTAAGATGAGAGTATTATTCTATTTCTCGTGGAATCCAATGTTTTCTGTCTCCGTGTTAGCTCTGCTGCCCAGCATGCAGTCTTCTACAGGTGACAGGATCAGACTCCCAGTATGCATTCTGCTACAGGTCACAAGGTCAGACTATGTCTGTGTACTAGTCTGCTGCATTTAAAAAACATCACAACTGCCCGCTGTCTGCTCTGCACTGTATCCTCCTATATAATAATATATAGTAATGTTATACTGTGTTACCGCGCTATAGCCGCTCCATAGCCTTAGAAATAAAGATTGTTTTCTCTTTTGAAGAAATTGAGTTTTTATTTTACCTTTATTTAACTAGGCAAGTCAGTTAAGAACAAATTCTTATTTACAATGACGGTCTACACCGGCCAAACCCGGACGACGCTGGGCCAATTGTGCGCTGCCCTATGGGACTCTCAATCACAGCCGGTTGTGATACAGCCTGGAATCGAACCAGGGTGTCTGTAGTGACGCCTCAAGCACTGAGATGCAGTGTCTTAGACCGCTGCGCCACTCGGGAGTTCTCCTCGAGGTAGTGGTGGTTTGGTGTTTATCTCCAGAGGGAGATAGAGAAAATAAGAATTACTTTCTCTATCTATGATAATCCTGTTTATATTGATACTTTTATCCATGTGGTTTATCCCTTGATCTTCACCTCATCTATATTTTGGTGGTGCCTCATCCTCCATGGATACATTTCCTTAGTAGTAGACATATGCTTTCCTGTGTGTGTGCTTGTCTGTGCCCGTGTGTGGGTGTCTTTGAGGTGGTGTGGAGGATATGGTCACACTTTATTTGGATAGTCTGGATTTTTCATCTGTAGATGCGCTACAGATGGTCATACTATCAACATGCAACTGCTTGCTAAGGGTACGGCTAGGGTAAGGGGTACGTTTAGTGTTAGGATAAGGGTTAGGGACTGTCCAAATAAAGTGTTAAATTACTTGGAAGCCTGTTCCATTAGATAGCCTAATGAAACCTTATAACCTGATATTGTGGCCAGTAAAACCTTATGGCCTATGATGTTGTGGCCAGTGTGAACCCATTACAGCCATGTTAATAGCATCATTACAGAGCAGAATCAAACAGGCCCAGGTCAAAACAGCTTATTGAGTTACAGATAGGAGACAATAAAGAAGTATTTGTTTAATTACCCTCCATCTTGAAGCTGTGATTGGTCCTCAGGGAAGCCTGATGCTCGGATTGGTCGGTCCTCAGGGAAGCCAGCGGAGTCGAGTGTGAAGTGAAACATCTGTGCTATTGGAAACAAACGGCTTCAAAGCAGGCGGCACGTGTTGCATTGAGACGGATTACTTTGTGTCCTGAGCTGTTGTCAGTGATGTTGTTGCTCATAAAATACATTGCTGAACACTTAAATGTCTTTATTATACCTGTAAAAAAAAAATTACAAATAAGGTTGAGGTTCCAGTCAGATTCAGTTCCCCCATGGGATTTTGGTTAGAATGCTGATTGTTTGTGGCAGGCATCTAGTTTTGAATGCTTCCTCTTCGTTTATAATGATACGGACTCTTATCACACTGCAGATTTTTGACTATTCTGTGAATCGATGGATGCTAATCTATAAGGTAAGCAAAGCTACATACATTTCCTTAATTGTTCTACTTTATATTCACCCTCTCCAGCACTACCCCAACATCAACATATGTGAAAATGTTTTTTGTGAAAAATATAGAGGAAGATTGTGTTTCCAATGACATCAACCAATTAGTAGGCAATGCCTACTCATAATTGGTTAAAATCACAGGATGCACACCGATGATGTCATTGGAAACACTTTATCAATATGTTTTACTACAAAACATAGAAACACACCATTTTCACATATTTGGATGTTTTGGTGGTGCTGTAGAAGTAGAACAATTTTGACATTTCCATTTAAATAGGCTATGCAGTAAGTAAGGCCAGGGTAATACAGTAGTAGAAATATGTGCTTGCATATTTTTGGAACATGAACTAGATTACCTCTAGAGACCGAAATCCCCAAACCAAAACTAATCTTTAATATGTTCAGGAGGATGTCAAGAGGCTTGAATCAATGAATTAGCAAGGTTTGGCAATTTCAAACTCAATGAATAAATAATGAGTTATCAAAGATAAGGAAGCTGACTTGGTACTGAACAGTGTTAGACCAGCATCAAGTATAGTGTAATCCTCTGGGCTCAGCTCCCAGTGTGCGTCCCACTGGAACCCTATTCCCTAGTGCACTACTTTTGGCCAGTTGCATTTTGGACACAACCTAGTGTGAAACCACCACCTCTGTTAGCCACAGAACTCGACGACAGTCCTGCCAGAGATGTGTCTATGTCTTCAAGAGGAATAGAGAGAAAAAAACAGACTCATATGAAAGGAAGCCAGGAGCCTTTAATCTGGTTGTGACGGACGTGGGAGGGCTAAGGGACTGTGTGGACCGGGGGGGCAGGAGACCGTGACACTCCGGTGAGGACACACTGGTGACTCCACACACACACACAGCTCTCACGTTCAGCTGAGACTGAGATTGCTTTGGCAACCTCAGCAGTTTTGCACTGTGTTTGTTCTGTTGATGACACAACTTTGTGGGAAAAGAGAAAGCACTTGGGTAAAAAAAGATGTCTGTGATGAAGAATGTTGTTATTATGTGGGTGCGTGTTGTCGTGCTGTTCTGCATTTCTGTATTGAAACCATGATTGTGGTTTCAGCATGGCTAAGCAAAGCTCCCCAACAAATCCCTCACAACTTGTCCTCTCCTTCTATCCCCTCCTCCTCACCAAAGGACGTTCTTTCATCTTCCTCTGTGTGGCTCTTTAATTAGGTTACAGAAGAAACAGGATATGCCCCAAATGCCACCGTATTTCATATATAGTGCCCAACTTTTGATCAGAGCCCTATGGACATGGGCAAAAGTAGTGCACTATAAAGGGAATATGGTGCCATTGGGACCCAGTGTTAATAGAAAACGTATTTCTGTAGTGTTATGGTGTTTTTAATCAGCTGTTCATATGGTGACTACAGCTGCTCATATGGAAACTGCTTGTGCACTGTGACAAGTTCCGTACTCTGCATTCTCTGTTTGCACTGGCAATACACCTTAGCAGAAGGAGAGCCCCCCTTTTATCTCTTTAGTGTACTTGAAAAGGTTCAATATCTCTTTCTCCCCTTCCTCTATGTATTAAGTCTTGCCACTTTCTTTCCCCCCTGTTTTCTCTGTCTCTCTCTACCACTCTCTGTCTCTCTCTGCCTCTAAGAGGTGTGTAACTCTAAGCTGTCAGATGTGTTCTCAAGAACAGCTCAGAGCTGCTTCAAGTCTCTGCTGCCGTGTCAGGGCTTCCACCACTTCCTTTTACTCTCTCCCTTCTTTCTCTCTCAAACACCTCTCTCTCCTTCTGTCCCATCATCACCATCTCTTACTCTGTATTGCATAACCTGAATTTGCTTTGAAGAGACCGACACACCTAGAGAGAAAGAGATGTATCTCATATTTTGTTTTATTTGGAGTTATTTAGCCTAGTCATTAGCATTTGCACCCATCTCTTCTCCTCAGGTGAACTGCACTACCACTCTCTCTCTCTCTCCTCTTCTCCCTTCTTCAATCCCCCTTTCTTCTCTGCTGGTGTTTCCCTTTAGCATCTCCCTGCACCACAGGACACAGGATTGTGGGAAGAGTTTGGAGCCCAGGAGACTCACACAGAGCTGCTACTGCTCCTAACTACTGGCTGCCCTGCCCTGCGCTTATCTGTGGGGGAAGTTATCTCCCAAATACATTTACATTTTAGTCATTTAGCAGACGCTCTTATCCAGAGCGACTTACAGGGGCAATTAGGGTTAAGTGCCTTGCTTAAGGGCACATCGACAGATTTTTCACCTAGTCGGCTCGGGGATTAGAACCAGCGACCTTTCGGTTACTGGTACAATGCTCTTACCCGCTAAGCTACCATACTGGGTTGTGTACTGCTGGATTTCCTACAATGCAATGTCTTCCCCCCCAACCCAGCTCTCCCAATCCCAGACCCCCTGTAGCCTGTGTTATGATTGTCTGGACTGTGTGACTACAATACACAACAAAGAAACACTAGATTGTATACTGCTGCAGCACGCCAGCTTCTGCAATACCTTTCCCAGCCCAGTTCATCTTGTCTTATCCGTAGGCTGTGTTTAGTGTTGTCTGGACTGTCTGCGTGACTAAAATACACAGCTCTGAGACAGGACAGAGCGCTTCAGGTCCTCTTTATCCTCCCAGTACTGTTTTCTCTCCTCAATATGTGCCGTTTATATCAGTTACCATCAGACTAATAACATTGTGTGGAGCTGGAATGGCCTGGTGTGGCCCACGGCTGTTAGTTCACCATCACTAGGGCAGGGGGCTGGGGAGCATGTTCTGTTGACGCCCTGAACATAATCACAGCACACACACACTCACTGCCTCAGCAAACACACACACACACTTATTAATCACAGTGCGCGCACACACACTCCCTCAGGACACACACTGCCTCACCACAGCACACACACCCAGCCTCGTCACAGCCCACAGATAATAGCATTAGGAAGTGATTTGAGATGTGCCTTGTGTCCGTAACACCAAGTAAAAAGAGAAAGCTGTTTGTCTTCTGTTCTGAATCATCCATGTGTGAAGCAGTCTCTGACAGTGTGTTTAATTAGATCAACCAGACCATAATGTTATTGACATGTGGGACAGACACAGGTTCGGTAGATTATATTTAGATGAATGCACCAATCTCATTTTAAAGATGACTGAGGTTTTGATTACTTTTTAAAAGATTGCTTTCTCGACCTAACAGTGGTAATTTAAAGAGGCATGCCATGCAGAATGAGTTGTTAATAGTTCTGTAAATGACCATGATAACAGCCAGCCATTATTTCTACTCAAGTGTTCATTTGACAGTTGTTTTTTATTTATTTTTATTTCACCTTTATTTAACCAGGTAAGCCAGTTGAGAACAAGTTCTCATTTACAACTGCGACCTGGCCAAGATAAAGCAAAGCAGTGCGATAAAAACAACAACACAGAGTTACATATGGGGTAAAAAAACATAAAGTCAAAAAAATACAACAGAAAATATATATACAGTGTGTGCAAATGTAGCAAGTTATGGAGGTAAGGCAATAAATAGGCTATAGTGCAAAATAATTACAATTAGTATTAACACTGGAATGCTAGATGTGCAAGAGATTATGTGCAAATAGAGATAATGGGGTGCAAAAGAGCAAAATAAATAACAATATAGGGATGAGGTAGTTGGGTGGGCTAATTTCAGATGGGCTGTGTACAGGTGCAGTGATCGGTAAGCTGCTCTGACAACTGATGCTTAAAGTTAGTGAGGGAGATAAGAGTCTCCAGCTTCAGAGATTTTTGCAATTCGTTCCAGTCATTGGCAGCAGAGAACTGGATGGAATGGCGGCCAAAGGAGGTGTTGGCTTTGGGAATGACCAGTGAGATATACCTGCTGGAGCGCAGACTACGGGTGGGTGCTGCTATGGTGACCAATGAGCTAAGATAAGGCGGGGATTTGCCTAGCAGTGATTTATAGATGGCCTGGAGCCAGTGGGTTTGACGACGAACATGTAGTGAGGACCAGCCAACAAGAGCGTACAGGTCACAGTGGTGGGTAGTGTATGGGGCTTTGGAGACAAAACGGATGGCACTGTGATAGACTACATCCAATTTGCTGAGTAGAGTGTTGGAGGCTATTTTGTAAATGACATCGCGAAGTCAAGGATCGGTAGGATAGTCAGTTTTACGAGGGCATGTTTGGCAGCATGAGTGAAGGAGGCTTTGTTGCGAAATAGGAAGCCGATTCTAGATTTAACTTTGGATTGGAGATTCTTAATGTGAGTCTGGAAGGAGAGTTTACAGTCTAACCAGACACCTAGGTATTTGTAGTTGTCCACATACTCTAGGTCAGACCCGTAGAGTGGTGATTCTAGTCGGGTGGGCGGGTGCCAGCAGCGTTCGATTGAAGAGCATGCATTTAGTTTTACTAGTGTTTAAGAGCAGTTGGAGGCTACTGAAGGAGTGTTGTATGGCATTGAAGCTCGTTTGGAGGTTTGTTAACAGTGTCCAATGAAGGGCCAGATGTATACAAAATGGTGTCGTCTGCGTAGAGGTGGATCTGAGAGTCACCAGCAGCAAGAGCGACATCATTGATATACACAGAGAAAAGAGTCGGCCCAAGAATTTAACCCTGTGGCACCCCCATAGACTGCCATAGGTCCAGACAACAGGCCCTCCGATTTGACACATTGAACTCTATCTGAGAAGTAGTTGGTGAACCAGGCGAGGCAGTCATTTGAGAAACCAAGGCTATTTAGTCTGCCAATAATAATGCGGTGGTTGACAGAGTCGAAAGCCTTGGCCAGGTCGATGAAGACGGCTGCACAGTACTGGTGCTGTGGTCTCTAAGTCCATTTCAGAAAGCTTTGTATGTTGAAGGAAATGTAAGGAATCCATGTGTGTGTCTATTGGGCCCTGCTACTACTACATTGCATAGTGATTTCTAGGAGTTCTACAGTATTAAGCCAGATGTAGTCGTTTCTCTCCGTCTCTTGCTTCCCTAGCTGAGTGGCTTAGAAGCACATTAGTGGCTCTGTCATTGGCTGATCTCAGAGGTTTTAATGAGGAAATGCAAATTAAGGAGCTGTTTCAGAGGGTTCCATCATTTTCGTCTAGTCTAGCAGCGCCTGGGAGGAATAATGGGAAAGTCTCCATTTAGAGAGTTAATTAACCCTGCTGCAGCAGGCTGTGAGACAGACAGACACAGAAGAGAGACAGGTAAACAGATCAAGCCTCCATCTCTTCTCTCCATTGTCTTTCTCCCCTGCCACCCTCTCACTCTGGTTGTCTCGCTCTCTCTCTGTCTCTCCTTCTCCACTCCTCTCCCCTTTCCCTCCATCTGTCTCTCTCACCCTCTCTCTTTTTAATAGAATCATGCTGATTGGTCATCTCCCTAAGTTGATATAGTGTATGTAATACAGAGGAGACATTGTGTTTAGAACTGGCATTATTCTCTATGTGTTCAACTGAATTGAACGCTGTCCTTCCCTCCCTCTGCCTGGACTGAACCCTCAGAGGAACCAGAGTTAGACTTTAGCCCCTGACCTTTCTGTGGGGACCTTCAGATGAATAGATTACTGGAGCTTTAACCATAGCCACCATTTCTCAATATGTAGCAGGCTGTTAGAGAGCTGAATACCACAGTGTTTGGGCTAGTTAAGGAGTACTTTAAGGGCAGAGTTCCAAGCCCCTCGCTAATTTGAGATGCTAATGATGAGATAGAAAGGGATAGGGAGGAAAAGGAGAGGAAGAACTGGGAAAGGAGAGAAAAAGATGAGTACTAGGTAGAAAATGCAATATTGTCTAATGAAATATTACAAAGTAGATTACTGATTTAAAAACCTGTTTAATTGATGGGGAGTTGGTTTGAAAGGGTGAGGTGGTGCTTGTGGGTGTTGGTACGGTGTGTGTGTGTTGGATTAATAGCCATGGCGCTTGTGTCTGGGCTTGGTGGTGATCATAAGGAGAGCAGTGAAGGAACTCCCCCCTGAGCCTGCTTATTCATGTCTGAAGGTAGAGCGGGTACACAGATAAACTCACACACACACACTTCGCTGATGGGATCAGTTTCATAAACCCACTCCTCAGATGACAGCCTTCTGAGATGGCCTTGTTTTGATAAGACAACAATAATAAAACCTAATGTAACTGCTGTGATAACACAACTATAATACTAGATATCATTCAACTCTACTCTGAGTCACTACATGACCTTGCTATTACCTCCTAATGTGTTCTATGGTTGCAAACCAAACAGCCTGATGCCAGTAAGTCATTCAGTAGGAAGCTAGACAAGACTATTCCTACATCATTAGGTGACACCTATAGTGATTGAGGTTCAGTTTAGAGACAGTAACGTTTTACACAGCAGGCTACTGTACTAGAACTGAGCTGCCATTTTATTAGCTTTTCCTTCGCTAATGTTAGATGACCTGCGCATCAGATTCATCTACTGTGTTGTTATCAGCCTAATAAATACCATCGTAAAAACTACTGCAACATGTATTTTCATTTCTCTTGTAATAATAACACCAGAATGTAATACATTTTATAAATTGTATTTATAGATTTGATTATTAATAGTAAGTAATAGAATCCAGTGACAGCTTCTTTTCACAAAGTAAAAAGGATATCAACCCGCAAGCGTGCACAGTCAAATGATTTGCCATAAACATAAGCACCTACACTTGATAAATAATGCAAAACACAAATGTAAAAAATTAATTGCGTAAAGAAACCTTTTGTGGAAATTTCCTTAACTATATAGAGAGAATAGTCATTTATTGATGTACAAAAGTGATTTGTTGATGTATGTAGGTTACTCTATAGGCCTAAAATGTGTTTTCCTTTCTCTCGCAATGAAAACAACACAATGTAATACATTTGATAAATGTAATTTGTAGATTCGATTAGTTATAGAGTAGTAGTAAATAATAGAGTCCAGTAATAGTTTATTTTGACAAAGTTTCACGTTTCAGGTTTTATTGTCACATGCACAGGATGGCGCAGGTGTAAAACAGTACAGTGAAATGCTTAACCAATAATGCACAGTAGCGGTAGTGATATGAATAAGAATAAAACACATGAAATGCAGGGAAAAAAATAAACACAAGAATGCCGTTATATACCGGTCTTCTATACAGGTCAGTGCTAGTACTAGGCTTGGGCCGTATACCATATATACCTTATACCAGGGTATCTGGAAAAAGCCAGGGGATGGTTTTTCAATACCATGGAAATAATAAATAAACATTTTATACATTTGAATATTTGTAGGTACTTTTTAAGTAAATACCTGCAGTCAACTTGTGCAATACGTTAGGAGATAAAGTAAATTGCATTCTTAATTTCACCTGTCACATACTTTTTCATTATGAAGCTTAACGGTAGTCCCCAGTCACTGTCACGTGGAGTTGGTTTACAAACTCACAGTGACGAGAGAACGGAGCCTTTTGAGTTACTCAAATGATCTAATTTCAGTATGGAATTCACAATTAAATGTTTGCCAGCTAGATATCGTATAACTATTAAGTTAACTGTCTAAAATGTGCTAAATGCTCTGCAGTTGTATATTTGTTTTGCTAATTTAGTAGCTAGTTAGCTATCTAGCTAAGTAGTTAGCGTCTACCAAAATCAAGCATTCGCTTGGTAACAGCAGAGAATCCACTCCTGGATCAAGAGCCTTGCTGGCTAATATTTGTTTTGTGCGTGCTGTGAGTAGTATTTTTGAGTTACTTGTATACTTGTATAGTTTAGGTCAGACAATGTATAAAATGTTTGTGACGCGCTCGTTAGCATTCTCTATGGGATTTTACATGTATTTGTTAGCATTGCTAACCTTTGTATTACAGAGTATCAGTGTGGTTGGAAAAACAGTGGCCCTTGTGTTCAGTGCCGGTATTACAGAATATCTCGGTATGGCACAAGGTCGGTATGAAGGTATGACAATCTGGAGACCGCCCAAGCCTAGCCAGTACCGTTATTCCAATTTGCAGTTGTACTTGAGGGATTGAGGAAGGAAGTCTCTGGTAGCTGGATAAATACTCATTTAAATGTGTTCCACCTGAACGAGTCTGACCACAAGTCAGAGACCACTGTGATGACACAACAAATGCGTTTGATGGATCCTTTTTGTCTTCTTCTTCTAATGCCTGTTAAGGGGAAAGTAATCCGAAAGTAATCCGATTACGTTACTGAGTTTGGGTAATTCAAAAGTAACCATACTTGGACAGGTAACTAGTAACGGATTACATTTAGAAAGTAACCTACCCAACCATGAGTAAGTAATACAGTCCAGTAACAGCTTCTTTTGATGAATTAGAAAGAAAAGAGATTCAAATCAACCCGCAAGGTGTGTGGTCAAATGATTTGCGGTAAACATTAGCACCACCACTTGTGGTGCTTATGGTGAACCACAAAGTCAAACGGCAGTGGGTGTCGGCCTTTGGCAGTTGTAGTTTTAATGAACACACTAATCAAGAGTGTTGCTGCTCTGTGGGGGTGGGGAAAGGGGTAAGGGGGGCAAACTGACAGAAGACCACTAATGAGAGAGCCCCCTTCTCTCTCTGTGGAGGTGTGTGTGGTGTAATCCTACTGTACACGCTCCCCTGCCTCATTAGCATCATGCTAACAAGCCCTCTGCTGAGGAGGTGTCACTGGGTGGAGAGGAGAGATGCCACAGAGTGAGGGGTGGAGGAGGGGAGAGATGGGCATGTTTAACCCTTCACCCCCCTGGAGGGAACTCTGTGGGCAGAGAGAGGAGTGTACCTCGGTCTTGAATACACATGGCATCCTCTCACTCTGTTTGGTCTCACCCCTCTGTCTCTCTCTCTGTCTCTCTCTCAATTCAAATCAAAGGGCTTTATTGGCATGGGAAACATATGTTTACATTGCCAAAGCAAATGAAATAGATAATAAATAAACAATAAAAAATAGATAAAGTACAAAAGGGAAAATAAATCAACATAAATAAGGGTTGTATTTACAATGGTGTTTGTTCTTCACTGGTTGCCCTTTTCTTGTGGCAACAGGTCACAAATCTGGCTGCTGTGATAGCACACTGTGGTATTTCACCCAATAGATATGGGAGTTTCTTTTTTTTCTTTTCTTTTTTTGGGGGGGTAGATCAGCTTAATATTGCAGATAGATTGTAACTTCCATCAATGTAATTGCCTGCATCACTTCCAATCCCCCATGTTTTATATACATACATACATACATACATACATACATACATACATACATACATACATACATACATACATACATACATACATACATACCTACATATATACATGCATACATACATACAGTGAGGGGAAAAACGTATTTCAAATCAAATTCTATTGGTCACATGCGCCGAATACAACAGGTGCAGACATTACAGTGAAATGCTTACTTACAGCCCTTAACCAACAGTGCATTTATTTTAAACAACAAAAAAAGTAAAAATAAAACAACAACAAAAAAAGTGTTGAGAAAAAAAAAGAGCAGAAGTAAAATAAAGTGACAGTAGGGAGGCTATATATACAGGGGGGTACCGTTGCAGAGTCAATGTGCGGGGGCACCGGCTAGTTGAGGTAATATGTACATGTGGGTAGAGTTAAAGTGACTATGCATAAATAATTAACAGAGTAGCAGCAGCGTAAAAAGGATGGGTGCAAATAGTTTGCAGTGCAAATAGTCCGGGTAGCCATGATTAACTGTTCAGGAGTCTTATGGCTTGGGGGTAGAAGCTGTTGAGAAGTCTTTTGGACCTAGACTTGGCACTCCGGTACCGCTTGCCGTGCGGTAGCAGAGAGAACAGTCTATGACTAGGGTGGCTGGAGTCTTTGACAATTTTGAGGGCCTTCCTCTGACACCGCCTGGTATAGAGGTCCTGGATGGCAGGAAGCTTTGCCCCAGTGATGTACTGGGCCGTACGCACTACCCTCTGTAGTGCCTTGCGGTCGGAGGCCGAGCAGTTGCCATACCAGGTGGTGATGCAACCAGTCAGGATGCTCTCGATGGTGCAGCTGTAGAATTTTTTGAGGATCTGAGGACCCATGCCAAATCTTTTCAGTCTCCTGAGGGGGAATAGGCTTTGTCGTGCCCTCTTCACGACTGTCTTGGTGTGTTTGGACCATGATAGTTCGTTGGTGATGTGGACACCAAGGAACTTGAAGCTCTCAACCTGTTCCACTACAGCCCCGTCGATGAGAATGGGGGCGTGCTCAGTCCTCTTTTTTTTTCCTGTAGTCCACAATCATCTCCTTTGTCTTGGTCACGTTGAGGGAGAGGTTGTTGTCCTGGCACCACACGGCCAGATCTCTGACCTCCTCCCTATAGGCTGTCTCATCGTTGTCGGTGATCAGGCCTACCACTGTTGTGTCGTCGGCAAACTTAATGATGGTGTTGGAGTCGTGCCTGGCCATGCAGTCATGGGTGAACAGAGAGTACAGGAGGGGACTGAGCACGCACCCCTGAGGGGCCCCCGTGTTGAGGATCAGTGTGGCAGATGTGTTGTTACCTACCCTTACCACCTGGGGGCGGCCCGTCAGGAAGTCCAGGATCCAGTTGCAGAGGGAGGTGTTTAGTCCCAGGATCCTTAGCTTAGTGATGAGCTTAGAGGGCACTATGGTGTTGAATGCTGAGCTGTAGTCAATGAATAGCATTCTCACGTAGGTGTTCCTCTTGTCCAGGTGGGAAAGGGCAGTGTGGAGTGCAATAGAGATTGCATCATCTGTGGATCTGTTGGGGCGGTATGCAAATTGGAGTGGGTCTAGGGTTTCTGGGATAATGCTGTTGATGTGAGCCATGACCAGCCTTTCAAAGCACTTCATGGCTACAGACGTCAGTGCTACGGGTCGGTAGTCATTTAGGCAGGTTATCTTAGAGTCCTTGGGCACGGGGACTATGGTGGTCTGCTTGAAACATGTTGGTATTACAGACTCAGTCAGGGACATGTTGAAAATGTCAGTGAAGACACTTGCCAGTTGGTCAGCACATGCTCGGAGTACACGTCCTGGTAATCCGTCTGGCCCTGCGGCCTTGTGAATGTTGACCTGCTTAAAAGTCTTACTCACATCGGCTACGGAGAGCGTGATCACATAGTCATCCGGAACAGCTGGTGCTCTCATGCATGCTTCAGTGTTGCTTGCCTCGAAGCGAGCATAGAAGTGGTTTAGCTCGTCTGGTAGGCTTGTGTCACTGGGCAGCTCGCGGCTGTGCTTCCCTTTGTAGTCTGTAATAGTTTTCAAGCCCTGCCACATCCGACGAGCGTCAGAGCCAGTGTAGTACGATTCAATCTTAGTCCTGTATTGACTCTTTGCCTGTTTGATGGTTCGTCGGAGGTCATAGCGGGATTTCTTATAAGCGTCCGGGTTAGAGTCCCGTTCCTTGAAAGCGGCAGCTCTACCCTTTAGCTCAGTGCGGATGTTTCCTGTAATCCATGGCTTCTGGTTGGGGTATGTACGTACGGTCACTGTGGAGACAACATCATCGATGCACTTATTTGATCCCCTGCTGATTTTGTACATTTGCCCGCTGACAAAGACATGATCAGTCTATAATTTTAATGGTAGATTTATTTCAACAGTGAGACAGAATAACAACAAAAAAATCCAGAAAAACTCATGTCAAAAATGTTATAAATTGATTTGCATTTAAATGAGGGAAATAAGTATCTGACCCCTCTGCAAAACATGACTTAGTACTTGGTGGCAAAACCCTTGTTGGCAATCACAGAGGTCAGACATTTCTTGTAGTTGGCCACCAGGTTTGCACACATCTCAGGAGGGATTTTGTCCCACTCCTCTTTGCAGATCTTCTCCAAGTCATTAAGGTTTCGAGGCTGACGTTTGGCAACTCGAACCTTCAGCTCCCTCCACAGATTTTCTATGGGATTAAGGTCTGGAGACTGGCTAGGCCACTCCAACAACCTTAATGTGCTTCTTCTTGAGCCACTCCTTTGTTGACTTGGCCATTTGTTTTGGTTCATTGTCATGCTGGAATACCCATCCACAACCCATTTTCAATGCCCTGGCTGAGGGAAGGAGGTTCTCACCCAAGATGTGACGGTACATGGCCCCGTCCATCGTCCCTTTGATGCGGTGAAGTTGTCCTGTCCCCTTAGCAGAAAAACACCCCCAAAGCATAATGTTTCCACCTCCACCTCCATGTGGGGATGGTGTTCTTGGGGTCAGGCAGCATTCCTCCTCCTCCAAACACGGTGAGTTGAGTTGATGCCAAAGAGCTCGATTTTGGTCTCATCTGACCACAACACTTTCACCCAGTTCTCCTCTGAATCATTCAGATGTTCATTGGCAAACTTCAGACGGCCCTGTATATGTGCTTTCTTGAGCAGGGGGACCTTGCGGGCGCTGCAGGATTTCAGTCCTTCACGGCGTAGTGTGTTACCAATTGTTTTCTTGGTGACTATGGTCCCAGCTGCCTTGATATCATTGACAAGATCCTCCCGTGTAGTTCTGGGCTGATTCCTCACCGTTCTCATGATCATTGCAACTCCACGAGGTGAGATCTTGCATGGAGCCCCAGGCCAAGGGAGATTGACAGGTGTTTTGTGTTTCTTCCATTTGCGAATAATCGCACCAACTGTTGTCACCTTCTCACCAAGCTGCTTGGCGATGGTCTTGTAGCCCATTCCAGCCTTGTGTAGGTCTACAATCTTGTCCCTGACATCCTTGGAGAGCTCTTTGGTCTTGGCCATGGTGGAGAGTTTGGAATCTGATTTGATTGATTGCTTCTGTGGACAGGTGTCTTTTATACAGGTAACAAACTGAGATTAGGAGCACTCCCTTTAAGAGACACCTGGGAGGCAGAAATCTTTCTGATTGAGAGGGGGTCAAATACTTATTTCCCTCATTAAAATGCAAATACATTTATAACATTTTTGACATGCGTTTTTCTGGATTTTTTTGTTGCTATTCTGTCTCTCACTGTTCAAATAAACCTACCATTAAAATTATAGACTGATCATTTCTTTGTCAGTGGGCAAACGTACAAAATCAGCAGGGGATCAAATACTTTTTTCCCTCACTGTACATACACATATATATATATACATATATACACACATACATATACATATACACACCCACATATCCTTTAAAAATATATATATATTCCCCTTTATTACTTTCCAACCCCGCCACCCTTTCCCCACTTGGAGTAAACTAGTGAACAACAACGCCTAGGCCTCTACTTCCAGCCCATACCCACTATCTACATTTTATGGACACAGTCAATTTTACAATAATTACATTTTGTTTGTTCTTTCTCCTGAACTTCTTCTACTCTCAACCTCTCTGATCATTTTCATGATGTCCATCCGGTTTGCTTCTATATGCCATATCTTTCTAACTGTGCTCCTTCACAAAAGCTCCCAACCTACAACCCATACACTTATTATGGACACAGCGTGCCTACATTATTAGTTATCTTGTTATTATTTGTTGTTAGTTTTTATTAGTCCCATCCTCCAATTCCATTCAACACCTCCCATCTATCTTTTAACACCATCCATATAGGATTTCTATTTGCCATATATATTTCAACTGTACTGTGATGTCTTACAAAAGTTCTGAACCTTTCTATTCTCATTGTTTCTACAGATTGTGAATTGAAAATAAAAAAAAATTGCTAATAGTATTATTATGTTATTGATCGATTGACTATGACTTTTCAGATCACTCAGTAGTGCTATCTGCAGGGTTAGCTCCAGGTAAATATTGCAATCCTTTAGCCATTACTGGACCTGTGTCCAAAAACAAGCTACAAATGGACAGTACCAAAACAAATGATCTAATGATTCTGTCTCTTCACACGTCAAAAATCTCTTCCCAACTATTTTGCAATCTATATGGGACGGCTGTCAATCCTTTGGTCCTTAAATGAAACTGATATACTTTTTTATTTATCACAGTTTTCCTTAACCAATTATGTTCTTTAATGCAAGGCCGACAGACAAGTTCCTTACTTTCTCCTCCTTCCACTTTCCTCTTCCATTTTTGTGGTAAGGCTGCAATTATTACCACACTGTGGTATTTCACCCAATAGATATGGGAGTTTGTCAAAATTGGATTTGTTTTGGAATTCTTTGTGGGTCTGTGTAATCTGAGGGGAAATATGTGCCTCTGATATGGTCATACATTTGGCAGGAGGTTAGGAAGTGCAGCTCAGTTTCCACCTCATTTTGTGGGCAGTGTGCACATAGCCTGTGCCTTACTCACTCTGTACATAATGAAAGCTTTCCTTAATTGTGGGTCAGTCTCTCTGTTTAGAACTCTCTGTTTAGTGCCAAATAGCATTCCAGTTTGCTTTGTTTTTTGGTAAATTTTTCCAATGTGTCAAGTAATTATCTTTCGGGCTCTGTGAGGTCTGTTCTCTAGGTTAATCTCTCTGTAGGTGATGGCTTTGTTATGGAAGGTTTGGGAATCACTTCCTTTTAGGTGGTTGCAGAATTTGATGGCTCTTTACTGGATTTTGATAATTGGCGGGTATCGGCCTAATTCTGCTCTGCATGCATTATTTGTTTTTTACGTTGTACAAAGAGGATGTTTTTGCAGAATTCTGCAGGCAGAGTCTCAATTTGGTGTTTGTCATATTTTGTGAATTCTTGGTTGGTGAGTGGACCCCAGACCTCACAACCATGAAGGGCAATGGGTTCTATAACTGATTCAAGTATTTTTAGCCAGATCCTAATTGGGATGTCGAATTGTATGTTCCTTTTGATGCCGTAGAAGGCCCTTCTTGCCTTGTCTCTCAGATCATTTCAAACTTTGTGGAAGTTGCCTGTGGTGATGATGTTTAGGCCGAGGTAGGTATAGTTTTTTGTGTGCTCTAGGGCAACATTGTCTAGATGGAATTTGTATTTGTGGTCCTGGCAACTGGACCTTTTTTGGAATACCATTATTTTAGTCTTACTGAGATTTACTCTCAGGGCCCAGGTCTGACAGAATCTGTGCAGAAGATCTAGGTGCTGCTGTAGGCCCTCCTTGGTTGGGGACAGCAGCACCAGATCATCAGCAAACAGTAGGCATTTTACTTCAGATTCTAGTAGGGTGAGGCCTGGTGCTGCAGACTGTTCTAGTGCCCTCCCCAATTTGTTGATATATATGTTGAAGAGGGTGGGGCTCAAGCTGCATCCCTGTCTCACCCCACAGCCCTGTGGAAAGAAATGTGTGGTTTTTTTTGCCCATTTTAACTGCCCACTTGTTGTTTAATCATGGATTTTATAATGTTGTATGTTTTTCCCCCAGCACCACTCTATCAATTTGTATAGCAGACCCTCATGCCAAATTGAGTCAAAAGCTTTTTTGAAATCAACAAAGCATTGAGAAGACTTTGCCTTTGTTTTGGTTTGTTTGTTTGTCAATTAGGGTGTGCAAGGTGAATACGTGGTCTGTCTTACCATCATTTGGTAAAAAGCCAATTTGACATTTGCTCAGTACGTTGTTTTCACTGAGAAAATGTACAAGTCTGCGGTTAATGATAATGTCCTTGGTTACAAATATTGTGGAACATCAGTCCTTGGTTACAAATATTGTGGAACATGCCAGAGCTGAGGATGATGTTAGAGTTTATTTAGTGGTCTATATTTTATTTCATTTAGGATACCATCAGTCCGGTGGGTTCTGGTAGTCTTTAATAGCTGATTCTAAGATTTGTATGTTATATGTTTATATGTTTTTGCTGTTTGTTCTTTGTTATAGAGCCAAAAAGATTGGAGAAATTGTTTATCCATACATCTCCATTTTGGATAGATAACTCTTTGTTGTTTGTTTAGTGTGTTTCAATTTTCCCAGAAGTGGTTAGATTCTATGGATTCTTCAATTACATTGAGCTGATTTCTGATGTGCTGTTCCTTCTTTTTCCGTAGTGTAATTTTGTATTGTTTTAGTGATTCACCATAGTGAAGGTTTACACTCAGGTTTTCTGGGTCTATGTTTTTGGTTAGATAGATTTCTCAATTTTTTTCTTAGGTTTTTGCATTCTTCATCAAACCATTTGTCATTGTTTTTAATTAGGTTGTCTGCTTGAAATTTTTAGATTTGATAGGGAAGCTGAAAGGTCAAATATACTGTTTAGGCTTTCTACTGCCAGGTATTACTATTACAGTTAAATGTTTTGTCCAGGAAGTTGTCTAAAAGGGATTGAATTTGTTGTTATGTAATTTCTTAATATTGTGCAGTTCCTTTGGCTTTGATGCCATGACTGAGTATTGCTCTGTTCAAGTAGACTGTATTTTGCTGTGATCTGATAGGGGTGTCAGTGGGCTGACTGAACGCTCTGAGAGACTCTGGGTTGAGGTCAGTGATAAAGTAGTCTACAGTACTACTGCCAGGGGATGAGCTGTAGGTGTACCTACCATAGGAGTCTCCTCGAAGCCTACCATTGACTATGTTACAGACCCAGTGTGCGACAGAGCTGCAGGAGTTGTGACCCGTTTTTGTTTGTTGTTTTGTCATAGTTGTGTCTATGGGGGCATATTTGGGAGGGGGCATATTTGGGAGGGAATACTGTCACCTCCAGGTAGGTGTTTGTCCCCTTGTGTGCTGAGAGTGTCAGGTTCTTGTCCAGTTCTGGCATTTAGGTCGCCACAGACTAGTACATGTCCCTGGGCCTGGAAATGGTTGTTCTCTCCCTCTAGGATGGAGAAGCTGACATCATTAAAGTATGGGGGATTCTATTGGGGGGATATAGGTAGCACACATTTGTCTCCTTATTAATTTGTATCCAAATGTAAAATGTTCCTGTTTTGACTAATTTAATAGAGTGGGTTAGGTCTGCTCTATACCAAATTAGCAGTGAGTGTCTTCCCTGTTTCACACCTGGTAGTTTGGTGGATGGGACTACCAGCTCTCTCTAACCTAGAGGCCAACCAGTGTGTCCGTCTCCTCTATACCTCTCGTAGGATGACAATGTCTGTTTTTCCAATTTCTTTGAAGTCTGGGTTCCTGCTCTTTAGGCCAAAGGCAGATGACCTCAGACCTTGTATATTCCAGGATGAGATAGTAAAAGCTTTGTGTTCCATAGTGTCTAGTGGTGTTTCTCTCTCTCGCTGTATCACAGACAGTGTGCTCTGTATGTGTGACTTTCTATTACTGCCTCTTTTTTCTCTCTCCCTCTTTTCTTTTTTTCTTTCTCCTTTGTTCTCTGTCCCTCATCACCACAGCACAGTTTGGTTCTTTTAACAGAACATCTCCTAGTAGTTGTCTTTATCTCTTTCTTTCTCAGCCATTTGTGAATGGCGTCGGCTGGGGGAGAATGGAACTACAGTAGCAGTAACTAGACAGCTCCAGTAGCATAAAACTAGCTGCAGCTCTGTGGAGAAGAGTCCTACTCTCTCATTACATCAGACGTGTTACTGTTAGAGCAGTCTTATGTGGAACAAGGCAAACGATTAATGTAGTGATAAATCTTTTTCATGTTGGATAGGGAGATATGAGGTTTGGTACATCTAACTCCCTGTTCTGGCTGAATATTGTTGCGATAAGATCTTGCATGCAATAGTTACCAAAGACCACCACATGGCTGCAATACTGTTCATTCTTTAAGTCTGTTTGTTTCCTCAACATGGTTGCCTTTGTGTTTTACTGTATTGCTCTTTCTGCTAATGGCTAAATGACATGCCTTTAGTGTTATCTATACACATGATATAACATCATGCATATTAGTTGAATATTCAATTTGTAACAAAAGCAGTATGTGAGTGTCAAGACAAAAGGTTTTACTAGTTTTACTCATCAATCAACCATTCTCTCCCTCTTTCTCCAGGGGACAGAAGCGCAAGCTTGCTGAAGCCAATGAGGAGGAAGAGGGGCAGTCGGCGGACGAGTCCACCAAGGATTCTAACGAGGAAGAGGAAGGAAGCAGCTCAGAGGCTGATGAGATGGCCGCTGCCCTGGATGCGGAGCTTAACGACTTCATGTGACAAGGCTGAAATTGTTTGGACAAATTAACTGGACGTTTGATTGGACGTTTGTGAACAATAACTCACAGAAACACTCCCCTGAGTTATCCCAGCAGCTTTTCAACCACGTGGTACCTGAGAACCTTTCTGTCTCTACGCTGTGTGCGTGCGTGTGTTTTAACGAGGTGAATGTGTTGTACAGAATGAAAAGGTAGGCTAGTACAGTAGGAAAACGTTGGTGTGTAAATATAGTTGTAGATCATTTTTAGGGTTAATATAGAAACTTTCGACAAACACATTTGTGGTGTTTTATTGTGAGATAAAAATAGGATGTTTTACTTGAGTTTGTTTTTCTATGAAGACTTTTATATAAATTCAACAAATTATTAGATTTATTCATTGGTCATATGATGCCAAAGAGTTTGAACTAGGCCAATCAGAGCCTGCAGCTAAACATTTTACTCTGACGTCACATCCTGTGTTCCTATTTCCTGTTGTTTTTTAGGGGTTGATCATTAAAACGTTGTTACCAGCTGAAAGACTAAGATTCCTGAATGTGTCCCATTGGATAATTTCCTCTTCTTCTCTACCGTGGCGTTGGTACCAAAGCCATATACAGTGGCTTGCGAAAGTATTCACCCTCCTTGGCATTCTTCCTATTTTGTTGCCTTACAACCTGGAATTAACATAGATGTTTTGCACTTTGAAGATGCAAAATACGTTTTTTTGTGAAACAAACAAGAAATAAGACAAAAAAAACAGAAAACTTGAGCGTGCATAACAATTCACCCCCCCTAAGTCAATACTTTGTAGAGCCACCTTTTGCAGCAATTACAGCTGCAAGTCTCTTGGGGTATGTCTCTATAAGCTTGGCACATCTAGCCACTGGGATTTTTGCCCATTCTTCAAGGCAAAGCTGCTCCAGCTCCTTCAAGTTGGATGGGTTCCGCTGGTGTACAGCAATCTTTAAGGAATACCATAGATTCTCAATTGGATTGAGGTCTGGGCTTTGACTAGGCCATTCCAAGACATTTAAATGTTTCCCCTTAAACCACTTGAGTGTTGCTTTAGCAGTATGCTAAGGGTCATTGTCCTGCTGGAAGGTGAACCTCCGTCCCAGTCTCAAATCTCTGGAAGACTGAAACAGGTTTCCCTCAAGAATTTCCCTGTATTTAGCGCCATCCATCATTCCTTCAATTCTGACCAGTTTCCCAGTCCCTGCCGATGGAAAAACATCCCCACAGCATGAAGCTGCCACCACGCTTCACTGTGGGGATGGTGTTCTCGGGGTGATGAGTGGTGTTGGGTTTGCGCCAGACATAACGTTTTCCTTGATGGCCAAAAAGCTCAATTTTAGAGTACCTTCTTCCATATGTTTGGGAAGTCTCCCACATGCCTTTTGGCGAACACCAAACCTGTTTGCTTATTTTATTCTTTAAGCAATGGCTTTTTTCTGGCCACTCTTCCATAAAGCCCAGCTCTGTGGGGTGTATGGCTTAAAGTGGTCCTATGGACAGATACTCCAATCTCCACTGTGGAGCTTTGCAGCTCCTTCAGGGTTATCTTTGGTCTCTTTGTTGCCTCTGATTAATGCCCTCCTTGCCTGGTCCGTGAGTTTTGGGGCCTTTCAGAACAGGTGTATATATACTGAGATCATGTGACAGATCATGTGACACATAGATTGCGCACAGGTGGACTTTATTTAACTATTTATGTGACTTCTGAAGGTCATTGGTTGCACCAGATCTTATTTCGGGGCTTCATAGCAAAGGGGGTGAATACAAATGCACGCACCACTTTTCCGTTATTTATTTTTTTTGTATTTTTTTTAAACAAGTAATTTTTTTCATTTCACTTCACCGATTTGGACTATTTTGTGTATGTCCATTACATGAAATCCAAATAAAAATCAATTTAAATTACAGGTTGTAATGCAACAAAATAGGAAAAATGCCAAGGGGGATGAATACTTTTGCAAGGCACTGTATAAAGTCAACTGGGCTATCTGAGACAAACACCCAGCTTGCACTGCAATATCAACATCATCCTCATCTTCATCATACAACCATTAGTGATCAGCCGTCTATCTTTTGACTGACCTGGCTGAAAGCTCAAAACAGGAAGTATATGAGTTGCACTGTGGCAGTCCTCCTGGCTCCACCAATCTGAGGTGCCGGTCATCCTGGCTCCACCATTGAGTGGCTCCACCAATGAGTGGTGCCGGTCCTCCTGGCTCCAACAATGGTCTTGATGAACATTTCCAACACCAACTAATATGTGTTTTACTTCGAAAGGTGAAAGGTTAGCTTGTCTAGACCATAGAGATAGAGGACTCTAGTGCCCAAAAGGCCATTTTAACATTGACGACTTTCACCATTTTGAAGTAGTCAACTGGGTGGGACTTCCTATGGGTTAAGGAAGGATCACATAATGCTGTGTACTACTCCCTTCACAGAACAGCGGGGCCTCCCCACTCCTCTTTCTATTCTGGTTAGAGACAGTTTGCGCTGTTCTGTGAAGAGAGTAGTACACAGCGTTGTACGAGATCTTCAGTTTCTTGGCAATTTCTCGCATGGAATAGCCTTCATTTCTCAGAACAAGAATAGACTGACGAGTTTCAGAAGAAAGTTATTTGTTTCTGGCCATTTTGAGCCTGTAATCGAACCCACAATTGCTGATGCTCCAGATACTCAACTAGTCTCAAGAAGGCCAGTTTTAATGCTTCTTTAATCAGCACAACAGTTTTCAGCTATGCTAACATAATTGCAAAAGGGTTTTCTAATGATCAGTTAGCCTTTTATAATGATAAACTTGGATTAGCAAACACAATGTGCCATTGGAACACAGGACTGATGGCTGCTGATAATGGGCCTCTGTACGCCTATGTAGATATTCCATAAAAAATCAGCTGTTTCCAGCTACAATAGCCATTTACAACATTAACAATGTCTACACTGTATTTCTGATCAATTTGATGTTATTTTAATGGACAAAAAAAAATGCTTTTCTTTCAAAAACAAGGACATTTCTAAGTGACCCCAAACTTTTGAATGGTAGTATGTGTGTGTATATATATATATATATATATATATATATACATTATTTGCGAGAAAAAAAATATGGGGGATTGGAAGCAATGCAGACAATGACATTGATGGAAGTTTCAATCTATCTTCAATATTAAAGCTGATCTACCCCCTAAAAAATAAATTTAAAAAACTGTAGTTACTCCATAATACTAACCTAATTGACAGAGTGAAAAGAAGGAAGCCTGTACAGAATAAAAACATTCAAAAACATGCATCCTGTTTGCAACAAGGCACTAAAGTAATACTGCAATAAATGTGGCAAAGCAATTAACTTTTAGTCCTGAATACAAAGTGTTATGTTTGGGGCAAATCCAATACAACACATTACTGAGCACCACTCTCCATATTTTCAAGCACAGTGGTGGCTGCATCATGTTATGGGTATGCTTGTAATCGTTAAGGACTGGGGAGTTTTTCAGAATAAAAAAGAAACGGAATGGCACTAAGCACAGGCAAAATCCTAGAGGAAAACCTGGTTCAGTCTGCTTTCCACCAGACACTGAGAGATTAATTCACCTTTTCAGAGGACAAAACCTAAAACACAAGGCCAAATCTACACAGGAATTGCTTACCAAGAAGACCGTGAATGTTCCTGAGTTCCAGTGTAGACAAGTTACAGTTTTGACTTAAATCTACTTGAAAATCTATAGCAAGACTTGAAAATGGTTGTCTATCAATGATCAACATCCAATTTGACAGAGCTTGAAGAATTTAGAAAATATTAATGGGCAAATGTTACACAATGCAGGTGTCGAAAGCTCTTAGACTTACCCAGACTCACAGCTGTAATCGCTGACAAAGGTGTTTCTACAAAGTATTGACTGAATACTTATGTAAATGACATATTTATGTTTTTCATTTTCAATACATTTGCTACAATTTATAAAAAACATGTTTTCACTTTGTCATTATGGGGTATTGTGTGTAGGTGGGTGTGATTTTTTTGTATATTTAATCAATTTTGAATTCAGGCTGTAACACATCAAAATATGGAATAAGTCAAGGGGTATGAATGATTTCTGAAGGCACTATATAGGTTATTCCAAGTTTCCGTGTGGCCTTTGAGTTGTGATCGTTTAAACAGCGCTACACCCGAACGTTTGCCCCGTCCTATTGATTTCAGCGTGATATCAATGGAAGTGATTAACAAAAAAAGTGTTGCGTTACACTTACCGTGTTGGCGACCCACTTGAATCAAAATGCAACACTTCAAAATGTAGCTAGCTGTCTTCTACAAATTGTCCTCTAACCAGTGATGTACAGTGGCTTGCGAAAGCATTTACCCCCCTATTATTTCCTATTTTGTTGCCTAACAACCTGGAATTAAAATAGATTTTGGGGGGGGTTGTATCATTTGATTTAAACAACATGCCTACAACTTTGCAGATGCAAAATATTTTTTTTTGTGAAAGACAAAAAAACAGAAAACTTGAGCGTGCATAACTATTCACCCCCCCCAAAGTCAATACTTTGTAGAGCCACCTTTTACAGCAATTACAGCTGCAAGTCTCTTGGGGTATGTCTCTATAAGCTTGGCACATCTAGCCACTGGGATTTTTGCCCATTCTTCAAGGCAAAACTGCTCCAGCTCCTTCAAGTTGGATGGGTTCCGCTGGTGTACAGCAATCTTTAAGTCATACCATAGATTCTCAATTGGATTGAGGTCTGGACTTTGACTAGGCCATTCCAAGACATTTAAATGTTTCCCCTTAAACCACTTGAGTGTTGCTTTAGCAGTATGCTTAGGGTCATTGTCCTGCTGGAAGGTGAACCTCCGTCCCAGTCTCAAATCTCTGGAAGACTGAAACAGGTTTCCCTCAAGAATTTGCCTGTACTTAGCGCCATCCATCATTCCTTCAATTCTGACCAGTTTCCCAGTCCCTGCCGATGGACGAACATCCCCACAGCATGAAGCTGCTACGCACCATGCTTCACTGTGGGGATGGTGTTCTCGGTGTGATAAGAGGTGTTGGGTTTGTGCCAGACATAGCGTTTTCCTTGATGGACAAAAAGCTCAATTTTAGTCTCATTTGACCAGAGTACCTTCTTCCATATGTTTGGGGAGTCTCCCACATGCCTTTTGGCGAACACCAAACGTTTTTACTTGTTTTTTTCTTTAAGCAATGGTTTTTTTCTGGCCACTCTTCCATAAAGCCCAGCTCTGTGGAGTGCACGGCTTAAAGTGGTCCTATGGACAGATACTCCAATCTCCGCTGTGGAGCTTTGCAGCTCCTTCAGGGTTATCTTTGGTGTCTTTGTTGCCTCTCTGATTAATGCCCTCCTTGCCTGGTCCGTGAGTTTTGGTGGGCGGCCCTCTCTTGGCAGGTTTGTTGTGGTGCCATATTCGTTCCATTTTTTAATAATGGATTTAATGGTGCTCCGTGGGATGTTCAAAGTTTCAGATATTTTTTTATAACCCAACCCTGTACTTTGTCCCTGACCTGTTTGGAGAGCTCCTTGGTCTTCATGGTGCCGCTTGCTTGGTGGTGCCCCTTGCTTAGTGGTGTTGCAGACTTTGGGGCCTTTCAGAACAGGTGTATATATACTGAGATCATGTGACAGATCATATGACACTTAGATTGCGCACAGGTGGACTTTATTTAGCTAATTATGTGACTTCTGAAAGTAATTGGTTGCGCCAGATCTTATTTAGGGGCTTCATAGCAAAGGGGGTGAATACATATGCACGCACCACTTTTCCGTTATTTATTTTGTAGCATTTTTTGAAACAAATTATTTTTTTCATTCCACTTCACCAATTTCAACTATTTTGTGTATGTCCATTACATGAAATCCAAATAAAAATCCATTTAAATTACAGGTTGTAATGCAACAGAATTGGAAAAGATGCCAAGGGGGATGAATACTTTTGCAAGGCACTGTACATATTATACCCTGATTCAGTGTGGTTTTTGAGCTGTTCATTTTCATCTCCCCTCTCTCGTGCAATTGTGTTTTCCGGGTTGTCCTTTAACCAGTGATGTAAAAATATCTCCAGACCCCCACCGATCTATGAGTGATTTATTGCAAGTAAAATACAAGTAATATGATTACTATTGTTGCAGATGTATGTGAAGGATGATCAATGGAAACAAGATGCACTGGAGCTCAATTTCGAATCTCATGGCAAAGGGTTTGAATACTTATGTAAATAAGGTGTGTTTTTTATTTAGTATAAATTAGCAAAACATTCTAAAAACCTGTTTTCGGTTTGTCATTATGGGGTATTGTGTATAGATTGATGAGGAAAACATTTATTGAATTCATTTTAGAATAAGGCTGTAACGTAACAAAATTTGGAAAAAGTAAAGGGGTCTGAATACTTTCCGAATGCACCGTATACCAGAAATCACCAAAACGGGTTTGCCCTGCCTACTCTTAGGTAGTGTTAGAATCCAGGGCTGCGATTGGTCAAGGGTGAGAGGTCATGTGTCAGGAGTTAAAGCACTGTGCCACTGTGATGCTCGGTCCTCACCCAGAACATTAACTGCCACTTCATTATTAACCTGATTAGATAGATAAATATGAAATAGTTTGTTTTTCATTGTGGTTAAGGCATTCACCCCACCCTTGGTTTTCTCTATTCTGTTTTTGTTTGTTGTGTTATTATTTTAAATGAAAAGACTGATATGTAAAGTATTTGTATATTCTATTTCATACTTCACCTGACAGAAAATATACTTTTCATTGAATAAATATTTGTTTTTTAAATTGTGTTTGAAGTGGGTCTCTCTCGCTCTCTCTCTCGCGCTCTCGTGTGTGTGTTGAGAAAAAATAATGAATAACGAGTTACCAGAATTAAAGCTGGTTGGTGCCCAGCCCAGTGGTAGCATTTAGCAGCAGTCGATAGAGATTTGTTTAGCCAGTCAGACTAACAGATTTACAAACAATGTCTCTGTTGGAGGAAGAGCAGGCAGTCCATTACCTCTGGATGAACTGCTGCTGGCCCAGATATGGAGCGTACACACACACTAGTGTTGTTTTACTTCACATCTCTGGGCCTCATTTCCCCCACCACCATGTCACAGGAAAAAATAAACATATGATCATAAGATGTGAGTTGATAGACTGGCAGTGAGCCACGTGACTTTATGATAAGATGATTGGATATGAACTGAGACGTTGTTGTTGTGGCTTCTTCGGTAGTGAACTAATTCTCCCTAGCTTCACTGTCAGTATGTCTACTGATGCTCTGTAGAGTCTAACATTCCAATTAGACAGACGTCTATCTACCTATACATGCTACTGAAAAATACCTTGACAGCAAACTACTTTTTCCTCAGTATTCTGAAGTTCGGCTGATTATAAGTATTGATTTGGGACTTTTTTAATTAGTAATATTAAAATTAAATCAGTCTTAGAGATGCTTACTCACTAATATACCTGTATGCACATGATTTTAATTGCACCTTTTGACATTGTTGATCAATGGAAAATGGATTGAAAGAAATCCATTTCCAGCAACCATTAGCCCTGTGCCAGACATCCCTCTCACACCACTAATAATTGATACATGTGTAATAATGTGTAGCGAATGGAGTGTATTGTACCGTATGCTTCCCAAATGGCACCCTATTCCCTATATATAGTGCATTACTAGTACACTAAATAGGGAATAGGGTGCCATTCGAGACAACCATCTTCTCATTCTAATGTATGGAACCTGAAATGCACCTCTGGATTTCTCCTTCTCATCATCACAGAGACAGTCTCATTATCTGAATGTACATCCCACAGCAGGAGTCATCATGTAGAAGTTGATTAGTTGTTTGTAATGATAGGATGGAGACCAAGGTACTGTAACTGGGGAGAAAAACATGAGACCTTAAAAGCATTTTTAGTATCATTTTCCTTTTAACCACATTCTTACTCTCCAGGCAAAGAGCATAGAATTTAACGTAGTATTTTTTTGTAGCTAATAATCTTCTTCAGAGATGTTGATCTCATTTATTCAAATGTTTTATTCAGTGTGAAATTATTATTTGACATTAGGAGTGATGTAAAATACAATATAGAAATCTCTATACAGGTATGCTATATACAGGCTTTACAGTTGTCTGTTTTATGCCATTAAGTCAGTTAAATGGGTGTCCAGGTGAGATGTTGGTTATGGTTCTCCATCTCTCTCTCTCCATCCCTCTCCCTCCATCCCCCTCAGTTGGGAGAGTGGCAGGGTAGGTGAGGAACAAGATCACTCAGACAAATCCTCTCTTTCACACCGGAATCCCTCCATCCCTGAGGCCTCATCTCCTAAGGTCTGTGAAATGCTTCCTGTTCCAGATGATTGACAGATGGTTCATCGTTCATTCCACGTTTCTGCCGAGTTGGCTTTTCCGCTGCCATCTTCTGTTCTGCTGTATTTTCTCCAGTTTTATCCCTGTTTTAGGTGTCACTCACATCTGTCTCCAGCCTAACTGACAGAACTCCCAGCCAATGGTTGTTCTGTCTGGTTGACAGGTGAAGACCAGCCTATCTCAGCAGGTTTAGGCGCCCTGGGGGCGGGAGTGTATGAGACGGTGAATCACTGTGGAGAGGAGAGAGAGGAGACCACAGAAGAAGAGCTTCTAACCTCAGGGTTTTTCTTGGATAAATACGGGTTATATAAGAGAAGAGGAGACTACATAAACTATCATTGATGAAGGTTAGGTTTCACAGATTAAAACATGAGGAAGTCTCTCAGGGCGTCTCTGTTTCTACATACCTTCGCTTCTTCCTTTTACCTTCTGTACTGCCTCATCAACCTGCTGCTGTCTCCATATACCTGTAGTTGTAAACTGGACAGGTTACCATTTCAGAGATTAGTTCAAGGGAGGCAGATTTGCTACATGAGCTGTAGTCTTTCTGGGTTCCGAGATTACATGAGCTGTCAACTATGGTATGTTTAGCTTTTGTAACAAGGGGGTATCTCTACTCTTTTTATATTATATTATCCTCTACTCTTTAAAGGTAAAAGTTTCCCCTGTGAACTTAAACCTTTCCTGAAGGTGAAGACATATCGTTGGTGAGCAAGTCAGCCATCCTACAGCTCTCCTACATCTCACAGCTCTCTCCTATTCCCACGACACCACCCTAAAACAGGGTTGTTAGAATGTCAGGCTTTGCTCTCCTGTATGTAGGCCGGCAAGAGGAAGCTGAACTGGCTGTTAGTGGGAAGGTCTTCAAACAGAAAGGTTCTGTTAACGGGAGATTGAGGATGACAGATCACGCTGAATTCACCAATATACAGTGGGGGGAAAAAGTATTTAGTCAGCCACCAATTGTGCAAGTTCTCCCACTTAAAAAGATGAGAGAGGCCTGTAATTTTCATCATAGGTACACGTCAACTATGACAGACAAAATGAGAAAAAATATCCAGAAAATCACATTGTAGGATTTTTAATGAATTTATTTGCAAATTATGGTGGAAAATAAGTATTTGGTCAATAACAAAAGTTTCTCAATACTTTGTTATATACCCTTTGTTGGCAATGACACAGGTCAAACGTTTTCTGTAAGTCTTCACAAGGTTTTCACACACTGTTGCTGGTATTTTGGCCCATTCCTCCATGCAGATCTCCTCTAGAGCAGTGATGTTTTGGGGCTGTCGCTGGGCAACACGGACTTTCAACTCCCTCCAAAGATTTTCTATGGGGTTGAGATCTGGAGACTGGCTAGGCCACTCCAGGACCTTGAAATGCTTCTTACGAAGCCACTCCTTCGTTGCCCGGGCGGTGTGTTTGGGATCATTGTCATGCTGAAAGACCCAACCACGTTTCATCTTCAATGCCCTTGCTGATGGAAGGAGGTTTTCACTCAAAGTCTCACGATACATGGCCCCATTCATTCTTTCCTTTACACGGATCAGTCGTCCTGGTCCCTTTGCAGAAAAACAGCCCCAAAGCATGATGTTTCCACCCCCATGCTTCACAGTAGGTATGGTGTTCTTTGGATGCAACTCGGCATTCTTTGTCCTCCAAACACGACGAGTTGAGTTTTTACCAAAAAGTTATATTTTGGTTTCATCTGACCATATGACATTCTCCCAATCCTCTTCTGGATCATCCAAATGCACTCTAGCAAACTTCAGACGGGCCTGGACATGTACTGGCTTAAGCAGGGGGACACGTCTGGCACTGCAGGATTTGAGTCCCTGGCGGCGTAGTGTGTTACTGATGGAAGGCTTTGTTACTTTAGTCCCAGCTCTCTGCAGGTCATTCACTAGGTCCCCCCGTGTGGTTCTGGGATTTTTGCTCACCGTTCTTGTGATCATTTTGACCCCACGGGGTGAGAGCTTGCGTGGAGCCCCAGATCGAGGGAGATTATCAGTGGTCTTGTATGTCTTCCATTTCCTAATAATTGCTCCCACAGTTGATTTCTTCTAACCAAGCTGCTTACCTATTGCAGATTCAGTCTTCCCAGCCTGGTGCAGGTCTACAATTTTGTTTCTGGTGTCCTTTGACAGCTCTTTGGTCTTGGCCATAGTGGAGTTTGGAGTGTGACTGTTTGAGGTTGTGGACAGGTGTCTTTTATACTGATAACAAGTTCAAACAGGTGCCATTAATACAGGTAACGAGTGGAGGACAGAGGAGCCTCTTAAAGAAGAAGTTACAGGTCTGTGAGAGCCAGAAATCTTGCTTGTTTGTAGGTGACCAAATACTTATTTTCCACCATAATTTGCAAATAAATTCATTAAAAATCCTACAATGTGATTTTCTGGAGAGAAAAAATCTCAATTTGTCTGTCATAGTTGACGTGTACCTATGATGGAAATTACAGGCCTCTCTCATCTTTTTAAGTGGGAGAACTTGCACAATTGGTGGCTGACTAAATACTTTTTTCCCCCACTGTAGCAGCATCAAAGTTATTACTTGAATCCATTACAATCAGTGTGGTTTGTCATGAAAATATATGCGGTGATGTGTGGCATATACTTTTGATTAAAGCATCATTCTTCTTTATTTTCAATTATCAAAACTCTAATAATCAACGATTTATTGCATAAAAGTTCACGACTTCCTAGTGAAATTATTGACCCAGTGAGAAGGAACAGGCATTTCATTTCATGAAGCGATCTCTTCACGAGACGGAGAGGAACTCAACCCTGTCTTCAGATACTCACTCTCTACTTTAACCATACGTTCGATTCTAAAGTGTGTCTGTAGAAAGTTAGAATTTTGAATATTTGCATGTTTTGAGATGCATCATCCCTCAGCGTCTTCAGGATCCATTCCCAGTGCGGGCGTTGGCAGAGGGTTGGCAGGGCGTTGGCAGAGGGTTGGGAGGGCGTTGGCATGGGTGCGTGAGGGTACTACAGTAAATCAACTCTATGAGTGTTGCTCCCTTAACACAGCAGATGATGGAGGGATGCTGTTCAGACGCATGACAGAACACATTCAATCATCATGCAGTGGTGTTCAAACTGCCCGGCCGGGCTTTACTGTCATAGATCAGTAATATATTGCCGCCATGCAAGTTTCTCAAGTTCTGATTGAATGATTTTTCAAGTTAACTTCAGGATTAGACTAGTTTCTGAGTGAACCTCCAGCTGCCTCTCACAGGGGGCTGTGTATGTGTCCCAAATGGCACCCTATTTCCTATATAGTGGGACCCCTATGGGCCCTGGTCAAAAGTAATGTGAACTTTTAAGGGAATGTTGCCTTTGGAGACAGCCTGTGTCTTGGTTGTCCTGCTTGCAGACTGAGTAAAGCCAACTTTTGAAAACATAGTTTTGGAGCTATTGAGTGCTTCCCAGTCTTAGGTTCCCAAAATAACTCATGGACTGTATTTCAATAGCTGCAGTGTAAATCTGATAATGTGTTTAGTGATGCTGGTAATAACTGGGTCAGTTCAACAAGACAAGACAGCAGCTCGTGTATGTGTGCATGCGTGCCTTCCTTCCTTCAAATTCTGGTAGCTTTAGGTACCATGTTGAATTTGTACACTTTTCAACACTCATTTTAAAGTGCTGGTTCAGGAGCAACTATTCCATGCCAGCGGTGCTACTGTCAAAGTGAATGAAAAATGACTGTTATTTTTGCTCTGTAACTCAGTCATGTCCCTCTCACAAGCTTATTACATATCCCTTTTTGTCTGTTAGCCTGTGACTCTGTCCCTTGTGTCAGCCGTAGTGACGGGGCATATTATTCAGAATCCCAGACCTCAACAGCCAATTTCCGCTCCTCCAGTCTTACAGCGGTGGGTTGTTAATGCTGTGGGTATTTTTGTCCAACGGCAGAGTAGAGTTTTAGCTGCTGCTTATTTTAAATATTAAAGTGGAGTATATTATGGCAGCATGCACCTATGTGACTTTATAAATCCACCAATGTGAATTGACAGTGTAATGGAGGATTTAAAATAAAAGAACGCCACCAGAGCTCACGAAGAGGTGGAAAGCCTGAGTGGACCCCTTGTGACATCACAGATGGAACTGGGAATAACACTAGATGTTGTTGCAGTATACATTTTTTATCTGAACCATACTGTGTACAGTAAGATATAGTTGGACTTCGAGATTTGACAGTGCTGTGGAGATCCCATTCTTCTCTCCATCTCTGTGACATTAGGGGATCACTGGTCTCAATATTACCTTCTAGGAACATTGGGTTTCTTTATAGTAGCTATGTATGTTTTCAACCGAAATTGTCTGGATGATTTGTGCTGCAATTTCCCTCTCACTGTAGAAAATCAGTTCAAAATTGCCTTAGGTCTTTGCACTATGCTCTATGCTCTTTAAAATGAGAGAAGATTTTCTAGCCTTGAAGCAAAATACCAGGAACCCTGTATTTTAGGTAATAGCTGGAACCATGTATTTGATGCCCCTTCTGAACTTGACCTTTAGAATCATTAAGTTTATCACAAAGCAGAACCAGAGGTCTGAGGGGTCCTGTACATGTCCTGATGTCCATATCCATGTTCCACCACACAACAACAACCAGCCAGTGGCCTATCACCATGCCTCCCTGGGCTGCTTCACAAGGATTCTGACAGAGCTAACAAGCTACACAACAACCTTCCCTTTAAATAACCTCTCTCTCAGATGGCTTCTGTGTTTTTAGCCTCTAGCTGTTATGAGGCTAGCTCATCATCTATGAAGACCATTTCATTTTATAGTGTATATATTAATTGCCTTATAGATATTTCAAGAATCCCTAAATCAATAGTGGGAATAATCATATTTTCATTGATGGTGAGATAATATACATCGAGGGAAGTGCTATTTTACATATACTGTATCTCTGTAATTTAGACACATTTGGTCCACGTCAAGTAGGGAACTTCTAACAGCAACATTAACAGTTGTAGGGATTCATGAATGATCACGTGTGACTGTAAAATGCATCCCCTATCCAATCAGACAGGGCTCCAGAGCCATGTGATGTGATGTCTTCCCCTATTTCCTTATCTCTATCTGCCTTCCCCTCGTTGCAGTGTGAACAAAGGTTATATAACTTTCATGAAGAGAATTTGTGGACTTCCTAAAGATTCCAACTCTACACCATCTATCTGTGGTTGTATGATTTATTACAGTCATAAGACCTCTCACAGGCCCCGAGCCTCACTGCGGCCGGTTTGTCTTTGTTGGCTCTTTGTTTCCAGTGTTGAGAGGACATGATAACATTTAGCTACTATAGGAAATGATAACATTTAATGCACTACTCAGGAGGGAGTCAGAGGGTGTCACGATCGTTCATAGACGGGACGGACCAAGACGCAGCGTGAAATGTTTATTGAACTGAATAAACATACAAAAACAACGAAACGTGACGTCGGAAGGCTAACACTAACCGAACACAAACAAAAACCCACAACACAGGCAGGAAAACTGGCTGCCTAAGTATGATCCCCAATCAGAGACAACGAGCGACAACTGCCTCTGATTGGGAACCACACCCGGCCAAACATAGAAATACAAACATAGATTATTCACACCCTGACCAAACTAGCTAGAGTTATATAGGCCAGGGCGTGACAGTACCACCCCCCCAAAGGTGGGGACTCTGGCCGCACAAACTTGACTGAATAGGGGAGGGTCCGGGTGGGCTTCCAGCCTCGGTGGCGGCTCCGGCTCCGGAGTGGAGCCGCTGACCGGAGCTGGATCAGGCACCGGTGGAGCGGACTGCTCTGGCTCCAGCGTGGAGCCGCTGACCGGAGCTGGATCAGGCACCGGTGGAGCGGACTGCTCTGGCTCCGGAGTGGAGCCGCTGACCAGTGCCGAACCAGGCACCGGTGGAACGGGCACGGGCCGTGCCGGACTGGCGACGCGCCCCACTGGCTTGGTGCGACGAACAGGAACAGGCCGGGCCGGACTGGCGACGCGCACCACTGGCTTGGTACGAGGAGCAGGAACAGGCCGGGCCGGACTGGCGACGCGCACCACTGGCTTGGTGCGAGGAGCAGGAACAGACTGGGCCGGACTGGCGACGCGCACAACTGGCTTGGTGCGAGGAGCAGGAACAGACCGGGCCGGACTGGCGACGCGCACCACTGGCTTGGTGCGAGGAGCAGGAACAGGCCGGGCCGGACTGGCGACGGGCACCACTGGCTTGGTGCGAGGAGCAGGAACAGGCCGGGCCGGACTGGGAACACGCACCACTGTCTCTCCACCTTTCAGGGCCTCCATCTGCCTTGCCAGATCCTCTCTTATCTCCCGCCAGGTCCATCCTCTCTGCTCCTCCTGGGCATGCTGCTTGGTCCATTGGTGGTGGGTTCTTCTGTCACGATCGTTCATAGACGGGACGGACCAAGACGCAGCGTGAAATGCATCCATGTTTATTGAACTGCATAAACATACAAAAACAACGAAACGTGACGTCGGAAGGCTAACACTAACAAGCCACACTAACCGAACACAAACAAAAACCCACAACACAGGCAGGAAAACTGGCTGCCTAAGTATGATCCCCACTCAGAGACAACGAGCGACAGCTGCCTCTGATTGGGAACCACACCCGGCCAAACATAGAAATACAAACATAGATTATTCACACCCTGACCAAACTAGCTAGAGTTATATAGGCCAGGGCGTGACAGGGGGGAGATATTGTGTTGCAGAACTGGGTTCAAAAAGTATTTAAAATACTTTAGCTGGGCTTGGTTTACACTGGAAATATATATATAAACGCAACATGCAACAATTTCAAAGATTTTACTAAGTTACAGTTCATTTAAGGAAATTGGTTATAAATTCATTAGGCACTAATCTATGGATTTCACATGACTGGGAATACAGTTATGCATCTGTTGGTCACAGATACCTTAAAAAAGGTAGGGGCGTGGATCAGAAAACCAGTCAGTATCTGGTGTGACCACCATTTGCCTCATGCAGCATGACAAATCTCCTTCACATAGAGTTGATCAGGCTGTTGATTGTGGCCTGTGGAATGTTGTCCCACTCCTCTTCAATGGCTGTGTGAAGTTGCTTGATATTGGCAGGAACATGCTGTTGTACAGTTGAAGTCGGATGTTTACATACACTTAGGTTGGAGTCATTAAAACTCATTTTTCAACCACACCACAAATTTCTTGTTAACAAACTATAGTAATTTTTCCAACAATTGTTTACAGACAGATCATTTCACTTATAATTCACTGTATCACAATTCCACTGGGTCAGAAGTTTACATATACTAAGTTGACTGTGCCTTTAAACAGCTTGGAAAATTCCAGAAAATGATATCATGGCATTAGAAACTTCTGATAGGCTAACTGACATCATTTGAGTCAATTGGAGGTGTACCTGTGGATGTATTTCAAGGCCTACCTTCGAACTCAGTGCCACTTTGCTTGACATCATGGGAAAATCAAAAGAAATCAGCCAAGACCTCAGAAAAAGAGTTGTAGACCTCCACAAGTCTGGTTCATCCTTGGGAGCAATTTCCAAACGCCTGAAGGTACCACGTTCATCTGTACAAACAATAGTACACAAGTATAAACACCATAGGACCACGCAGCTGTCATACTGCTCAAGAAGGAGACGCGTTCTGTCTCCTAGAGATTAACATACTTTGGTGCGAAAATTGCAAATCAATCCCAGAACAACAGCAAAGGACCTTGTGAAGATGCTGGAGGAAACAGGTACAAATGTATCTATATCCACAGTAAAATGTGTCCTATATCGACATAACCTGAAAGGCCGCTCAGCAAGGAAGAAGCCACTGCTCCAAAACCGCCAGAAAAAAGCCAGACTATGGTTTGCAACTGCACATAGGGACAAAGATCGTACTTTTTGGAGAAATGTCCTCTGGTCTGATGAAACAAAAATAGAACTGTTGTGCCATAATGACCATCGTTATGTTTGGAGGAAAAAGGGGGATGCTTGCAAGCCGAAGAACACCATCCCAACCATGAAGCACGAGGGTGGCAGCATCATGCTGTGGGGGTGCTTTGCTGCAGGAAGGACTGGTGCACTTCACAAAACAGATGGCATCATGAGGAAGGAAAATTGTGTGGATATATTGAAGCAACATCTCAAGACATCAGTCAGGAAGTTAAAGCTTGGTCGCAAATGGGTCTTCCAAATGGACAGTGACCCCAAGCATACTTCCAAAGTTGTGGCAAAATGGCTTAAGGACAACAAAGTCAAGGTATTGGAGTGCCCATAACAAAGCCCTGACCTCAATCCTATAGAAAATGTGTGGGCAGAACTGAAAAAGCATGTGCGAGCAAGGAGGCCTACAAACCTGATTCTGTTACACCAGCTCTGTCAGGAGGAATGGGCCAAAATACACCCAAATTATTGTGGGAAACTTGTGGAAGGCTACCCGAAACATTTGACCAAAGTTAAACAATTTAAAGGCAACGCTACCAAATACTAATTGAGTGTATGTAATCTTCTGACCTACTGGGAATGTGATGAAAGAAATAAAAGCTGAAATAAATCATTCTCTCTACTATTATTCTGACATTTTACATTCTTAAAATAAAGTGGTGATCCTAACTGACCTAAGACAGGGAATGTTTACTAGGATTAAATGTCAAGAATTGTGAGAAACTGAGTTTAAATGTATTAGGTGTATGTAAACTTCCGACTTCAACTGTACATGTCGATCGATAAAATGCAATTGTGTTTGTTGTCCGTAGCTTATGCCTGCCCATACCATAACCCCACCGACACAATGGGGCACTCTGTTCACAACGTTGAAATCAGAGAACCTGAGGGGGCCGAAACTGTGGACATTTTTTAAACAGATATTAAAAAACACATTTTTCGCTTTGCTTTTCCTTAGGGTGCTTTTTAGTCGTTCAGTTTTTATTGTTATTCTTTCGTTTTTTACCCTCTTTTGTTTGTTTTGTAGTAAAAATGTCAGTTTTTATTTTCCTTGCTTTTATTTGTTTTTTCCTGTGACCACATTGTGTTGCATTCCATGTATGAAATGTGCTGTATAAATAAAGCCTGATTTGATTTGATCAGCAAACCGCTCGCCCACACGACCCCATATGTGTGAATTGCCATCTGTCAGATACAGTTGAAACCGGGATTCATCCATGAAGAGCACACTTCTCCAGCATGCCAGTGGTCATCGAAGATGAGCATTTGCCCACTGAAGTCAGTGAGGACGACAAGCATGCAGATGAGCTTCCCTGAGATGGTTTCTGACAGTTTGTGCAGAAATTATTTGGTTGTTCAAACACACAGTTTCATCAGCTGTCCGGGTGGCTGGTCTCAGACGATCCCGCAGATGAAGAAGCCGAATGTGGAGGTCCTGGGCTGGCGTGGTTACACATGGTCTGCGGATGTGAGGCCTGTTGGACATACTGCCAAACTCTCTAAAACGACATTGCAGGTGGCTTATGGTAGAGAAATTAACATTCCATTCTCTGGCAACAGCTCTGGTGGACATTCCTGCAGTCAGCATGCCAATTGCACGCTCCCTCAAAACTTGAGACGTCTATGGCATTGTGTTGTGTGACAAAATTGTCCCACTGGCTATCCTAAGTTGAATGCACCAATTTGTAAGTCGCTCTGGATAAGAGCGTCTGCTAAATGACTTAAATGTAAATTTAAATGTAGCAGTAAAAATTGAGGAACATAGATTTAGCTACCACTTACCTGTTCATTTCTACTATACATTTGCACTTCTATTCTTATTGGCTATCCTAAGTTGAATGCACCAATTTGTAAGTCGCTCTGGATAAGAGCGTCTGCTAAATGACTTAAATGTAAATTTAAATGTAGCAGTAAAAATTGAGGAACATAGATTTAGCTACCACTTACCTGTTCATTTCTACTATACATTTGCACTTCTATTCTTATTGGCTATCCTAAGTTGAATGCACCAATTTGTAAGTCGCTCTGGATAAGAGCGTCTGCTAAATGACTTAAATGTAAATTTAAATGTAGCAGTAAAATTGAGGAACATAGATTTAGCTACCACTTACCTGTTCATTTCTACTATACATTTGCACTTCTATTCTTATTGGCTATCCTAAGTTGAATGCACCAATTTGTAAGTCGCTCTGGATAAGAGCGTCTGCTAAATGACTTAAATGTAAATTTAAATGTAGCAGTAAAAATTGAGGAACATAGATTTAGCTACCACTTACCTGTTCATTTCTACTATACATTTGCACTTCTATTCTTATTGGCTATCCTAAGTTGAATGCACCAATTTGTAAGTCGCTCTGGATAAGAGCGTCTGCTAAATGACTTAAATGTAAATTTAAATGTAGCAGTAAAAATTGAGGAACATAGATTTAGCTACCACTTACCTGTTCATTTCTACTATACATTTGCACTTCTATTCTTATTGGCTATCCTAAGTTGAATGCACCAATTTGTAAGTCGCTCTGGATAAGAGCGTCTGCTAAATGACTTAAATGTAAATTTAAATGTAGCAGTAAAAATTGAGGAACATAGATTTAGCTACCACTTACCTGTTCATTTCTACTATACATTTGCACTTCTATTCTTAGGTTTGACAATATAGAATCTATACATGGTACCATGTTAGTGAAAGTGTGTTTGAATGTGTTTGCCTTCTTTTAATCAAGTAAAGTTTCATGGAATTGGATGGAGTGCATTTTTTATGAGGCATGTTTACAAGGGTCATGGATTTATATGCAAAGCTGGTCTCTGTTAGAGGTTGGTCCCTGTTGGGTCTTTATCAATATAACCAGAGAGGCAGAGGCGAAGCCAGAGATTTCACTCTCGCCGAAATCTGTCCAAAATAAGACCAATGCGTTCCTATGGGCTTATATTGGACCTAAACTTGTCGCCTGCCTTCCTGCCTTTGGGACAATGACTCCCATTGTTAGGGCAGAGACATGAGCATCTCGTCATTATATACAGATCTCAGATATAACCCACAGGGGATTCCTTCTAAGACCTCTATAGTAGCCTGGTTGCCAGTCTCTGTTTAACTAACATTCCACTCCTTGTACTTTGTGTTATGTGACCAGTCTTCCTCTATAGACCAACAGTATGTCATTGGATTAGATCCTAGTTGAGCTCCAACCTCACAGCAGGCTATGAAAGGAAAGACATCCTATCATGTATGCATCCCTCTCTTCTCTTCTTGTCTCTCTCTCTTCTCTGCTGTGGGGAGGCAAGGGTTAATATGACTAATATAGCTGACTCAGAATCTGTCAGTCATATTACCTTTTCTCTCAGCACCCTTAAATGTATCTCTGATGGAAGGAGAACTTGAGTAAAGAGCAGGAATTAACATTTCTCACCTCACCTCCACTCCACTCAGCTCCACTCAGCTCTCTTCTCCAAGGTCTGTCTATGATGGAACCCTGCTGAATGCACTCCCAGCTCCAAATCATTAGGGAGGTAACATTTCAAAGGAGAGCAATTGAAAATGAGACATTTTCTATGATTCAGACTTACATTATCCAAATGGGCACTTTATTCAAATGGTTGTGACTATTAATTTGTATTATCTCGTAATAATTAAGTTGAATGCTGCCTTTAAGTGATAGTTTCTCTTCATGCGTTTCCCGGGGAAATATTATTATTTTAATGAAGGAAGAAGGCAATAAGGTTGAAAGCTTAGCCAGAATAAAAGGCAGATATGGTAATAAATGGTATTTAGAATAGAGATTTGTACTTTTTACGTTTGTGTGGGTGTCGGTTTATTTTTGTGAATATTTCTCATTATTATGTGTGACCATAAAATGCATTTGTGAAATATTGACTATGTGAGTGTGCGTGCGTGTGTGCATGTCCGCCTGCGTTCGTGTGTGTGTGTGTGTACAGTATGTGTACATAGAGAATAAAGCAACCCAATAATACAAACTAAACTAAACATCCCCCTTAATAATGCAGAGCCAGACTGTGTCGGCACTGCTCTGGAGCTAATTATGATTGTGTCAATTTAATATGGGTCAAGAGCGCCACAATTACAGTGATATTGTGCTCATAGTGTTTGTGCCTCTCCATTTCCACAGATCAGAAGTTATGTTTTGACATCCTACTAATGAGGGCATGGTTTGTCCAAAACAAATCTCTTGTGGATAGACTACGTAAACATCTGACAAAATTACACAAGATTTAGTTCTGGATTAACCGGGATTAGTCCAAACAGCAAGGGTGGTGGTTCAGTGACCCAAGCTTTTATGATGCGTAACTTTGTCCGTGACCTGAACACTTGCGTTATCTCCCCAAGCTAATGCTTCGTCTTTAGTATTTTCCTTGATTATTCCTAATCTGGAGATGTTTCCAGTGTGGTTGGCCAGCATGCCTGCTGTGGTAGTTCCATTCTAAAGGTTTAAACTACCCTCATCCTGTGTATCATTGATCCGTAATGGCTGGGAACAGCCTAGTCTGGTTAATCAATACGTGATACTGAGAGCAGCATCATTATGAATCATTAGCTCAGAACAAACAGAGCTGCATTTTTAACCTCAGTGGAAACACACTGGTTTAAATGGCACCCTGGTCAAAAGTAGTACACTATATAGGGAATAGGGTGCCATTTGGGACTCACAACAGACTATAAATTAATAGGTAGGTAGCATAGAGGTTAGAGCATTGTGCCAGTAACCGAAAGGTCGCTTGTTCGAATGCCTGAGCCGACAAGGTGAAAATTCTGCCGATGTGCCCTTGAGCAAGGCTCTTAACCTTAATTGCTCCAGGGCCGCCGTTGATAATGGCAGACCCTGTCCGTGACCCCACTCTCTGGGATATGCAAAAAAAACACATTTCCAATTCACACCTGTGTATTAATACACACTTGTACATGTGAAAATAGGACAAATACGGTATAAGCACCCACCAAAATAATAATAATAATGATATATGCCATTTAGCAGTCACTTCTTCATGGTGCTTCATCTTGTCCACCAGTCGGCTCTCTCTTAGCAATTCAAACCTGGGGACGAGGTTAGCTCAAGGCAAACCCAAGCAAACTTTTATTTTTGGGAACAATCTCTGGAACTTACCATCTTTACCACCAAAGTTGAGACATACAGTGGGGAAAAAAAGTATTTAGTCAGCCACCAATTGTGCAAGTTCTCCCACTTAAAAAGATGAGAGAGGCCTGTAATTTTCATCATAGGTACACGTCAACTATGACAGACAAATTGAGAAAAAGAAATCCTGAAAATCACATTGTAGGATTTTTTATGAATTTATTTGCAAATTATGGTGGAAAATAAGTATTTGGTCACCTACAAACAAGCAAGATTTCTGGCTCTCACAGACCTGTAACTTCTTCTTTAAGAGGCTCCTCTGTCCTCCACTGCGTTACCTGTATTAATGGCACCTGTTTGAACTTGTTATCAGTATAAAAGACACCTGTCCACAACCTCAAACAGTCACACTCCAAACTCCACTATGGCCAAGACCAAAGAGCTGTCAAAGGACACCAGAAACAAAATTGTAGACCTGCACCAGGCTGGGAAGACTGAATCTGCAATAGGTAAGCAGCTTGGTTTGAAGAAATCAACTGTGGGAGCAATTATTAGGAAATGGAAGACATACAAGACCACTGATAATCTCCCTCGATCTGGGGCTCCATGCAAGATCTCACCCCGTGGGGTCAAAATGATCACAAGAACGGTGAGCAAAAATCCCAGAACCACACGGGGGGACCTAGTTAATGACCTGCAGAGAGCTGGGACCAAAGTAACAAAGCCTACCATCAGTAACACACTACGCCGCCAGGGACTCAAATCCTGCAGTGCCAGACGTGTCCCCCTGCTTAAGCCAGTACATGTCCAGGCCCGTCTGAAGTTTGCTAGAGTGCATTTGGATGATCCAGAAGAGGATTGGGAGAATGTCATATGGTCAGATGAAACCAAAATAGAACTTTTTGGTAAAAACTCAACTCGTCGTGTTTGGAGGACAAAGAATGCTGAGTTGCATCCAAAGAACACCATACCTACTGTGAAGCATGGGGGTGGAAACATCATGCTTTGGGGCTGTTTTTCTGCAAAGGGACCAGGACGACTGATCCGTGTAAAGGAAAGAATGAATGGGGCCATGTATCGTGAGATTTTGAGTGAAAACCTCCTTTCATCAGCAAGGGCATTGAAGATGAAACGTGGCTGGGTCTTTCAGCATGATAATGATCCCAAACACACCGCCCAGGCAACGAAGGAGTGGCTTCGTAAGAAGCATTTCAAGGTCCTGGAGTGGCCTAGCCAGTCTCCAGATCTCAACCCCATATAAAATCTTTGGAGAGAGTTGAAAGTTTGTGTTGCCCAGCGACAGCCCCAAAACATCACCGCTCTAGAGGAGAACTGCACGGAGGAATGGGCCAAAATACCAGCAACAGTGTGTGAAAACCTTGTGAAGACTTACAGAAAACGTTTGACCTGTGTCATTGCCAACAAAGGGTATATAACAAAGTATTGAGAAACTTTTGTTATTGACCAAATACTTCTTTTCCACCATAATTTGCAAATAAATTAATTAAAAATCCTACAATGTGATTTTCTGGAGAAAAAAAATCTCATTTTGTCTGTCATAGTTGACGTGTACCTATGATGATAATTACAGGCCTCTCTCATCTTTTTAAGTGGGAGAACTTGCACAATTGGTGGCTGACTAAATACTTTTTTCCCCCACTGTATTGGTATCACCATAAAGTTACAGAGACATTTAAATGTCTGAGGGACATTATGAATCAAGCTTAGACAAAGGGAGGCATTTGCTCCAGATCTCATCTAACTACTTATTATCTCTTGCTGGATACTTCTGAGGGAGGTTTTCTTTGAGATGAGACTTTGAGATGTCCCAATGTAGAAAATCCAATTCACTTTTTCCTCAACAAAGTTTAGCATTTAATCAGTCAAATTATTCCACTGGGGCTCACATCTTCAGGTGAAGCTAAATGACATCATCCTTCACTCACAAAAGGCTTTTGTGTAATTGATATGCCATAGTGCAGTGGTGGAAAAAGTACTCAATTGTCATACTTGAGTAAAAGTACAAGTAAAAATAAATACTATACATAAGCAAACCAGACGGCACCAAAAAAAAAAAAAACTAAGGTCAGCCAGGGGCACACTCCAACACTTAGACATAATTTATAAACACAGTATTTGTGTTTAGTGAGTCCGCCAGATCATTGGCAGTAGGGATGACAACGCGTTATATTGATAGGTGCGTGAATTTGACCATATTGCTGTCCTGCATGAGCATTTGAAATGTAATGAGTACTTTTTGGTGTCAGGGAAAATGTATGGAGTAAAAAGTACATTATTTTCTTTAGGAATGTAGTGGAGTAAAAGTAGTCAAAAATATAAGTAGTAAAGTAAAATACAGATACCCCCAAAAAACTACTTAAGTAGTATGTCATAGTATTTTTACTTAAGTACTTTACACCACTGCCATAGTGGTAACAGCTAGTTGACACTTTTACGCATCACTGAACGGTAGGATAGACTTCTCTGTCTCCCTCTAGAGGTGAGGGGCTAGGACCTGTCAGCTGCTGACTGATTACTTTACAGTGAATAGTACCAATGTTCAAGCTCTCATAGTTAGACCTCATCATAACTAGGGTTCAGAGTTTTACCTGGGTCACCTGGTCAGGAAAAACTCCTGGCCCCAACTCTCTATTTCTATATTTGTATTTACTGTAATATTTCTTGAGAGGCTAACTCAATCCAGTCATCACTGAGTGTGGCAATTGTTCATTCCAGTCAGTGGCGTTTTGGTGAATAGGCCTAACAGTATAAATGTAAAAATGTAATCACCTTCCCTGTGTCAACCCTCATCTGTTACCAGGCTGTTCATCTACAGAGGTCCATCCTTCAGACCCTCATTAGTGATGTCATCATTACCGCGTTTGCTTTGTTTCTTCATCCATCAAACACATGAAGCAATTACAGCCTTGTGATGCAGATGGGTCCTATTGATATATGTTGTGACAGACACGAGCACTGAAATGAACAGACAAATGATGTATTACCATGCCTGGCTGCTACCTGCTTTGTAAATTAAGCGTCGATCATCACACCTATCAATCAAGGAGGACTAACTGCCTCATCATCCTTCACTTCCCCTCATCCTTAGGTTTCCCTCAATTTTGTGGACTATCACTCAAAAACCATTTATTTCATATGCCTACACCATAGTCTACGGTAGGCCTACACCATTATAGGAAATTGAGAGGAGGCTATAACCATGTAATAATGCAGTAGCATAATTGTAGTAGTCCTAGCTGTGTTTATCCCGTCAATCTTTTATAACTCAAAGAAAGTTCCAAACTCAAATTATGCATAACCTATATTTTATTTGTGCGCATACAATCAATTTGTGCGCATTTAATCATTTGTATGCCTCATGCTTTTTTTCCTTCTGCAATCACAGTGTGACCTACTTGAATTGGCTGTTGGAAGCAAGAGTCAATTCCGGGAAGAAGCAGAGCAGGGCGCAAACCGTGGAGCGCGATTTTGCGCGTGAGCAGAGCAGTCTGTCCGACTCCAAGACAGTCAGAGAAGAGCCGTAAAATTGGAATTATCACAGAGCGGCAACACCAATTCATTCACGCTGGGCTCTTCTCAAATCCGCGGCGTCTTTTCCAACTGTTCTGTCGTGAGTCTCGTCCAGTTGAGTGAGTTATTTTGTTAATTCAGTTCCTTCGACTTAAAACAATCAAAGTCGTTTTCAGTGTTTTGATTCTCCCCTTGATTCTGCTATGCGGGTGTGCAGCAAGTTTACATACTCCATATAGTTCGGAAGTAAAGCACGTGACATTACCTGGGATTGAGTGCACCTGCCCTGGTATAAAGTCAATTACCATGGTAGGACCATTTATACAGAGGACGGAGGCGATTGGAACGTGTATTTCATGTTGACCAATATGCGCTTTCATAACTGATATCGAAATGTGGGGAAGTTCTCTGCGGATGGACACAAGCCGAACACAGCGGGTAGGTGTGATAATCATGAATGGTATTTCAATGTTAGTACAGACACTTTGAAAAATATTTATTCAGCATTTATTACGTAGTAGCCAAAATGTTTCTAAATGCTGGAGTGCGCGGCGCACGTAGGCTAGCCGGCTTTGTCACAAGTAAGACAATGCTCTAATGTCCATCCATATTTAGGCGCGCTAGCCTAATGTTTATTCACGGTGCATGTTGTGTGGAAGAAATTGTGATGCATTTTAAACCATCCCTTACAATTAACTACTTGTCCAACGGTCTCTCTCTCTCTCTCGCTCATATCCCAAAGCACCGTAGGCTATGGCAGCGGGTTCTTTTTTGCAAGATGTGCAAAATCTGACAGAGACAGGTTGAAAGTTGTCTCATATATAAAATTCATCTATATATTATTTCAAATATAGGCTTTTAAACCGGAGTATTGGGTATTTGACCAACTTGGCTCATTGCAAGCATTCTGGATGCCAATAATTGTATAACCCCAAAACAAATGGGGCTATAACTGTATAAAACGCAATAGAAAGGATGTTTCTATTGTAGGCTACTGAATTTTACCCTCTCAGCTAAGCTCTTTCTTGAACCTATCATGGACCCTTATCAGAGGATTCACCATATAGGCTATTTGTTTTTACAGGTGAATAGGCAATACCTGGGAGATTGAGTTCCATGCAAGTCAATGGGTTATACACCCTTTTAAAACAGCACCTACCCTCTTAAAGGGCTCTCCTTTTACTGCCTGTATGAATGATCTATATGTAGGTATATATATTATACACTCCTCCCGCATCTCATTAACTTGTTGATTTGTGGACTGGGGGTCGGGTTAGGGTAGAGGTATAGAGATGTGGACTGGGGGTCGGGTTAGGGTGGAGGTATAGAGATGTGGACTGGGGTTCCGGAGGCTGATACACATGACATTATTCTCCCATTTCTCCTATGTGTTTCCTGGAACCACACAGACAGACCATGTAATACGTGAGGACTTACAGAGAGAGATGATTACCTTCAATACAGATGCTATAGGCGAGATCAACTTTATTTCCCTCAAGGGGGAAATTAGTCTTGGACATCGTAGCTGCACTATCTCTAAACTCTATGAAGGACATGATACAGCCACTATAGACCACCTACATTTCATACATCAAATTATACCAATAGAAAAGCAACCACTGCTCTGTGTGGTTGTGTAAAGATGCAAATGTATGGAAAAATAGAGAGACTTGCGTGTTATTGTTGATGGACTTCTCATACCGGTGCCTGTACAGAAACAAGTGCTCTAATGTGCATCTCAGTGGGCATCAAACAGCCTCTCTAAGTCTTTACCTTGAGGTTATTTATCTGATACTGTACCTTGCATTCTCTCTAAAGCCCTTTGCAAATTAACAAAGTACCACATTTTTTATAACAAACTACCCAACTTTACTAAGATTTAATTCCTTTCTGTTTGAATAGACCATCAAGCTCTTTTTACAGGAGCTGTTTTGTCTTCCTCATGGGGCATGAATCCGTCCCTGAATGGCTACAAACATTATTCTGTCACAATTTCCTATCTTCACGTTATCATACTCCTCTTCATCTTGAAAGTGTATCTCCCATCTACGGCTGTAAGGACGAACCATCCTATGTATGTTGTAGGTTTTTCACACTCACGTTCCCCAGCGTCACATGCAGCTTCACACATGGGCTATATATTGAACAAAAATATAAACACAACATGCAACAATTTCAAAGATGTTACTGAGTTTCAGGTCATATAAGGAAATCAGTCAATTGAAATAAATTCATTAGGCCCTAATCTATGGATTACACATTACTTGGAATACAGATATGCATCTGTTTATCAGAGATACAGTACCTTTAAAAAAAGGTAGGGGTGAGGATCAGAAAACCAGTCACTATCTGGTCTGTGTGACCACCGTGTGACCACCATTTGCCTCATGCAGTGTGACACACCTCCTTCGCATACAGTTGATCAGGCTGTTGATTGTGGCTTGTAGAATGTGGTTCCACTCCTCTTCAATGGCAGTGCGAAATTGGTGGGAACTGGAACATGCTGTCGTACACGTCAATCCAGAGCATCCCAAACATGCTCAATGGGTGACATGTCTGGTGAGTATGCAGGCCATCGAAGAATTTTCAGCTTCCAGGAATTGTACACAGATCCTTGCGATATAGGGCCATGCATTAACATGCTGAAACATGAGGTGATGGCGGCGGATGAATGGCACGACAATGGGCCTCAGGATCTTGTCACGGTATCTCTGTTCATTTAAATTGCCATCAATAAAAGGCAATTGTGTTCGTTTTCCGTAGCTTATGCCTGCCCATACCATAACCCCACCGCCACCATGGGGCACTCTGTTCACAACGTTGACATCAGCAAACCGCTTGCCCACACAACGCCATACACATGGTCTGCGGTTGTGAGGCCGGTTGGACGTACTGCCAAATTCTCTAAAACTACGTTGGCTTATGGTAGAGAAATGAACATTCTGGGATATTTTATTTCATCTCGTGAAACATGGGACCAACACTTTACATGTTGTGTTTATATTTGTGTTCAGTGTAGCTGGCAAGGGACCTTGGCAAAGGTCAGGACTGGAGCTTGGTTGTTTTTTGAGTATTGGTCCACTAGATGGCTCACATCTGATACACGTCACATTTCTAGAATACCTATTTTCAGCTGGTGCAGTTTATAATTGCTTTCATTAATGGTGTGTTCGTAAATTCAATCTGGAGTGCTAAAGTGCGCTCAGAGTGCGCTCTGGGCGTTCGTAAATTCAGAGCATTGTCAGAGCGCACACTGGACGCTCTGGCCGAGGAGTAGGGTTGATCTGAGCGTTCTGACCTCACAACAGCAGTCAAGCACCCACGCTAACTGGCTAACGTTGACTAGCTTGCGAGCTACTTCCAGACACAAATGAGAGAACACCTCACTCTGACCATTTTACTCACCGTACCAGAGCTGGTTATCCAGAGCGTTGGGGACTGTAACTATGCCGCTGGCAACAATTTAATTGCGCTTTTTGGCCGACGTTTATTGACACCGGGCATATTCAACGGGTGTTGAGCGTTCATAAATTCATCAGTTATTCTGCGCTCTGGCACACTCAGACGAGAGTGCTCTGAAATCGGAGTAGATAGCCAGAGTGAATTTACGAACGCACCCTAAAGGGCTGCCTAAATTTGTCACAATTTTCATGCAGCCAAGGAAATGAGTGACAAACCAATTTCTATAACCCCCCGGGGCAAGAGATGGACTTTAGAAAATATGTTTTATAACCTGCAAACTTTTATTTTATTTTGAGTGAATTCATTAGAATGGATTTTTGGTTTTATTGTCAAGTCCGGCCCACTTTCATTACCCGTCTTGAGCTTTCAGAATGTTTATGGTAATGAAAGGTGGATTTGTGAAAGTGGTTAGTGAAGCAGGACTATGCTTCCATGTTTCAGTAGTTCAGTCAAACACACCGGCAGCACTAAGGGAAGAATCAATTCCACAATGTTAGAACAGCTTTCCATGAATGAAAGAGCAGCGCAGCAGCTATGCTCTGTTATCTCTGCAGATAAAAGTTTAGTCCTTCAAATATGGGTATAGGCTTCTTTACATTTTTTTTTTCTTCATTTTTTTACATTTTAGGGCTTCTTCCCCAAACCATCAGAGCACTGTTACAGACACTTTCACAGATTAAGTTGGAAGCCCAAATCACTCTAGTATGGCAGGATATGTATAGTAGACATGTTGCTATGATACAATATCTTACTACAGAGAATACACAGGACACATTTATTAGAAGGATGGTGTAGTTCCTCCAGCGGTCACCACTGGTGAGCACTACCTGAGTGAGGCTACTTATAGCTTGTCATCAGTTCGAAGTCACAGAGGACTAACTTGTGTTTCACATCTCTCAGCAGTCCTGTATGTAGGACCAAGCATTGTACTACCCTCAGATTGATGATCTGCCTAACTAGCAAGACGGCACAAACTGATCTGGGACCAGGCTACTGTCTCAGCATTCATTATTATGCTGACTACTAGTCAAAGGCCCTATATGTATGAATACATGGTCCATCATACAGATGTAGGATCTTAATTTGACCAATGTTGTCGTAGCAAAATAATCCTGCAGCAACAGGATTCTAGCGTTTAGTCCATAATGTTGCTTGATCGATGGTTAGGCTATTAGCTGGACAAAAGTAGGCTACATGAAAAGTGCAATTCTGTTAATATAACCGTGTTAGTGCAAGTTTTCAGTTAATTTACAGTTGAAGTCGGAAGTTTACATACACTTAGGTTGGAGTCATTAAAACTCGTTTTTCAAGCACTCCACAAATGTCTTGTTAACAAACTATAGTTTTTCAAGGCCTAACTTCAAACTCAGTGCCTCTTTGCTTGACATCATGGGAAAATCTAAAGAAATCAGCCAATACCTCTGAAAAAAATTGTAGACCTCCACAAGTCTGGTTCATCCTTGGGAGCAATTTCCAAACGCCTGAAGGTACCACGTTCATCTGTACAAACAATAGTACGCAAGTAAAAACACCATGGGACCATGCAGCCGTCATTGCTAACAAATGTTGTGTACACTGCACAGAATACTTTTATCCACCTGCTTGTATGTTGCAAATCTATTGACATATGCAGGGTTGGGAGTAACTGATTACATGTAGTTACATGTAATCTGATTACAAAAAAACTAATTGTAATCAGTTATGTTACCAGGAACAATATTGTAAGCAGATTACAGATACTTTTGAAAAACTAGAGTATTACTTCTTGGATTACTTTTAAAATCAGAAAGGATGTTTGCAAAAAGATACATTATGACACCTTTCTGTTTCGTCAATGACATTAAATTCAGCATTGAAAAAAGGCGTAAATGTAAGTTTGTTCCACTTGAGCGAGTCTGACCACAAGTCAGAGACCACTATGATGACAGACCAAATGCGTTTGATGGATTGTTTTTCTTCTTCTAGTCAAATGGTGGCTATTTGAAGAATCTCAAATATAAAATATATTGTGATTTGTTTAACACTCTTTTGGTTACTACATGATTCCATATGTGTTATTTCATAGTTTTGATGTCTTCACTATTATTCTGCAATGTAAAAAATAGTAAAAATAAAGAAAAACCCTTGAATGAGTAGGTGTGTCCAAACTTTTGACTGGTAGTGTATGTGAAAATGGTGCGTTTCTATGTTTTGTAGTAAAGAAATGACATCAACCAATTAGTAGGCAATGCCTACTCACAATTGGTCAAATTCACACGATGCTCGCCGATGTCACTTATCTTCCTCTATCTTTTTTACTACAATTTTCACATATGTAGATGTTGGGGTGGTGCTGGAGATGAATATGAAGTTAGAAAAATGGTGAAATTTCCCTTTAAGGGGAAAGTAATCCAAAAGTAACTGAAAGTAATCAGATTACGTTCATGAGTTTGGGTAATCCAAACATTACGTGATTGATTACAATTTTGGACAGGTAACTAACTAGCAACTGTATCGAATTAGAAAGTAACCTACCCTACCCTGGACATATGCACCATAGGACAAACACACTCAATTATCTGCGCTTGACCCTGGATCCATCCCCATTTGTGTGCCCCCTTTTGCCCATTGTAAAATAAAACAAAGAGAATGTGGTAAACCAAGTGGGAATTACAATAGAACACATAAGGCTTCAGCAGAAGATGTGACCTTTTATCTGGAGCTTATTTTCCCCTTGGTTGTCACATCAGTATGTGTGAAAGGAGCGTTACTGAGCCAATCCACCCAGGCACTGGAGCACACTGACACATTTCACTGTGTTTAATCAGCAGGTGATTAATACTCCTGGCTCAACCTTGTTTTTTGGGGGGACTGCAGTTGTCTTTCATGCATAAGCATAACCGCATTGATAGATACAGTATCTCACAAAAGTGAGTACACCCCTCACATTTTTGTAAATATTTGAGTATATCTTTTCATGTGACAATACTGAAGAAATAACACTTTGCTACAATGTAAAGTAGTGTGTGTACAGCTTGTATAACAGTGTAAATTTGCTGTCCCCTCAAAATAACTCAACACACAGCCATTAATGTCTAAACCATTGGCAACAAAAGTGAGTACACCCCTAAGTGAAAATGTCCAAATTGGTCTCAGGTGTGAATGGGGAGCAGGCGTGTTACATTTGGTGTCATCGCTCTCACACTCCCTCATACTGGTCACTGGAAGTTCAACATGGCACCTCATGGCAAAGAACTCTCTGAGGATCTGAAAAAAAGAATTGTTGCTCTACATAAAGATGGCCTGGACTATAAGAAGATTGCCAAGACCCTGAAACTGAGCTGCAGCACGGTGGCCAAGACCATACAGCGGTTTAACACGACCGGTTCCACTCAGAACAGGCCTTGCCATGGTCGACCAAAGAAGTTGAGTGCACGTGCTCAGCGTCATATCCAGAGGTTGTCTTTGGGAAATAGACGTATGAGTGCTGCCAGCATTGCTGCAGAGGTTGAAGGGGTGGGGGGTCAGCCTGTCAATGCTCAGACCATACGCCGCACACTGCATCAAATTGGTCTGCATGGCTGTCGTCCCAGAAGGAAGCCTCTTCTAAAGATGATGCACAAGAAAGCCCGCAAACAGTTTGCTGAAGACAAGCAGACTAAGGACATGGATTACTGGAACCATGTCCTGTGGTCTGATGAGACCAAGATAAACGTATTTGGTTCAGATGGTGTCAAGCGTGTGTGGCGGCAACCAGGTGAGGAGTACAAAGACAAGTGTGTCTTGCCTACAGTCAAGCATGGTGGTGGGAGTGTCATGGTCTGGGGCTGCATGAGTGCTGCTGGCACTGGGGAGCTACAGTTCATTGAGGGAACCATGAATGCCAACATGTACTGTGACATACTGAAGCAGAGCATGATCCCCTCCCTTCGGAGACTGGGCCGCAGGGCAGTATTCCAACATGATAACGACCCCAAACACACCTCCAAGACGACCACTGCCTTGCTAAAGAAGCTGAGGGTAAAGGTGATGGACTGGCCAAGCATGTCTCCAGGCCTAAACCCTATTGAGCATCTGTGGGGCATCCTCAAACGGAAGGTGGAGGAGTGCAAGGTCTCTAACATCCACCAGCTCCGTGATGTCGTCATGGAGGAGTGGAAGAGGACTCCAGTGGCAACCTATGAAGCTCTGGTGAACTCCATGCCCAAGAGGGTTAAGGCAGTACTGGAAAATGATGGTGGCCACACAAAATATTGACACTTTGGGCCCAATTTGGACATTTTCACTTAGGGGTGTACTCACTTTTGTTGCCAGCGGTTTAGACATTAATGGCTGTGTGTTGTGTTATTTTGAGGGGACAGCAAATTTACACTGTTATACAAGCTCACTACTTTACTCACTACTTTACATTGTAGCAAAGTGTCATTTCTTCAGTGTTGTCACATGAAAAAATATACTCAAATATTTACAAAAATGTGAGGGGTGTACTCACTTTTGTGAGATACTGTATATTCTGTCCTGCTATCACCTTGTCTGTCGTTCTCTCTGTTTCTCTCAGTCCATGCACCTCTCTGTCGGTCTGTCTGTATGTACTGTCACAGCAGTAAATTGTATCCAAGGTCAAATCATTCTTGTCTGTTTGAAGTCTTGTCCCTAGCTCGTTAGGTTGTCATCTTTTTTCATTAGGCTAGCAGCTTTCACCACTCTACTTTAGTTTCAGGAGAAAGGACTGAAATGTTTTCACCGATCTGAAGCAACATAATGTAAAATACATCACATTAAATCAATACCTCATGAAAACTCTCTGGAGACTTTGGAGTGCTGTATTATTGGACACAAGATGAGTGATTAGGGCTTGATGAAGGTCATACAGTGCCTTCGGAAAGTATTCAGACCCCTTGACTTTTTTCACATTGTTATGTTACAGCTTTATTCTAAAATTGATTAAATAGTTTTTTCCCCCTCATCAATCTACACACACTACCTCATAATGACAAAGCAAACACAGGTTTTTGTTTGCTAATTTATAAAAAAAACAAAAATGGAAAAATTACATTTACATAAGTATTCAGACCCTTTACTCAGTACTTTGTTGAAGCACCTTTTGCAGCGATTACAACATCGAGTCTTCTTCAGTATTAAGCTACAAGCATGGCACACCTATATTTGGCGAGTTTCTCCCATTCTTCTCTGCAGATCCTCTCAAGCTCTGTCAGGTTGGATGGGGAGCGTCGCTGCAGAGCTATTTTCAGTTCTCTCCAGAGATGTTGGATCGGGTTCAAGTCCGGGTTGGATCGGGTTCGTGGTCACCTCCCTGACCAAGGCTCTTCTCCCCCGATTGCTCAGTTTGGCCGGGCGGCAAGCTCCGGAAGAGTCTTGGTAGTTCCAAACTTCTTCCATTTAAGAATGATGGAGACCACTGTATTCTTGGGGACCTTCAATGCTGCAAAATATTTTGGTGCCGTTCCCCAGATCTGTGCCTCGACACAATCCAGTCTCGGAGCTCTACGGACAATTCCTTCGACCTCATGGCTTGGTTTTTACTCTGACGTGCACTGTCAACTGTGGGACCTTTTATATAGACAGACGTGTGCCTTTCCAAGTCATGTCCAATCAATTTAATTTACCACAGGTGGACTCCAATCAAGTTGTAGAAACATCTCAAGGATGATCAATGAAAACAGGATGCACCTGAGCTCAATTTCGAGTCTCATAGCAAAGGGTCAGAATACTTACATAAATAAGGTATTTCTGTTTTTTGTTTTTAATACATTTGCAAAAAGTTCTAAAAACCTGTTTTCACTTTGTCATGATCGGGTATTGTGTGTAGATTGATGAGGAAATTGTTTTATTTAATCCATTTTAGAATAAGGCTGTAACATAACAAAATGTGGAAAAGGTCAAGGGGTCTGAATACTTTCCGAAGGCGCTGTATATGTACAGTACCAGTCAAAAGTTTGGACACACTTACTCATTCCAGGGTTTTTATTTATTTTTACTATTTTCTACATTAAAGAATAATAGTGAAGACATCAAAACTATGAAATAACACATGGAATCATGACAGCTTTGCACACGCTTGGCATTCTCTCAACCAGCTTCACCTGGAATGCTTTTCCAACAGTCTTGAAGGAGTTCCCACATATGCTGAGCACTTGTTGGCTGCTTTTCCTTCACTCTGCGGTCCGACTCATCCCAAACCATCTCAATTGTGTTGAGGTCGGGGGATTGTAGAGGCCAGGTCATCTGATGTAGCACTCATCACTCTCCTTGATAAAATAGCCCTTACACAGCCTGGAGGTGTGTTGGGTCATTGTCCTGTTGGAAAAACAAATTATAGTCGCGCTAAGCCCAAACCAGATTGCGTATCACTGCAGAATGCTGTGGTAGCCATGCTGGTTAAGTGTGCCTTGAATTCTAGTAAATTACATACAGTGTCACCAGCAAAGCACCCCCACACCATAACATCTCCTCCATGCTTTACGGTGGGAAATACACATGCGTTTACCCACAGAGATCATCCGTTTACCCACACCGCGTCTCACAAAGACAGGGCGGTTGGAACCAAAAATCTAAAATTTGGACTCCAGACCAAAGGACACATTTCCACCGGTCTAATGTCCATTGCTCGTGTTTCTTAGTCCAAGCAAGTCTCTTCTTCTTATTGGTGTCCTTTAGTAGTGGTTTCTTTGCAGCAATTTGACTATGAAGGCCTGATTCACACAGTCTCCTCTGAACAGTTGATGTTGAGATGTGTCTGTTACTTGAACTCTGTGAAGCATTTATTTGGGCTGCAATTTCTGAGGCTGGTAACTAATGAACTTATCCTCTGCAGTAGAGGTAACTCTGGGTCTTCCATTCCTGTGGCGGTCCTCATGAGAGCCAGTTTCATCATAGTTCTTGATGGTTTTTGCGACTGCACTTGAAGAAACTTTCAAAGTTCTTGACATTTTCCGTATTGACTGACCTTCATGTCTTAAAGTAATGATGGACTGTTGTTTCTCTTTGCTGATTTGAGCTGTTCTTGCCATAATATGGACTTGGACTTTTACCAAATAGGGCTATCTTCTGTATACCCCCTACCTTGTCACAACACAACTGATTGGCTTAAACGCATTAAGAAGGAAAGAAATTCCACAAATGAACTTTTAAGAAGGCACACCTATTAATTGAAATTCATTCCAGGTGACTATCTCATGAAGTTGGTTGAGAGAATGCCAAGCGTGTGCAAAGCTGTCATCAAGGCAAAGGGTGGCTATTTGAAGAATCTCAAATATAAAATATATTTTGATTTGTTTAACACTTGTTTGGTTACTACATAATTCCATATGTGTTATTTCATAGTTTTAATGTCTTCACTATTATTCTACAATGTAAAAATAAAGAAAAACCCTGGAATGAGTAGGTGTGTCCAAACTTTTGACTGGTAGTGTATATACACACACACACACACACACACCGAGTATACAAAACATTAAGAACAACTGCTCTTTCCAGGACAGACTGACCAGGTGAATCCAGGTGAAAGCTATGATCCCTTATTGATGTCACTTGTTAAAGCCACTGCAATCAGTGTAGATGAAGGGGAGGAGACGGGTCAACATTTTTTTAACGCCTTGAGACATGGATTGTGTATGTGTGCCATTCAGAGGGTGAATGGGCAAGACAAAATATTTTTGCCTTTGATGGGGTATGGTAGTAGGTGCCAGGTGCACCGGTTAGTGTCAAGAACTGCAACGCTGCTGGGTTTTTTATGCTCAAAGGTTTCTTGTGTGTACCAAGAATGGTCCACCACCCAAAGGACATCCAGCCCACTTAACACGACTGTGGGAAGCATTGGAGTCAACATGGGCCAGCATCCCTGTGGAACACTTTAGACACCTTGTAGAGTCCATGCCCCGACGAATTGAGGCTGTTCTGAGGCCAAAAAGGGGAGGTGCAACTCAATATTAGGAAGGTGTTCCTAATGTTTGGTATACTCTGTGTGTGTGTGTGTGTGTGTGTGTGTATATAAAATGTTGGTCCCATGTTTCATGAGCTGAAATAAAAGATCCCAGTAATGTTCCATAAGCACAAAAGGATAATTTCTCTCAAATTTGTACACAAATTTGTTTACATTCCTGTTAGTGAGCATTTCTCCTTTGCCAAGATAATCCATCCACCTGACAGATGACATATCAAGAAGCTGATTAACAGTATGATCATTACACAGGTGCATCTTGTGCCACTCTAAAATGTGTAGTTTTGTCACACAACACAATGCCACAGATGTCTCAAGCTTTGAGGGAGCATGCTATTGTCATTCTGACTGCAGGAATGTCCACCAGAGCTGTTGCCAGAGAATTGAATGTTAATTTCTCTACCATAAGCCGCCTCCAACGTCATAGAGAATTTGGCAGTACATCCAACTGGCCACACAACCGCAGACCACGTGTAACCACGCTAGCCCAGGATCTCCACATCCGGCCTCTTCACCTGCGGGATCGTCTGAGACCAGCCACCCAGACAGCTGATGAAACTGTGGGTTTTCACAACCGAAATATGTATGCACAAACTGTCAGAAACCATCTCAGGGAAGCTCATGTGCGTGCTCGTTGTCCTCACCAGGGTCTTGACCTGACTGCAGTTCGGCGTCGTAACGGACTTCAGTGGGCAAATGCTCACCTTCGATGGCCTCTGGCATGCTGGAGAAGTGTGCTCTTCACGGATGAATCCCGGTTTCAACTGTAGCGGGCAGATTGCAGACAGCGTGTATGTCGTCGTGTGGGCGAACAGTTTGCTGATGTCAACGTTGTGAACAGAGTGCCCCATGGTGTCAGTGGGGTTATGGTATGGGCAGGTATAAGCTACAGACAATGAACACAATTTAATTTTATCGATGGCAATTTGAATACACAGAGATACCGTGACATTGTCGTGCCATTCATCCGCCGCCATCACCTCATGTTTCAGCATGATCATGTACGGTCCCATGTATCAAGGATCTGTACACAATTCCTGGAAGCTGAAAATGTCCCAGTTCTTCCATGGCCTGCATACTCACCAGACATGTCACCTATTGAGCATGTTTGGGATGCTCTGGATCAATGTGTACGACAGCGTGTTCCAGTTCCCACCAATATCCAGCAATTTCGCTGGATGGAACAACATTCCACAGGCCACAATCAACAGCCTGATCAACTCTATGCGAAGGAGATATATGTCGCGCTGCATGAGGCAAATGGTGGTCAGACCAGATACTGACTGGTTTTCTGATCCACACCCCTACTTTTGTTTTAAAGGTTTCTGTGACCAACAACTGCATCTGTATTCCCAGTCATGTGAAATCCATAGATTAGGGCCTAATGAATTTCTTTCAATTGGCTGATTTCCTTATGAACTGACTCAGTAAAATCGTTGAAATGGTTGCGTTTATATTTTTGTTCAGTGTGCGTGTGTGTGTGTGTGTGTGTGTGTGTGTGTGTAGTTTCCTCTTATTCACCAACAGTCACAATGTGTCCTGTTTTGAGGTTCAGAACATTCTCGTGAATGAAACTGATGAAAGTTTTAGTGTGCTGCTGCATCATGAAGAGGAGTATTGTGGCTGACAGTAGTTCACTGCGATCTAATTTGGCTTTGTATGAATCATTTAACCCTCGCTACGCAGAGCTGCATTCTGTCAGTTTTAAGACTGGAAGGTGCCATTGGAAAGTGCCACATTTTAGAGGTTTGTTTCATCAGCTGAAGCTTACTGATGTAAAAATCTATGTTGCTGCAGAATTAATTGACAGTTTTCTGTTGTCATAGAGAAAGTCAATGGCCCATGAAAGATTCATCACGGGAAGTTTTACCAAGTATATCCAACCTGTTTGTTCTTTTTTTTTGTCGACGTTCCACAGCTAATTGCTCTGTATTTATTGTCATTTAGTGAACCTTGAAAAACAATCCTTTAAAGAGAAGCGCTAATTTAGGGCCTCAGCGATGCATTAACTACCACAACAACTTAACAAATTCCTCTCTCTGCATCGGGGTTCCTGCTGATGACTTGTTGATGACTTGTTGGGGTGTGATGAGAGAGAAAAGAAATGGAGCCTGAAGAGTGACTTGAATCTGGTTCACCCTGAGATTCTGAAGTAATTCGTCCCAATAAACCAGTGGAAGTCAACTTAAAAAATGTCTGAACTTTCTTTCCTTTGCTTTATTTCCATAGAGACCAGCCCTGCTCCTGGATGGGTGACGTCCCAGCCAACCCAGTCGGCCAGTGAAACTCCCCACCCCTCACCTCCCAACCAGGACCTCCTGGGTCCTCCAGAGGAGCAGCAGGAATGTACCAGGAGGTGGCCTTCCTAGCAGGCAGCACGGAGAAAGAGTTCACACCCTTCCACTTCCCCCTGGAGAACCAGCAGGAGGTGGTTACTAAGAAGGGTGTGTTCTTCAAGCGGCAGCGGCTGCTGCGGAGGCCCAACGAGGGGCAGGAGGAGAACGACCTATCAGCCGTCATCAACGTAGGCGGGATCAGGTACCATATCAACAGAATCAAGAGTTGGCGTGTTCAGCTCGATAACCAATAGTCCATAATCAGAAGTCTTTGGGTGCAAGGTTTTAAAGGGATATAAACCGGGCACAGGTCTTGCTGCTGCTAAAGAGCATTATAACTTGAAGAGTATTTCAGTGACTATTGTGCGAAGTAGTTGTGCAGCGTTAACATTGTGTGTTTTCCTCTCCCACCAGGTACCGTATCCCCTGGTCCGTTCTGGAGGAGTTCCCTCTGACGCGGCTGGGCCGGCTGAGGGGCTGCAGCTCATTGGATGAGATCATGGAGGTGTGTGACGACTACGACGACGGGTGCCAGGAGTATTTCTTCGATCGCAGCCCATCTGCGTTCCGCACCATCGTGACGTTCCTGGCGGCAGGGCGGCTGCGGCTGCTAAGGGAGATGTGTGCTCTGTCCTTCCAGGAGGAGCTTGTCTACTGGGGCGTGGAGGACACCAGGCTGGAGTGGTGCTGCCTCCGGAAGCTACGCATCAGACAGGAGGAGCTCAAGGAGCAGCTGAGGATGGAGGAGGAGGAGGCAGAGCTCACCACCACCCTGACCCCCCAGAGCTGTGAGGATGGGCAGGGGCCCCCCGGAGTGGGGGGGGAGGAGGAGGAGAGCCGCATGGCGGGGTGTATGCGCAGGCTCCACGACATGGTGGAGAACCCTCAATCTGGACTACCTGGAAAGATCTTTGCCTGCCTGTCGGTGGTGTTTGTGGCCATCACCACAGTAACGCTCTGCATCAGTACCATGCCCGACCTCAGGGAGGAGGAGGAGAGGGTGAGTTCACTTCCTGTTTACTCCCTACTCACAGGGTTTTACTTCCGGGTCACACTCAGGGGTGGGTTATACATAGGGCCAGGAGTTTGACCTAACCGAGTTACAGACCTGGAAAAACTCTGGCCACATCCATATCTGCATTCTGCTGTTAGTCAGATGATATTTGAGGGACAACCTCCACATGGTGAGTCTTGCCCCTGATAGTAACTTGTGCTCCAAACATAATGCTTTGCATGAAGTTAATTTCATAGCCAATTTTTTTGGTAGCTTTACTTTAGTGCCTTATTGGAAACAGGATGCATGTTTTGGAATATTTTAATTCTGTACAGGCTTCCTTCTTTTCACCCTGTAATTTAGTTTAGTATTGTGGAGTAACTATAATGTTGTTGATCCATCCTCAGTTTTCTCCTGTCACAGCCATTAAACTCTAACTGTTTTAAAGTCACCATTGGCCTCGTGGTGAAATCCCTGAGTGGTGTCCTTCCTCTCTGGCAACTGAGTTAGGAAGGACACCTGTACAGTGGGGAGAACAAGTATTTGATACACTGCCGATTTTGCAGGTTTTCCTACTTACAAAGCATGTAGAGGTCTGTAATTTTTATCATAGGTACACTTCAACTGTGAGAGACGGAATCTAAAACAAAAATCCAGAAAATCACATTGTATGATTTTTAAGTAATGAATTTGCATTTTATTGCATGACATAAGTATTTGATCACCTACCAACCAGTAAGAATTCCGGCTCTCACAGACCTGTTAGTTTTTCTTTAAGAAGCCCTCCTGTTCTCCACTCATTACCCGTATTAACTGCACCTGTTTGAACTCGTTACCTGTATAAAAGACACCTGTCCACACACTCAATCAAACAGACTACAACCTCTCCACAATGGCCAAGACCAGAGAGCTGTGTAAGGACATCAGGGATAAAATTGTAGACCTGCACAAGGCTGGGATGGGCTACAGGACAATAGGCAAGCAGCTTGGTGAGAAGGCAACAACTGTTGGCGCAATTATTAGAAAATGGTAGAAGTTCAAGATGACGGTCAATCACCCTCGGTCTGGGGCTCCATGCAAGATCTCACCTCGTGGGGCATCAATGATCATGAGGAAGGTGAGGGATCAGCCCAGAACTACACGGCAGGACCTGGTCAATGACCTGAAGAGAGCTGGGACCACAGTCTCAAAGAAAACCATTAGTAACACACTACGCCGTCATGGATTAAAATCCTGCAGCGCACGCAAGGTCCCCCTGCTCAAGCCAGCGCATGTCCAGGCCCGTCTGAAGTTTGCCAATGACCATCTGGATGATCATGTGGTCTGATGAGACAAAAATAGAGCTTTTTGGTCTAAACTCCACTCGCCGTGTTTGGAGGAAGAAGAAGGATGAGTACAACCCCAAGAACACCATCCCAACCGTGAAGCATGGAGGTGGAAACATCATTCTTTGGGGATGCTTTTCTGCAAAGGGGACAGGACGACTGCACCGTATTGAGGGGAGGATGGATGGGGCCATGTATCGCGAGATCTTGGCCAACAAACTCCTTCCCTCAGTAAGAGCATTGAAGATGGGTCGTGGCTGGGTCTTCCAGCATGACAACGACCCGAAACACACAGCCAGGGCAACTAAGGAGTGGCTCTGTAAGAAGCATCTCAAGGTCCTGGAGTGGCCTAGCCAGTCTCCAGACCTGAACCCAATAGAACATCTTTGGAGGGAGCTGAAAGTCCGTATTGCCCAGCGACAGCCCCGAAACCTGAAGGATCTGGAGAAGGTCTGTATGGAGGAGTGGGCCAAAATCCCTGCTGCAGTGTGTGCAAACCTGGTCAAGACCTACAGGAAACGTATGATCTCTGTAATTGCAAACAAAGGTTTCTGTACCAAATATTAAGTTCTGCTTTTCTGATGTATCAAATACTTATGTCATGCAATAAAATGCAAATTAATTACTTAAAAATCATACAATGTGATTTTCTGGATTTTTGTTTTAGATTCCGTCTCTCACAGTTGAAGTGTACCTATGATAAAAATTACAGACCTCTACATGCTTTGTAAGTAGGAAAACCTGCAAAATCGGCAGTGTATCAAATACTTGTTCTCCCCACTGTATGTTTGTAGTGACTCTGTGTATTGATACACCATCCAAAGTGTAAATAATAACTTCACCATGCTCAAAGGGATATTCAATGTCTGTTTTTTTCATCTACCAATCAGTGGCCTTCTTTGTGAGGCATTGGAAAACCTCCCAATCTTTGTGGTTGAATCTGTGTTTGAAATTCACTGGACAAGGTGACTTTCATCAATATATTCGGCTCTATTTACTCAGACTCAAAAATGCTAATTTGCATCAAAGTAGACATCATGCAAGACTACAAATCCCTGAAAGCTTCTGCACATCATCTTTAGCTAACACCTTTACTAACAGGTATTGTGTAAAAAAAACATAATTCCACTTTGACATGGTGGTATTGTGTGTGTGTGTGTGTGTGTGTAGGCCAGTGACAAGGGGTCAAGGGGTGTGAATACTTTCTGAAGGCACAGTAGATTAATAATCAGTACATTGAGCCATAGGTTGTCCTCTTGGGGTCCTCGGGGGTCCCATAGGGGTTAGAACTTGGCCAGTGGCCACCTAATGTTACTGCATCAATTCCACTGACAGCTCAAGAGATAAGTAACCATATGAAGTAATTATATCATCTTCTTCTTCTGGGTGTTTCATGTCTAGTAGTTGTGCCTCTGAGACCTCGGTGTTCCTGCTGGAGTGTCTTTGTGGGGCAACACAGTCAACCACCTCAATGACATCAATAAAGCTTTAGAATGATTAAAGAGAACCTCCGCAGGCTTTTCCCGCTTCCAAAGAGACCTCCGCGTCGGGGTGAGAGGGGGTGAGGGGGCTGAATGTATGCTGTATTGTCAAAGTGGAAATCAATCAGAGTACAAGGAGGGTTAGTGAGCTAGCTACAAGGAGGGTTAGCGAGCTACAGTAGCTACAAGAAGGGTTAGCGAGCTACAGTAGCTACAAGGAGGGTTAGCGAGCTACAGTAGCTAAAAGGATGGTTAGCGAGCTAGCTACATGGAGGGTTTGCTACAATATCTACAAAGAGGGTTAGCGAGCTAACTCCCCAAACCAATACCTTCTCTTGGAGCGCTCATCTCCTATTAGCTGAGGTGAGGTTACTGGCTGAGCTTTAAAATAGTAAATACTGTAAGTAACTGAGGGAGAGAAAGGTCAGGCAAGGATATACACAACTGCTGTATTACAATGAGAGAGAGAGAGAGACATGACAAACGGCCAAGAATACTGTACTTGTTGATAGGGAGCAGTATCTATGGAATGTTCTGTCTATTCTCATGTCCATGTTTGGAGGTTAAGGAGGGTTGTCTAGACCCATGTTGTAGGTGTGTAGGTTACGCTATGGGCTGTATTTTTGTATGTGTTAATGTTAAGCAGAGCAATATTGTGACTAAACACTTCAGTGAAATCCAAATCAACTACCTTCATTAGCCAGAGTTAATAACCTGAGCTGTTTGAACATAGTCCACCCACCATCCTCCTCCGTTTGTTTAGCTAATATCCATTAACAGGAGGCTTTGATGGTAATCGGCATAGATCTTCCCACTATGGATGTAAATGAAACAAATTAAATTAAATTCCCAGGACGCTTTCTTTATTGAGGTGTATACTGAACAAAAATATAAACGCAACATGTAAAGTGTTGGTCCCATGTTTCATGAGCTGAAATAAAAGATCCCAGAAATATTCCATACGCACAAAAAGCTTATTTCTCTCATTTTGTGCACAAATTTGTTTACATCCCTGTTAGTGAGCATTTCTCCTTTGCCAAGATAATCCATCCACCTGACAGGTGTGGCATATCAAGAAGCTAATTAAACAGCATGCACATTACACAAGTGCACCTTGTACTGGGGACAATAAAAGGCCACTGTAAAAAGGCCACTGCAGTTTTGTCACACAACACAATGGAACAGATCTCTCAAGTATTGAGGGAGTGTGTAATTGGCATGCTGCCTGCAGAAATGTCCACCAGAGCTGTTGCCAGAGAATGTAATGTTAATTTCTCTACCATAAGCTGCCTCCAACGTCGTTTTAGAGAATTTGGCAGTGCGTCCAACCAGCCTCACAACAGCAGACCACGTATAAACACGCCAGCCCAGGCCTCCCGGGTGGCGCAGTGGTCCAAGGCACTGCATCGCAGTGCTTGAGGCATCACTAAAGATCCGGGTTTGATCCCGGGCTGTGTCGCAGCCGGCCGCGACCGGGAGACCCATGAGGCAGCGCACAATTGGCCCAGCGTCGTCCGGGTTAGGTTAGCGCTCTAGCGACTCCTGTGGCTGGCCGGGCGCATGCACGCTGACACGGTTGCCAGTTGTAGGGTGTTTCCTCCGACACATTGGTGCGGCAAGCTTCCGATGGGACAAGACTGTAACTACCAATTGGATGTCACGAAAAAGGGGTAAAAAGTACCCCCAAAAAAGTCACAATAAAAAATAAACATGCCAGCACAGGACTTCCACATCCGGCTTCTTCACCTGCGGGATCGTCTGAAACCAGCTACCCGGACAGCTGATGAAACTGTGGGTTTGCTTAACCAAATAATTTCTGCACAAACTGTCATAAACCGTCTCAGGGAAGCTCATCTACGTGCTCGTCGTCCTCACCAGGGTCTTGACCTGACTGCAGTTGGGTGTTGTAACAGACTTCAGTGGGCAAATTCTCACCTTCAATGGCCACTGACACGCTGGATAAGTGTGCTCTTCACGGATTAATCCCGGTTTCAACCGTACCGGGCAGATGGCAGACCACTTGAATGGCATTATGTGGGCGAGCGGTTTGCTGATGTCAACGTTGTGAACAGAGTGTCCCACGGTGGCGGTGAGGTTATGGTATGGGCAGGCATAAGCTACGGACAACAAACACAATATAATTGTTGGCAATTTGAATGCACAGAGATACCGTGATGAGATCCTGAGGCCCATTGTCATGCCTTTCATCCGTCGCCATCACCTCGTGTCAGCATGATAATGTACGGCCCCATGTCGCAAGGATCTGTACACCATTCCTGGAAGCTGAAAATATCCCAGTTCTTCCATGGCCTGCATACTCACCAGACATGTCACCCATTGCTCTGGATCGACGTGTACAACAACGTGTTCCCTTTCCAGACAATATCCAGCAACTTTGCACAGCCATTGAAGTGGAGTGGGACAACATTCCACAGGCCACAATCAACAGCCTGACCAACTCTATGCGAAGGAGATGTGTCGCGCTTCATGTGGCAAATGGTGGTCACACCAGATACTGACTGGTTTTCTGATCCACGCCCCTTTTAAGGTACAGTATCTGTGACCAACAGATGCATATTTGTATTCCCAGTCATATGAAATACATAGATTAGGGCCCAATTTATTTATTTAAATTGACTGATTTCCTTATATGAACTGTAACTCAGTAAAATCTTTGAAATTGTTGCGTTTATATTTTTGCTCAGTGTAGATTCAGATGCAGTTTATCATGATGTTATGTTTCAGTTATAGGCTAAACTCATGAACGAACTAGACCAGCAGGATAATAATCGAATACATTTGTAGTCTTACAGTAAGAGTTGGCGTCCTCAAACATGTTAAATGTTACATTCTGTTTAGCTTGTTGTTCCTCCGTCCAGAGGACAGGCTTGTTGATCTGCTCAGAGACATTCTGACAACCCTTGTCTTCCAGACCCAGTTAGACTCTAACCTCCATATCCCTTTGCCTGTGTGCAGTTGTGGATCCATTAAAACAGAAAGAAAGTTGTGGTTTTTGTAAAAGCAAGGTGTTGTTGATGATGGAAAGCACTTAGCTTGTCTGTTCTTATACAGCTCAGTGATTCAGGCCACATAACAGCTGCACGTACACACACGCGCAGAGTTTTATGGGTCTGCTTATTGCCTCTATCTGGATGAATAGAGAAGTGTGTGTGTGTGTCCCCTCAGAGTAGAGTGTCTCTAGTTTGTCCTCAGAGTAGTGTCCTCTGAGTTTGTGTGTCAATTTCAGTCTTTTCACACCTCAATGTCAAAATGGCTTATTTCTCCCCCTGTAAACATATGTGGAAATGTAGGACTTGTTTAATCCGTTTTATTCTCTCTGATAAATACAGTGCATTCGGAAAGTATTCAGACCCCTTGATTTTTTCCACATTTTGTTACGTTACAGCCTTATTCTAAAATGGATTAAATAAATACAAATTCCTCATCAATCTACACATAATACCCCATAATGACAAAGCAAAAACTGCTTTTTAGAAATTTAAGCAAATAAAAAAAAACTAAAAAAAAAACTGATACCTTATTTACTTAAGTATTCAGACCCTTTGCTATGAGACTCTAAATTGAGCTCAGGTGCATCCTGTTTCCATTGATCATCCTTGAGATGTTTCTACAACTTGATTTGAGGCCACCTGCGGTAACTTCAATTGATTGGACATGATTTGGAAAGGCACACACCTGTCAAAACCAAGCCATGAGGTCGAAGGAATTGTCTGTAGAGCTCTGAGACAGAATTGTGTCAAGGTACAGATCTGGGGAAGGGTACCAAAATATTTCTGCAGCATTGAAAGTCCCCAAGAACACAGTGGCCTCCATCATTCTTAAATGGAAGACGCTTGGAACCACCAAGACTCTTCCTAGAGCTGGCCGCCCGGCCAAACTGAGCAATCGGGGGAGAAGGGCCTTGGTCAGGGAGGTGACCAAGAACCCGATGGTCACTCTGACAGAGCTCTAGAGTTCCTCTGTGGAGATGGGAGAACCTTCCAGAAGGACAACCATCTCTGCAGCACTCCACCAATCAGGCCTTTATGGTAGAGTTGCCAGACAGAAGCCACTCCTCAGTAAAAGGCACATGACAGCCCACTTGGTGAAGCATGGTTGTGGCAGCATCATGCTGTGGGGATTTTTCAGTGGCAGGGACTGGGAGACTAGTCAGGATTGAGGGAAAGATGAACGGAGCAAAGTACAGAGAGATCCTTGATGAATACCTGCTCCAGAGAGCTCAGGACCTCAGACTGGGGCAAAGGTTCATCTTCCAACAGGACAATGACCCCAAGCACACAGCCAAGACAACGCAGGAGTGGCTTCGGGAAAAGTCTCTGAATGTCCTTGAGTGGCCCAGCCAGAGCCCGGACTTGAACCCGATCAAACATCTCTCGAGAGACCTGAAAATAGCTGTGCAGCGACGCTCTCCATCCAACCTGACAGAGCTTCAGAGGATCTGCAGAGAAGAATGGGAGAAACTCCCCAAATACAGGTGTGCCAAGCTTGTAGCGTCATACCCAAGAAGACTCTAGGCTGTAATGGCTTCAACAAAGTACTGAGGAAAGGGTCTGAGTACTTATGTAAATGTTTATTTCCATTTTTTATTTGTAATAGATTTGCTAAAATTTCTAAAAACCAGTTTTTGCTTTGTCATTATGGGGTATTGTGTGTTGAAAAAAGTGTTTTTTCCCCACGTTAATCTATTTTAGAATAAGGATGCAATGTAACAAAATGTGGAAAAAGTCAAGGGGTCTGAATACTTTCTGAATGCACTGTAACTGGAGAGATCTCTGACTGATTAATGGAGAGCTTTGCTTTCAGGTTACCATCTTTATGGGTGAAAGAGAATGAGGGAAATCACTTTTAATCTTAAATTGTTCGCATGAGCCTTAAGCCACAGACTCTGGTCAAACTCCTGTTTCTAAAAATGAATTCAAAGACACTGAGCCTAATAAGGCGTTTTTGTATTTAATTTTAAGCAAGTCACAGCCTATATGCCCAATTTATAGACTAATGATTTAATACAACTACATGTTGTTTAAATGCTGAAAGCTTAATGTCCCTACCAGCCTAGTGTGTCGCACTCGCAAATGCTTCAAAATGTATTTCTTTGTAGACTATAGCCTTGAAATAATTTAAATAATATAGCCTATATAATTCATTTGTAGGCTACCTGTTATATCTAGCCTAGTTGTAAAAGAACGGACATCTGCACAGTTTCACATTGAACATCACTCTGTCGTTTAATGACATGTGCCACGCATTCTGACAACCCATTCATCCGTAACGCAGCACACTGTCGTAAACCATAACAACGTACAGTACGACGTACAGCACGTCGTACCATACATAACATTTCCCCCCTTTCCAAAACCAGGGACTGGTACCATATATAAAATGTCCATAGGGCAAGAACCTAGAGTGATACCTGTAAGAAATAAACATTAACCCTTAAACGGATGGACTCTCCAAACTAGCCAGTTCAGTCCATTAACCTGGAGGTTGACTAAGACACCTAACGGAGCCTAAGAATGAAAAGAGGTTAAGTAGTCCCCCAGATAAGCAGGGCGAGTTCGTGCCCGCATAGGCCTTTCTTCCACCGTCACCGCTTGTGGCTCTGGCCCTTGGGGAACCCACAGAGGCTGGGGCTCAGGTGGTAGTGGTGGAGGAGGTCCATCCGGTGGCGTCTCTGGCCTGCATGTCTGTTTTGTGTGCCTTCGTGTTCCTTGAGGGGCAGGGACTTTTCTGAGGCGGCTGGCGTGCCAGCGTGATCCATTGCTCATCATGAATGTGGCGGGCCCCAGTTGTCGACTGACCTGCAAGGGGTCCGACCAGAATGAGGCCATTTTGTTGCACCGCTGAGGCCGTCGGGCTCGGACCCAGTCTGACACTTGAATGATCGACTTCTTCACCCTGTGTGCCTTGTCAAAACGCTGTTTCATTGCTCTTTGGTGCCTGGTCACTGCCTGCTGTTCTTGGGTGCGCCTAGTCGCCGGTTCTGCTACTCTCTGTGTTCTGAGTCTGTCCAGTGGCAGTTCCATCTCACGACCTAGCATGAGGGATGCCGGGGAGACCTGTGTTGTTGTGTGTTTGCTTGCTCTGTAGTGCATTAGCGTTGATTCAAAGCAGTTTGGAACGTGCACCCCTGGACCAGGTGCGCTCTGATGCCGTTCTTCAGCGTTTGGTTGAAGCGTTCCACCCCTCCGTTAGCTTGTGGGTTGTAGTAGGCCGTGCGGATGTGTTTGATTCCCTTGTTGCTGAGATATGAGGAGAACTCGGCAGAGGTTAGCTGGGGCCCATTGTCCGTGGTAAGGGTGAGGGGTAGGCCCCACCTTGTGAACAGGCTGTCTAGGATGTCCACGATGGCCTGTGCTGTGACAGTTCCGACAGGAACCACTTCTGGCCACTTAGAGTGGAGGTCATACACCACCACCAGGAAGCGCTGATGGTGAGGGACTGCGTGTCCATGGATCTCGCCACAGATGTCCAGTTGGATGTGCTCCCAGGGGTGGGACGGCCATGCGAGAGGCTGCAGGGGGTGGGGGCGGACTGTCCTGTTTTCCCACTGAGGAGGCATGCAGCACAATCCCTGACCAGGGCTTCAATATCGTGGTCGATGCCTGGCCACCACACAAGGTCTCGACATCGCTGTTTGACCTTGACTATGCCCAAGTGACCCTCGTGCGCCATGGATAGAACACGCGCACGCAGGCCACTCGGGACCACAGTGCAAAACCCTCGAGAGACACAGACTTCTTCCCAGCAAGAAAGTTCGTGCTTCACTCTGGCGAAAGTCGCCAGCTCTTCCGGCACATGTGCTGGCCATTTAGTGCGTATGTAGGTGCGCAGGGTAGACAGTGTGGGATCCTGTTCCGATGCTTGCTTCAGCTCCTCCAGTGAGACGACTGACTGAAGAGGAGCGTAGAGCATTTGTACAAGCTCTGTTTCGTTGTCGTCTGGCAAGACGGTTGGAGTAGGAGCGTCAAAGGAGCGTGAGAGGAGGTCTGCCACCACGTTATCCCTCCCCGGAGTGAACTTCAGCTGATAGTCATACTGTCTGAGGCGGTCGGCCCATCTGTGCAGCCGAAGTGGCTTGTGGCCAGTTCCTGATGCTGACAGTAGCGTTGTGAGGGACTGGTGGTCGGTTCGGAGTGTGAACAGACGGCCATATAGGTAGAGGTGCCACCTTTCGCACGCCCAGACACAGGCCAGTGCTTCTCGTTCGCCCACAGAGTACCGTTGTTCTGTGGGGCTCAGGGTCCTTGAGGCGAAGGCGACGGGCCTCTCAATGCCATTCTGCAGCTGTGAGAGGACAGCTCCTAGTGCTCCAGCTGAGGCGTCACATGTGACAATGGTGTGGCAGACGGGGTCAAAGTGAGCCAAGACTGGGGCTGTGGTGAGCTGGCTCTTCAGTGAGCGGACCGCGTCTGAGCAGGCTGCCGTCCAGGCCCATGGCTCATCCTTCTTGAGGAGCTGGCGAAGGGGCGCTGTGGTCTGAGAGTAGTGGGGCAGAAACCGGAGGTAGTAAGCTGTCATGCCCAAGAATGAGGCCACCTGAGAGGCTGAGGTCGGTTCCGGGATCCGGTGGACGGCTTCAATGTTCGACATGAGTGGGGCAATGCCTTTGGCCGACAGGCGGAAGCCCACAAACTCGACGGCTGGAGCTGCAAAGGTGCACTTTCCACCGTTCAGGGTCAGGTTGTTCCGCAGTAGAGCACTGAATACTCTGTGGAGTCGATAATCATGGATGTGGAGGTCAGGGCCGTGGACCACGATGTCATCCAGATAGACCGCCACCCCAGGTATTCCAGCGAGGATGGTGCTCATCACCTTCTGGAAGCAGCTGGGGGCGGAGCTAAGTCCAAAAGGCATGCGTGTATATCTGAACACGCCAGCGTGTGTGACAAAGGCTGTGAGGTCTCTGCTAGCTGCATGGAGGGGTACCTGAAGATAACCCTGACGAAGGTCAAGCTTCGTGAAGATCGTGGAGCCATGGAATTGTGCGGTCAGCTCCTCAGCTGTAGGCAAGGGGTACTTATCCGGGACAACGGCCTTGTTCACAGCACGGAGATCCACACAGGTCCGGATTCCACCGGACTTTTTGGTTGCAATGACCAAGTTTGAAATCCAGGGGGCAGCGTTGACTGGCTCAATGATGCCTGCATCCAACTGTGACTGGAGATCTTTTGTGACATCATCACGCAGTGCAAAGGGAATGCGCCGCAGGGGCTGCATGACTGGGGTCACTTCCGGATTCACTAGGGGCCTGTGAGTAAAGGCTGTGAGGCAGCCCAGTCCATCAAACAGAGTCGGCCAGTTCTGTTGCCATGTGCAGGTAACCTGGTAGATAGCTGACCCACTGTCATCTCTCAGTGTGAATCCCAAGCCTGTGAAGAGGTCGAGGCCCAGGAGGTTGGCACCCCGCTTTGCAACATGAAATGTGAATGATGGCAGATGTTTGGTGCCGTAGTGTACTGGGACCTGGAGGGTGCCTACAATGTCTATCTTAGATCTACCGTACCCACACAGGGCAGTGGAGGGCTGTTGGAGTGGTAGGTGACTGAAAAACTTGTAGTAAGTGGCAAGGTTGAGCAACGACACCGCAGCGCCAGTATCCAGCAGCAAAGGCAAACCCACCTCACCCAGCTGCACAGTGCATGTCCTGAATGACACATGGTTGGTGGAGACGGTTCGATTTCCGTGTGTTCATGTTGAGAGTGAGATGAAACGAAGGGCCTGTTCTGGGTGGAGCTAGTAGCAGGGGCAGAACGACACACTTTCGCAAAGTGATTGTATTTTGAACAGTTCTTGCATATTTTCCCACGGGCTGGGCAGTTTGAAGCCCTTGAATTGTGAGAGCTAGCCCCACAGTTGCCACAGCTAGTTCTGTTTGTTTGTCTGTGTGCCTGCTGCACGGGCATGTCGGTGTCTGTGTCCATGCAGCTATCGACGCGGGAGGGCGTGCGCAGCGCGTGATCGTTGTAGTGCGCCTGCTCGGGCTGAAGCTGCTGTGTGAGAATGGCTGGGGGCCGAGTGTATGCTGCAGAGCTGTCTGTTAGCATAGAAGAGCATTCCAACGCCGCTTCAACCTGGAGTGCTATTTTTAATAGCTCCATCTAGTTGTAAATTATCCGATTCCAAAAGCAGTTTCTCCCTTGTCTTTTCACATAACGTCCCTCTATCAACTGATCCCTGATGATCTCGTCCTGAAGTGTCCCGTAGTTACAAGAGCTAGCCAAATCCCTCAGATTAGCCACGTAGCTTTGAATGGACTCACCCGGCCGTTGGTGTCTCTTCCGTAGCCGGTAGCGTCGGAGGAGCACTCGCTCTTTCCCGGCGAAGTGGTTCCGTAAGAGGCTGAATGCAGCAGTGAATGTAGGAGCCGATCCAAGCGCTCTGAAAATCCTCTGTCCCTCTGTACCAAGGCAGTGACGGAGCAGTGCTGTCCTCCGCTTGTCGGAGATTGTAGAAAAGTCCATAGCTTCTAAATAAGTGTTAAAACTATCAAGCCAGTTATTCCACGGGACTGGAGGTTCGCCAGGCACGGCGAGGAATGGTGCTGGCGGTGGTAAACTGAATTCAGCCATCTTCGTCGCCAATGTTATATCTAGCCTAGTTGTAAAAGAACGGACATCTGCACAGTTTCACATTGAACATCACTCTGTCGTTTAATGACATGTGCCACGCATTCTGACAACCCATTCATCCGTAACGCAGCACACTGTCGTAAACCATAACAACGTACAGTACGACGTACAGCACGTCGTACCATACATAACACTACCTGTCTGGCTCTTGACCTATTTAGAGTGTTTTTATGCTGTTTAGTACATTCATGTAACCTATTTGAAATGATGAGCGCTTCTTACAGTCACCTTTTCATTCAAGTCATTCATTTCATTCAAACTTTTCATTCAAATCATATGGTTGGTTTCAATACTTCAAACCAAATGGTAGGTCCAGGTATTTAGAAAAATATATGGATGTTGGTTAAATTGTGATTTTAATGATTGGAGCGGCAGTTTCTTTTCCTGAGCGAGGAGCATTTTTTACTGTTGGAAAGGACATGGAGCGCTGCGCAAGCGCCGGAGCGGTGCGCAATCATCGCTCCATGAGCGATGAACGTGGAGTGTGATTTCCGACTGCTCAACTCCGCTCACATACTCTGCCAGGTGTGTCAGCCCACAGTCTACATATACTACCAGGTGTGTCAGCCCACAGTCTGAAACAGTGTAGAATTTTAGCAACCAGGACATGACAGAGCAATTTCCACTAAATAATACAGCCACAAATTCAGAACAGCTTTCCCATTTTGACAACAGATGTTGCCCCGGTGGGAGAAATCAATAGGCGAATATCACAGCCAATCACAACACTGGCGGGTAAGTAATACTGTGAAACACTATCATTACCGACAGATATACAGTACCAGTCAAAAGTTTGGACACACCTACTCATTCCAGGTTTTTTTTTTATTTATTTATTTATTTTTTACATTTTTTACATTGTAGAATAACAGTGAAGACATAAAAACTATGAAATAACACCTATGGAATCATGTAGTAACCAAAAAAGAGAATGCCAAGAGTGTGCAAAGCTGTCATCAAAGCGAAGGGTGGCTATTTGAAGAATCTCAAATATAAAATATATTTTGATTTGTTTAACACTCTTTTGGTTACTACATGATTCCATATGTGTTATTTCCTAGTTTTGATATCTTCACTATTATTCTACAATGTAAAAAAAATAGTAAAAATAAAGAAAACCCCTTGAATGAGTAGGTGTGTCCAAACTTTTGACTGGTAGTGTATATTATGGACATTTTCTGAAATCACCTGTGTAGCACCTTTAACATCAAAGCATTAAACCACAGCAGCCTTCAGAACCACAAGGAGCAGGGCTCTTCTGTTCATTGAGTGTGAGATAGCTGGCCAATGCCCTCTCACATTGATGAGAAGGAGATAGTCATTTTATAATAAATAGGTTATTTTTATTAAAACTTGCATGACATACCAGCAGTAACCTTCACACACTGAACACCATTCCGCATTAAAAGAAACTGCAGTGCTTGAGGCAGGAGGCCACAGGTGTGTGCAATTATATAACTAGCAAGGCTTGCAAGCAGTCAGCTGACAATTAAAGGGACATCCCACTGGGCAAAAACTGGTTGAATCAACTTTCAATGTAATTTGTCAACGTATTATGACGTGGAATATAAGGGGAAAATACATTGGATTTGAAAAAAGTCTAAACTGTTGTTTTGAGGGTGAGATTTCAACCACATGATTATGTCATCATGGTAACCAAATTTCAACAGAGAAACCTTGTATAAAAATATGTTGAATTTGTAGCTTTAAAACAACGTCAGGTCTTCAACATTATATCCACTATCAGGAAAAATAACAATAGGCTGGGCAGCACCACCTACTGGAGAATTGATCTATCTACGGCTACCCTTTGGTCTCCCATCCAGGGTTTTAACCAAGCCCAGCTATAATATTGCCACTGACTATTACCAACGTGCTATCCTGAGAATGATTGTTGAGAGATCTCCATTTAAAAATGAAATAGATTCACTGTTGCTATCAAAGTCATTCCAAAGGGTAGGTTTAACAGAGCAAATGACATGTGACCATACTTTATCACTCCTATATCATCAATGATGCTATTTAGGCCTATATAGTCATCAACAGCTATTGTTTTAATTCAACCCAGAATTCAACTAAAAATAGACAATAAAATAGACCTAGGGTTTCAAGCTCTGGTTGATTTCAAATTGTATGATATTTAGTCATGTTGAATTGTTTGGTTGTCAACGCAACCAAATATCAACATTAGAAGGAGATGCATCTTCCGCTTGGATAGTTCCATCTGTGCCACTAATTCCAGTTTGTCTAAAAATTAATAATTGATATGTTGGATTCACATCACTATCTCAACCAAAAAGAAAAGTAAAAAAATAGGGCTAAATAAAATATTATTTAAAGTGCATTTAAAGTTTGATTTGATTTAGTCCTATTCTTTAACTTCAACTTTTGGTTGAGATGGAAATGTGAATCACTTTTGAAATACAATAAATAGCCTATTAACTTGTCAAGTTAACAAATGATATGTTGGATTCACGTCTCCAACTCAACCAAAAATAAAAGTTAAAGAATGGGATTAAGCCAGCGGCTCAGATGGAACTATCCAAGCAGTAGATCCATCTCCTTTAAATGTTGATATTTGGTTGCGTTGTCAACCAAACACAATTCAGTATTACTTTTGTAATACGTAAATAGCCTGAAGTTAAGGCTATCTTACAAATTAATGTAACATTCAACCTTAAAATGAGTAACACATCCATGGCCACATTAAGGTTACTGTAACTATACATTTCTTCTTATGGAATCATATAAAGCGTGCATCAAATCAAATCAAATCAAATTGTATTTGTCACATGCGCCGAATACAACAGCTATTACAGTGAAATGCTTACTTACAAGCCCTTAACCAACAATGCAGTTAAAAAAAAAAGTGTTAAGTAAAAAATAGATAAGTAAAAATAAAAAAAGAAGAAAAATAACAAATTATTAAAGAGCAGCAGTAAAATAACAGGAGCGAGGCTATATACAGGGGGTACCGGTACAGAGTCAATGTGTGGGGGCACAGGTTAGTCGAGGTAATTGAGGTAATATGTACATCTGGGTAGTGGTAAAGTGACTATGCATAGATAATAAACAGAGAGCAGCAGCAGCGTAAGGGGGGGGTGGCAGGCGGTGGGGGGGGGCAGGCGGGGGGCAAGGCAACTAGTCCGGGTAGCCATTTGATTAGCTGTTCAGGAGTCTTATTGCTTTGGGGTAAAAAGCCTTTTGGACCTAGACTTGGAGCTTCGGTACCGCTTGCCGTACGGTAGCAGAGAGAACAGTCTATGACTAGGGTGGCTAGAGTCTTTGGCAATTTTTAGGGCCTTCCTCTGACACCGCCTGGTAGCACTGGATGGCAGGAAGCTTGGCCCCAGTGATGTACTGGGCCGTACGCACTACCCTCTGTAGTGCCTTGCGGTCGGAGGCCGAGCAGTTGCCATACCAGGCGGTGAATCAACCAGTCAGGATGCTCTCGATGGTGCAGCTGTAGAACTTTTTGAGGATCTGAGGACCCATGCCAAATCTTTTCAGTCTCCTGAGGGGGAATAGGCTATGTCAAACCCCCTCTTCACGACTGTCTTGGTGTGTTTGGACCATGATAGTTTATTGGTGATGTGGACACCAAGGAACTTGAAGCTCTCAAGCTGCTCCACTATAGCCCTGTCGATGAGAATGGGGGTGTGCTTGGTCCTCCTTTGTTATAAGGGCTGAGGTAAACAAATTGACTAAAGCCATTAAAAGCTGTGTGTGTTATAATAACAGCCAGCTCATCTTTACGCTAAGCCTGTTTGTAAATCATGCCCACTTACACACACCTTGGGGACCAAAGGTCACCCGCCTCCTCCTGTGGTGATTGGCCGTGTTGTTTAGTTAACACGCAACATGGCTGCTACACGCCTGTCTGGAGCTCTGATATGGAGTAGAGTGCTTGCTGAATCTGATTAGTGTGTGTTTTAATGTAATCCACTGTAGCCATGTACAGTGCCTTCAGAAAGTATTCATACCACTTTACTTACAGTATTCTACATCTTGTTGTGTTGCAGCCTGAATTTTTACACATTTATTGAAAATGAAATACATAAATATCTAATTTACATAAGTATTCACACCCCTGAGTCAATACATGTTAGAATCACATTTGGCAGCGATTACAGCTGTGAGTCTTTCTGGGTAAGTCTCTAAGAGCTTTGCACACCTGGATTTGACAATATTTGCACATTCAGTTTATTGAAAATTCTTCAAGCTCTGTCAAGTTGGTTGTTGATCATTGCTAGTCTTACCACGGCCATTTTTCACTCTTTCCGTAGATTTTCAAGCAGATATATAGTACCAGTCAAAACTGTAACTAGGCAACTCAGGAATGTCGTCTTGGTAAGCAACTCCAGTGTAGAATTGGCCTTGTGTTTAAGGTTATTGTCCTGCTGACAGGTGAATTTGTCTCTGTTGGAAATCACACTGAACCAGGTTTTCCTCTAGGATTTAGCCTGTACTTAGCTCTATTCTGTTTCTTTTTATCCCTTGGCGATGACAAGCATACCCATAACATGATGCAGCCACCACCAAGCTTGAAAATATGAAGAGTGTTACTCAGTGATGTGTTGTGTTGGATTTGCCCCAAGCATAACACTTTGTATTCAGGACATAAAGTTAATTTCTTTGCCACATTTTTGCAATTTTACTTTAGTGCCTTATTGCAAACAGGATGCATGTTTTGGAATATTTTTATGTACAGGCTTCTTTCTTTTCACTCTGTCATTTAAGTTAGTATTGTGGAGTAACTACAATGTTGTTAATCCATCCTCAGTTTTCTCATATCACAGCCATTAAACTCTGTAACTGAGCGGTTTCCTTCCTCTCCGGCAACTGTATCTTTGGGTGTATTGATACGCCATCCAAAGTGTAATTATTAACTTCAACATGCTTAAACGAATATTCAATATCTGCTATTTTTATTTATTTTGACCCATCTACCAATAGGTGCCCTTCTTTGCGAGGCATTGGCCTATTGTAAGGCAGGTCCTCACCAGACATCACCGACAACAACGTCGCCTATGGGCACAATCCCACCGTCGCTGGAACAGACAGGACTTGCAAAAAGTGCTCTTCACTGACGAGTCGCGGTTTTGTCTCACCAGGGGTGATGGTCGGATTCGCGTTTATCGTCGAAGGAATGAGCGTTACACCGAGGCCTGTACTCTGGAGTGGGATCGATTTGGAGGTGGAGGGTCCGTCATGGTCTGGGGCGGTGTGTCACAGCATCATCAGACTGAGCTTGTTGTCATTGCAGGCAATCTCAACGCTGTGTTACAGGGAAGACATCCTTCTCCCTCATGTGGTACCCTTCCTGCAGGCTCATCCTGACATGACCCTCCAGCATGACAATGCCACCAGCCATACTGCTCGTTCTGTGCGTGATTTCCTGCAAGACAGGAATGTCAGTGTTCTGCCATGGCCAGCGAAGAGCCCAGATCTCAATCCCATTGAGCACGTCTGGGACCTGTTGGATCGGAGGGTGAGGGCTAGGGCCATTCCCCCCAGAAATGTCCGGGAACTTGCAGGTGCCTTGGTGGAAGAGTGGGGTAACATCTCACAGCAAGAACGGGCAAATCTGGTGCAGTCCATGAGGAGATGCACTGCAGTCCTTAATGCAGCAGTGGCCACACCAGATACTGACTGTTACTTTTGATTTTGACCCCCTCTTTGTTCAGGGACACATTATTCAATGTCTGTTAGTCACATTTGTGGAACTTGTTCAGTTTATGTCTCAGTTGTTGAATCTTGTTATGTTCGTACAAATATTTACACATGTTAAGTTTGCTGAAAATAAACGCAGTTGACAGTGATAGGACGTTTATTTTTGAATGCTTATTTCTGTGCTGCCTTTGCCCTTTAAGCCTTTCAGATACAGCTTTGCTTTGATTAAATTATATTTACTAGAATGATGAGAAGCTAAAAGTCCCCCAGCTCTGTTCTTACACTTTCTCCTCACTACGCTACTTTTGTTTTTCTCCAAGGATACACTGGATTGGTTTTTAAGATGCATATTCTCTTGGTTGTTGTTTTTAAGCACCTCTAGCATCTTATTCACAAGTGATGATTCTCTAACAGGTTAGAGCTCAACTGCTGGTCAAAAACACGTGTTCCCTAATAACATTTAAGGAGTAATTGAGGAGACTATGATGGAACGGAAGGATGCACTGACTAGAGGAAAGTTACTAAAAGTTGGCAAAAGCAATTCAGACATTATTTTATGCTCACTTGTTCCTAAACATGTTGATGAAGCCTGGCTAAGTTCCCCAGAGCGACAGTGCAATGAAAGGAGAGACTGACAGCTTGGCTTCTTTCTTTCATACAAATAAATCATTATAGATGTTTGTACAGTATAAAGCTTTACACATAAACCCCCTCCTCCCCCTCTCCTCCCCCTTCCTCCTCATTCTCTTTCTGGGTCTGTTTTCATAATCACATGTAAATACAGTTATATAATATTTATGGACCCATTTAGAGCAGACGGAAAATGTATTACACTACAGGAAGTAAGGATATTTCAGCATGTCAGAAGTAAATTAAAGTATTTATGATATTTATAATGTAGTCACAGTTGGCTTTAGCTTAGTTCCCGCTGATCCCAGGAAGGAAATTAATTTACTTTAATGAAGTTGTATTAATAACAGTCAGATTGGAGAGAGAGAGGGAGGAAAGAGAAGGAATCAATGTTTTCTCCTCAGCTTCACGTTGCTGTTGACATTGTGGCTGCATGAGTTCTATGGATCTGTCTCATGTCACACTTGTATGACTATTTATTGTGGATGGACACCAGTAATTGATATCTTGAGTACAAAGATTCTGAATGTATGACCAGATATTGCTACCAGGGTGATTTGTCTAAAGGAGTTGACAGTCTACAAACGGAGCCTATAATAATATAAATACATTGTACTGTATAGCCCATCTCAGCCTTGCCAATTAAAGGAAGGGAATAGTGTTTCCTCAGTCAGCGTTCAACATCAATGAATATCTGACATCATCAAAGCCTCTCCTCTCAGCTTTATAAATAATGTAAAGTACTGCTGACAGATTGCCTGTCTATTTTATAATACACAGGAAGAAAAAAACACATATCCCTCTGGCTGTTTGATCAAAGAAACTGGTCTCTTTTCCTTATGATCCCAATCAACTAACAGGGATGTTCAGATGGTTTATGTGCTGCTCCAAAACCCTCTCCAGCTCTCCCTCGAACACTGCTCTGGCACCCTTCCTCTCCTCCACAAATCTCTAACCCCCCCCCCTCCCCTCCCCTGAAGCCCCCGCTGGTGTAGAGGAGTCTCTTGAACTGGTCCTTCGAGCTGGATAGGAACAACTGACTTGTGTGATTAGGAAACAGTTGTGAAGAATGTTTTATAATAGTGAATGTATTGTCCTTTCCTACCAATGTCTTGCATTATAATTGTTGCTCGCCTTAACACTGTTAACCCTTCACTGTGTTCACTCTCTTCCACTGTGAGTTTTTCTTAACACTGTGTTTCCTCTGTCTTCCAGGGTGAGTGTTCTCAGAGGTGCTACAATATCTTTGTCCTGGAGACGGTGTGTGTGGCCTGGTTCTCTCTGGAGTTCCTGCTGCGCTTCATCCAGACGCCTAGTAAGTGTGTCTTCCTGAAGACGCCCCTCAACATTATCGACGTGGTGGCCATCCTGCCCTACTACATCACCCTGATCGTAGACTCTCTGTCTGAGGGAGGGGAGAAGCCCAGCGGCGGGAACAACTACCTGGAGAAGGTGGGCCTGGTGCTGCGGGTACTCCGGGCCCTGAGGATCTTCTACGTGATGCGTCTGGCGCGCCACTCCCTGGGGCTGCAGACCTTAGGCCTGACGGTCCGACGCTGCACCCGCGAGTTTGGCCTGCTCCTCCTCTTCCTGTGCGTTGCCATGGCACTGTTCTCCCCGCTGGTGTTCCTGGCGGAGAGCGAGATGGGCGCCAAGTACGACTTCACCAGCATCCCCGGCACCTACTGGTGGGCGGTGATCTCCATGACAACGGTGGGGTACGGGGACATGGTGCCTCGGAGCATCCCGGGTCAGGTGGTGGCGCTCAGCAGCATCCTCAGTGGGATTCTCCTCATGGCGTTCCCCGTGACCTCTATCTTCCACACGTTCTCTCGATCCTACCTGGAGCTGAAGGAGGAGCAGAACAGAATGCTGAGACAGAAACCAGACTTCCAGGACTCCACCAAGTCTCAGAACAGCGAGGACTCGGCTGAGACGGACAGTTACCATGGCATCACTGAGGTCGCCGCCTCTGCTTTACGCAGGAAGTCCATCGCCATTGCGTCACAGAGGAGGGCCCTGCAGACTCAACACTGAGTGTGTGTGCAACGTGAGGCTGGCGGTGTACAGTGCACTGTGGGAAACTCGTACTAAAGCTTGAGGACTCTAAACAGGGATGGGACGTTTCTCACAAGCTTAAGAAAAAAAGGAGCTCCAACATTTGTGAGCCTCCATAGCTCTGTCCATCAGAGTCTGTTCAATAGAGTTTCTAAGATTTTATAAGACCGCTGCAGAAGTCTTTTTGCTGACATTACTGGTGTAGAGCTGACCACAATATAAAAAGACAAGTTCTCTGTGGTCAAAGGACATTTCACCCAGGAGTATAGAAGCCCTACAACACAGGAGTATAGCCCTACAACACAGCATGGGGAGAAAGCTTCTCTCTCACAAATATTCAGTATGATAAAGCTATTATTTTAGGGGGAAAAATACCTTTGATTAAAATATTATAATTTTGGTATATATTTAGGATAAGAAATATTGCAACAAGATTATTTGACTATATACAACACATTTACAGATTTCAGAATGCTTAGTTTGCTTCTATCTAGACTCAGGATCTGCATATTTTAATAAATGTACGAAAACCATGACCTCGGCTGATGCAATGTATGATTATACACTTTATTAAATTCATTTCAGCATATGATTCTGTCCGGAGGTTTTCCTCCAGTTGCACATCTCCTCTGAATAATAAATTGTTCTGTTTTCAGGCAGGGTTGGCCTTGGCTCCAGACATGTTATATTACATCTAATCAGGGCGCAACTTTGGTTTTAGAAGTGGGGGGGACATAATTATAATTATTTTTTCAGTTGGATAAACACTCCAAACAGCCTACCCGACCGCTCGGGTTATTGTTATTTTCACATATAAAGCTATTAAGTCAGTCTTTTGGAACGTCAGTAGATGAGAAATGTGATTAGTTAAAGGGCAGCTGAACTCTGCATGTTTTTCTGCTGCTCATTATGAAAAACAAGATTTGCATCTTGGGGGTGTGATTGGATGTGTTATGTTCGTTATATCGTACCCACAGTTATTGTTTTGTCCCTCTTGAGTACCGGTAGAAACATTTCGCCCTCAAAATAGTCAGAATATGATAATTCAAGAAATCTGTAATTGTGACGTTTTTGCAGAGGTCTTAGTCACGCAATTTTACATCTCGCTAAGGTGTTTGGTGCAGTACTTCTCAAGTTAAACAATGTGCATGAAAACTAGTAGTGCACTCCAGACAGCATCGAGTCAGCTGCTACTGCGCTCAGTACTGATTTCTAAGAACATGTCTTCAACTTCATCAGCAAGCTGTCAAACTATCGTAAATAAAGCACAAGCTACACGCTGTTTATCAGAGCCCAAAATTACTTCCTAGCTAGCTAAATTCCATCTCTGTGGTTGTCAATGAAGCTAGCTAGTAGCTAGCAGGCACATTGAGCAGGCAGGCCACGTTGGCTAAATCAGCGTAACAAGTCACTGGCGAGTGGCAAAGTACTTCGGTGCCATTTAGTTTTTACAACTTTCTCACTATGTATTACCGGAGTGTGAGTCCGTCTGGCAGAGTTTCATTGCGAATCATGTGACGAAACAGGTCGCGGGAGAAATGGGTTTTGAATTTTGGAATATGGATAAGTGTCGGTAGGGATGCAAGTGCACATCGTCTCAATTCTCATTTTGCCCAAAACAGTGGCAGACTCGAGTGATCACTATCAAACACACCAGCAAGTGGTTACTCTATAAAGGGCTTAGGGGGCAAGTGTAATTAAAATAATACATTGGCGAGGTGGTCTTATGTAAACAAGACCGAGGCGCTGCGTAATGTGGGCAGTTCTGTCTCACTGGCTGTAGGTTCTGCCATACGATTGAATGGAAACGCAATCAGCGCAGCTGTTTCTTCATGCATGACAATTCTCCCTAGCTAGGTGTTACCTAGCCCTTGATCATGACTCCGTTCCATTACATTACACATAAGAGTCATTGGACGAAGGCGTCTTTTGTACAGGGGAGTTTTGTTAAGAGCCCCGATGCTCAATCTGAACATTAAGAGGCGTCCCTTGCGGTACGATTTTGGAAGCATAAGGACCTTATCTTTCATATCAGCAAAAAATAAAAAGGTTAACTTAAAACACACCTTGTTAGGGTTTGTGTTCCCACTCAGCCATATATCTCCATATTACAGCGCTTGTTTACAGAAACAGACGGAAGACGAGGCGATGACCTGTGCTAATTAGCTATCTAGCATGTTCCAAACACCTGTGTGTTAGCGTAACTCGGGAATTGTAGTTTCGTTGGATGGAGGCACTCATAGCTGTATGGATCTGTAACTGCTACAGTAAGTGTCTGTTTTTATTTGAAAGATTCTTTCTCGCTGATGATAGATAAGGGCCATATGTTTCGAAAGCCGTATCGCAAGCAATTATTATTGACGTTTCTAAATGTTAAAACACAGCGTCGGAATTGTAGTTCACATGAGCCAGTCGTGGACGAAGCTGGTGGCTGAAAACTAGGTAGAAGGCAGAATGCCGCCTAGAGTTTTTGAGAGTTAGATGTTACCATCCCTCAAATATCTAATGGATTTAGGAACGTAACAGCTTCCCTATATCTCTGAAATCTCCGTTTTGGTAGATACTGACTTTATGACTAAAACTATGCTATTTACACGTAGTAGTACATTTTTACACTACAATCAATGTTTCTGACTAATATCGATGTAACAAAGGCCATTTTCAACCAGAGAAGTTAGTTGCTGAGTTCAGCTGCCCTTTAGTATGTTGGGTAAATTTGGAAAACAAAAGGTGCATTGGGATTCGAACTGGCGACCTTGTGTGTTTAATCAAAAGTGCATTTAAAATTTGATTTGATGTAGTCCTATTCTATAACTTAGATTTTTGGTTGAGATGGAGAAGTGAATAAAATGTATTAATTTGTAGACAAACTGGAATTAAAGCCAGACTAAATCAGTGGCACAGATGGAACTATCTAAGCAAAATATACATCTCCTTCAAATGTTGATAAATAGCCAATTAACTTGTCGACAAGTTAACAAATGATATGTTGATTCATATCTCCAACTCAACCAAAAATAAATGGGATTAAGCCAGTGGCTCAGATGGAACTATCAAAGCAGTAGATACAGTTGTAGGATCTTAATTTGAGCCAGTTTGCTACAGCAGGAAAATTATAATCCTGCAGCAACAGGAATGGATTTATGTGGATTACGATTAATGGAAATGTTTGTAGGGGTTGATACATTTTCCTAAGTGAAAATCAAAGCCTAGATTCATTTAGATCAAGTGTTAACCGGCGATAGCTGACACCCGCATAGCAGATGCTTTGTTGGAGGTGGAACTGCGTTGGGAGCCGTCAAATCAGTGAGCAGCTGCTCTTGCAATCATTCTGACAAGAATCAACGAGTTGTGCTTTCGGAAATGCCGTTCTGCGCCGTTATTTGCCTGTTTGTAGCCCGCCTGTTAGCTTGCACGATTCTTGCCATTCTCCTTCGACCTCTCATCAATGCGCTGTTTTCGCCCAAAGGACTGCAGCTGACTGGATGTTTTTTCTTTGTCGCACCATTCTCGGTAAACCCTAGACACTCTCGTGCGTGAAAAGCCCAGGAGGCCGGCATTTCCTGAGATACTGGAACCGGCGCGCCTGGCACCGACGATCATACCACACTCAAAGTCGCTTAGATCACTTGTTTTGCCCATTCTAATGTTAAATCAAACATTTACTGAATGCCTGTCTGCCTGCTTTATATAGCAAGCCACGGCCACATGACTCACTGTCTGTAGGAGCGAACCATTTTCGTGAACGGGGTGGTGTACCTAATACAACTGGCCATTGAGTGTATTTATCCTGTCTTGAATGAAAAGGTCATATTTTGCAATCTCCCAAAATAAATGCGATCTCCGATGAGAGACAGGCTCTCCTCCATCTTGCGTTACAAACACTACACTTGTCCATTCAGTAGTGGGGCAAGACTCTGTGAAGATGACATACTGCGCAATGCTCGAGTTCCCGACTTGGAAGACATTTTTTCCCAGTCTAAGCTCTTCTGTTAATGTGACTCCATGACGCCAATGGCAATGTCTGCTTTAGGTATAATGCCAGGAGCCGCTTGTGGATTTGACAGTTTTAACAGTTCCACCTCTGACACCGCTATGCAGGTCAGCTAAAGTGGATCAGATTGAATAGAGCTCCATGTCTGAAATTTCAAAGTGGAAATTACAAACTTCAGAAGTCTTTTTAAATCTCAAATACACTACAAGTTTAAAATGTCCTGCGACAGGGTGATCAAATGAAGATCCAACATCTAAGTCATCGCAGGTCTGTGGAGAGCTTCACAATTGCTGTAATAATCTACACAGAATCTCAAATGGCATTGATCACTTGCACCATGTACTTTTAATGTAATCTCAACTGCAATCCAGTTCATTTGGTTCTGCTATTAGATGAAGCACAGACATCACATTAATATGTTGTATAAATAAATAGAATATCACATTGTATTCCCATTTGTACTTTGGTTGTGCTTTTAGATGGTTGAAAGCGCAGCGATAACACATTGGAAATTCAACTAACTTTTGGCTGTCTTTTTGAATTGTAAATACGAGTTGGGTGCATTTACATTTGAATACCATCAAACATGGAGGACATTAGAAGGCTTGTGATTGTGTTGCTCTTTTTTGCCCATAAAAAGTATATCCAGAGCTGTTGACTTTCTAAATTTCCCTGGACTAGTTCTGCTGCGGCTGGCCGGCACATTCCTGTTTGTTTAGAATATGCTTTACATAAAGCATTTTGACTAATGTTGGTATAGTGTGGTCAACACAGTGCTTGTTGTGAAGACACAGCGAAGGAGCATTACCATGTACGTGTTGCTGATAGCTGTGGAGGCCACATGCCTGAAGCCCAAACATGGACCGTGGTTGGTGAGCCAGTAGTTCCTCTGACATAAGATGCTAACCAGGTCTCCATTGTTGATGGAATAGTATCAGGACAGTGCTGATAGGCCGGCGTCAGAAATGGTACCCTATTCCCTATATTGCACACTACTTTTTCCCAGGGCTCTAGTCCAAATTAGTGTACCATTTAGGGAATAGGGTGCCATTTTAGATACAGCCTTCACACGAACATCACCAGCATAATACATTTACACAAAAAACAGTAGAATACACATTTTTATGTTGGCCTTTAATGACAGCGCTTTCATGAATATTGGCTTTTTAACATTATTACCCCATATTGGCTAACAGTATAAAAGACAAACCATAGTGAGGTTGATTTACAGTGCATCCGGAAAATATTCAGACCCCTTCCCCTTTTTGTTATGTTACAGCCTTATTCTAAAATGGATTAAATAAATGTTTTTCCTAATTTAATACACACAATACCCAATAATGACGAAAACAGGTTTCAGAAATGTATTCAAAATAAAAAACAGATACCTTATTTACATAAATATTCAGACCCTTTGCTATGAAACTCAAAATTGAGCTCCGTTGCATCCTGTTCCAATTTATCGATCTTGAGATGTTTCTACAACTTGAGTCCACCTGTGGTAAATTCAATTGATTTGGAAAGGCACACACCTGTCTATATAAAATGTCACACAGTTGACAGTGCATGTCAGAGAAAAACCAAGCCATGAGGTTGAAGGAATTGTCTGTATAGCGCCGAGACAGGATTGTGTCGAGGCACAGATCTGGGGAAGGGTACCAAAAAATGTCTGCAGCATTGAAGGTCCCCAAGTGGCCTCCATCATTCTTAAATGGAAGAAGTTTGGAACCACCAAGACTCTTCCTAGAGCTGGCCGCCCGGCCAAACTGAGCAATCGGGGGAGAAGGGCCTTGGTCAGGGAGGTGACCAAGAACCCGATGGTCACTCTGACAGATCCCCAGAGTTCCTTTGTGGAGATGGTTGTCCTTCTGGAAGGTTCTCCCATCTATGCAGCACTCCACCAATCAGGCCTTTATGGTAGAGTGGCCAGACGGAAGCCACTAGTCAGTAAGTAAAAGGCACACGACAGCCGCTTGGAGTTTGCCAAAAGGCACCTAAAGCACTTTCAGATCATGAGAAACAACATTCTCTGGTCTGATGAAACCAAGATTGAACGATTTGGCCTGAATGCCAAGCGTCATGTCTGGAGGAAACCTGGCACCATCCCTACAGTGAAGCATGGTGGTAGCATCATGCTGTGGGGATGTTTTTCAGCGGCAGGGACTGGGAGACTAGTCAGGATCGAGGGAAAGATGAACGTAGCAAAGTACAGAGAGATCCTTGATGAAAACCTGCTCCAGAGCGCTCAGGACCTCAGACTGGGGCGCAGGTTCACCTTCCAACAGGACAATGACCCTAAGCACACAGCCAAGACATCGCAGGAGTGGCTTCGGGACAAGTCTCTGAATGTCCTTGAGTGGCCCAGCCAGAGCCCGGACTTGAACCTGATCGAACATCTCTGGAGATACCTGAAAATAGCTGTGCAGCGACGATCCCCATCCAACCTGACTTCAGAGGATCTGCAGAGAAGAATGGGAGAAACTCCCCAAATACAGGTGTGCCAAGCTTGTAGCGTCATATCCAAGAAGACGTAATCGCTGCCAAAGGTGTTTCAACAATGTACTGAGTAAAGGACCTGAATACTTATGTAAATATGATATTTCCGTTTTTTATTTGTAATAAATTTGCTAACATTTCTAAAAACCTGTTTTTGCTTTGTCATTATGGGGTATTGTGTCTAGATTGAGGGGAAAAAACAATTTAATCCAATTAAGAATAAGGCTGTAACGTAACAAAATGTGGAAAAAGTCAAGGGATCTGAATACTGTCGAATGCACTGTAAATGTGTCTTGACGAAGAACTGCCAATTCTATAGAACTGGCCATTCCATGGGGGGGGGATATTGTAATGTACTGTGTACAAAAACAACAAAACGGACATATAACGTTGTAAAAAAAAAATGTCATAAAATATATACATTTTTTCATAACACAAAAGGTTTGATAACCATACAAAAAATATATATTTTTGGTACATAAACTGAGGCTGTGATTCAGTACAAGGTGCCTTACAAAGCAGTGCACTGGACAGCCGATAATGCGCCTTTTTAAAAGGCAATTTCCCAGCCTTCACAGGGATAGCATTCATGGGATGCACTGCGAATGTCGGCTTAAGTGTAAATTGCCTTTTAAAGGGACATTGTCGGCTGTCCAGTGTGCTGCTCTATAACGCGCCTTTGCTTGAATCCTGACCTAAAACTAGTAAAACATTTAGGATTGGTATTGTTTGATCAGCGTCTACATGAACAGAGGAAAAGTTTGGCAGTTATACCCATTAACTAATACTGAATAACCACTAAAGTAATACAACTTAACATCAGAAACATATGGAACAGTAAGAGGGGTTTGTGGTCATTTTGGCCCTGTTGATAAGACGCAACCAGAGGTCTCTAGGTGCACAATTACAACAACTGTCACCATTTGACATGCACTGCCATCATCATCGTAACAAAGAGCTTGATAAAGGGCAAGTGTACAAGGTTTGTGATTATATAGACATTTCAGGATTATAAAAAGATAGCATAACAAAACAAATATTCATCATCAGTGATTAAAATAAAGTTTACCATCTAGAGTATCCAGCGTAAAACTCAATTTGCGTCTGAAATGGCACCCTATTCCCTATACAGTGCACTACTTGGTCAAAGTAGTGCAGTAAACAAGGAATAGGATGCTATGATAAACAAGGAATAGGATACCATTTTGGACGCAACCACCAACTACGTTTTAGCCAGCAGTCCAGAGTTGAGTATAACAGCTGTAGTGCTGGTATAGTCTTGGTTACACCCAGAGAGATTCTACTAACCATATGGTCACACACACCAAGAGGTAGAGTCTGGACACACCTACTGCTTGGCTAGAACAAAACCCTGCACCCACACCAGCCCTCGGCAGGGTAAAATCTACCCACCCCCGACCGATTCCTGATTCAGTCACTGTTCCCACGTCTCCACCCAAAGCAGACATCTAAAACATTTAACAGCTGAAGGAAAACAATATTCATACAAATTAAAAAAGGTCCCATTTAAACAAATGAAAGGTTTCTTGAGGTGCTTGAGGCTGAGAGGAGCAGGGAGGGGAGGAGACTAAAGATGAGGTGTCCACAGACCAGCAAACAGTCCTCAGAAGTCTTGTTTATACCTGGCACTAACATGCATCCTTTGTCCTGATTGTGCCCACATTTTCAGAAATACTGTATGTCTACACATGAGATAGATATATATATATATATATATATGTATGTGTGTGTATGTGTCTTTTAATCATCTACACCAGTCTGAAAATGTGGGAACAATCAGAATGTGGACAAGATCAGGACAAAGGATTCATGTTAGAACCAGGTATAAACGGTGCTAGAGACAGAAGCTTTATACTTAAATGTCCTTCCTGATGTGTTGTTGTTTTCATTTACCATTAAAAAAACAACATAACATAACAGAAAGGCCTTCCAGTTCCCTGGCCTACCAACGTGGTTGCTACTCATTGAAATAATTGAAAACAGTAACATAAACGTAATATAGATTTGTTTCACACAATTTCCTCAAGTTGAGACCTACCTACCTCCCTCCCTCCGCTGACTCCCTTACTGTCTGTAATACAAGCAATATAGAGTGGTCCACTGAACCACTGAGTCTTTAACCTTTTCCTAAGAGTCATCTGAAGGAAACATGTTGGGCTCCCAGGAACCAGGCCTCTGGCCCAGACAGGCTTTTCATTTTTGGTAAAATTGCTGTTTTCAATTGCTTCCAGTTCAATTTATCTTGGGAATTTTCCAACAAGCAGCAGCAGCAGAAGGTCTTCCAACCAGAACAGAAGAGGCCTGAGTGATCAGACAGACCAGACCAGTGGAGAACTGACCAGCATCAATCCACTGAGACAGAACAAAAAGCTATCTAAATTAAATGTAGATTCTAAATTCCCCAAAAAGTATTATTTCATTGTACATTGAGTGAGGTTTCTGTTAGTTACTTTTATGATGGGTTGTACATTGTTACCACTGGCTGGGTAACCAGCCCTTTGTGAAAGTCTTAAGGTTTTTCATGCAACAATCATCAGGTCTATGGACAGGAAAGCTGGTCCACATGTCCTTGAGTGTCCATCCATACACATACACCGTGCATATGATTGCAACGTAGATTGATGTATGTTCATAAGATTTTGTATGTATGCTCAGGAATATTCGTATACAGGGATATATTCTTAGGGATATAGTTGTATAACCATCTGCACAACATACACACATATAACTGGAGGTCCCATCCATTTTGAAATGAAATGTAACAAGTTTATTCAGCAGAATTCTTCAGGCAAAGTTACACTGTGTGCACTCATGACCGATTGATAACTATGTGTGTGTTAGGGGTCTCAGAGTGCCTTGGTGCTGGTTGTGTGGGACACGGTGTGTGAGACGGGTTTCTGCGGGTAGCGGCTGTAGTAGTACACCTGGAAGAGGATGGCAATGTCCACTCCCACCTGCAGCAGACCACAGGTCCAGAACTGGACAGGAGCCTCGGTCAGCAGGAAGTAACCCGTCTTAAAGGTGTCCCCACTCGTCCACATCATCACCATCTTTATACTGCAGGGAGCGAGGGAGGAGAAAGAAGAGAGGGGGAGATAAACATAATTGTTGCTGTGTCCAAAATGTCTTGCTTACAACTTACTAAAAACGACATACCGTGTACTAATCATACTACACACTTCATTACGTACTATTTAGTATAAATGCATGCAGTAAGCAACAAATTAACATATTAGGCTCACCCATAGTGAGAATGCGTTACCTAATGCGCAATTGCGCCATTAGTTCGTTTTGCTACAGCCTGTCCTCTTATCTAGTTATCAGCTGATTATCAGCTGTTGTAAAACACACGTGGGTCTGACACACGTGGGTTTTTTCTTCCTTAAGTGTGCAGTGATTTCTACCAGATGAAAAGTCGAAATGAGTATGACATCCTGGCATTTAAAGCATACTACATTTTCAAAATGTCACACACTATAAAACGTTATATTTCCGCATACCCAAAAAGCGTACTATTTAGAACGTAAGTACAGGTATTCGGACACAGCCTTAATCCTGACAGAAAGAGACATTAGGAAATCATGGGAAAAGATTAACGCAATAACAGACCAAACACATACAGTTTCAGGTGGGGATACTGACCCTCTATTTCCAAAACAAACTTTTAAAAGGAAGTTACCACCTCAACTCTTCTGACTTTAGAACTTCTCTCAGTGAGGTTCTTCAATACAAAGTCATGGTGCAGTGAGTCCACCCACCTGCTGCAGCTCTTCTCCCTCCTCTCAGGGAGCTGCTTAGACTGACTTCTCAGGAAGTCAGAGTAAATAAAAGCTACTGAGGAAGAACTACTCTATGGTTTGTGATGGGAGTGTTCTTTTAGGGCAGGGCTCTCCAACCCTGTTCCTGGAGCGCTATCCTCCTGTAGGTTTTCGCTCCAACCCCAGTTGTAACCAACTGATTCAGTTTGTCAACCAGCTAAATATTAGAATCACGTGCACTAGATTAGGGTTGGAGCGAAAACCTACAGGACGGTAGCTCTCCGGGAACAGTGTTGGAGAGCCCTACTTTAGGGTGAGATGTGGCCCCTCCTCTCGGTATCACTGAGCAGATAGGGAAGTAAAACACTAACAGTGACAGTAGAAGGGCAGTACAGCAGGAGGCCTCTAGGCATGTTGTCTACTGTACAAACAGTTTTGAAAACCCACTTATTTTTAGATGACGAAAACAGTGTTGCTTATTATAATGGGTAAATGTAAAGTTTCATGGCAAGCTGAGTTCCCAGGATCTCTGCTCCACTCCGGGTTAGTTTTGTGTGAGTGTTGGTGATTATGGATAAAGCACAATAGACTGACCGTCTCCCCAGCTACTCCTCTTCCACCCTCTCTCCTCTTTGTTTTTCTCTCCAGGCTTTGTACTGAAGCCAAGGACGGAAGGTAAACGCTGACAAAGGAAGGTCTGAGGCACAAACACAGTTAGCTAACAGCATTCAGCCTTCAGAAGTGTTTCCAATAACTGCCTACCACAACAACACTCCCTTCTGAGAGCTATCTGCTGGTCTTAATACAACCTGCCTTTTGTCGTGTTGTGACATTTTGGAGTAGGGACCTCTGCTCTGAGTGCCAGAGCCAAATCTGACATGTCAGCACTTTCCATTACTGTGTAGACCACAGGAGTTTTCATAATCAACGGCTAGAACGCTAATCTGACTATTAACGCATGAATTTAAAGGGTGAGGCCTAATCTAATTGGTGTAAAGGGAAGACCTGTGTAGGGTTTTGTATGGTTGTGGTGTACGTTTAAAATTAAAAATAATTATTCAGACAAAACATTTCTAGGCGTTACATCATGGTATGCATTAGTAGGCCTAATAAATTCATCCAATACACATCCTATGAATACTATACAGTATCTGTGAGAATACAATGATTGGGTCATAACCATAACCATACATTAATGTCTAATATTGACTAGGCTTGGGCGGTATACTGTGTATACCGGGGTACTTGGAAAAATCCACGGGATGGTTTTTCAATACTGTCGATACCATTTCTTTGAAGTTTTTTTTATATATTTGAATATGTGTAGCTACTTTAAGTAAATACCTGCAGTCAACTTGTGGAATACGTTAGGAGTTAAAGAACATTGCGTTCCTTATTTAAAATCGGTCACATTATGAAGCTTACGGTAGTCCCCAGTCATGTGGTGTTTGTTTACAAGCACACAACGACGAGAGTGAAAAAGTAGAGGAGGGTGGATCAAGGGTGAGGGATTCTGAGAGGATACATGTGAATAGTAGATCTGTGCCAGAACAAAGGGAAAGGCCAATAAGTGATATACACTATATATACAAAAGTATGTGGATATCCCTTCAAATTAGTGGATTCGGCTATTTCAGCCACACCCGTTGCTGACCGGTGTATAAAATCAAGCACACAGCCATGTAATCTCCATAGACAAACATTGGCAGAAGAATGGCCTTGCTGAAGAGCTCAGTGACTTAACGTGGCACCATCATAGGATGCCACCTTTCCAACAAGTCAGTTTGTGAAATGTCTGCCCTGCTAGAGCTTCCCCGGTCAATTGTAAGTGCACAAAAACATCCTGTGGCGTACTGCATTAGCATCGAACAGCCCCCGCGATATGCAACTTTTCAGGGAAGTCAGGAACCAATATACACAATCAGTTAGGAAAGCAAAGGCTAGCTTTTTCAAACAGAAATTTGCATCCTGTAGCACTAACTCCAAAAAGTTTTGGGACACTGTAAAGTCCATGGAAAATAAGAGCACCTCCTCCCAATTGCCCACTGCACTGAGGCTAGGAAACACTGTCACCACCGATAAATCTACAATAATCGAGAATTTCAACAAGCATTTTGCTACGGCAGGCCATGCTTTCCACCTGGCTACCCCTACCCCGGCCACCAGCTCTGCACCCTCCGCTGCAACTTGCCCATGCCCCCCCCGCTTCTACTTCACCCAAATTCAGACAGCTGATGTTCTGAAAGAGCTGAAAAATCTGGACCCCTACAAATCAGCTGGGCTAGACAATCTGGACCCTTATTTCTAAAATTAGCCGCCGAAATTGTCGCAACCCCTATTACTAGCCTGTTCAACCTCTTTTTCGTAACGTCTGAGATCCCCAGAGATTGGAAAGCTGCCGCGGTCATCCCCCTCTTCAAAGGGGGTGACACTCTAGATCCAAACTGTTACAGACCTATATCCATCCTGCCCTGCCTTTCGAAAGTATTTGAAAGCCAAGTTAACAAACAGATCACCGACCATTTCGAATCCCACCGTACCTTCTCCGCTATGCAATCCGGTTTCCGAGCTGGTCATGGGTGCACCTCAGCCACGCTCAAGGTCCTAAACAATATTAGAACCGCGATCGATAAAAGACAGTACTGCGCAGCCGTCTTCATCGACCTGGCCAAGGCTTTCGACTCTGTCAACCACCGCATTCTTATTGGCAGACTAAATAGCCTTGGTTTCTCTAATGACTGCCTCACCTGGTTCACCAACTACTTCTCAGATAGAGTTCAATGTGTCAAATCGGAGGGTCTGTTGTCTGGACCTCTGGCTGTCTCTATGGAGGTGCCACAGGGTTCAATTCTCGGGCCGACTCTATTCTCTGTGTATATCAATGATGTCGCTCTTGCTGCTGGTGACGCTCGGATCCACCTCTATGCGGACGACCCCATTTTGTATACACCTGGCCCTTCATTGGACACTGTGTTAACAAACCTCCAAACGAGCTTCAACGCCATACAATACTCCTTCCGTAGCCTCCAACTGCTCTTAAACACTAGTAAAACTAAAAGCATGCTCTTCAACCGAACGCTGCTTGCACCCGCCCACCCGACTAGAATCACTACTCTCAGCGGGTCTGACCTAGAGTATGTGGACAACTACAAATACCTAGGTGTCTGGTTAGACTGTAAACTCTCCTTCCAGACTCACATTAAGCATCTCCAATCAAAAGTTAGATCTAGAATCAGCTTCCTATTTCACAAACAAAGCCTCCTTCACTCATGCTGCCAAACATGCCCTCGTAAAACTGACTATCCTACCGATCCTTGACTTCGGCGATGTCATTTACAAAATAGCCTCCAACACTCTACTCAGCAAATTGGATGTAGTCTATCACAGTGCCATCCATTTTGTCACCAAAGCCCCATATACTACCCACCATTGTGACCTGTACGCTCTTGTTGGCTGGCAATCACTACATATTCGTCGCCAAACCCACTGGCTCCAGGTCATCTATAAATCACTGCTAGGCAAATCCCTGTCTTATCTTAGCTCACTGGTCACCATAGCAACACCCACCCGTAGTCTGCGCTCCAGCAGGTATATCTCACTGGTCATCCCCAAAGCCAACACCTCCTTTGGCCGCCATTCCTTCCAGTTCTCTGCTGCCAATGACTGGAACGAACTGCAAAAATCTCTGAAGCTGGAGACTCTTATCTTCCTCACTAACTTTAAGCGTCAGTTGTCAGAGCAGCTTACCGATCACTGCACCTGTACACAGCCATTCTGTAATTAGCCCACCCAACTACCTCATCCCCATATTGTTATTTAGTTTGCTAATTTGCACCCCAGTATCTCTATTTGCACATCATCTTTTGCACATCTATCATTCCAGTGTTAATTATGAAATTGTAACTATTTTTGCACTATGGCCTATTTATTTATTGCCTTACCTCCATAACTTACTACATTCGCACACACTGTATATATATTTTCTGTTGTATTTTTGACTTTGTTTTGTTTACCCCATATGTAACTCTGTGTTGTTGTTTTTATCGCACTGCTTTGCTTTATCTTGGCCAGGTCGCAGTTGTAAATGAGAACTTGTTCTCAACTGGCTTACCTGGTTAAATAAAGGTGAAATAAAAATAAATAAATATTATGAAGTGGAAACGTCTAGGAGCAACAACGGCTCAGCCACGAAGTGGTAGGCCAGACAAGCTCACAGAATGGGACCGCCGAGTGCTGAAGTGCATAACACTCATTACCGAGTTCCAAACTGCCTCTGGAAGCAACGTCAGCACAAGAACTGTTCGTCGGGAGCTTCATGAAATTGGTTTCCATGGCCGAGCAGCTGCACACAAGCCTAAGATCACAATGCGCTATACCAAGTGTCAGCTGGAGTGGTGTAAAACTTGCCGCCATTGGACTCTGGAGCAGTGGAAATGTGTTCTCTGGAGTGATGAATCACGCTTCACCATCTGGCAGTCCGACGGACGAATCTGGGTTTGGCGGATGCCAGGAAAACGCTACCTACCCCAATGCATAATGCCAACTGTAAAGTTTGATGGAGGAGGAATAATGGTCTGGGGCTGTTTTTCATGGTTCGGGCTAGGCCCCTTAGTTCCAGTGAAGGGAAATCTTACCACTACAGCATACAATGACATTCTAGACGATTCTGTGCTTCCAACTTTGTGGCAACAGTTTGGGGAAGGCCCTTTTCCTGTTTCAGCATGACAATGCCGCCGTGCACAAAGCGAAGTCTATACAGAAATGGTTTGTCGAGATCGGTGTGGAAGAACTTGACTGGCCTGCACAGAGCCCTGACCGCAACCCCATCGAACACCTTTCCCACGGGGGGTATGAAAAAAAATAAAATAATGTATGCACTCTGGATAAGAGCGTCTCCTAAATGACTAAAATGTAAAGTGAAATTAATTGACAAATATTTGATGCATTGAGGCTACAATGGTGGCTTCAAAGTAAAAATACTATTCTCTAGCAGAAGCCACTTAGCAGATATACAGAAGGGATTGGAGGTAATTGTCTTCAGGCTGATTTACAGGGTACAGGTCCACCACTCACCCCAAACACAGCCCCCGTCTCAGGCTGTCTGCTAGCTAGCACCCACAGGATGAGGGGAGGGGGAGAGGAAGGAGTGAGACCTGTCAAATCTTCTACATTATTCATGTGTCTACCCTCACCTCCCATTTAGCCCTTTCATTTGTAACACACTTTTTAATAACCTTACCATGCATCTACTCATCCTCCCTCCCTCTCTCTCCCTCCCTCCCTCTCTCTCTCTCCCTCCATCCTCCATCCTCCCCCTCCAAGGTACAAAGCTTGTTAGTCCTGGAAAGAGGAGCAACATTTCTTTATTTTCTCTCTGAGTGCTGACATACAGTTTGGGCCAGCCCAGTGTGTAATGATGTGAGAGCTGGATTGAGGGTTTTATCAGTCCTTCTGCTGACTGTCTGCACCCCAAAGGGCACCCTATGCAGTGCACTACTTTTGACCAAGGCCCATCTATATAGGGAATAGGGTGGCATTCAGCAGGAGGACTGATAAAACACTCTTGAGAGAGAATGCTGGGAGGTCATAGAGGGGGTCAGAATATGCCTGGGAGGTAAAAAAGTCTTACAGAAGACTGACCAGGAGGTAAAAAAGCGTGTATGTATCGAATGTGGTGGAGGATGGAAGACGCTCTGCATTTCATCAGGTAATCAGCAGCTCCAAAGCCCAAGGAGGGGAGGGGAGGGGTCTGTTTCTGCTTAGACAAGTTGTCATAGACTAGTCTGACAAGGTAGTGATGTAGTGTTGTTGAATGTAGAGACAGACTTGTATACTGAATTGATTTATTGGGTCAAACAACAGTCAGACGGCAGGCTAAATAAGGAAGTCCCTCAGTGTTATCTGTCCTTGTGAAACAGCTCTTACAGAGAGGACTTATAAGGGCAGTCAGTCAGTAGGCGGTCTGCAGAACCTGTCCCTCCATGTTTCATTACCTTTATCTCAGGCCAGGGGCCCAGCACCCCAGTCTCCCCCACCTCGCTCACCCCACCCCAGTCTCCCCCACCCCAGTCTCCCCCACCTCAGTCTCCCCCACCTCGCACCCCCCACCCAGTCTCCCCCACCTCGCACCCCCCACCCCAGTCTCCCCCACCTCGCTCCTCCCACCCCAGTCTCCCCCCGCCTCGCTCCCCCACACCAGTCTCCCCCGCCTCGCTCCTCCCACCCCAGTCTCCCCCCCGCCTCGCTCCTCCCACCCCAGTCTCCCCCACCTCGCTCCTCCCACCCCAGTCTCCCCCCACCTCGCTCCTCCCACCCCAGTCTCCCCCCGCCTCGCTCCTCCCACCCCAGTCTCCCCCCCGCCTCGCTCCTCCCACCCCAGTCTCCCCCGCCTCGCTCCTCCCACCCCAGTCTCCCCCCGCCTCGCTCCCCCCACCCCAGTCACTCCACGCAAGACACTGAAAACAGATTCAAGTCAAACCAGGAGGGTGTTGGGGAAGGCTTCATTGGTAGAGCTCAAGCCTAACTTTTGTCAGCAGCAACACTAACAAGAGAGGTCTGGGTGGTGATTGGACCTGTATTTCAACAGAATACCTAAATGCACTCTGTTCTACTCATAGACATATTAACGTCATTGGTTCGACTTCTCCCGTCGGTTTGTGTTCATTGCTGCCCTGCTACACACACAGACGCATGGACGCCCACACACCGCTGGAGACTGGTATTATACCAGCACACCTAGATGAAAGTGCCATCAATTCTACACACAGAGAGGCTGAGCCACACACACACTAAGTACATCGGTCTCCAAAACCACTGGTCAAACCAAAAACCACTGGTCAAACCAACCCCACGCTAAATCACCACACCAGGAAATATTCACAATATAATACCTCTCATCTAAGGTGACCACAGGGGATAAATGCAGCAGGATTGTCATAATGTTTCGTAAATTACTGTGGAACAGAGTTTCATCTTCACACAGGCCTATAATTCAGCCTCAAATTCAAATTAATTCATTGTCTTTGACCATGGAGCTTGCTTTGACCATGGAGCTTAGTTTGACCATGGAGCTTAGTTTGACCATGGAGCTTTAGAACAAACAAACATTTCCTCCTCAAGGTCGTTCAGCTAATCAGAACTCTCAAATACAGGACCCAGTGCAGAGGTAAAGTAACCTAGCAACAGCCTACCATAAACCTCAGTCCATAAACTGGCGGAACAGGTACAGAACAGTGGGAGAGACACCTAACAGAGCAGAGCAGAGCAGAGCAGGCAGAGAGCAAGGGAGCAGGACACAACAGGCAGAGCCACTGCTGAGCAGATAACGTCACACTGAGATCTGTTGTTTACGGAGTCGGTTTATTCTGGGGACAGGACACACAGGCACAGAGCCAGGCACAGCTACAGGCACAGGTGTGCGCACACTGCAGAAATGGGGTTGACTTGACAGCCTTGAAGTAAATACATGATTTGGAGCTGTACTGTAGCTATAGAAAGGGAGGACCACATTTACATCAACTTTGAACTTAATTTCCCATCAAACCATGACAAGACAGATCAGCATCCACTTCCTGTAGAGCAGAATCCCCTATCATTTCTTCCCCCACCCAACATCCATCATTATAGCAGCCATGTTGTTTCACCCATGGCCCCCAGTCGCCCTCCTCTTTGTCTTGTAGTAATGATCTGTTTTGTAACTGTCTGCTAGAGGGGTCTTGCGCCTGGCTTTGACAGGTCATTACAACAGGAAGTGATGGAAAAGCAGAAGCATGCCTTTAGCATCATTAGCCTCAGTTGTCCCAAATGGCACCCTTTTCCCTAATGGGCCCTGGTCAAATGTAGTGCACTATATAGGGAATAAGGTACAATTTGGGATGCAAATCTGTTGTCATTAACCATCTCTGGACCTGACTGGCATGGCAATGGCATGTTCTTTGGTTAGGCTTAACCCATTCATTATTTTATAAAGGGATATTTCTTATTATGTGTCCTTGATAATCATTATGCTACTCAATCTTTCTATTTTTAGTGATGTATTATTTAGCCCATATTAGTCTGATGCGTGATCATTCAGTGACTATATAAATTGTGTACATATGTGTGTTGAACTCGGGGAACACTACTAAATATCCTCAATTAAAACTAAATGATGATGATTAAGTTTTATATGTATTTCATTGTCTCAGTGTGAATCCTGCCTAAGGATTTAATCGCTGGGGGAATTAATGCAGTAAAAAGCCAATAAGTTGTTAAATTAAAGACAATCTAAGGAGGCTTCCTGTTCAAAACAAGGTCATCAGTTTAAATCATATAAACCAAAGAACATCTTCACTTCTAGTGAAAATCCTTTCACTGAATGAACTAAAGTCAGTACCAGGCGGGTCTGTGAATTACATATCCAAGTGTTTAAGTGTTCTATAAATGAGAGTGCATTTATACACAGGTATGAAAATGAGAAGACCAGTTTGAAGTCATCTCATAATAAACCACTGAAGCTCAGCAGCTGGGATACGAGGAGTAAGGAAGCAAGAGATGGGATGAAAGACAGTGAATATCAAGTGAGAGAAAGGGAAGACAACTGAATGGCGACTGTAGTGTGTGACTTCCTCACCTCATCCCCTCAGTACTCTTGTTCTGGTAGTTGCAATAGAGCTGTGGCGTCCCCAGCATGGCCTCAGTGAAGACAGCTAGGAAGCCCAGGGTCTCTACGAACACAGAGGAGTCCAGCATCAGATAGGTGATGTAGGCCACCAGCAGGGTGAACGCCACCACACACTGCATGTAGTCCACGAAACGACTCCACGACCAGAAGTGGCTCCATTCAAAGTCTGAGGCAGACAGACAGACACATGCAAAGAGAAGAGGGACAAGTAAGACAACTAACTGATAAAACTGACAGTTTGTACCTTTTTCAGCTCGATTTATCTCCATAATGATACGCTGGCTTGAGAAGATCATAATAAAAAGCATTGTGTGACGTGAGACAAGGACACATAGCTGCATGGAAAATGTATTTGGAATGAATTTGGAAAACACTGAATGATTTACTCTAAAATGTTCATGCCTCACTGACTCCTCAAATGTTCCCTAAAGTTTGTTTTTGCTTTGTTCCTTTTCATCAGGGGAACAAACAACAAAAAACACTGACAAAGTTCAGTTTAAGTTCACTGAAGAAGGAGCCTTATGAAGTCATGACTTCAAGATGAAGATTATACAACTGCAGGCCTGCAATACAATCAATAGTGATCCAACAACATCTCAGCTAGGAGACTGGCACCTCCACATTGTGCTGCCTCAACCTTTCATCTCTAACCTATAGGAGTATCTAAAAACAACCGTAAAATGATCAGTGAATGGATAAGAAGGTTAGTGATGAGGATGCATCCTTGTTTGGAGTGTTGAGGATTCTGTTATATCAAACTGTCAAATGGTATTGTCTTTATTGATGCCTTCTCCTTCCCTGCTGTTATATCTGTGAAGTCAACACATTTGTAATATTTCACAGAGCCTGACCCTGCTCTAAATGACGTTATGGGAGAGAATAATAAATGGAGGAAATTAAATCATCGCTGAACGGAGGGGGAGAAGAGGTGGAGAGGAGTGCAGTAACTTCAATAGGATTTTCACAACCCTCTACATTGTACAGGGTCATGTTGAAATGAGATTCTGCTTATCTAAAAGACACATCGGAATATCAAGCTCCTCTGAGGAGGCCTGTGGAACAGATAGTATGTGAAGAGAGCTTCAGAAGGATTATGGAGAAAAACTGTTTCGGGAGCTACTGGTGAACTAAACTTAACCTCACGACTCCAACACACTTAAACTAAATAAAAATGAGCAATTTGCACAAGCTCATACAGTTCGTACCTCTCTGATTCAGAGGGGTTGGGTTAAATGTGGAAGACACATTTCAGTTGAATGCATCCAGTTGTACAACTGACCAGGTATCCCCTTTCCCTCTCCCTTTCATCTAAAATAACATGGTTGGTTTGGTTTCTTACCCTTCTCCATAATCACATTGCCTTCTGACACACAAGAAGAGGTACGACACATTACATTACCGGTCCTGCTGACTTACTGAGACTGATTGCATTCTAAAGTGGAACAACTACAAGGTTTATGACGTTTTAATTTAATGTATTTGATTGAAATATTGATGTTAAACGGTTCTGAGATTTAGATGGCATTTCTGACTAATACGCATGGCAGACAGGTGTATGTGTATATGTGAGAGTCAGGGTGTGTATGATCGATCATCATGTCTACGGTCTGCAACTCAAATCACCCAATCAGGGGGTGGGGTGGGGGGAGTGTCTGGCCCTCACTGATAACAGCAATGCCCTGGAAGGGGTGAGGATGGTGAGGAGGGGTGAGGGTAGAGTGGAACAGGAGCACAACATCCACCTGCTCCAGACATGCACAGGTCTCTTAAACCAGTACATGTCATTGAATTGAGGTGAATTGAATCAACTTTATTGATCCCCCTGAGGGGACATTGGTTATCAGAGTCGTGCTGTCAGTCTGACCTGTTCATACAGGATCTAAAGGAAATGTACGCCCAGAGATGAGTGTATTGGGGATAAGAACATAAAGGTGTTAGCTGTCAGCGTAGTAAAACCCATCCTCCTCAGATGCACTACGGAACAGAAATGTTCCTTCCATAAATACAGTTCCTGGTTCCCAGCATGAGAGAAATTACAGAGGGAAATGGCTTATTCTAGCTTAAAAAGGCACTTAAATGGCTTATTGTAGTGGTAGAAGAGAGTTGTTACAGGGTGTTTACAGCAGTACCTTAGCGTGCTACACCTCACTGTGCCTCTCCACCTCCGTGCCACTCATCTACCCTGGGGTGCTCTCGTTCCCACGCGCCCCTCATCCTCTCCTCTTTCATCCCTCTGTTTACTCTGACACGGGGCCACTGTGTGCGTGTGCTGTTCTGTCCCCACAGTGTGGGGGAGAGAGCCGGCTTTATGTCAAAAGGTACCCCCTGCTGCCCATGCACAACACGCACGCTTTCTGCTCACTGAGCAATGATAAATGTGTAAGCAGGCAGTCATGTGCCAGAGCTAGATATTGTTTTGCAGTTGTTTGTCTCCCCAGGACATTTGTTAGAGGGTGTAATTTAGCCTGTCAGTCTACACTTCCCATAATCACGTTTTCAATCATGTCATTCATAGTCCATAATCATGCAGGGAAAACAGCTACCTAAAAAAATGGTATAGAAAAAATAACCTGCTTTTTGGGGCTAAGTCAAAGCTAGGTGCGTGAGGAGAGTAGGATGTGATTCATTGGAACCCGTCAGATTCACACCATACAGGAGAGACTGATGACTAATAAGCATCAAAAGAAGAATATATACGTAGACTATTCTCAATGCCCCGTTCGCTGCCCTTGTCCTCCCTGACTGTCCCTTTACCAGTACACAGGCCTAATAAAAAAAACTCCCCTCACATCTCTGGTATTGCCAAATACTTCTCAATGCTCCTATTTGCTGGTTCAACTGTCAACACAAAGACATCCTAAATGGGAACAGACTATATAAGACAACATCATGTGATTTGAATTGAATTAGAATTTTGACACGGAATGAAACAAATGTAGCCTATCCCTGTATCCATAGAACACTACAAGAAAGCTGAGAGATGATCTAAACTAGACCGCCCACCCCATTTGAGCAGGTTGATACATTTTACTTCCACCTGGGTAGGTAATCCGTAGGATTATTTATACACCTAAACGTTGTGATATCTTAATCTGAATAATCTATTTAAAGCCTTCCTTCCCTTCAGCCTGATAGCAGTCTCACATAAACCAGATTAAGATGCTATCATAACCAGTCACTAATCACTTCATAATACCAGAACTACCATATCTACCGTGAGGATATTTAACACAACAGATATGCAGAGATCTAGGGTATGTGCCACTAGAGATCCTGGTTCGAATCCAGGCTCTGTCGCAGCCGGCCGCGACCGGGAGACTCATGGGCGGCGCACAATTGGCCCAGCATCGTCCAGGGTAGGGGAGGGAATGGCCGGCAGGGATGTAGCTCAGTTGATAGAGCATGGCGTTTGCAACGCCAGGGTTGTGGGTTCGATTCCCACGGGGGGCCAGTATAAAAAGATATGTATTCACTAACTGTAAGTCGCTCTGGATAAGAGCGTCTGCTAAATGACTAAAATGTAAATGTATGCATGCACACACGGTACACAAACACACACACCAAATGATAGGGGCGGAGACGGAGACATAATTGCCTTGTGAAGTCGTTACCCTAAATTCACAGCCAATTTAACCCAGAACAGGTCCCAAACTAACAAACAGTCACCTGACACTTGCAGGGAGGAAAGAGTTTATTCTTTGTTTGAACTCACAGTGAGGGAGCTTTATGCACTTGCACACTGCGGTTATTTCTCCAGAGTGATTGGGGCATAAACGTTCCTGATTTGACAACCTGCCGTGATAATGGAGCCAGGACTCAGTGCCATAGAGAGAGTGCCACAGAGGGAAGCCAGCTCTGTACATCTCAGTACAAGCACAGAACACACACGTCAGGAATTTACAGAAATATACTGGTTCAACGGTCCGCATGACAGTTCGATGGTAATGTGTCAGAATACTGTTGTTTCGTCTGTCTCAGTTTGACACTCATGTTTACAACCTCAGTGAAAGCAGGTGAAATTATACAGAAATATTCAATTGTAGCCAACCTCATCAAAGCCTGAAAACCCCCAAAAAGATAAGGAGATGTCAGAACTATCTGTTACTCCCAAACTACATTTAGACAATCACCCTTTAGGAAGTTCACCAAAGAGTTGTTAGCTGAGGAATTCCTTCCTTTACATACCATCATGGCATACACAGCACCTTTGTTCCCAGTTTGATTTATTTAACTCCATCTGTACTCTTTCATCTTTTCATCAATAGTAGATTACAACATGCCTCTCCTTCATATCTCCTCCTGGATTAATCAATAGATTAACTAACCCATGAGTCTATTGCACAGACAAACAAGCAACAGATCTGTCAACGCTAATTAAGGTTGGCAGAGAGAGGTGATCGATTGCCGGAGAGACTGCGAGAGGCCAGGAGGAAGACGGCTGAGAGGCCGCACAGGCCAAGGAGGTAGAGGCAGAGAGAGACGGAGCCAGGGAAGAGAGGAAGAGGGTCTGGGAGACAGAGAACCAGGGAAGCTGAGAGAGGCTGAGCTCCAGATCTAGCCCTGGCCAGCCCAAAGCCAGGCAGAGGCCAAGGAGAACACAGCCTGGCTCTGGTTCCAGCTCCACTGCCAAGAAATGTGCCAACTGAACTCTGGTTCCACTGCCAAGTGCCAACTGTTTCATGTACAGGCCAGAACCAGGATCGTACATTTGTGGCACAGAAAACGGCAGCTTTTGACGAGGTAAGTTGAAGCCAGAATGAAGCTTTTTCTACTGTGATGAGAAGAAAGCCAGCTTACCATACCACTGGAGTTGTGCTGTATTACAACATCATGCTGGGTGGAAACAATTTGATATGTTGTAAGAAGTTGGCAGCAACTCCACCAGTCAACTCCTAGTTCCCAATCACACAACACCCAATTCCAAACACAGAGGCTGAATAAAGGGTTGTATAATCATTTTGATTGCTGAAATGAATATCTCCGACAGTCTGTGTCTTTCTCTGCAGCTATCATTGGATTCTACAATGCACAATCAATCAAATTAAGAGAGAAGATGAGTGAACCCAATAAAGTGTGTGATGGATAGCAGTTCTGAGAAGGTCAACTACATCACTGTCAGTGAGGACTACTGCATCCTCACAGGCACTGTAGGCATTTGTTATTTCACAGCATCACCTACTGTTCACATGGAGGATAGCAACTGCTCCCCAAGTACAAAGCAGCAGTGTTAACTAGAACTAACCACAACATTGAGATCCATTGTTAGTAAATCCATATTTATGATGGGCATCACACGCTATTCACATAAAGAAAGTTCTCAGCACTATGAAACAGGTGTGAGACGCCATTCTCTCAACATTATAGCAGCTGGTCCTCAGCTGCCTGAGTGAGGGAGCCATACAGTAACAAGAGGAGGGAGTTGAAGCAAAGGGCAAATAGAGGTCGAATAACCAGGACAGAGTTAGGAAGACTACAGTCTCATAAACTGTCACATCTGAGTTGTCTGCCTTCAGCAAGCTGGTGTGAATCCAAGTCATCATCATTGTTTTACCAGACAGGACCACAGAGGAGAGGCAGTGGGTAGCGCACATTAGCTTTCACATGCAGCATTTAATACAATTGTTGTTGTAACACTATCAAAATAACACTGAGCATAGTTAATTTCAAACCAAGAAACAGTCATGAGTTTTCTATCTACAAAATAGCTAAGCAGTTAGTCTCTCAAGGTCAATAACATATGAAGTAAATAGCAACAATCAAAGTCTTAATAGGCTACACATGGTTAATCAATATATAGGAGTCTAGAATGCATGCATTTTAATTTTCTGAGTAAGAATCTGATAGTCATCACAATCAGACAACTCAATGAACTGAAGCAAAATTCAATTTCCATGAACAATCACTACAATACAGATGCATGCTATAGTAAACTAATATCAGTAGCATAAAAAGCTTTTTACACACCAAAACACTTCAAGCTATTGACTATAGCTAACATGCATTGTGAACTTCCATGCGAACACTATAAACAACTATATTGGTTCTTCATGAATCACAAATTGAGATATGACCAGGAAGGATCACATGCGATGCAGGAGGATCCATGACAGGTTAATGCATGATGATGCTGATGAGTTAGCGGCAGTTAGTACTGTAAATGGAGCAATAAGAGAGGGAGTGCCACACAAGACCATGCGGTAAGGGAAGAGAGAGCGAGATTAAGGGAGGAAGGCAGATGAATGACTGGATGGCAGAGAGAGAGAGAGAGACAGACAGTACCTACCCAGAAATAACTTCTTAGGGACTTTGATCTCCTCGTCCTTACTGACTGTTGCTACAGACACAACACAAAATAAGACGAAAGGGAGAAAAGAGAGCTTGGTTTCCCTTGTGCTACAGACACGAACTGACCCACATTGTGAAGTGAGGTTTCTTCTTGACATACGGTTAGTGATTTCAAAAGGACAATCCCCATAACTTCCCTGTAGGAAATAACAGAGTTGAAATCTCAACATTTGGATCTGACAGAGTTGAAACCTCAACATTTGTTTTACGTCTGATAGGGTTGAAACCTCTACGTTTGTTTAAAAGTTGAAATTTTTTGACTGATCATAAACAGCCTGTTATCTCAAACCACCTGACCCGCCTCCCCTCATCCTGCCAATTTGATTGGTTACCAAACTCTGGATTGAGGCCACATGATGGCAGCACTGAATGTTTAACTTTGTAGTATTGTGTTGTCAGAGAAACACAGGTGTAGGTCAGTCAGTGTATACAGCCAACAGGCTGAGGAATGGAGTTAGGAACCTGATACAGCAGCCAGCCCCCTCTAGTTCTGCAACAGATTATCAACATCCTGTTATTATGACTGTACTGGGAATAATTAAAATGAAGAAAGGTAAGTTAATGTTTAGCATGTTATATTTTCCCTTTCTGTAATATACATGATTCTGCCAGTGTTCTGTTGTGCAAGGTGCAGGTATATATAAAAAAATTGTTTAACCTTTTTTTGACCAGTTTAGTCTCATTGAGATTAACAAATGATTTTACAAAAGACCTGGCCAAAAATAGCAGCACACAAAGTTGCAGCACTACATAAAAAAAAACATCCATTTACACATTGAACAGCAACATGGTTTGGGAAAGTGTGGTGCAACTAGGGGTCAAAACATTGACAGCCCCCTGCTTTATTTTCCATCATAGTGTGAATATTATGAATTGTTCTCATATCTGTTGATAGTATTTGACACCAGACTGGAGGTGCAAGGGCCGAGGACACACTGTTTATTACTGTATTTTGTCACATTGATTCTGTAGCAGCTAACAAAGTCAATGCCTCTCGGGCTGGTGTTTACAGAACATGTGGTGCTGTCTGATTAGGATATTAAGGGCCTGTCTCCAAGAGGCCAGTTAGACATTTTCTCTGCTCATGTGCGGGATATTGTTCTCCCTTTTGCAAAGTTGTAATAAACTGGATTGATTTTTTATTGACTATCTGTGACTGCTCTTCTCTTTTGTTCACCTGGAAATTACAAAGACGAACTACATGTATACAGTACAAGGCCACGTTCAGTAGGCAAATGGTGTCAAACGTTGCAGATAGAAATGTCATGAATAGCCAACATGATTCCTTATTCTACATGTCAGAGAGACATGTTTGATCTACATAACATATTTCTATCTGAATGTTCTACAACATTGTGCCCTGCTGAACGCACCCCATGGCACAGGGGTGGTTTAGATTGTCATACAATGATTTTGAGTTTTGTGCAGCCCCTGGAGGTTAGCTAGGTGTTTATCTCTTTGAGTGTGTGTGCAGTTAGATTTAAGTGGCTTGTTTACGCAGTAAAATATATTGGTGAGAACGAAGGACAATTGAGCAACCAAGAAATGTCTAACATACACACACATAGGTTGGTGATAAAACCAAGCACTATCAGTAGTTCACACCATGATGTGAACAGAGGTTATAAACTGATTATAAAGCGAGTTGAGTAGGGACAGGCCAGGGAGGAGGATACTGACCTGTGAATGAACGTCGCTTAGTCTGGAGTTCGGTGGCCACGCGGACGTTGGTACACAGGTTGAGCATGATCAACATTGTGGCTATCATGACGATGCTCTGCCAAAGGAGTGGTGTCTCAAAGTAGTGCCCAAACCTGGAAAGAGAAGACCGGGAGGGAGGGAGTAGTCAGGCTCAAGGGCAGTAATAATATTCTGCATGGAGACAATAGGCTTCTGTTGAAACCAAACCAGAACTGTGCTATCCAAACCAATATGACCATTCCGTGAGAGGCAGTGTCATTTTCAAACACTGTAAATTCTCAAGGGCCAAATACTTGACGTCTGTCTATTCTTTAAAATGCACTTTGGCTACAGCCTTCACATGCATCAATGCACATTTGGAATAATATGCAAGTGTACCGCACCTGTGGCAAAACTTACCTGAACAGTATACGTAGAATGTTGGCCACCAGTAGGACGAGGCAGACATAGGTGGAGAATCCTTCTGCGTTCTGTGTCCGTCTGATGTCCCTGTACTGGGGGATGTAGGGCACCACTCCACCAAACACCATGGCCCCCGCAGCGATCCATGTCACCAGTTGGTTCAGGACATACTTGAGCTGCTCAAACATCTCATCTTCCATGTTCTCTCTCTGTTATCTAGTCTACTAGGGCACAGCAAAACATGGAAAGTGCCAAAGGGCTGTGCAAAGTTCTGGTGAATTGCACTTGCCTTTCAATAATGTGGTGTAGCCTAGTCAGAGAATGTGGATAGAGCGGTGCCTTTGGATGCTTATTTACAGTCAACTACTGGATCAATAACCAATGAAGGGGCCAGAATGATGCATTCCTGCCATAGAAAAAAATGGCCCTTATTTCAAACCGGATGTAAAGCAGGAAGAACTATGTCCATCAATGATGTTCTATTGAACAGCTTAGAGTAAAATTCAGAGGGTCTACCTTAGAAGAAATCCAGAGTTGAAATGACGAGTTGATCAATAAACATTCACGCGGCGCTACTGACACTACTGTAACTATATGAGAGGTTACAATAGCACAATGTAACAAGTTGAATGTTACAATTGAGCACATCAACAGTCGGCCAGAGAAATCAAACTTGGAGCAGGTCAGTCGACCAAGCAAATAAATGCAATATCATTGAAAAGCAGCTTCAATTTACTGGATTGATCGCGATTTGTAAAGAAAACTACAATAGTCGACCCTCGACATTCGCTTTCCAGTTGTCCCTAGGCTAATCGAAGCGACTCAAATCCCCAGTATTCCGGATGGGTTTGTAGTTATAACTGGACAGCAGCAGGAATCCGTGCAGCACATGATTGTTATTTACAAACAAATCCCCTCGAGAGAGCAGGAATTGAGACGAATCAAAATAAAAGTATAGCCTTTAATTGTGTACTCATACTCCAGTACTAATGCGTTACTTTGGTCTGAGATTTTACCGACAGTTCGAGCAGCGCTTCCTTGTACGTCAAAATCGTCACTCCCTGTTTTGGCAAGATCTGAGTTTGGCTTCATGGTCCTAGACAGAATCGAATATGAAGGGGACATCAACCACTTCTTATTATATGTATAGCCTATTGTACTTGTCCTATTTTGAGACATTGGACATATTACAGCCTATTTTATTTATTTGTACTTTTCTTCCATCATTATCATGATGAGCAAATGAATAAGAATAAGGGATGATTGCAGAGTCCAGATTAAGAAGCTTTGCTGAGGTTACATAATGGAAGATGTCAGAGAATAACATTCTAAATTGATGGTCTCTTATATAAAGAACTGGCATGGAGAGTCCCAAAGGATCTGAAATATCCATTGAGCTCAGATCAACACAGAGAGTTGCATCAAAGGGTTTGAACTGGGTGTCATGAGAGAAATGCCTACAGGTCATCACTCATGACAAAGCTGAAACATTTTGGTAAAAGTCAGAAAATTCAGCAACAGAAACGAATTGGTGTTTAAAACGAGACTGAAACAAAAAAAGTAAGTTGAGCCTACCGTTCTGTAGTCCATTCTCCTTAAACTTAGTTTCAGTTTGACTACCAACCATTCTGTGCTGTATAACCACGCCTAATAGCCCTACTGAATGAATTATCTACACTGAACAAAAATACAATTGCAACAATTTTACTGAGTTACAGTTCGTAGGAAATCAGTCAATTGAAATAAATAAATTAGGCCCTAATCTATGGACTTCACATTACATTTACATTTACATTTACGTCATTTAGCAGACGCTCTTATCCAGAGCGACTTACAAATTGGTGCATTCACCTTATAGCCAGTGGGATAACCAATTTTTTATTTTTTTGGGTGGGGTAAGGGGGGGGTTAGAATGATTACTTTATCCTATCCCAGGTGTTCCTTAAAGAGGTGGGGTTTCAAATGTCTCCGGAAGGTGGTGAGTGACTCCGCTGTCCTGGCGTCGTGAGGGAGCTTGTTCCACCATTGGGGTGCCAGAGCAGCGAACAGTTTTGACTGGGCTGAGTGGGAACTGTGCTTCAGCAGAGGTAGGGGAGCCAGCAGGCCAGAGGTGGATGAACGCAATGCCCTCGTTTGGGTGTAGGGACTGATCAGAGCCTGAAGGTACGGAGGTGCCGTTCCCCTCACAGCTCCGTAGGCAAGCACCATGGTCTTGTAGCAGATGCGAGCTTCAACTGGAAGCCAGTGGAGTGTGCGGAGGAGCGGGGTGACGTGAGAGAACTTGGGAAGGTTGAACACCAGACGGGCTGCGGCATTCTGGATGAGTTGTAGGGGTTTAATGGCACAGGCAGGGAGCCCAGCCAACAACGAGTTGCAGTAATCCAGACGGGAGATGACAAGTGCCTGGATTAGGACCTGTGCCGCTTCCTGTGTAAGGCAGGGTCGTACTCTCCGAATGTTGTAGAGCATGAACCTACAGGATCGGGTCACCGCCTTGATGTTAGCGGAGAACGACAGGGTGTTGTCCAGGGTCACGCCAAGGCTCTTCGCACTCTGGGAGGAGGACACAACGGAGTTGTCAACCGTGATGGCGAGATCATGGAACGGGCAGTCCTTCCCCGGGAGGAAGAGCAGCTCCGTCTTGCCAAGGTTCAGCTTGAGGTGGTGATCCGTCATCCATACTGATATGTCTGTCAGACATGCAGAGATGCGATTCGCCACCTGGTTATCAGAAGGGGGAAAGGAGAAGATTAGTTGTGTGTCGTCTGCGTAGCAATGATAGGAGAGGCCATGTGAGGATATGACAGAGCCAAGTGACTTGGTGTATAGCGAGAATAGGAGAGGGCCTAGAACTGAGCCCTGGGGGACACCAGTGGTGAGAGCACGTGGTGCGGAGACAGCTTCTCGCCACACCACTTGGTAGGAGCGACCGGTCAGATAGGACGCAATCCAAGAGTGAGCCGCGCCGGAGATGCCCAGCTCGGAGAGGGTGGAGAGGAGGATCTGATGGTTCACAGTATCAAAGGCAGCAGACAGGTCTAGAAGGACAAGAGCAGAGGAGAGAGTTAGCTTCACATGACTGAACAGGGGTGCAGCCATGGTGAAGAAGCAGGTGAAGAAGCCAGATGTGGAGATCCTGGACTGGCGTGGTTACATGTGATCTCTGGTAACAGCTCTGGTGGACATTCCTGCAGTCAGCATGCCAATTCCACACTCCCTCAAAACTTTAGACATCTGTGGCATTGTGTTGTGTGACAAAACGGCACATTTTAGTGACCTTTTATTGTCCCCAGCACAAAGTGCACATGTGTAATGATCATGCTGTTTAATCAGCTTCTTGTATGCCACATCTGTCAGGTGGATGGATTATCTTGGCAAAAGAGAAATGCTCACTAACAGGGACATAAACACATTTTGTGCACAACATTTTAGAGAAATAAGCTTTTTGTGCGTATGGAACATTTCTGGGATCTTTTATTTCAGCTCATGAAAGATGGGACCAACACTTTACATGTTGCGTTTATATTTTTGTTCAGTATAATTTTCTGAATTAGACATGTCTTTTGTCGAAAAACATCTGATTGTTAGCCTACTTAATGATTTATGAAAATGTACACACTCTATAGATTTTATGGAGACTACACACACACACTCTTTAATAAAGGTCTCCAAAAGTAATGTTTAACTCCCGCCTGTGCATTTCAGTTGAAACATTGTTGCCAAGAACGACACGCAGGGACAGGGACACACAGCTTCATAGACAAATCCCATTGACTTTGAAACCACGGCTGAATCAGGATGTCCGAATCCATCTCAAAAGCCGCAAAATAATTAACAGAAATGGTCCGTTTCTTTTCGGTATAGCGTTTTTCTTACGCCGATGGTAACATTGGTATCTAAGAAATTATTGTTTGTGTTGTCTCTCCCATAGATGGAAGTGACGATGCAGAACCTTCACAATAGATTTCAAAGCATGTCTGACCAGATTGTTTCTAAAAATATCATTTTTATAACACCCTACCACTAGCAATTGTTTTATAGAATGACTCTCTGCTATTGAAGAACGGTATCTAAAAGCTGCCAGTTGAGCTTATAGTGCATGCATTTTTTATCAGAGATTAAAAAAGGCTTGATAAGAAAATCCAGTGGTTTTTCAGAGAATAAAATATACATTAAATGTATTTTCTCTGTTAAGAAATACTGTTTCATGTACAACCTAACTATGCACAGTGTATTATAATAATAATAATAATAATGTAATTACATATATTGTGAGACTGCTCCTAACCAACCCACTGGACGACATTGGGACTCGAATTGATGACCTGGAGAAGAACGTTGCTGACCTCATGACCCAGGCTGGTATGGAGGAGCAGCAGACTAAGTGACCAAGCCCTCGGGTTAACACATATCAGATCAGCTAACTTCACCCGATTTCTGGGACAGAAGATGTGCCATGACAAAGGGCCACACAGAGGCTGGTTATTACTGATCTATTGTTGTGTAACATCAGCCTATGGCATTTGCTATATCATTTAACAGGATATTACTTAGGGGGATTTTACCATGTAAACAATTGTCACATGGGCACAATACATAATGTTTTCTATGATACATCATCAAATGTGTATTCAAATGTTTAAAAACAATATGATGAGGTTGGATAATTCCAACTCTTTCCTCTATCTTCCTGTCATCACATCACTACCCATAGCATTTCAGGAGAAACAGGTCACATATACATATTATTATTAAAGCGAGGACTAGCCTCAATCTGGGTTCAAGAATACAGACTGTGATGTGACATCTAAATAGCAATATCAATACGAACATGATTTATTAAATCAAAGAAGAAACCAAATGATGTTTTTTATAACTGCTGTTGAAAAAAAAAAAGGTGACTTGGCTATAACATAAAAAAGAGAGCAGGCCCCCTCGATCAGAACCTTTCTGTAGTTCAGCTGTCCAGAACGTCTCATATTGAAGGACACAGATTTGCTCCCATTGGGCTCCACACAAAGTAATGGAAAGGGAAGAACCAATCAGTATCTGTATTTTGTGGAATAGTCCTTCGGAGATACGACCAGACCTCGTCCCTGTCTCGCCCCTCGGTAAACGGTCTCAACAATGTCAATCATCTCCTGCTTGTCCTCCATGATCCAGTTGATCTTGTTAACAGTCCCCAGATCTATCAAGATGTGCTTGTTCCTGGAACAGTGCAGAGAACAAGGAATATTTCAGTTTCACAGAGTCATGCAGGACAACAAAAAATAGTGGAGCGCTCAGTTAACTGAAGCAGCTTGGGTCTGTTGTATTAAAGGATAATTGTTCTATTTCTGAAGTAAATCTCTGTTTTTGATGTGGCATGTTATGGAAGGGTCCAGACACTTTTTTTGTGATTTAGCTTGTTTTTGAGAAACTTACCCCAGCTGCGATTCACTTCCTCATTGCTCAATATCAGGACACGCAAAAGACATGAACAAAAGCTCAAAAAACACCCAAATGCATCCTTTTAGAAACGGACACGCTCTCAGTATAGTGATGTAGGTCTTTAGATCCTGTACACATATGAAACTGTAATTCTGAACTTTATCCGCAACGTTATATTCCATTTGTGCGACTCAAGCCGTTTCTTCTACCAGCTGTGCTGCGCGGACTGTGTCCCACGCACGGCATTCACAGCTACGTTGGAGAAACAGCGCAACTCCACCAAAATGGATTATAATGTTGCGGATAAAGTTTGTAATGACACAATTTCATGTGTACAACATCACTATACTGTGAGCGTGTCCTTTGCTCATGTCTGTCTTCTGCATGCCCTGATACTGCACAATGAGCAATGATGAAGTGAATCGCGGCTGGGGTACGTTTCTCAAAAACAAGCTAAATCACCAAAGAAGTGTCTGGAGCCTTAAATACATGCTCCAGAACTTTGGCGACTACTAAGTATTTTTTAAACCTCCCGTTTTCGGCTGGATTTGTCAATGTGTAGTTCATACATGCATAATCTATGAACAGAATTACAGTCTTACCACAATTAGCCATGAAATCCCTAGTTTGAAAACAACTGTTTACTGGAAGATGTGCGACGCCATTTCCCCTACATTTTCCCCCACGTGGGCCAACCACCTAGCAATTCCAGTGCTAGCCAATGAGCTTCAGTCTCTCATCATTTGAGTGACAGCTAACAAGATGCACACACAGCAGTGAGAGAGAGCAATGACGTGGTGAACATATGCAATTTTCTGGGTCCACTTTTGGCTCAAGGGCTACTTTCAGAACTACTGGCTAAAAACTATATAAAAGTACTGGAGAATCTCTAAGACTGAGCATCACTTTTCTTACCCCAGCCCACTATGCCAAGAGTGTGCAAAGCTGTCAACGAGGCAAAGGGTGGCTATTTGAAGAATCTCAAATATAAAAAATACTTTGATTTGTTTAACACTTTTTTGGTTACTACATGATTCCATATGTGTTATTTCACAGTTTTGATGTCTTCACTATTATTCTACAATGTACAAAATAGTAAAAAAATAAAAGACAAACCCTTCAAATGAGTAGGTGTTCTAAAACGTTTGACCGGTAGTATATATACACAGCTCTGGAAAAAATTAAGAGACCACTGCAAAATTATCAGTTTCTCTGGTTTCAATATTTATAGGTATGTGTTTGGGTAAAGATAACATTTTTGTTTTATTCTATAAACTACTGACAACATTTCTCCCAAATTCCAAATAAAAATATTGTCATTTAGAGCATTTATTTTGCAGAAAATGACAACTGGTCAAAATAACAAAAAAGATGCAGTGTTGTCAGATCTCGAATAATGCAAAGAAAATAAGTTCATGTTCATTTTTAAACAACACAATACTAATGTTTTAACTAAGAGTTCAGAAATCAATATTTGGTGGAATAACCCTGATTTTCAATCACAGCTTTCATGCGTCTTGGCATGCTCTCCATGTTGTTGGGTGACTTTATGCCACTCATGGCGCAAAAATTCAAGCAGCTCGGCTTTGTTTGATGGCTTGTGACCATCCATCTTCCTCTTGATCACATTCCAGAAGTTTTCAATGGGTTTCAGGTCTGGAGATTGGGCTGGCCATGACAGGGTATTGATCTGGTGGTCCTCCATCCACACCTTGATTGACCTGGCTGTGTGGCATGGCGCATTGTCCTGCTGGAAAAACCAATCCTCAGAGTTGGGGAACAATGTCAGAGCAAAAGGAAGCAAGTTTTCTTCCAGGACAACCTTGTAGGTGGCTTGATTCATGCGTCCTTCACAAAGACAAATCTGCCCGATTCCAGCCTTGCTGAAGCACCCCCAGATCATCACCGATCCTCCACCAAATTTCACAGTGGGTGCGAGACACTGTGGCTTGTAGGCCTCTCCAGGTCTCCGTCTAACCATTAGACGACCAGGTGTTGGGCAAAGCTGAAAATTGGACTCATCAGAGAAGATGACCTTACTCCAGTCCTCTACGGTCCAATCCTTATGGTCTTTTGCAGACCTCAGCCTGGCTCTTCTTTGCTTCTCATTGATGAAGGGCTTTTTTCTAGCTTTGCACGACTTCAGCCCTGCCCCTAGGAGCCTGTTTGGAACCATCCTCGCCGTGCACTTCACCCCAGCTGCCATTTGCTATTATTTTTGTAGGTCACTTGATGTCATCCTACTGTTGTTGAGTGACATTTGAATGAGTTGGCGGTCATCCCGGTCAGTAGAGTGTCGTTTTGTTGTCGCCAATGTCTGCTGCTTGACCTTGTTCTTATGAACCGCCGTCTTTGACATTTTAAGGATGGAAGCAACCTGAAGCTCACTGTATCCCTCTGCCAGTAAAGCCAGAATTGAACCCTTCTTTTCCTCACTCAAAACTTTCATTTTCAACTCTTTTGGCATGGTCAATAGTTATTTTTTGATTAATATTACTTTTGAGGTACTATTAGCATTGTTTTTGCCATCCAGCTGGTCCTATTGCAAGAGGATAGTGATGACCACAGCAGTGTTTTTTATACTTTTCCTCGTTAAATAAGATTTGGTTCAGGTGATCACCTAATCAGTATCTAATTCAGTTGAATGAGGTGTGCCTGTGTTGGAATTCAACAGACACTGCAATGGAATGGCTGTCATACATGTAGAGATGCTGATTTAAGAAATATTTGCAGTGGTCTCTTAATTTTTTCCACAGCTGTATATATATATACACACACATACATACATACATACATACATACATACATACATACATACACACACACAGTGCCTTCAGAAAGTATTCAGACCCTTTGACTTTTTCCACATTTTGTTACGTTACAGCCTTATTCTAAAATGGATTAAATGAAACAATTTCCTCATCAATCTACAGACAATACCCCGTAATGACGAAGCGAAAAACAGGTTTTTAGAAAAAACAGATATCATATTGACATAAGTATTCAGACCCGTTGCTATGAGACTCGAAATTGAGCTCAGGTGCATCCTGTTTCCATTGATCATCCTTGAGATGTTTCTACAACTTGATTTGAGGCCACCTGCGGTAAATTCAATTGATTGGACATGATTTGGAAAGGCACACACCTGTCAATATAAGGTCCCACTGTTGACAGTGCATGTCAGAGCAAAAACCAAGCCATGAGGTCAAATGAATTGTCTATAGAGCTCCAAGACAGGATTGTGTCGGGGCTCAGATCTGGGGAAGGGTACCAAAACATTTCTGCAGCACTGAAGGTCCCCAAGAACACAGTGGCCTCCATCATTCTTAAATGAGCTGGCCGCCCAGCCAAACTGAGCAATCGGAGGAGACGGGCCTTGGTCAGGCAGGTGACCAAGAACCCGATGGTCACTCTGACAGAGCTCCAGAGTTCCTCTGTGGAGATGGGAGAACCTTCCAGAAGGACCACCATCTCTGCAGCACTCCACCAATCAGGCCTTTATGGTAGAGTGGCTAGACGGAAGCCACTCCTCAGTAAAAGGCACATGACAGCCCGCTTGGAGTTTGCCAAAAGGCACCTAAAGGACTCTCAGACTATGAGAAGCAATATTCTCTGGTCTGATGAAACCAAGAACAACATGGGCCAGCATCCCATCAGTTTTTTACAATAGCGCACTTTGTTTAGAGACCACCTAACTTGGACATACATTCATGAGAATGCCTGAATGCCAAGCTTCACGTTTGGAGGAAACCTGGCACCATCCCTACGGTGAAGCATGGTGGTGGCAGCATCATGCTGTGGGGATGTTTTTCAGTGGCAGGGACTAGGAGACTAGTCAGGATCGAGGGAAAGATGAACGGAGCATAGTAGAGAGAGATCCTTGATGAAAACCTGCCCCAGAGCGCACAGGACCTCAGACTGGGGTGAAGGTTCACCTTCCAACAGGACAACGACCCTAAGCACACAGCCAAGACAACGCAGGAGTGGCTTCGGGACAAGTCTCTGAATGTCCTTGAGTGGCCCAGCCAGAGCCCGGACTTGAACCTGATCTAACATCTCTGAAGAGACCTGAAAATAGCTGTGCAGCAACGCTCCCCATCCAACTTGACAGAGCTTGAGAGGATCTGCACAGAAGAATGGGAGAAGCTCACCAAATACAGGTGTGCCAAGCCTGTAGCGTAATACCCAAGAAGACTCGATGCTGTAATGCGCTGCCAAAGCTGTTTCAACAATGTACTGAGTAAAGGGTCTGAACACTTATGTAAATGTGATATTTCAGGGGTTTTATTTGTAATATATTAGCAAAAATTTCAAATAACTTGTTTTTGCCTTGTCATTATGGGGTATTGTGTGTAGGTTGATGAGGGAAAAAAAACAATTTAATACATTTTAGAATAAGGCCATAACCTAACAAAATGTGGAAGTCAAGGGGTCTGAATACTTTCCGAAGGCACTGTATGTATACTTATTTATCGTAATATATGGCTCTGCCCATACCTAACACACATCCTCAATTACAAGCATTACAAGTGTATCATACTGGCCAAGATATAAAAAGATAATGCATTAGATATCATTGACTCTGCAGATGTTTTATAGTAAAGTAAGTAGGCTTGCACCGGAACAGCTCATAGGAGCAGGAGCCTATATCCTGTTTCTGTACCCACAATAACATCTGCCAAATAAACTCATCTTAAAAAGAAACGTCCCTTTTTCAGGACCCTGTCTTTCAAAGATAATTTGTACAAATCCAAATAACTTCACAGATCTTTATTGTAAAGGGTTTAAACATTGTTTTCCATGCTTGTTCAATTAACCATAAACAATTAATGAACATGCACCTGTGGAACGGTCGTTAAGACACTAACAGCTTACAGACGGTAGGCAATTAAGGTCACAGTTATGAAAACTTAGGACACTAAAGAGGCCTTTCTACTGACTCTGAAAAACACCAAAAGAAAGATGCCCAGGGTCCCTGCTCATCTGCGTGAACGTGCCTTAGGCATGCTGCAAGGAGGCATGAGGACTGCAGATGTGGCCAGGGCAATAAATTGCAATGTCTGTACTGTGAGACGCCTAAGACAGCGCTACAGGGAGACAGGACGGACAGCTGATCGTCCTCGCAGTGGCAGACCACGTGTAACAACACCTGCACAGGATCGGTACATCCGAACATCACACCTGCGGGACAGGTACAGGATGGCAACAACAACTGCCCGAGTTACACCAGGAACGCACAATCCCTCCATCATTGCTCAGACTGTCCGCAATAGGCTGAGAGAGGCTGGACTGAGGGCTTGTAGGCCTGTTGTAAGGCAGGTCCTCACCAGACATCACCGGCAACAACGTTGCCTATGGGCACAAACCCACCGTCGCTGGACCAGACAGGTCTGGCAAAAAGTGCTCTTCACTGACGAGTCGCAGTTTTGTCTCACCAGGGGTGATGGTCGGATTCGCGTTTATCGTCGAAGGAATGAGTGTTACACTGAGGCCTGTACTCTGGAGCGGGATCGATTTGGAGATGGAGAATCCGTCATGGTCTGGGGCGGTGTGTCACAGCATCATCGGACTGAGCTTGTTGTCATTGCAGGCAATCTCAACGCTGTGCGTTACAGGGAAGACATCCTCCTCCCTCATGTGGTACCCTTCCTGCAGGCTCATCCTGACATGACCCTCCAGCATGACAATGCCACCAGCCATACTGCTCGTTCTGTGCGTGATTTCCTGCAAGACAGGAATGTCAGTGTTCTGCCATGGCCAGCGAAGGGCCCGGATCTCAATCCCATTGAGCATGTCTGGGACCTGTTGGATCGGAGGGTGAGGGCTAGGTCCTTTCCCCCCAGAAATGTCCAGGAACTTGCAGGTGCCTTGGTGGAAGAGTGGGGTAACATCTCACAGCAAGAACTGGCAAATCTGGTGCAGTCCATGAGGAGGAGATGCACTGCAGTACTTAATGCAGCTGGTTGGCCACACCAGATACTGACTGTTACTTTTGATTTTGACCCCCCCTTTGTTCCGGGACACATTATTCAATTTATGTTAGTCACATGTCTGTGGAACTTGTTCAGTTTATGTCTCAGTTGTTGAATCTTGTTATGTTCATACAAACATTTACACAGTTTGATGAAAATAAACGCAGTTGACAGTGAGAGGACGTTTCTTTTTTTGCTGAGTTTATGTGTATGCGAATGCGACTAATAAAATGTGATTTGATTTAATAAGCTAAGATATTGTCGATAATGAAAAACGAAAAATTATTGGAAGCCTAACTAGCTAACACCGTGGCTAACGGTAGCTAGCCTGGCTGGCTTGGAAATCTCCAGAAAATCCGAGTTGAAAGGTCTCAAATCATATTTAGACATTGGAAATATAAAAGTAAAGTTTCAAAAACGCTTACCGTATAAAATTATCACAAGCACCAAAGCCCTGAACCAAATTGGTAGCCTGGGTCTGTTGGTGAAAATACGAATATTAAAATAAAACGACTTCTGTTGTTTACGCTTGCGCATTACGTCACTAAAAAGTAACAAAACGGCACATAGGCCTACAATTTGGTTCAGTACATTGATTTAAATAATAATGGCATCTTTTTGTATGCACTAACTCCAACGTGGTTCGTTGGAGAAAGCCTATAGAGAAAATGTGTTTTTGTAGGGTTTTTGGATAAACCCCGAAAAAAGGTATTTGGTAAACACTGGCTTAGGAGATCTTATACGTTTTGTTCTATGAGATAATCTTCATCAGCTAACGTCACTTTTTGTGAATTTTGAATACGTTTATGTAATTTATGTAAGCACATCAAGGCTTCATAATTCATAAAAGTCATGTTAACTGACAGCTATTATCTTATAGAACAAAACCTATAAGATCTCGTAAGCGTGTATTAACCTCAGACCTTATTTTCGGAGTTTATTCCAAAACCCTATTCTTTCGTCATACATTTTTCCCATATGGATGGCTGAATTTACCAGAGGTAACTAATTTCCGGGTTTTAGGACTACAAGCCGGCAAGCTCTATGGCACTTTCAATGCCGCGTTCACATGCTAATCGGAACATGGACATTTCCGACTTGCTGATTATGTGAACGCGGCAAGAGTATAACTACACCCAGTTAGCAAGTCGAAAATATCAGACTTTCGTAGTTCCGACTAGCACGTGAATGCGGCACAAGACAACTGGGAACTCTGAAAAATATGAGGTCAAATCATGACGTCAGTGATCTTCAGGTCAAAAAGACAGAGCTCTAGAAAAGATGCCCGTTTCCGACCAGGAATTCCGAGTTGGATGACCGTTCAAAACAACTTTTCCCAGGACACGCACCGGTTTGAGTGTGTCAAGAACTGCAACGCTGCTGGGTTTTTCACGCTCAATAGTTTTCCGTGTGTATCAACAATAATCCACCACCCAAAGGACATCCAGCCAACTTCACACAACTGTGGGAAGCATTGGAGTCAACATGGGCCAGCATCCCATCAGTATTTTTACAATAGCACACTTTGTTTAGAGACCACCTAACTTGGACATACATTCATGAGAAAACATTTATTTGTAAGAAAAGGTTTGTTTCGATTCTGAAGTTCTGCAGCAATGCATCAGCAGGCTCAGAACTTCAAGTCTAAATACACATTTTCTTCTGAAGGACTGAACCCATGAAACTCAACAGGTATAGTTGATTTTTAAAAATGACAATCAATTGCAAATCACACAAGAAGTAGAAGTGAGGAATGAGCATATTAAAATAATGGTAAAAACACCAGGAGAGGTTGTCTGTTTTCCCCAAATAATAACTTACAACAAAATGAGTGGACAAAAACAAAGAAGCAAACAAATAAAGAAACATAAAACAACATAACAAGGGCGAGAAAAGCAAAGGTGAACTTGATGGAAGTTTTGGCACAAATCATTATCTGAGTGAACTCACAACAATCCATTACATAGCTCAGTTGGTAGAGCATGGCGCTTGCAATGCCAGGGTTGTGGGTTCGTTTCCCACGGGGGGCCAGTATGAAAATGTATGCACTCACTAACTGTAAGTCGCTCTGGATAAGAGCGTCTGCTAAATGACTAAAATGTCAAATGTAATAGTTTAAATAGAGGGAAGAATAGCTGTTCATTTTCTGTAAATAAGTTAGTTGGTCAATCAGTAATTACAGTTACAGTAATTATTACAGTCTGGTCAATGGACCCATACAACCACATTATGATATATTAAGTTACTATTGGGAACAATGGACATTAACTATCATACGGAATGACACATCTTTAACATATAATAATATGCCATTTAGCAGACGCTTTTATCCAAAGCGATTTACAGTCATGCGTGCATAAATTTTTTGTGTATGGGTGGTCCCGGGGATCGAACCCACTACCTTAGCGTTACAAGCGCCATGCTCTACCAGCTGAGCTACAGACGACCACAACATAAAATAGGTATTCTGATTATACTGATGGTGATATAGAAACACAATATTGACAAACTCTGTTCATTGTGTTCTGAACATGAGAGTTAATGGTTTAGTTGTTTGAAAGTCAGTCATCAATGATCCAAGTTTGTATACTTACATAATACCAAATACAGGTGTGCTTTTATAGCTTTAACAAAGACAGCATGTCAAAACAAGCAGCAAGTATAAGATTCTTTAAACTTAATCACGGTCAAACGGCTCTAAACAACGGTCTAAAAAAATATCACCCGTAGGAAGAAATTGTGTATTTAGCCGAGCTGTTTGTATGATGTAACACATCGCTCAAAACAACACCCTGAAAATGGAGTGTCACTCAGAATCGATACCTTTTGTTGAACCTGAATTGATAGCTTAGCTAATAAAATCCTCACTTGGCTTTAGATTTTTTAAAACATTTGCATACAGATGTTTGTCGTAACATGTAGCCTGTGAGAATATCAACATTAGATGTACAGTTCTACGAAAACAAATAATAAGTCAACATCTACAATTAAGTCGACAATGACTGTTGACAACACTAGCAGAGAACACCGTCAATATAAAATTAAACATTTCAGGGCACTGCAATCTGCTGCAGTCAGCCAGGTAAAGGTTCAATGGCTTGCGAAAGTATTCACCCCCCTTGGCATTTTTCCTATTTTGTTGCCTTACAACATGGAATTAAAATGGATATTTTGGGGGTTTGTATCATTTGATTTACACAACATGCCTTCCACTTTGAAGATGCAAAATATGTTTTATTGTGAAACAAACAAGAAATAAGACAAAAAACAGAAAACTTGAGCATGCATAACTATTCACCCCCCCCAAAGTCAATACTTTGTAGAGCCAACTTTTTGCAGCAGTTACAGCTGTATGTCTCTATAAGCTTGGCACATCTAGCCACTGGGATTTTAGCCAATTCTTCAAGCCAAACCTGCTCCAGCTCCTTCAAGTTGGATGGGTTCCACTGGTGTACAGCAATCTTTAAGTCATACCACAGATTCTCAATTGGATTGAGGTCTGGGCTTTGACTAGGCCATTCCAAGACATTTAAATGTTTCCCCTTAAACCACTCGAGTGTTGCTTTAGCAGTATGGTTAGGGTCATTGTCCTGCTGGAAGGTGAACCTCCGTCCCAGTCTCAAATCTCTGGAAGACTGAAACAGGTTTCCCTCAAGAATTTACCTGTATTTAGCGCCATCCATCATTCCTTCAATTCTGACCAGTTTCCCAGTCTCTGCCGATGAAAAACATCCCCACAGCATGATGCTGCCATGTTGGTGGATGGTGTTCTCGGGTGATGAGATGTGTTGGGTTTGCGCCAGACATAGCGTTTTCCTTGATGGCCAAAAAGCTCAATTTTTTAGTCTCATCTGACCAGAGTACCTTCTTCCATATGTTTGGGGAACCTCCCACATGCCTTTTGGCGAACACCAAACGTGTTTGCTTATTTTTTCTTTAAGCAATGGCTTTTTACTGGCCACTCTATCAGTAAAGTCCAGCTCTGTGGAGTGTACGGCTTAAAGTGGTCCTATGGACAGATACTCCAATCTCCGCTGTGGAGCTTTGCAGCTCCTTCAGGGTTATCTTTGGTGTCTTTGTTGCCTCTCTGATTAATGCCCTCCTTGCCTGGTCCGTGAATTTTGGTGGGCGGCCCTCTCTTGGCAGGTTTGTTGTGGTGCCATATTCTTTCAATTTTTTAATAAAGGATTTAATGGTGCTCCGTGGGATGTTCAAAGTTTTGGATATTTTTTTATGAACCAACCCTGATCTGTACTTCTCCACAAATTTGTCCCTGACCTGTTTGGAGAGCTCCTTGGTCTTCATGGTGCCGCTTGCTTGGTGGTGGCCCTTGCTTAGTGGTGTTGCAGACTCTGGGGCCTTTCTGAACAGGTGTATATATACTGAGATCATGTGACAGATCATGTGACACCTAGATTGCACACAGGTGTACTTTATTTAACTAATTATATGACTTCTGAAGGTAATTGGTTGCACCAGATCTTATTTAGGGGCTTCATAGCAAAGAGGGTAAATACATATGCACGCACCACTTTTCCGTTTTTTTTTTTTTTCATTTCACTTCACCAATTTGGACTATTTTGTGTATGCCATTACATGAAATCCAAATAAAAATCAATTTAAATTACAGGTTGTAATGCAACAAAATAGGAAAAAAACGCCAAGGGGGATGAATACTTTTGCAAGGCACTGTACCTGTACTCTGAAGTGACAACTCAAGATAGCCATCGGCTCTAGTTCTAAAGGATCTATTTCTGGAACATCCATCTTTTCAGGTTCTGAAGGTTCCTCTTCTGGCACAGACATTTCTGGTTCTGCTGGTTCCCTTTCTGGATAATATGTATGTTCTTCTGTTCTGGTTCCTCTGGTTTCAGTTCCTGGTCAGTCTCTGGTTCTGCAGGTTCCATCTCTGGCAAAAGGAGGTTGTGCTTAAAGTTCTTCAGCTCATGTTGAAGCCCATGAAGATGGTAGGGCTGTTCCTCTGGATCGCCTTCATGCACTTGGTGTGCTTCATCCCAAACAGAGTGGACACTTCAGCCCGGATCACCATAGTCTCTTGGAGAGCTCCTAAGACTCCTTCTTGGTGGGGTACGGCTTGGTGTGGAAGTACTGTATCTGGTGAGGAAGTCTTTACGTTGCCTGACAACTCAAACTGAATTCTTCCACTGCTCTATGTTCGCTACATGCTTACGGTCTCCACGGAGGACGTATGTAAATAAATCAAACATGTTAACCTTTGCAAGGCTGCCGGCCCAGATGGCATCCCTAGCCGCGCCCTAAGAGCATGTCCAAACCAGCTAGCTGTTGTGTTTTCTGACATTTTCAATCTCTCTCTAGCTCAGGCCGTTATCCCCACCTGCTTCAAGATGTCCACTATACAGAAGTGGTCAGATGACGCAGATGCTAAGCTACAGGACTGTTTTGCTAGCACAGACTGGCATATGTTCAGGGATTCTTCCAATGGCATTGAGGAGTACACCACATCAGTCACTGGCTTCATCAATAAGTGCATCGATGACCGTACCTACATACCCCAACCAGAAGCCATGGATTACAAGCAACATCCACACTGGGCTAAAGGGTAGAGCTGCTGCTTTCAAGGAGCAGGTCTCTAACCCGGACACTTATAAGAAATCCCGCTATGCCCTCCGACGAACCATCAAACAGGCAAAGCGTCAATACAGGACTAAGATTTAATCGTACTACACCGGCTCCGACGCTCGTCGGATGTGGCAGGGCTTGCAAACTATTACGGACTACAAAGGGAAGCACAGCTGCGAGCTGCCCAGTGACACAAGCCTACCGATTGAGCTAAATGACTTCTATGCTCGCTTTGAGGCAAGCAACACTGAAGCATGCATGAGAGCATCAGCTGTTCCGGACAACTGTGTGATCACGCTCTCCGAAGCCGATGTGAGTAAGACCTTTAAACAGGACTTGTACTCCGAGCATGCGCTGACCAACTGGCAAGTGTCTTCACTGACATTTTCAACCTGTCCCTGGCTAAGTCTGTAATACCAACATGTTTCAAGCAGACCACCATAGTCCCTGTGCCCAAGAACACTAAGGTAACCTGTCTAAATAACTACCGACCCGTAGCACTCACGTCTGAAGCCATGAAGTGCTTTGAAAGGCTGATCATGGCTCACATCAACACCATTATCCCAGAAACCCTAGACCCACTCCAATTTGAATACCGCCCCAACAGATCCACAGATGATGCAATCTCTATTGCACTCCACACTGCCATTTCCCACCTGGACAAAAGGAACATCTACGTGAGAATGCTATTCATTGACTACAGCTCAGTGTTCAACACCATAGTGCCCTCAAAGCTCATTACTAAGCTAAGGACCCAGGTGGTAAGGGTAGGTAACAACACACCTGCCACGCTGATCCTCAACACTGGGGCCCCTCAGGGGTGCGTGCTCAGTCCCCTCCTGTACTCCCTGTTCACCCATGACTGCATGGCCAAGCACGACTCCAACACCATCATTAAGTTTGCCGACGACACAACAGTGGTAGGCCTGATCACCGATGAGACAGCCTATAGGGAGAAGGTCAGAGACCTGGCCGTGTGGTGCCAGGATAACAACCTCTCCCTCAATGTGATCAAGACAAAGGAGATGATTGTGGACTACAGAAAAAGGAGGACCGAGCACGCCCCATTCTCATCGACAGGGCTGTAGTAGAGCAGGTTGAGAGCTTCAAGTTCCTTCGTGTCCACACCAAGACAGTCGTGAAGAGGGCACGACAAAGCCTATTCCCCCTCAGAATACTGAAAATATTTGGCATGGGTCCTCGGATCCTCTAAAGGTTCTACAGCTGCACCATTCGAGAGCATCCTGACTGGTTGCATCACCGCCTGGTAGGGCAACTGCTCTGCCTCCGACCGCAAGGCACTACAGAGGGTAGTGCGTACGGCCCAGTACATCACTGGGGCCAAGCTTCCTGCCATCCAGGACCTCTATACCAGGCGGTGTCAGAGGAAGGCCCTAAAAATTGCCTAAGACTCCAGCCACCCTAGTCATAGACTGTTCTCTCTGCTGCCGCACGGCAACTCCTCCCTATGCAACTGGGTCCTGGACTTCCTGACGGGCTGCCACCAGGTGGTGATGGTAGGCAAAATTACGTGCTCCACACTGATCCTCAGTACGGGGGCCCCACAAGGGTGCGTCCTCAGTCCCCTCCTATACTCCCTGTATACCCATGACTGCGTGGCCTCACACAGTTCAAACTCCATCATCCAGTTCGCTGACGACACCACAGTAGTAGATCTGATTACCAACAACGAAGAGACGGCCTACAGGGAGGAGGTAGACACTCTGACGGTGTGGTGCCAGGTAAACAACCTCTTCCTTTAATGTCAGCAAAACAAAGGAGCTGATTGTGGACTTCAGGAGGAACCAGGCTCGGCATGCCCCCATCCTCATCAACAGGGCCGCCGTGGAGAATGTCAAAAACGTCAAGTTCCTCTGCATACATATTTCAGAGGAGCTGAAATGGTTAAACCACACAGACACTGTGGTGAAGAAGGCACGACAGCGACTCTTCAACCTCAGGAGGCTGAAGAAATTTGTCCTGTCCCCGAGGGCCCTCACATTGTTCTACAGGAGCACCATCGAGAGCATACTGTCGGGCTGCATCACAGCCTGGTACAGCAACTCCACCACCGATGACCGAAAGGCACTACAGAGGGTGGTACGGTACACTCAGCCTCATGCACCATTGGGTGCACACTGCCTGCCCTCCAGGACACCTACAACACCAGGTGTCGCAGGAAGGCCAAGAAGATCATAAGGGACCTCAGCCACCTGAGCCATGGCCTGTTCTCTCCGCTTCCATCACTCAGACACGGGTAGTACAGGAGCATCATGGCTAAAACTAACAGACTGGCCAATAGCTTCTACTCCCAGACCATCAGGCTGCTGAATATAATAATATACTATGCCATTTCGCAGACGCTTTTATCCAAAGCGACTTACAGTCATGCGTGCATACATTCTTGTGTATGGGTGGTCCCGGGGATCGAACCCACTACCCTGGCGTTACAGGCGCGATGCTCTACCAATTGAGCCACAGAGGACCACTAATAGCCACCACTAGTCAGCTACCAGCTCCCCCCTTTCCCCCCAGACTTGCTACCCCCCACTGCTCCCCCTTTGGACATGCCCCCACCCCAATGGACATTTATCATGCTGAATAGACATTTATATTTATCATTGGCACAGTTGAAAACATGTATTATGTTTTTATTGTTTAATTCACACTTGCACTGTTGGAGCTCGGAGCTTAAGAATTTCACTGTACACTGCAACTACATCTGCGACCCTGTGCATGTGACTAAATAAAAATGGAATACTTTCAGTCTAGACTGCCATCGTTGAAGTAATTTGTGGTGATGTCAAAATGAGGGGTGTTGTACAAAACAAAGTCATCAGCAATTGGATCATCTCTCACCAATCACAGTATCAAAGCCACATGTGTTCTGGCTCTGGCCCAACCCATCGGTTTCTGGGACCAATGAGAACGGTTAGAATATGTTCTAGAAATCATCAGGGAGGCACTCAGATCCACTCATTGCGGAGAGAAAACGAACGTCCGTGGGCGTGGCGTAGCAAGGAGTTTGGATAGCCAGGGGTGCGTTCAGTTTGCTTGAACGTTTGCGGAACGGTTTGTACTGACCGACACGTTTTCCCAAAATGTTATTGTACGTTCTTGAACAGACTTTGAGATAAGTTTGCTCCATTTGGTGTGTGTGCCTTGGTGTGGCTTCAAGCATTGAATGACGTATTTAAAGCGCAGCGTTGCATTTAGAGCCCACAACCCAGCTCTTCACGTTTTTCAACTGGCCATTCAGTACAGCACCGTTTCCGTTCACTTGAACAATCTATTACGCTTGAATGTAAGAAAAAGTGAGGGTTGTAGTGGAGTGGGTCGAGAGCTTCAAATTCCTCTGTATCCACATCACTTAGGAATTAACATGCTCCACACATACAGTTGTGAAGAGGGCACAACATTGCCTCTTCCCCCTCTGGAGGCTGAAAAGATTAGGCATGGGCCCTCAGACCCACAAAGAGTTTTGGTCTGGCTGCTTCACCACTTGGTACGGCAACTGCAAGGCACCCGATTGCAAGGCGCTACAGAGGGTGGTGAGTACGGCCTAGTACATCACTGGGGCCGAGCTCCCTGTCATCCAGGACCACTATACCAGGAGGTGTCAGAGGAAGGCCCCAAAAATTGTCAAAGACTCCAGCCACCCAAGCCATGTCTGGAACCAACAGGACCCTGAACAGCTTCTTCCCCTAAGCCAGCTTCTTCCCAACCTTTTCCAATTACTGTACCACCAACTGAATTTTGCTCTGCCCGGAGTACCACTGAAGTTCCCCTTCATGTGCATTTTACCAGTAATACTATGGTCTCAAGTCTTCGAGTACCCACTGTGGATAGGCCAAGTTCCCCAGGGGTCCTAGTACCCCTGGTTGGGAACCACTGCCCTAAGTCTTAAGACTGCTAAACAAGAATGCTAAATAGCTAATCAAATGGCTACCCCCGACTACCTGCATTGACCCTTTTTTGCACAGTCTATGCACACTCACACATAATTACACTGACACCCAAACATAGATTTACTTAACTCAGTAGACAGAAGGAATTTCCAGTTAGCCTTTGCTGAGACCGGGTGTGGTAACTCATGTCTAAAGGTTAGTAATGATGTTCAGCACAGTGGGAGTTTTTGGGAAAGGGCTTAATGAATGAAAACATAGCAATGTATCGACATACATGACATCAGAGGGGCAAAAAAAACGTTCTGGTAGAGATGAGTACTAAACCTGTTGCCCGTAATAAAGCTCAATGCACTATGATAAACTGCATCCAACAGCTTTAATGAAGTGGCAGCTGCGTTCATATAGAGAACCAATTCACTGCCTGGTCTTGTCTGCGTAGACGCCGTTGCAGTAAACGCTGTGGTCTTGAGGATGGCGTGGACGGTGGACACGATGCAGTGCTTCCCACTCAGATGGGCTTGGTAGCTCTCCACTGTGACACTTCACTGAAAGGCAGTCGTTTTACTGGGGTTCCTACACACTTCCTGTTTACCACCAGGCTGCATCTTGAGGAAGATCAGGTCCAGGGAGTTGGTGACCAGAGCCAGTTTCAGCTCTGCGTCTCTCAGGATCTCTTTGGGGGCCGTGGTGTTGATGTCAAAGTTGGGGAACAGAAGGTTACCACTGTCATCTGTGTAGAGTCTATACTCCCGCCTCATGAAGTCACAGTTGGCCTTCTGTGTTGGGTTGTGTTTGTGTGTTCAACCAGTTGTAGGATGGAGTAGAACATCCCAGGACAGTAGAGCCCATGCAGCAGGTGTTCAAAGAGGCTTCTCAGACCGCATTATCTTACACAACACATTTGACAGTCATCTTCCTGAGGAAGGGAGCGTGGGCAGCCAGGTACATCACTAGCCAAATCACATATACACCACAGATTAAACATATGCGCCAATTTTCCAGACCCAGATTAAGCCGCCCTGAACTAAAAACAACCTTTTAATTGAGATTATTAAATCCAGAATGACTTAAAAATCGAGGACTAGCCTTAATCTGGGTCAGAGAAAACAGGCTGTGACGTGACAACTAAATGGCAATCTCATATGAACACAACATTTATTAAATACAAAAACAACAAATTATGGTTTTTATGACTGCTGTTGAAAAAAGGTGACTTGGCTGTAACATAAAAAAAGAGAGCAGGCCCCCTCTATTCAGAGCCTGTCTGTAGTCCAGCTGTTCAGAAAGTCTAATATTGAAAGGACAGATTTGCTCCCATTGGGCATCACACAAAGCAATGGAAAGAACCAATCAGTATCTGTATTTTGTGGAATAGTCCTTCGGAGATACGACCAGACCTCGTCCCTTTCTCGCCCCTCGGTAAACGGTCTCAACAATGTCAATCATCTCCTGCTTGTCCTCCATGGTCCAGTTGATCTTGTTGTTGTTACCAGTCCCCAGATCTATCATGATGTGCTTGTTCCTAGAACAGTGCAGAGGTCGAGAGAAGGAATATTTTAGTTTCACAGAGTCATGCAGGACTAAAACAGGGGAGAGTTCAGTCAACTGAAGCAGCGTGGGGCTGTTAAGACTGAGTATCCCTTTGCTTTTCACAACTAGTCTATATGGAATGAGGGCATGAGGGCCTGTGTTCACTATACCCATTTTTTTTGTTCATTTGCATTAATTTAGCAAGTCAAAACTAGAGATTTCTTTGCAGGGCTCTGAAGTGACGGTGGACATGATGACAACTTGAAACTCACCTGAAGAAGAACATGACAGTGCAAGGGTCATACAGCTCATACATCTTGTTGAAGTCTGGCACCTCTGTGATGTCCACCAAATAGATGACTGCAAAGTTTTTCACCTGTAGGGAGGAATAGTTATGTTTGTACTGTAAAAATACCAACGTTCAATTAAATGTATTGACAAATGTTTTAATACAAACATCAACATTGGTACAACATGCATCTTACCTTTTCAGCTATGCTGTACAACACCTCGTCCATTTTCATACATGTTGGGTCCCAATCGTGTCCAAACCTAATAACCAGGGCTCTGTCTTCCTCGGATAGAATAGCTTGGTCGACCTGCCAGCCGTTGTGGAGATGCGGTAGCATATACGACATATTGCTGGTGCAGTCTTAACACGTATCTCCTGGGAGAGAAATGTTGGAAAGTAACACGTTTAACGTTATAACGACTTGGTACAACTTTGTTTTTCTGAACAAAATGTCAAAATGTTCTTTCTAACTATATCTAACAGCGGAACACCAGTTTCTCTAGATATAAATTAGATAACTGAGGCTAAAAACGAAAAAGTACTGTATTGCCACTGTTGGAAGCCTAGCTAGCTAACGTTAGCTAGCAATGTCGCTAACTAGCTAGCACTGGCTTGGAAATTTCCAGAAAGTTGAAAGACCTCAAGTAATATTACAGCATTGAAAATGTAGAAGTAGCTAAGGTTTCAAAACACTCTTACCGTATGAAATTAGATCAAGCCCCAAAGCGTGAATTGAAACAAACCGGTAGCCTGCGTCTGTCAGGTGAAAAGACCAACGACAGGAAAACGTCTTATGTAGTTACAACAGCCACAAAGTCATAAACCCAGCCCATTTCTACAATGTATCTTTTAAAAATTTGATTTCAACCCTAACCTTAACCACACTGCTAACCCTATCCTTAAATTAAGAACAAAAGTTGCATTTTTCTTTTCAGGAGTATTTACGATATAGCAAATGTTGACTTTGTGGCAGTGGTAACTAGTCGAAACCCTGTTGATCACGCTTGCGCATTACGTCACTAATAAGAGACCATATGAATGGACGGCGCATACCAGGCGAGTCAGTACACGCACAGATAGAACAATGAGACAGATATTTCACCGGATGTATAAATGTGAAGCATCCGCTTGGAGTTTCACTCACGAGAGGAAGCCCAGTGTCCGGCAGTGGAAGATGGAACGAGATGGATTTTGGCCGAGATTCTGCAAATTCTCACCAATGAAACATTTGATCTCAATACAGTTCTGTTCCCAAAACTACAATCTGTTACGAACAGTTGCCAAAGTTTTGTTGACGTTACTCTTTGCCAATGTTTTTGCGTTGTTTAGGAGTGCAAAGGCGAATTGAGTTATTGCACACGCACCCTTCAGAGTAGGCGTTCCTTAACGGAAATATGCAAATGTATACTAGAACACGCCAACAGGATGTCGCTAGCTCGTGCATGTCTCTGTCCACCTCCTTGCTTGTTACGCCCACGGACTCATTTGTTCCCGTTTGAAACGATGGGCTGTAGTTTCTTGGTTTAGTTATTAAAATCTTTGGTACTTGTCGGCCACAGCGATATAAACAAAATTAGGATCTCTACGGATAGTAATACAAGTAATGCCATTAGCTAGTATTTTATTTTACAATATCCCACTTTGGATAGAGACCACCTTTCCCAGATGGACACCCATTCATGAGAAATAAGTTGAAGGAGTGAAATATTTATAGGAAAAAGTGTTTATTCTGCACAATTCTGCCACAATGCATCAGCAGGCTCAAACCTTCAAGTCCAAATACATTTATGCTTCTCAAGGACTGAAACCATAGAAAACCCAACAGGTATATAGTACATAAACCTGACAATCAATTGCAAATGTGACAGGAAGAAACAAAGACGAAAAACTCACTAGTCAAACTCATTCCAAGGAGGGCCGAGTGTATGCAGGTTTTCGCTCCTCCCTTGTCCTCACCTGGTTGTCTAGGTCCTAATTGAAAAGAAAAGGGAGAAAAAAAACAGCAGACTCTAGGCCCTCCATGGAATGAGTTTGACACCCTTGCCATAGAGGAATTAACTTATGAAAATAATGGTAAAAACACCAGGAGAGGTATTCTGTTTTCCCAAAAAATTATAACTTTCAACAAAATGAGTGGACAAAAAAAACACAAACAGCAACATAACAAGGGTGAGGAAAGCAAAGGTGAAAGTGATGGAGGCTATGGAACAATTCAGTATCTGAGCAAACTCATAACGATCCATTACATAGTATCATTAGAGGGAAGAATAGCATAGCTGTTGATACACATTCTGAAAATAAAAAAGCTGGACTATATCTTACAGTTATGATTATACTCAGTCTCATCTGGTCAATGGACTCATATAACCACATAATAGATTTGAGTTACTATTGAGAACGATGGCCAGTAACTATCATACCTCACTTACAGAAAAAAGGTATTTTGATGATACTCATGGTGATAAACAACATTTACAAATACTGTTCATTATGTTTTGAACATGAGTTAATGATTTAGTTGCTTAAAAGTCAGTAATCAATTCTCAATTTGTATACCATGAGTATTCCATAATACTAAATACAGGTGTGCTTTATAGCTTTTACAGTTAAGACAGCATTTCAAAACAAGCAGCAAGTAAAATATCCTTCGAACTGAATCATTGTCAATGGGCTGAAAAAATCTCTAAAAGATGCCCACTAGAAAGAAATGGTGGATATAACCATGCGTTGGTTGTATGTAACACAGCTCTCGTAACATACCCCTGAAAACGGAGAGTCACTCAGAATCAATACCCTTTGTTGAACCAGAATTGACTTAACTAACAAAATCCTGGCTTTAGATTTTTTACACTTGTATACAGAGGTTTGTTCTAACATATAGCCTGTGAGAATGTCAACATTTGAATTACAGTTCTACGAAAAGGAGAATAATAAGTAAACATCTAAAATTAAGTTGACATTTAATCTTGACCACACTAGCAGGCAGATCAACATCAATATAAAAGTATACATTTCAGGGCACTGCAATCTGCTGCAGTCAGCCAGGTAAAGGTATCTATATACACTGTACATGTACTCTGAAGTGACAACTCAGACAGCCATCGGCTCTGGTTCTAAAGGATGCATCTCTGGAACATCCATCTGATGTGGTTCTAAGGGATCTTCTTCTGGAACAGAAATTTCTGGTTCTGCTGGTTCCCTTCCTGGAGAATCTGTCTGTTCTGGTTCTTCGGGTTCCACTTCATGGTCAGCCATCTTCTCAGGTTCTGCAGGTTCCACCTCTGGGATGAGGAGGTCGTGCTTAAGTTTCTTCAGCTCGGTCATGTTGAAGCCCATGATGATGGTAGGGCTGTTCCTCTGGATCGCCTTCATGCACTTGGTGCGCTTCATCCCAAACAGGGTGGACACCTCAGTCCGGGTCAGCCACAGTCTCTTGGAGAGCTCCTCAGACTCCTTCTTTGTGGGATATGGCTTGGTGTGAAAGTATCTAGTGAGGAAGTCTTTACGCTCCTCAGAGGGGCGTTTCTCCATCCCACTGGGGTCCAGTGCTAGCTGAATAGAGGGGTCTGTTAGGGGTGCCTGCTCTCGTTTCTCCTTCTCTCGTTGCTTACGGAAGGCTGCCCGGGCATCCCTCGCTTTCTTGTTGGCCTCCATGGCCTCCCTGAAGGCCGCCTCCAGCCTCAGTTTGCTCTGCAGCTCAGCAGGAGACTCAGAGGGCTGGGGGACGGGGACGGAGGCCAGCGCTGCTGCCATGGGGACGGGAGGGAGCTGGGCAGAGTACAGACCTGGCACCTGGATCATCTGGTTAAAGGCCATGACCTGCTGCTGGCGTCCATTGGTGGGGGCGGACTGGAGTCTGTCTGCGTCTTTAGGGGTCTTGGGTGCACGGCGGCAGCGTTGTAGATGGATGACTATAGCTCTCTGCGTGGTCTTGCCTGTGTAAACGCCGTTACAGTAGATGCATTTGAACGCTGCGGTCTTGAGGATGGCGTGGACGGTGGGCGCGATGCAGTGCTTCTCACTCAGATGGGCCTGGTAGTTCTCCACTGTGACACACTTCTCTTCACAGAAGGGGCAGTCGGTCCGCGTCGTTTTACTGGGGTTCCGACACACTTCCTGTTTACCACCAGGCTGCATCTTGAGGAAGATCAGGTCCAGGGAGTTGGTGACCAGAGCCAGTTTCAGCTCTCCGTCTCCCAGGATCTCTTTGGGGGCCGTGGTGTTGATGTCAAAGTAGGGGAACAGAAGGTTACCGCTGTCATCTGTGTACAGTCTATACTCCCGCCTCATGAAGTCACAGTTGGCCTTCTGTGTGGGGTTGTGTTGTGTATTTGTGTGTTCAACCAGTTGTTGGATGGAGTAGAACATCCCAGGACAGTAGAGACAGTTGAGCCCGTGCAGCAGGTGTTCAAAGAGGCCCTTCTCAGACAGGAGGATCTTACACTTCAAACACTTGACTGTCTTGTCAGGCATCTTCCTGAGGAAGGGAGCGCGGGCGGCAAGGCCCTGCTGCTTGGCTGTTCTGGGCTGGGCCTTGTGGGCAGCCTGTTGGTGAGCCTCATAGACATTGGAGGGGAGCAGTTCATTACAGATGGGACAGGTGATCCACTTCTTGGCTTTGGCGTTGAGAGCGGGATTACCTGCTGGTTTGATGGGTTGAGGAGCCTTGCTGATCAGCTGGACGTTACTCGTCTGGCCGGGCATTCCCACCGGCGTGGCGAAAGTGTAGGTGGGCATGCCGTTGACCTTGTTGCCTGTGGGGATGAGGTGGCTGAGGAGGGACTGGGAGGTCAGCATGGTACCCTGAGGGGTGCTCTGGAGCATGGTACCCTGGGGGGTCCCATGGTTCAGTGGGAGGCGCTGAGTCATCATGAGGGACTGGGACATCCCTGGAATGCTGATCTGCACCCTTGGGGGCAGGAAGACCTGCTGGGCCTGCTGCTGACCTTGGACCCCTATGGTGAAAGGCACCTGGTTGTGAGGAGCACCAGGTAGTGAGGTGCCAGAGGGCAGTCTGACCATGGTCTGGCCGATGGGCATGGTGGCTGAGATGGCCCCCTGTGGCATAGCACTCTGCAGGTTGACAGTAGCACCAGGCTGGAGAAGGCCCTTAGCCTCGGCACTGGCCAGCTGAACCAGGGTTGAAGCCTGAGGGGGGAGGAAGCTCTGGTTGGGCCCTGCCAGCTGCTCAGGACTGGACAACTTTGGCAGCTGGTTTTTAGGGGCCAGTGTTTGGTAATTTGAAGGCTTGACATACTGAGTGTTCTCTAAGATCCAGGTCCTTATCTGAGCGCAGGCCCACTGGTGAGTGGGAGAGGCCAGGATGTGGTGCAGCATGTGCTCTGTGCTTTCGATGGCCATTTTGCACACCTTACAGAACTGCTTGGAGGCTGAATGGGGGAACTTAGTGTCTGGTATCCGTCCTGAAAAGTGGTGCCACAGCTTCTCCAGGTGGTTCAGCAGGACGTGCTTCTTCATTGAGAACAGGTTTGAGTCCACATATCGGCATTTACGACACTTAAATCGGTCCCCTTTCTTGGTAGTTGAATGCAGAGACGCTGCATCTTGGTCCACGTTCGGAGAGCCATGGAAGAGGAGGAGGTGCTTCTTGAGGACTCGGGGGTGGGCGACGAAGGGGCAGATCTGGCAGGGAGCCAGAGCACACAGTTTCCTCTCATACTCATGGCTCCGCTGTAGATGACTCTTGTAGGAGTACCAGTTCCGGGTGGAGTACTTACAGAGGGTGCAGCACAACAGCCGCGTGCGGTACGGCCACTGGGGAAGGAAACGCACAGATAACAAGAGTGATTAGCAAAAGAAGACCATTTTAAATTGACCGGTCACTTCACTTTAAGGAATAAATGTTGGGTTTTTTTTGTCAGAAAGGGTGTGTCCCTACATAGTGCACCACCTTTGACCAGAGCCATATGGGGATAGGGTGGGAATTTGGGGAATAGGGGTCCATTTCATATGCAGATTAAGTAAGATCTGAATCAACTGATGAAAAATAAAAATAAAATAGCATTATATATATATTCAACGTCAGTGGCTATGCATTTCCACAGACCCCAGAAATATTGGCACATTTAATCAATCAGTTGAACTATAAACTATTCTGTTTCAATTTAAACACTTGCTTGGTTTGTTGACATCCCTATCAGACTAGCTCATCTTTCCAGGTGCTATTTTACCTTTTTCTTCCTCTTGCCTAGAAAGGGCTCACTGAGGTCCACCCACTCGGTCTCCTGGAACGCCTCATCAGAATCAGAATCTTCATCAGAGTTCTTCTCCTTCTCCTTCTGCAGCTCCTGGAAGATGGTGACACAACATACAGTTAAGTATCAGGAAGAGAACAACACTGATCAATTATCTCTGATCATTCACTGTTGCGCATCCCAAATGGCACCTTATTCCCTTTATAGTACACTAAAGCCCATAGGGAACAGGGTGCCATATGGGACACAGAGTCTTTAAAAGTTATGGGAAAAGTACAATCCATGAATCTAAACAATGGGTAAAATGGCAATAATTAGGCATTCATCTAGCCGCCAAACAATATTTGCTACACTGATCTGATAGTTCTAAACATAAAAACTGCACAACAAAAACATACTTCCAGAAGGACTTCACAATTCTCCAGTCCAAAGTCACTCAAAATGTGTTTCACTTTTCTCCTTGTTTTTCTGATGTTTTCCAAGTTTCCAACAGGGACTTGATACATTGTTCCTCAGCTTCCTAAAAGAGAGAGGCATCTTGTTAGGCCAGGTAATATAACCTACAGTACACTTTACACTTACCAACTCAGTTAGCCCAGATCTGTTAGCTTACTAGTTAATCATAAACGGTGCATAAAAGTACCATAACAATAAGCCTGGGGATGAGGTTAGTATAACAACCTGGGTGCATTCCAAATTGTCAACATGGATAGGCCTAAATGAAAATACACTACACATGAATGTAGCCTATGGATTCATGTGTTTATATAACCTATTCATGGCCCATATAACCTAGTAACATCATTTTAAAGAATTATAAATGCATTCATATAGCTAGATAACGTTACCCTCACCAATCATCATCTGTTAGCTTATATAGCTACTCTCCAAATCTAACACACCCCCCCACAGCAAGATAACATGAACATTTGGGTAGTTGCCATTTGGCCAAAACAAAAGTGAAAAATTAATGTCTAAACAACTCAATGTTATATGGCCACCTTATGTGTTAAGTTTATATCCAATTTAATGAACCATTTCATGTATTGGTGCCTTGAATGTGTCCTCTGGTGTGACATTTCAATACATGTTAGTATAAAGGTTTAAGGATTCCCAAATAGACAAGAAAATAATTGTTACTCATTATTTAGTTACTTCGGTCTTTAAATCGGTAATCATGATCTGGTATTTCAATCGAAAAACACAATTTCCTTGTATAATGATGATACTCAAAATGTAATAGCGAGAAACTTGGTTAAGTTTCATAGTAATATCACTAAACCTCAATAAAAAGTTACCTGCTTCATGCTTTATTTTTTTTCCATTTCACTTATTTTTCCATTCATTTTTTGGCGTCACCCCATTGGACATTGTCACAACTGGCAGTCAAATGTTACTGTTAAAACATAAATCATGTCAATTTCATACGTTTCTGACCACTGACCTCTAAACATCATTTCTAAGAACCAGTAATGGATCCTTATTGAAGTATTTTATGTGTACTCATTCCAATTACAGGGAGTCGAAAGAGTCCAGTATTGTTATTTTCGCCACTAGCTGGCTAGTTAGTTAACGTTACCTCCCTGACTCGGGAGTTGATCATTTGCGTTCCTGGTGCCTTCCTTGGATGTGGTAACCGTTTTTCAGGCTCCCTTTACGGAATCAAATCCTGATTCTCAGTTACCCGTGGTCACCATGGTAGGTAGGCACAGAAACTACCATCGAAGTTGAAAGGGCAACTACCATTCGAATCGGACGCCTGTGCCATGAACGGTAATCAAAAGCGAACAAAAACATAACTAAACCTATCGAATTGTATACATTGGCGGGAATAAAAACACAGAAGCTAAAATGCTAGCTAGCTGTGTTGAACTCAATGATAAATCATTGGTGAACTGCATACACACATGCTTGGTTGGCTGACTTGTGACAGCGGACCTGCGCAAATGTTGACAATGGCTACAATAGGTGTAGATTTGTGATGAACTGTTGAGGATGCTCACTGACATAAAATTACCTTTGCTTTGGCGTCTCCGGTTATAAAAGGATGTCTGTCGCGATTTTTTTTTTTTCGTATCTGGATAGTTTCACCAATCCGCGAGAGCTTCAGTCTCGGTGTCACGGAAGTGTGCAATCAATCCACCTGGACGATGCTCTGCCACTCACCTCTCCAGACAAGATGCAGCCGCCAAAGTTAATTCAGGAAAGAATGATTTACATTAAAGTGAAATAATTGATGTATTATGCTGTTTCACCCTCCTCCTGAAGTAAAAAAAAAAAAATGGCGCTTGTGTTCAGGACATGACGTTTAGGTCCTAATTAGCATATACGGAAGATGACCAATGAGATTGAAGTTAGCTGTGGACTAAATTGGGGAACGTTCCAAACATAGTTGAAGTTTGGTAGTGATTTCATTCCATTTGACGCTTAATTGATTAGTTAATTGGGCTAATAAACATTATATAAGAGCACTAAAGAGATGTGGGAGTGGCTACAGACAGAATGAAGGCTCTGGAAAAAGCTAGCTAGTCACATGGTACAATTCAAAACAACCAATAGACTATCCGGAAATTGAGGCAAAGGGGCGGGCCAAAGAGAGTATGGTGACGTCAAATCATGCCACTGTTCATCAGCCAATGGTAGACGACCCTGCCAGTCCATTATTTGAAGAAAATGTTTTTATAAGAATGTGAGTACGTAGCTATCTTTATTAGAATGAAGTAATGTGTGTTAGAAATGGCTAAAATAAAATTGCAATAGTATTTGAAAGGTATAAATCAAGAATAACAATATTTTTCTTATTATCATTATATTTTGAATGTTACGCAAAAACGGATAAATCTACTAATTATGGCCAAAGGTCATCTAAAGCTATTCAATCACCACCATTCTGTAAAACTATCGTCTGGAGCGAGACATGAACACAGATTTACATTGTTAATTGGTTCATCATATATGCTTGTAAATGTCTTGATTGGTGCCCTAACGACATGGTCGACTAGTGGCTGGCGAGTGACTATCTCTTCAAAGCCCTTACGACAACCGTATCAACAATTTTTGCACAAAGGCCTTTAATTTGCACAAATCAAACACAATTTAACAATACACCCCAATTGGTTAACATGTTGCTGATACATTTCTTAAAGTTGAACTTTCCTCAACTTTCACTCCTATAGTCAGGGTTGCATTGTCAACAGTTGCATCGCGACAGTGTCTCTTCAAATCGCCACCTTCAGTTGAAAATAAATAACTTCTGGTGAATAGTCGCCAACTGTGATCGCCCCCTGGAGGCCAACACTAATATTGCTGACCTAGCCCAAAACTGTTACAGGCTACTGTTATCTCCTCAAATAAAAACTCTCAGCATTCTTTACGCATTATTGTATTCCTCATGATGGAAATGTATTTAAGAGCAACACTCAGCACAATGGCCTTGAGCGTGAAATTATTCGATATGCGTCATATGTGAACAAGGGGCCAGTCATGGTAGTGAGATGACAGTGTACATCGTGTCAAACTCATTCCACGGAGGGCCGAGTGTCTGCGGGTTTTTGCTCCTCCCTTGTACTTGTTGATGAATTATGGTCAGTAATTAGTAAGGAACTCCCCTCACCTGGTTGTCTTTAATTGAAAGGAAAAACCAAAAACCAGCAGACACTAGGCCCTCCATGGAATGAGTTGGACACCCCTGGTGTACATTGTTTCAGAAGTGACAAACGAAGTACTGTAGCAGAATGTGTTCATAATGTTTTGCTCATCTTCCTGTAAGAGGATTTGGTGTCTGGGTTGCATTTACTACCAGGGTCAATAGGTCATCTGGGCCTATGTCTTGGTCTTAAACTAGAGAGCCTGCCGTCATAATTTGCTTGACTGCATCTGAAATGGCACCCTATTCCCTATATAGGGCACTACTTGCCCTGTTCAAAAGTATTGCAGCATATAGGGTGCCATTTCAGAAGCAGACGTTTGTTTTGTGTTGCAGGACAACATACGCGTAGCCTGAACAACTTATAGGAGTTTACATGATGAATGACATGCATTACTATACAAGTGTATAAGGTTGTGGGTCAAGGGCTCTTCATAGGAAGGAAACTGAAAAAAGTGAGGATGAAGCTGGCTAGCCTTCATTTGAGCATGTGCTTCACATGATCAGCATTAAACTGTTATGAGTAAGCAGCCATGTAGGAGGCAGTTTGTACCTGGCAAGAAACTATGGGAAGATCTCAATTGCATAATCCTCACATACTCTACTAGTCTCCTTCTCAACCCATTGGAGGTCAGAGGGGTGGGACTTCTGGCTTTCTCATCCAATGGGTTTTGAGAAGGAGAGGACACGAGGATTATGCAATTGAGATCTTCCCTAATTAAACTGAGTCAGAAATGGCACCCTATACTTTATAGCAGGGGTACTCGACTCTTAACCTACGAGGTCTGGAGCCTGCTGGTTCTGTTCAAGCTGATAATTACTCACACCTGGTGTCCCAGGTCTAAATCAGTCCCTGATTATAAAGGAACAATGAAAAAATGTAGTGGAACTGGCTTCGAGGTCCAGAGTTGAGTTTGAGGGTTTTATAGGGTGCCATTTCCTAATAACAAGGCATGTATGGATGAAATGTTCTCCAATATTGGGAACTAATAGGGATAGTTTGAATATAGGGATAGTTTGAATAATAACAGAATAAGGCAAATCGTACCAGGAACATATTTGGGAATTAATTTATTATGTTGTGTTCCTGTGAACCATGTCTGGACATCATCATTCACCACCACTGTCACAACAGTATGCAGTTTTAACTGTGCAGAACACATCTGTCTTAATTTCTTCCAAATACAGAAGAACAGGTTGACGACAAAAGAATCTGACAAGCATTCTAACACATACATGTAAAGTCGAAATGTAATATAAAAAGCTAACTCTGTGGAAGGTACGTGATCCTTCTATTTCCTGCTATGCTCCAAAGTTATGTAGTGCCAATCTGAACATATCATTTGTGCAGATCCATTTGTTGTCCACGTTCTTCAGCAGGAACGTTTGTTGAAAGCCCATCACCTGGTCCGCGTCAGCCTGTTAAAGAAAATATGAGTAAACTATATTTGTAGAGGATGATGCTCATCTAACATTACATACAGTAGAAATTAACCATAATAGGAACCATCAATTTGATTTGAAACAAAATGTCTTTAGGTGGTATTAAAATGAAAACAGGAACAGCCCCTTCCATGTTTAGCGGTGAAATAAAGACGATGAATGCTCCCGCAATTTATTATTTCATGACTTTTTTTGTACCCAGGGTAACCGGCGTCACTGTGCTAGCTTAGCAGCTTCATTTCCTCCCTCAATTTGTGTCTGACTGGGCTTAAAGTAGGGTCTTTGATCTAAACGCAACTGTGAATCTGGGTCACGGCACCACTGTAACCCGCGTCACTGTGTTAGCTTAGCAGCTTCGCTTTTTCTCTCAACTTGCCTCTGACTTGAACTACGATCCTCTGCCTCGCAAACAGTTAACACACGTGACTGCCAACTTGACAACATATACACCAGTTATGCCACTGAAAAGGATACAAATCACTGGCGCCATCTCAAGCTATGGGTGAGTTTCTCGTATGATCTCTCTGTTACACCAGCAAGTCTCTCGACATGCATCCACTACATTTGAAATGACCTACCTTGAGCTGTCCCATCACCATGCTCATTACACAGCTGTCTGGCGTGGGCTGGTGGTCCTGTGCGGTGATGCTGTGCTGAATTGACTGGAACGGTAAGCTCTGCAGTAAGGGAGCAAATAAGGGGTCTATTATGTCTGTACCATGTGAAAATAATTAGGCTATGCATTATAATTACTTTGATGAAGTGAAACTTAAATGAAGATGTCACTTACAGTGATCTTCTCCATAATGGCTTTGTGACCCTGGAAACCAACTCCTTCCCATGTTAAACATGATGCATCAGTCTGGACACACATATCAGTCATTTATTAGGACAGTGAACTCTCACTGAACTCACATCAGTTACACACTGAACAACATGAGCAGGAGTGTATTCATTAGTCTGATTCCGTTGCAAAACGTTACTTTAGGAACCAAACGGAATGGGAGGGACCTACCTGAATTTATCCAATAGAAACTCTTGTTTTCAGAATCTGACCAATGAATACACCCCAGGGGTCCATCTGAAAAGTCTTTCCTCGATTCCTTGTGTCCTCTCCATCCATGCCACTTTCTCAAAGCACTTTGGAGGATAGCCCTTGATCATGATGAAGGCGTCTTCTGTACACTCAATCTTAACGCACGTCGCTTGCGGTATGGTTTTGGAAGCATAATGACCTTAACCTTCATATCAGCGAGAAATAATAAAATAAAATAAAGTTCAATTGATAGGGTTATCTCCATGTTACGGCACTTATTTAGAGAAAACAGAGAAGACGAGACTACCTGTGCTATCTAGCATGCTCCGAAAACCTGTGTGTAAGCATAACTCGGGAAGTGTAGTGAACTGTACTTTTGTCGGATGGAGGGCCCATAGCTGTATGGATCTGGCAAAACTGCAACAGTAAGTGTATCTTTTTTATTTGAAGGATTATTTCTCGATGATGAAAGATAAGGGCCATATGTTTCGAAAGCCGTATTGCAAGCGATGATTGCCGTTTCTAAACGTTAACACAACGTCAGGATTGTAGTTCAAATGAGCGAAGCTAATGGCTGAAAACTGTAGGGTTTTCGAAAGTTATTTGAAGGCGAGAGTCCAAGTGGAGGAGGCAAGGAATTAAGATACTTTTGAGAGTCACCCCAGGTTTCCAGATGACAAGGTTGGTCCATGAAACATCTCTAAATGTGTTGAAATGAAAAACATACTCACATAGAGGTCAGCGAGTTTGGTTCTATCAGAATCAAACTGTTGGTAATAATGTTGCACAAATCCTGCACCTATCTGCTCCCACACCGGTTTGCTTGCCATGGTTCAAATTGCAGGTTGGAATCTGGAGAGGAAAGAGCGCCTTGAATATGACGTAGCCAACAGCACATCCCTGATGAGCACATCCCACGTGTTGCAGAATCACTCTGAATTATTGGAATTACAATGAATGGAAAAGATAAAACTTAACAGTTTGGCATCATGTAGTTATGCACTTATCAAGAGAACTTGAGCAAGAGAATGGCTAACTAGATAGCTAGATCTCAAAACTGGAAACACTAGCTAACGTCAGTTAACGGAATGAATACTGCGTTACCTAACTAGCTAGTTGTATACAGTAGCAAGCTAACTAGTTTAAAGTCAGTACATCATTCCACTCAGAAAAAGACAGCTAAACTTTTACTTTGTGTTGCAATGAATAATTTCCCCTACAAACGACATGTTTTTATTGTTTAATGGTTGTTTGAAACCTACCTTAATATGCAAGTAGCTAGCAATCCAATGTGGATGCACAGCAGGTCTTTCCCGCTTCATCCGGAAAAAAAAGTGAGTTGTCTTCTACTGGGGCTAAACGACCAATAGACGCGTGCTTCGGTTTGATTGACGGGTACCCAAGAGTGTAAATGGCACCCAAATGGGCGTTTCCATCAAAATGGTCTAACAGAAAATGCTTTCCTTCAGTGCAACCAACCTTAGTAGCTCAATTATTTTCAGCCCATTGATAATGAAATGGATATTAAATATTACATGAGTTATGTTTAATATTATCAGTACATGTGGACAATTGTGAGTTAATGAATATGACAATGTATACTTTTGTATACCATTGAGAATCTGAGAAGTTATTTTACACATGAGGACTTTGGAGCCAAGAGAAAGTGACATAAAATAGTTTGGTTTTCAACAAGTGCTTTATGTAGCAGCTAGCTGTGTATCCCTCTGATATATTTTGATATCTGTGGTTGTGTGACACACAATAACATCTTTCCAGATGAGGGTTTACTGATAAAGTCAATAAGAAACCACTTTATTGATAATTATTAGTGACAAAACTTTCAAATAATATACAACTATGACATAATATTATATTAAACAAATACATGTTGCTTGGTGCAGTGTGTGGAGAATTACAAAGTGCCAATTCCACTCCAGCATTAGCCCATACAAACAGGAAACAATAGCCTTATAAAAACAGATGTGTCTACAGACAGAATGTCACTAAAACTAAAATACCATGTCATGTTAAGGTTTACTCAAGCTTGAACATCATATACTTCAAATCATACTGTTGGTGATTTTATTTTTTATTTACTTATTTTATTTAACAGGGTGAGTGTGATGATTAATAACATTTTCCTTACAGCAATTTCATTCAACAGGTGACCACGCAATAAAATAAAGGGAAACACTCAGAGGCACTTGAAAAACAGAGTCTTGATCAATAACACCATTTTCCTTTTTCAGGTGTCCGCATTCAGTCTGATTTCTTCAGTGTCTTCACAGCCACTTGTTAGCGAGAGAGAGCCAACACTATATTGCTTGTTGAAATTGTTGTACCGTCAGATCCTCCAGTCCAGAGGAAACTAGTATTATTGTCTATAGTCAGGTCCAGAACCATTTCCATCTATGGCTCTGGTCCAGTCAAGACAGCCATGCAGACTGAGGTCGCCTGGCCTAGAGGAGTTAGGCTGGCCATTGCATGTGTGATGTGTGGAAGCTGCAGGCATCGGTTTCAAGTTGCCTCCTAAATGGCACCCTATTCCCTATATAGTGCACTATTGTTGACCAGAGCCTATGGGCCCTGGTTAATAGTTGTACAATATGTAAGGAATAGGGTGCCAGTTGAGATAAACTTTCAGTGTCCTGGGTGTGGGATGAAATAATCATCTGTTCTGAACACTGGGGGAAGCTCCTGATGCTGCTGCCTTCTGGGGCTGGCTGGTTTCTGCAGAGACAAAAGTTATTGTTCATAATTTAAATCCAGAGAGCAATATATAGGAAGGACACCTACCATTCAATAAATAATAAAAACATTACAAAAGCAATTATGGGGAGATATGAACCAGTATCTGTGCGTTAGAGACCTCTCTAAGGCCCAGAAAGCTTTGATTCAAACTCAGATTCACCAGCTCTGCAAGCGTTATGTCAAAATACGTTTGTTGATCACCAAATATGGAGTTTTGCTGAGCAACTGTCTTCATGTACTCCCGTTATGGCGGGAATGTACTTCTAAAAACGTTTTTTTTTTTTTTTTTAATAAGCAACTGAAAAAAATGCCTCTTCCGCACCTCTAATATGTTGAGCTGTTGTAGACTTCCGACCTGTGCGTGGCAGTAATGAGTGATTGAGACATTGGAGGTGCCAAATAGGCATTTTTTCGGTTGCTTGTAAATCTTTATTTATACATTTTTTGGAAGTATATACCGGCCGTAACGGGAGCAAATTAAGATAGTTGCTCAGCGAAACTCCATATTTGGTGATCAACAAACGTATTTTGACATAACGTTTGCAGAGCTGGTGAATGAGAGTTTGAGTCGGAGCTTCCCGGGTGTTTCATGAGTGGCGCAGTGGTCTAAGGCACTGCATCACAGTGCTAACTGTGCCACTAGAGATCCTGGTTCGAATCCAGGCTCTGTCGCAGCCGACCGCGACCGGGAGACTCATGGGCGGCGCACAATTGGCCCAGCGTTGTCCAGGGTAGGGGAGGGAATGGCTGGCAGGGATGTAGCTCAGTTGATAGAGCATGGCGTTTGCAACGCCAGGGTTGTGGGTTCGATTCCCACGGGGGGCCAGTATAAAAAAATAAAAAATAAATAACTGTAAGTCGCTCTGGATAAGAGCGTCTGCTAAATGACGTAAATGTAAATGTGTTAGAGAGGACTAACGCACAGATACTGGTTCAGGGGAGATAGTGATTAAGTATAGGAATACAACATTTACACTTCAAATGTAAAATGCCTTAATGGTTGACTGAGATGTACATTGATTGAATCCTCACATTTAGAAATCCCGGGACACTAATGGTATGGAAGATCTTTCTGAAGGCACCCGGCAGGGTTCCTTGTTCCCTTTCTGCCTGAGTGACCTGCTCCTCCATGACATTCACATTGGCACCCACCATCTTCACAAACGCCTGGACAAAACACCAGGGAACAGGGTCAGATACAGAACTACCATATCTGTGCCCCAAGTATAGAGAATAGGGTGCCATTTGTTACACAGATCATGTCATGATTTCAATGACAACATCCTGGTCATTAACAATTACTTTAAGTAATCACACTTACATTCAACTTGTCAATCTTTCTGTATAATTGCCTCATCTCTTCTGATTTTCTATGTATTTGAGGTAGATTCTCGTTGACAATCTGTGATGTGTCGTTGCGGATCTATTACCAGAGGAAGAAAAGTTATTAATTTCTCACCCACTTTCACAGACAAGGACATGAACACATACAGGGATGCGCAAAAATTGCTAAATACAATAACAAAATACCAGAAAATTCTATGCATCAAAATAAACTGCAAAATACATTTTAAAATACAGAAATACATTTCCAAATAGCCGTCCCGAACAGCAACAACATTCTCAGTAACGGTTACAGAAACATTTGACTTGCTCTAACTGTGATATGTTATTGTTTATCTACTTTAGTTGAATGCACTGATTGTAAGTCACTCTGGATAAGAGTGTCTACTAAATGACCAAAATGTAAATATGAAAATGAACATACCAAAATGAACTGCAAAGCACACTGGGTATTTTTATTGGCTGGTGTCAGGAACTCGTTAGAATAATACTCAGCATGCTTTGCAATTGTCCATTTTTACATATACAATTATGTTTAGTTTATTTAGAGAATGCACTTATCAAACCATAGTGCCATCAGACTTCTGATACCAATGCAGAGTTAGAGGGGGCCACAAAACTGTTAACCGCTATAAATATAAATAAATGGTATAGAAAAGTATTTTAGCATTTCGAAAATACAAATTACAGCTCTCGAAAGTATCTCGTTATAAAATACAATGGAGTGTAGTTCAGCCCTGTGTAATACAAATGACAAAATACTCAAGTAAATGAAATACATATTTCAAACACTGCCCAACTCTTGAGCACGTACCATGTCAAGCATTCCAACAAATTCATCCACCCTGGTCAGCATTTCCTCCAGACTTTTCTCCAAACACAGGATCTGTGGGGTATGTAAAGGATTTGGTTATAACCACAGTCAAGTGACATTTAACTCGTCACGCGTATCCAGTTATAGCTAGCGCTATATTGCACCTCCCAGCATAGACAGGAGGATATATTTGACCTCCATCGGAAAGGTTGATTAATTCTAACCTCGTCTCCAGCAGTATCTCTGATGTAGGAGGAGTAACTGAGGGCAGTGTGTCTCAGGATCTCATCCTCCTGGTTGTGGTCTGGGTCCGTGTCGGGTTCCTCGGAGTTGAAGCTCGGACTCTGCGAGACTGCTGCGCCGAAGCTGGGGCTTTGCGACACGGTGCCACTGCTTAGGGCCTCGCTCAACATGGATAAACTGCTCGCACTCTGCGACACGATGCCACTGTCCCGACTCACCTCCGCACTTGACTCCTCCAGCGGGGAGAGAACACCTACCCTATTTTCCATCCTAGGCTCCATCTTTGCCCCTTTAATTTATTTTGTTTTCAGCTACGGTGTTATGATAGTCAAATGATTCAATCAAGTAGTTGAAACTGTGGATGGTGGCTTACAAGGATCAAGTAGAACAAAGCGAAAAGGCGCAATTTTAAATCAGGGCTCTTTCTCACTAATGTCCTCTCAAGTTGAACACTGATGACTCAATCGCCATTAGAAACATATAAACACACAGCAAACCTTTTCTTTACGAGTCAACTTTCTACAATAGAAAATGGAATGAGTAGCGCAGTGGTCTAAGGCACTGCATCGCAGTGCTAGCTGTGCCACTAGAGATCCTGGTTCGAATACAGGCTCTGTCGTAGCCGGCCGCGACCGGTAGACCCATGGGGCGGTGCACAATTTTATTTTTATTTTTATTTATTTCACCTTTATTTAACCAGGTAAACCAGTTGAGAACAAGTTCTCATTTACAACTGCGACCTGGCCAAGATAAAGCAAAGCAGTGCGATAAAAACAACAACACAGAGTTACATATGGGGTAAAACAAAACAAAGTCAAAAATACAACAGAAATACATATATATACAGTGTGTGCAAATGTAGCAAGTTATGGAGGTAAGGCAATAAAATAGGCTATAGTGCAAAATAATTACAATTAGTATTAACACTGGAATGATAGATGTGCAAGAGATTATGTGCAAATAGAGATACTGGGGTACAAATGAGCAAAATAAATAACAATATAGGGATGAGGTAGTTGGGCGGGCTAATTTCAGATGGGCTGTGTACAGGTGCAGTGATCGGTAAGGTGCTCTGACAACTGATGCTTAAAGTTAGTGAGGGAGATAAGAGTCTCCAGCTTCAGAGATTTTTGCAATTTGTTCCAGTCATTGGCAGCAGAGAACTGGAAGGAATTGCGGCCAAAGGAGGTGTTGGCTTTGGGGATGACCAATTGGCCCAGCGTCATCCAGGGTAGGGTTGTGGGTTCGTTTCCCACGGGGGGCAGTATGAAAAAAATACAATAATAATAATGTATGCACTCACTAACTGTAAGTTGCTCTGGATAAGAGCGTCTGCTAAATGACTAAAATGTAATGAATGAAAAACAGGACAGCAAGTGCATTTAAAACCTTTATTTCAAAATGTATCTCCCAAAAATTACAAAACTGTAAGAAAATAATATAAACATAATATTCACAATTCAAATTAATTGCATTAAGGGTTTGAATTTCAACTGTGGAAATTAGTTGAAGTGATACTTACGGTTTACTATGTTGAAAGAGCAACTAGGCCTACTAAATATGAATTGAGCAATTACAGATCAAGCCCTAATATACATTCAATTATTGTTTACATTTGAGTGCTCAGTACATATCTGGACTAAAATGAATTAAAAAAGGCACAAAGTGTTTTACAAACCTTTTCTCCAATATGTGTGGAGAATGTATAGCAACGTCTGTACATCATCATCTCATTAGAATAAAAACAGTCCAGTTTACATGGTATGCAGAAATATTCCCCATCATAATCATCCTCGTACCATAATACCTTGTGGAATTGTTTGTTCATGTGTCATTGTTTTTCCCTTGTAAAAATCTATTATAAAGTCCGTATGTACATTAAAAAGAAAAGAGACAGTAAAACAATAGACATTATTCCAGAAAAATCTAGACGTTGCGGTAATAAATATAAAACCTGTAATATTTCTTAGGTGTGAATATGTCGGCCCACACTGAGTCGATGGTACAAGGTACTACCAGGAGGGGGCAGTGACCAACACATTATAGCACTACTCAACAGGGTTGAACTGACTGTCCATGGTGAAGATATGCGGGGAATAACGTCACTATGGTCAGAAGAACAGTGTCACGATAACCGAAGCAGCCTATGGGGAGAGGAAAAGGAAAGAGCAACAAAATGACATATTTGTGAACCAAAAGAGGGTGATAATCCTATGTTAATCCTGGGAGTACTAACATGGAGGTTTAAAGAGTTGAGACAACAATAAGACTGTTCAACAAAACTACTTTGCAAACCATGACAGCTTAAAAACATTGAACTACAATGTGAATAATTGTGAGAAGAATCCCATACAAACCACAGATGGATGGCTTAGTGTCCCACATAATCCATATACTCTATGAAAGTTAACCATACCATGGATGGATAGATTGTGCTTGTAAACCAAAGTACCACTGGATCCATACATAGATCTCAATGTGTGTGCCCAATACAGTGTAGGAAAGTGAATAAGTGAGGTTAAGCAGATGCAGATTCAGGTGTTATCACCTTCACCTCCTAGCAGTCCTGCCTGCTGTAACTAACAGGGTTCACATCCCCCTGCCTGCTGTAACTAACAGGGTTCACATCCCCCTGCCTGCTGTAACTAACAGGGTTCACATCCCCCTGCCTGCTGTAACTAACAGGGTTCACATCCCCCTGCCTACTGTAACTAACAGGGTTCACATCCCCCTGCCTGCTGTAACTAACAGGGTTCACATCCCCCTGCCTGCTGTAACTAACAGGGTTCACATCCCCCTGCCTGCTGTAACTAACAGGGTTCACATCCCCCTGCCTGCTGTAACTAACAGGGTTCACATCCCCCTGCCTGCTGTAACTAACAGGGTTCACATCCCCCTGCCTGCTGTAACTAACAGGGTTCACATCCCCCTGCCTGCTGTAACTAACAGGGTTCACATCCCCCTGCCTGCTGTAACTAACAGGGTTCACAGCCGAGCAGATAAGTCGAGTAAACAGTGAAGATAAGAGTTGATTAGCGGTGAGGTGAGAGGGGTGCTAGTCAGCTAGTGGCTTTTTTCCAGAGAGCATGTTGCATTCCTGGAGTCCATTTTAGAAGCTCCAAAAACAGACAACCAGTGGACAAGATGAAATTAGGATATAGACTAGGCCCATGTTCAGTGTAGGAAGTATTGCTTGATAGCAGTTCAAAATGTACTAGGTATAAATGACTGCTAGTAAGGGAAGTAAGAGTTTTAGTACATGTGATGATCCAACACTTCTCCTTATTAAAGCGTTGAATAATTTATTAGAGCAGATATAGATGATTGATGTGAATCCACAGTTAAAATACAGAGATAGAGAATCAGTACAGACAGGCAGCATTGTACAAAAACATAGAATTGTTCTTAAAAACAAAAGCTCAGTGTTGGTCCCAAAAAGGAGATAGAGGTTCAGATTAAAAGTGGTCACTAAAGGATAGCAGGTGAATCACATCAGGACTATACAATACAGTGGACTCGCCTAAAATGCTCATTTACAAGACATAGAAAACCTTAAAACTCAAACAATACAGAATAAACTGTCCTTGTTCCATGGATTATTTGTTTTATAAAAAATGAAACTAAATTAGTAGAAGGTTTGAGGAACAACGTTCATTCTCATGGTGGGTATACCGGGCAGGGGATGCTCCAGCTCACGTCCAATGTGTGTGTGTTTGTGTGTATTATAGGGTGATGACGGTGCCGTCCTCTTCCACCCCTCCGCGGGGCAGGGCCAGGCTGTGTCGAGGGTCCGTCCTCATGGTGCTGAGGATTTTGTGCAGACTGCCGTTGCTCTCCCGGAGGGCCGGGTTGCTGCTGTGGTGCTGGGTTTGGTGATGCTGGGGGGTCTGGAACTGGGGGTGCTGGAGGTTCAGGTCCCTGTGCAGCATGTAGCTGAGGCTGCCGTGGTGAGAGAGGCCGTTGAGGCTGGGCTGGGAGTGGAAGGAGGGCTGGGAGTGGAAGGAGGAGGTGGAAACCACAGAGAGGGGTCGGGTCGGGGTGTTGGTGGGTTCCACGGGGGCTGGAGGAGGGGCTTGGGTGTGGGAGCGTGACGTTGTTGAAGCCACGGACACCATTGAAGCGCTGGAGCGCCGCGACGGCCGCTTGAGGCTGCTCTCGATGACGATGTCTGACTCCTCATCGCTCTCCAGCTCGTCGGGGTAGCCGTGGGCGCCGGTCACCATTGCTGCGGTGGACAGGCTGGGATAGCCGGTAGAACCGCTGCTGTCTGACGACTGACCGGAGCTGCCGGAAATCCGGCTGGCTCGCACCACATTGTTCCGCTGGTTCACCGGCTTCACTGTGACAATCAGGTTGTGACTGTTGGCGATCATCATGTCCGTCACCTGGTCTAGCGTCTTCCCAGTCACCTCAATGCCGTTGACCTCCAGGACCTCGTCATTGACGGCCAGCAGGCCCGTGCTCTCAGCCAGGCCCCCAGGCACCATGCGGGAGATGAAGATCCCAGGCACCTTCTCCAGGCCATGGGGCGTCACCCGTACGCTTGTCCCATCCCGGATGTAGAACCCCAGGGGTTTGTCAGAGCCGTGGCGGTAGAGACGAACGCGGCGGTGGGACTCTGGCAAGATGTCCACATCGATGATGGAGGAGACTGGCCGGAAGTCCTGCGGCATGCCGATGCGGATGTGAGGTCGCTTCCTGTTGACGTCGTTCCGCAGCGCCACCACAGCCTTCTTCTTTCGGGTCAGAGAGTGGGTCCCATAGCTGCTGTAGTCAACCTCCTCTGAAACACACAACAGGAGAAATAGAACTGGTTAGAACATTTTCTGAAATCCAGAACAGAACTGAACTGCTAAGAACTGAAACACAGAACAGCAGAAACAGAACTGCTTAGAATATCCTCTGAAACACAGAAAATATAGAACCCCTTAAGGCATCCTCTGGAAGACAGTACAGGAGAAAACAACTGCTCAGAACCTTGTCTGAAACATGGGACAGAACTACTTAGAACTGCTTAGCTCTCAGGAACACTTCACTTGAAGCATATGAGCCTCAAATGGTGAGCAGATGTTTCCCTTTGAAAGAACACAATACATAAAGGTTTTATTTGTAGCAAGAAATGTACGCAGCGTACTCATTACCATACACATAAACAGGTCTACAGTCCCCTGTAGCTCAGTTGGTAGGGCATGGCGCTTGCAACGCCAGGGTTGTGGGTTCGTTTCCCACGGGGGGCCAGTATGAAAATGTATGCACTCACTAACTCTAAGTCGCTCTGGATAAGAGCATCTGCTAAATGACTAAAAATAAAAAAATTGTAAAAAAGACCCCTGGGTAAAGCAAGCATCAACCCTTCATGTTTTTAAAATGGACAAATGCCCAAAACACACGTAAAACTGCAAGACGACAAATGAACACAGATCAACTTTATGCCAGACTTGGGACATCAACACAACAGCAGAATAGTAAAGCTGCCAATACATTCCAGATTGCAGTCCTGGAGTCATTAATAAAATGCTGAGAGGGCAGAGCAGAGCTGACAGTGTGGGTGTGTGTGTGGGGGGGGGCAGAGGTGTCCCGCCCTACTGGTACTGCTTAGACAGCTGCTTTTGGGGAGGCCCTGGCTGCCAAGCCAAACCACAGCCAAAATGAGACCAGAGTCACAGCGTACTGACTGTTTACCAGTCCCACTCTAAAGAAACACCCACACAAGGAGTTGAGGACAATGGGAAGTTTATCATTAAAACCCTTCAGTTTGTTTACTGTGAAATCCTATCCCTCCACTTCAGAACAACACTTTAAACAGGGCTGAACTTGTGGCTGACCCTGTTGCACCACTCTGGGCCATAGAGAAAGCCTGTTGAGTGCTGTGCTGGTCTGGTGTAGCTCTGCAGTCAGTGGGGTGGAACAACAGAGCCACAGGAAGAACAGTTGTAATCAAACCAAACACCAGGACGGGATTACAGTTGGAATACCGATAATTCTGATCTTCAGTTGTACACAACACGCTGTCTGCAAGCAAGGGCAACCGAGTGTGATCATGCAAAACTATTTTCACATAGCTAAAAAAAAAAAAAAAAACCTTCCAACCAAACCAATATGTCTAGGCTTAGGCGGTATACCGTGGTATTTTGAAAAAGCCACAGGATGGTTTTTCAATACCGTCAAAACTACTGTGATGTCACGAGAGGCTGTGTCCTGGAGGGACGTTACATCCCCCTGAGGTGGCTGCAAACCCAGACAGCTATGGCTCCATCTGCTGGTATGGTCGGGAACTCCACCCCTCTATGGCCAATCTTCCCACGCAGCTGAAACAAATGAGGAGCTGATGAGCTGAAGGTTTTGGGAAGGGAAGAGACACACTGAGGGGAGTGTGTGGGGGGGTGAAGAGACACAGTCTCCAACCTGGGCTCTCTGGAGGACAAGAGTGCTGCAAGTCCACTTCCATGAGGAATATAAGGATTTGGAGATACTTACCTTTGGGAAATACTCACCTTTGGATATATGCACCTGTGGAAATACGTGAGAGACATTTGGAAGGACTTTTTGCTGGGTTGGCCACTAGCTGCAACGTGGACTACAGTAAGGCTGTGGAAAAGTTATCTGAGCGAGTGAGAATTATGATTTTGGATGTGGAAGAGACATCCCTGAACTGTTAACCCTTAAAAAGCCACAAGAGAACAGAATTTTGTTATATTTTCGTTAATTTCCCAAGACCTATAATAAAATCCTTGTGTTGTTTGAACCTTGTCTCCTTGCACTACTTGAGCAATCCCGCTGAAAGCTGTGTAGCCTCTCGTGACGTCACAGATGGTGGAGAATACGGGCACGCTCAAGCGTTAATAGTGCATGTCAGAGGAGGATACCGAAGGTTTGATCACCCAGTTTTCCAAGTTGGCCGTAGGCTCCCCGCCCGACTGAAATGGAGGACATATTGAAAGCCCTTGTTGCTGGCCAGCAAGCCCAGATGCAAGCAAACGTGGCTCTCTTGGAGGAGCAAAAGAAAGCCAACCTTCTGAAGGCAGAGGAATTGCAGTTGCAGAGACAGAGGGTGGTCCAAAATACCCGCCCAATAAAGGCAAGTGACTTTATATCTAAGATGGGAGCTACCGATGACATTGAGGCATACCTGCATGCATTTGAGGCCACGGCCACTAGGGAAGCCTGGCCCAAGCAACAGTGGGTTGGTCTGTTAGCCCCCTTTCTAACCGGGGAATCGCTGAATGCTGTCCGGGACCTGGGCCCTGACCAGGTTACTGACTATGATGCCCTGAAGTCTGAGATCCTCAGCAGATATGGACTCACAAAGTTTGGTATGGCCCAGCGCTTTCACAGTTGGACCTTCCAACCAGACCAACCTCCTCGGCGCAGATGCATGAACTTGTCCGAATCGCAAGGAAATGGCTGGATCCGCAGAGGAATACAGCAGCGGCGGTGGTGGAGGCCGTTGTGGTGGATCGTTACCTACGCGCCCTGCCTTATGAGGCAAAACGGTTCATCAGTCAACAGGCCTTGACCACGGCTGATCTGACCGTGGAAGCTGTGGAAAAGTACCAGGCCACAGCGGAGATGCTGAATGCTTCCCGAAAAGACCCCAGGAGGGCGGCCCCACCACAAATGGGAAGAACCCGTCCAAAGGACCCCAAGGTCTCGAACCCAGCCACGTCAGGACTTATCCCGGCTCCAGGGGGAGCCAGAAACCAGGCGGGTCCAAGAAGAGTACACCAGGAGGGGGAAACTCGACAGTGTTACCGGTGTGGGGGAGATGGGACATATCTCCTGGCAGTGTGGGAAACCAGCCGATGAACCTATGCCCACTGCGGAGTCCTCCAGCTCAGCACCCACACACCGTTTGCCTCGCTCTTGGGAGTCGTAGATGGCGGCCCAGATCGACCCTCCACCTGCCCGGTAACTGTGAATCACCATGATGTGGAGGCCTTACTGGATTCTGGTAGCCGGGCCACCCTGGTGCGTAAGGATTTGGTGGGCCCAACGTGTCTGACCCCGGGGAAAGTCCTCCCAGTTTCCTGTGTCCATGGGGACACCAGAGAATACCCCATTACTGAACTTACAATGACCAGCACACGGGGAACCATACACACGACGGCGGGGGTGGTTGATTCCCTCCCCGTCCCTGTCCTAATTGGACGAGACTGCCCAGCCTTTTACCCACTCTGGAGAGAGTCTCAGGAGAGGAAAACCCGAGTACCTCGGAAACGGAGAGGCAAGACTCATCCTGGGAAGGCTCCGGTGCAATCCTCCGAGTTACTCACTCCCGCCCGGGCTCTGATAGGGATGGCAGGTGGCCAGACCGACACAGAGACGGAGCTACAGAATCTGGACAAAGAACTGTCTGGTCTGAAGGGGACCGCTGAGAGGTATCGTTTGTTAAAGCAACAGTTAGACATGAAGACAGAAGAGTTAGATATCCTCCAGGCTAAACTCCAACAGAGCTCCTTCCCTAAGCAACAGGAGGAGCTGGAGAGGCTGCGCAGGACCATCGAGGAGTGTGAGGAGACCCTGCGCAGTAGTAAGGAGGTCCAGAAGAAGGCAGAGGAGAAGTACAAGGTGTTGGAGAACAAGATGAAGAATGCGGAGGCAGAGAGAGAGAAGGAACTGAAAGCTGCTCAACAGAAGCTAAACTCTGCTAAAACCAAGGCTGATGCGTTCAGTAAGAAACTCAAGGAGAGACAACAGGAGGCTGAGTCCCTGGTCCTAGAGGTGGAGGAGTTGAAGAGAGAGCAGGCTGGCAAGCACCACGGCAATGCGGACGCCCTCTCCCGGCGTGATGCCTTCTTCGCTGCCTTTACCCCGACGAGGACGTCGGTCCCGAGGAGGGGGATGTGTGATGTCACGAGAGGCTGTGTCCTGGAGGGACGTTACATCCCCTGAGGTGGCTGCAAACCCAGACAGCTATGGCTCCATCTGCTGGTATGGTCGGGAACTCCACCCCTCTATGGCCAATCTTCCCACGCAGCTGAAACAAATGAGGAGCTGATGAGCTGAAGGTTTTGGGAAGGGAAGAGACACACTGAGGGGAGTGTGGGGGGGTGAAGAGACACAGTCTCCAACCTGGGCTCTCTGGAGGACAAGAGTGCTGCAAGTCCACTTCCATGAGGAATATAAGGATTTGGAGATACTTACCTTTGGGAAATACTCACCTTTGGATATATGCACCTGTGGAAATACGTGAGAGACATTTGGAAGGACTTTTTGCTGGGTTGGCCACTAGCTGCAACGTGGACTACAGTAAGGCTGTGGAAAAGTTATCTGAGCGAGTGAGAATTATGATTTTGGATGTGGAAGAGACATCCCTGAACTGTTAACCCTTAAAAAGCCACAAGAGAACAGAATTTTGTTATATTTTCGTTAATTTCCCAAGACCTATAATAAAATCCTTGTGTTGTTTGAACCTTGTCTCCTTGCACTACTTGAGCAATCCCGCTGAAAGCTGTGTAGCCTCTCGTGACGTCACACTACTTATTTGAAGTTGTTCAATACATTTGAATATTTATAGCTACTTTTTAAATTAATACCTACAGTCAACTTGTGCAATACGTTAGGAGATAAAGCAGATTTGCCTTCTTCATTTCACCCCTCACATTATTTACATTATGAAACTTACCATAGTTCCCCAGAACAGTTGAGCCAGTCACGTGTTTGTTTGGAAATAGCACAGTGGGAGAAAGCGGGAGCTGGTGTGTCCATAGTGTTGTATATCTATCGGTGAGTCTCTGTTGTGCGGCGCACATAAGGTGATGAAGTTACACGTGTATGCAATTCACTACTAAATGTTTGCCATCAGATATCTTACAACGTCTTTCTGCCGTGTTTGAGAAGTTAAAGAGCTCTGGAGGAGTTGTCTGTACAGCTGCCATTTTTTCCCTGTGCTTCCTACTAGCGTTTTTTTCTCCCCTCTGCTCCTTGGACACATAATGCTCTTCCTTCAGAAAAGCATGCATCACAACTTTGTTCATTTGCACAATTTCTCTCATTCACTTCCGCTTGTAAATGTCCACACTCACTGAAAATGACATTCGGTAGCTACTATCTAACTTCATGAGCTGGATTTGCCCGTCTTTGCAATTAGCTTATGTTCGTTTTCTCTCGTTAGCATTTAGCCAACAGTATCTATGTGATTTTGCAATTACTTGTGGTAATTTTGTTACCATCCTGGTAATAGACGGCCAATGGGCATTTCTTTGCATTTGTACCGCCCCCTTGTGTGCTATGCCGGTAATACCGTAAATCCCAGGATGGCAGGAGAACGGTACGACGGTATGAACATCTGGATACCGCCCAAGCCTAAAAAGGTCTCCACTTTTCTCAGACCATTCACAATGACAGGAAGATAAATAAAGAGAGAGACATGGAGAGACAGAGATAATGCCAGAAAAAGATAGCGATACAGTATGCTGGTGAAAGGACTGCTCAGGCATAATAAACTCATCCTGTGACCTTCCTCTCAGGACATGTCAGTACTGCTAGCTGTGTTGAGCCAGAGCCAGGGAGGAAGTTTGTCCGGACAGTGTGAAGCACAGTGCTGCAGGAACATGAACTAGAGGTCCTACAGGGGGACATCTGCCATTTCCATGGCAATGGGCCACATGAGTCATAGTCCCTACTGAGGTGGACACTTGCCTGGGTGTGTGTGTCTGATATTATAGCATATGGAAGTGGGATAACCATATGGTCACATGGTATAGATGTGTTCCCTCTGCTGGAAAAGTGTGTTACTTCCTATGCTAAAGTATTTTTTGTGCCAATTCTCTCTGTGCTAATAGTTTCAGTGGGAGTGTGCAGCAGCACCACAGTGGGCGTATTTCGTGCACCACTGTACTGAACCATAACTCCCAGGCAGACTCTGCTGACTAATGACTTTCTGCATCTCCTCCCCACTAATGAAGGAATCTAATGACAGGACACAACACACTGTTTTAATAACGCTGTTCTGAAAGCAAACTGCTGCACTCCTTGCTACAGATACAGATGGCCACAGCTATCGAAGGTACGGAACAACAAGCCACAGAACCCAGTCTGGCCAGCTCTACTGTGGATTTTCACATAGAACCCACCCTGCCAGCTCCAGCTCCTGCCCTGCACACCCTTTCAGAGAGAAGCTGGAAAATACCTGTAGACACCCTTTCCTGTTTCACTACTGCTTTCAACTCTTTGTTTTTAAGAATGCTTCCCAAAGCTTCTGAATATCAAAGTATGGTGCAGAAATTATTCTTAGTTGTCGGTTGAGGCAGCAGGGAGCATAATTATTTAGATTGAAGCCAGACAGGCTTTTATTATGGGGAGGAATTTATGCCACAAGTGCAAGTCTGCTGATGGGAAACACATTGAGGCTGCACTGCTCCATCTCATTACCGAGCTGGACTGGTCTACCAACTCGTCCCTCCACTGTCCCGCCTTTCGTCCCAAAACCCCAGGCACACCTTGTCCCAAAACCCCAGGCATGCGACACACTCTGATGGAACTGAACGACATATTTGCCCCCCACTGAATCCCAATGTCCTTTCCAAACTAACAGAGTGTTTGGAGGGTCAATAAATAGTCTCTGAACATTCTAAGAAAAGAGAGAGAGAGAGAGAGAGGAGAGAGAGAGAGAGAGGAGATCTCACCAAGATCCAGGCCTGATGAACAAATTGCTGACTAGAATGGAAAGACATTAATTTATTCAAACACAAATAATTGGATGGTAAGATGGAAGGAGAATGCTTCCAGAGTCAATAACTTCAGCCTGATGTTGACTGACGCACCACAAAACAACACATGTAATAATGGTACTAATTCGGAGCCAAGAGAATACAGCTGAATAGTTGGGCATGGAACTGAAAACACTGACATGAACCAAATAAACTTTAACATCTTCCCCAAGAGAACTAGTCTGAAAACTTACTGGGGGGCATCCGAAATGGCATCCCCATAAGCTCTGGTCAAAAGTACTGTACCATTTCAAAGAATCCAAGATGGCATAGCAGTGCGGTCGTGTTTTCTGTAGTGTCCTCATGTAAATAGCCTGTTTTTTTGTATTTTTCGTATATATTTCTCAATCTCACTTTCCATCCTTTAACTAAATATACTTTCCTGCAACCCGCCTCACCCAATGTGGAACGGATTCTATTATTTCTTCATACATTTATATCCAGAACCTCTGGCTGAAACTAGCCAGCTAACTAGCTACTTGCTATTAGCCACCGTTAGCAGTCTTCACCATAGTCCGTGGCCTGCACTACCTACCAGCCAGCTCTAGCCTGGACAATTATCGGCCAGTCTGCACATCGCGCTATCGAGCCAGAGCATTTCGGATTTTCTGCCTGAATCACTGGACCTTCACACCGGATCATCGCAACTAGCTAGCTGCAACCGAATGGCTGTTGTCGTTGTTGGCTAATCACCACTGTCCTGAAGCTAACCCCAGTTAGCATTGAGCTAGCCTCGAGCCAGGCCCATCTCCCGGCTATCTACCTCTCTGTCAACCGGACGGGACCTCCTAGTGTTGACACGGAGCCCCACCGATCCATCACGACTGGTCTGCCGACGTAATCGTCTGATGTGGTTTCAACAGGCTTCCCGTTGCGACGACCAAGAAGATCTATCTGCTAGCCCCGGCCCGCTAGCACACGCAATTAACAGCCGTGCCTCCAGCTCGCCTGTAGCGTAGCAGCCACTGAACTGCTCCCGGACTTACTTATTGCTGTTCACTGGACCTTATGATCACTCAGCTATACAGCTGATACCTGCTGGACTGTTCCTTTATACGGTACCCCATCCTGTTTATTTGTTTAGCCTCAGCTCAAACTTTCGTCACCATTACCAGCTGTTGTCTTAGCTCTCTCGAATAACACCTGTGACTGCTTTATGCCTCTCTCCCATGTCAATATGCCTTGCCTATTGCTGTTTGGTTAGTTTTAACTGTACTTTTTCAATGTAGAGCCCCCAGTCCTGCTCAACCTGTCTCAGATAGCTCCTTTGTCCCACCCCCCACACACGCGGAGACCAGCTCAATCTTTAGCCGTATCCTTATTCTACTCCTCCTCTGTTCCTCTGGTGATGTAGAGGTTAACCAAGGCCCTGTAGCCCCCAGTATCACTCCTGCTCCCCAGGCGCAATCATTTGTTGACTTCTGTAACCGCAAAAGCCTTGGTTTCTTGCATGTTAACATCAGAAGCCTCCTCCCTAAATTTGAGTTATTCACTGCGTTAGCACACTCCGCCAACCCTGATGTTCTAGCAGTGTTTGAATCCTGTCTTAGGAAGGCCACCAAAGATTCTGAAATGTCCATTCCCAACTACAACATCCGTCTAGATCGAACTGCCAAAGGGGGCGGAGTTGCAATCTACTGTAGAGATAGCCTGCAGAGCTCTATCATACTATCATACTAGGTCTGTGCCCAAACAGTTTGAGCTTCTACTTCTAAAAATCCACCTTTCCAGAAATAAGTCTCTCACTGTTGCCGCTTGCTACAGACCCCCCCTCAGCCCCCAGGCTGTGCCCTGAACACCATATGTGAATTGATTGCCCCCATCTATCCTCAGAGTTCGTATTGCTTGGTGACCTAAACTGGAATATGCTTAACACCCCGGCCGTCCTACAATCTAAACTAGATGCCCTCAATCTCACACAAATTATCAAGGAACCTACCAGGTACAACCCTAAATCAGTTAACATGGGCACCATCATAGATATCATCCTGACTAATTTACCCTCTAAATACACCTCCGCTGTCTTCAACCAGGATCTCAGCGATCACTGCCTCATTGCCTGTGTCCCTAATGGTTCCGCGGTCAAACGACCACCCCCTCATCACTGTCAAACGCTCCCTAAAACACTTCAGCGAGCAGGCCTTTCTAATTGACCTGGCCGGGTATCCTGGATGGATATTGACCTCATTCCGTCAGTAGAGGATGCCCGGTTGTTCTTTAAAAGTGCTTTCCTTTCCATCTTAAATAAGCATGCCCCATTCAAAAAATGAAGAACTAATAACAGATATAGCCCCTGGTTCACCCCAGACTTGACTGCCCTTGACCAGCACAAAAACATCCTGTGGCGAACTGCATTAGCATCGAACAGCCCCTGCGATATGCAACTTTTTTCCAAAAAGTTTTGGGAAACTGTAAAGTCCATGGAGAATAAGAGCACCTCCTCCCAGCTGCCCACTGCACTGAGGCTAGGAAACGCTGTCACTACCGATAAATCTACGATAATCGAAAATTTCAACAAGCATTTTGCTACGGCTGGCCATGCTTTCCACCTGGCTACCCCTACCCCGGCCACCAGCTCTGCACCCTCCGCTGCAACTTGCCCATGCCCCCCCCCCGCTTCTCCTTCACCCAAATTCAGATAGCTGATGTTCTGAAAGTGCTGCAAAATCTGGACCCCTACAAATCAGCTGGGCTAGACAATCTGGACCCTTTCTTTCTAGAATTAGCTGCCGAAATTGTCGCAACCCCTATTACCAGCCTGTTCAACCTCTTTCGTATCGTCTGAGATCCCCAGAGATTGGAAAGCTGCCGCGGTCATCCCCCTCTTCAAAGGGGCTGACACTCTAGATCCAAACTGTTACAGACCTATATCGATCCTGCCCTGCCTTTCGAAAGGCTTTTGAAAACCAAGTTAACAAACAGATCACTGACCATTTCGAATCCCACCGTACCTTCGCCGCTATGCAATCTGGTTTCCAAGCTGGTCATGGGTGTACCTCAGCCTCGCTCAAGGTCCTAAACGATATAAAAACCGCGATCGATAAAAGACAGTACTGTGCAGCCGTCTTCATTGACCTGGCCAAGACTTTTGACTGTCAATCACCACATTCTTATTGGCAGACTAAATAGCCATGGTTTCTCAAATGACTGCCTCGCCTGGTTCACCAACTACTTCTCAGATAGAGTTACATGTGTCAAATCAGAGGGCCTGTTGTCTGGACCTCTGGCAGTCTATTGGGGTGCCACAGGGTTCAATTCTCGGGCCGACTCTATTCTCTGTGTATATCAATGATGTCGCTCTTGCTGCTGGTGACGCTCGGATCCACCTCTACGCAGACGACACCATTTTGTATACATCTGGCCCTTCATTGGACACTGTTAACAAACCTCCAAACGAGCTTCAATGCCATACAACACTCCTTCCGTGACCTCCAACTGCTCTTAAACGCTAGTAAAACTAAATGCACGCTCTTCAATCGAACGCTGCTTACACCCGCCTGCCCAACTAGAATCACTACTCTCGGCGGGTCTGACTTAGAATATGTGGACAACTACAAATACCTAGGTGTCTGGTTAGACCATAAACTCTCCTTCCAGACTCACATTAAGCATCTCCAACCCAAAGTTAAATCTAGAATCGGCTTCCTATTTCGCAACAAAGCCTCCTTCACTCATGCTGCTAAACATGCCCTCGTAAAACTGACTATCCTACCGATCCTTGACTTTGGCGATGTCATTTACAAAATAGCTTCCAACACTCTACTCCGCAAATTGGATGTAGTCTATCACAGTGCCATCCGTTTTGTCACCAAAGCCCCATATACTACCCACCATTGTGACCTGTACGCTCTCGTTGGCTGGCCTTCACTATATATTCGTCGCCAAACCCACTGGCTCCAGGTCATCTATAAATCACTTCTAGGCAAATCCCCGCCTTATCTTAGGTCATTGGTCACCATAGCAACACCCACCCGTAGTATGCGTTCCAGCAGGTATATCTCACTGGCCATCCCCAAAGCCAACACCTCCTTTGGTCGCCATTCCTTCCAGTTCTCTGCTGCAAATGACTGGAACGAACTACAAAGATCTCTGAAGCTGGAGACACTTACCTCCCTCACTATCTTTAAGCATCAGTTGTCAGAGCAGCTTACCGATCACTGCACCTGTACACAGCCTATCTGTAATTAGCCAACCCAACTACCTCATCCCCATATTGTTATTTACATTGTTATTTATTTTGCTCTATTTGCACATCATCTTCTGCACATCTATCACTCCAGTGTTAATACTAATTGTAATTGTAATTATTTTGCACTATGGCCTATTTATTGCCTTACCTCCATAACTTAAAACACTTGCACACACTGTATATATATTTTCTATTGTGTTATTGACTGTACGTTTTGTTTATTCCATATGTAACTCTGTGTTGTTGTTTTTACCGCACTGCTTTGCTTTATCTTGGCCAGGTCACAGTTGTAAATGAAAACTTGTTCTCAACTGGCTTACCTGGTTAAATAAAGGTGAAATAAATAAAATCAAACATTTAGGGAATAGGGTGCCATTTCAGATGGAGTCACAGTGAATTAAGTGCTAAGGTACAACAACAAAAAACAGCCTCAACCAAGCCATGTGATGCTGGCCAGTCACCTGACCTGGCTCTCCCATCCCAGTACGGGTTAGGGTTTAGGGATGAAAGGTGAAGTACCTAAATTCCTGTGTATGTAAGAGGGCCCCCCACCCACGATCCGGTCAGACTGCCAGGCTGGCTCTGTAGGGTTTCACCAGTCAGGAATGTGGCACCTGATGGATATGGAGATATCTCTGGACAGGTTTAACTTAACTCAGTTTCTGTAGCTGTGGCTACTCTAGCCTGACTGTTAGTTAGACCTAATCCTGTATCCCCCTTTAGGCTGGGCTATGTTTGAAATTCTACCCTATTCCCTACATAGTGCACTCCTCTCCTCTTGTTAACTGGACCTGTGAAAAAGAGCCTCCTTTCAAGTCCTACTGGGTTTTTACTAAGTCCAATAAAAGCAGGAATCTAAAGGGTTTTATGATCAGTTATTATGCCTCCCCATGTGCTTTGTTCTCAAACATCTTGTTGTACGTTTAGTGCATATATATATATATATATATATATATATATATATATACACATACATACATACATACATACACACATACATACATACATACATACATACATACATACATACATACATACATACACACACATACATACATACATACATACATACATACAGTGGGGAGAACAAGTATTTGTACACTGCCGATTTTGCAGGTTTTCCTACTTACAAAGCATGTAGAGGTCTGTAATTTTTATCATAGGTACACTTCAACTGTGAGAGACGTAATCTAAAACAAAAATCCAGAAAATCACATTGTATGATTTTTAAGTAATTAATTTGCATTTTATTGCATGACATAAGTATTTGATCACCTACCAACCAGTAAAAATTCCAGCTCTCACAGACCTGTTAGTTTTTCTGTAAGAAGCCCTCCTGTTCTCCACTCATTACCTGTATTAACTGCACCTGTTTGAACTCGTTACCTGTATAAAAGACACCTGTCCACACACTCAATCAAACAGACACCAACCTCTCCACAATGGCCAAGACCAGAGAGCTGTGTAAGGACATCAGGGATAAAATTGTAGACCTGCACAAGGCTGGGATGGGCTACAGGACAATAGGCAAGCCGCTTGGTGAGAAGGCAACAACTGTTGGCGCAATTATTAGAAAATGGAAGAAGTTGGGATGACGGTCAATCACCCTCGGTCTGGGGCTCCATGCAAGATCTCACCTTGTGGGGCATCAATGATCATGAGGAAGGTGAGGGATCAGCCCTGAACTACACGGCAGGACCTGGTCAATGACCTGAAGAGAGCTGGGACCACAGTCTCAAAGAAAACCATTAGTAACACACTACGCCATCATGGATTAAAATCCTGCAGCGCACGCAAGGTCCCCCTGCTCAAGCCAGCGCGTGTCCAGGCCCGTCTGAAGTTTGTCAATGACCATCTGGATGATCCAGAGGAGGAATGGGAGAAGGTCATGTGGTCTGATGAGACAAAAATATAGCTTTTTGGTCTAAACTCCACTCGCCGTGTTTGGAGGAAGAAGAAGGATGAGTACAACCCCAAGAACACCATCCCAACCGTGAAGCATGGAGGTGGAAACATCATTCTTTGGGGATGCTTTTCTGCAAAGGGGACAGGACGACTGCACCGTATTGAGGGGAGGATAGATGGGGCCATGTATCGCGAGATCTTGGCCAACAACCTCATTCCCTCAGTAAGAGCATTAAAGATGGGTCGTGGCTGGGTCTTCCAGCATGACAACGACCCGAAACACACAGCCAGGGCAACAAAGGAGTGGCTCCGTAAGAAGCATCTCAAGGTTCTGGAGTGGCCTAGCCAGTCTCCAGACCTGAACCCAATAGAACATCTTTGGAGGGAGCTGAAAGTCCGTATTGCCCAGCGACAACCCCGAAACCTGAAGGATCTGGAGAAGGTCTGTATGGTGGAGTGGGCCAAAATCCCTGCTGCAGTGTGTGCAAACCTGGTCAAGACCTAGAGGAAACGTATGATCTCTGTAATTGCAAACAAAGGTTTCTGTAGCAAATATTAAGTTCTGCTTTTCTGATGTATCAAATACTTATGTCATGCAATAAAATGCAAATTAATTACTTACAAATCATACAATGTGATTTTCTGGATTTTTGTTTTAGATTCCGTCTCTCACAGTTGAAGTATACCTATGATAAAAATTACAGACCTCTACATGCTTTGTAAGTAGGAAAACCTGCAAAATCGGCAGTGTATCAAATACTTGTTCTCCCCACTGTGTGTGTGTGTGTGTGTGTGTGTGTATGTGTGTGTATATATATATATATATATATATATATATATATATATATATATATATATATATATATATATATATATATATATATATATATATATATATATTCGCCAGCAAGCTGAATGTATTGGCCAGAAAGCTGAATGTAGCCTACCGGCCAGCACAGAGTGCAACCATAAACACAAAGTAGAAAATAAACGTTATATTTTGAGCCACTATTTCTAAGCCCATTTGTTCAGTTCAAATCTAAGAACATTGCTTATTGTGTGATGTAGTGATGTGATAATAAATTAGCATTGATGGGAAAACTAACATGGATTAGTCTAGTCTAATCTGTCGGCTCTGTATTACAAACTCTGCATAACAAAGACTGGTACAGACTGGTACTGATGACAAAGACTGGTTTATAATGGGAACATTCTACACCTCTGTGACAAACCAATCATTAGCCTGGCTTTACAGAACGTTAATAAACACCAAACACTAGCTTTACAGAACGTTAATAAGCAACACCTCTGCAGCAACATAACTCACATGTTGACTTGTTCCGTTGCGTAATCTGTTTAGTAATTAGTCTGACGTGAGACTAACGATCTGAGCTGGGGGTTAGTTGGTGTTTGTGACGGACGACAACATGTGGCATGTCACACCTCCATTATGCAACAGTTATGATGCAGAGATGTTTGGGAATCTCAGTACCTCTCTGTTCACCAGGTATACTGTAGGCCTCTAGGATCCCCTCTGCTTACCAGGTGTAGCCTACGGGAACCAGACCCTGAATGTTCCTTCAGTTTAAGTTCATTACTAAACAGAGACTCCTCAGAACCATGTTGGTCAGCCAGCAGTAGCCAGAGAGGAACAGACCAGCAGGTTTCTGTCAGGCTGGTGTGAAAGGTCGGAGGTTAGAGGTCAGGGAGAGAGAGGGGTGAGAACATCCTCCCCTCAGGCCAGGCTTGGGTTAGCCACTGGGAGTGACCCCTGGAAGAGATGTTAGTATTTAGATGTGACCCTGCTACAGACCCCTGCTAGGCCTGAACAGCCAGCTCACTGAAGAACACATGACCCCAAAGATCAAGAGCCTCCTTTAAAAACAGCATGGGTAACCAATACTCTGGGCCAACAAACTACTCTGGCTGTACTCTGGCTTATGCAAACACTGCTCATACAACACAGCTAGGCCATCCGTCTTCCATAGAGACAATACAAAAGGGTCTTTCCTCCTCCACCACAGGAACAAAGTGACTACCCACTGACTACACAGTGACTAACTGCTCTTACTGACAGTATAGACCAGGTGTGTCAAACTAATTCCATGGAGGGCCTAGAGTCTGCTGGTTTTAGTTTTGTCTTTTCAATTAAGACCTAGACAACCAGGTGAGGTGAGTTCCTTACTAATTAGTGACTTTAACTCATCAAGTGCAAGGGTGGAGCAAAAACCCGAAGACATTCGGCCCTCTGTGGAATGAGTTTGACACATGTGGTATAGACCATAAACACCACAGAGCATGTATAGAGGGTTTGGAGGGCACGGGACACAGCTGCCTTTCCCATTACGTCACTGGCTTCTGTGGCTAGCCTGGCCCTGGCCAGAGATTACTGGAGAAATTCCCCATCCACTCATCTCCACACCAGCCACCAGAGGTGGTGCATCACCTGCAGGGAAAGGGTCAGTTAGAGATCCTAAAACTGTGTGATCACATCTGTCCGTCCAGCATCAGGGAGGTCTGAGTTGCAGCAGGCAGACTGCTGCCAAGACATCCCTGATTCCTAACATGGAAAAAGGGAATCACCTAGAATTTAAAATAAGCAAACATGTTTGACATGCTTGCCATGGTAGCGGGGTCAGCGGGGAATGTTTAGGGGCCTAAGAACATACATAGTAGATGACAGCTACAGTGGCTGGTGGGGGAGGAGGTTATTTAAGTTCCAGCTCCCCCATAACCACAGAAATATCCTGTCGTCTCGCTCGTCACACAAAAAAGATGTTCAAAGTATCCGAGCAAGAACTATTAGTCTGACCCCTTACAACCACTGCTCCTCCTGAACTAGGAGCAGAGCTGGAGGCTAGAGACAGGGGAAGACAGAGGAAAGCCTCTGGAGATTTGACTTTATTCAAATACTCTCAAGAGACAGACGGGGCAAGGAAGAGAGGAGGAGGAGCTCTAGCTCTCTGAGAGTGCACACTCAGCAGCACGGCCTTCCCCCCTCCTCCCCTGCCTGTTACCACCAGACATCTGGGACCAGTTAGGGGGCTCAGGGTGGAGAATAGGAAAGGCAACACTACGACCGAGGATTAGTGTTCTCTCCTCCTTCTTCCTCCTCTTTTTCAGATGCATCACATTTTTAACACAGGTCATGGTTGCCGACTTGTCTAGTGGATGGGGGGGGCAATACTTTTAGCAGTAAATTGGGAGTTCAGGGCCCATATTTGACATCTGAGTTTGCCTTTTATATCAAAATGAATAAGGGGGGGGGGGGGGACTGATCCTAGATCTGAGGTGCTCTGTGAATACAGGCCCATAGCATTCCTATTTTGTCCACTTCACATTTACAGCAGCAGCTAAACACCACAGCAGATTTTAGAAACAGAGGGGATTGTGGGACAGATTTGGGCAGCGTATCGGAGCAGGGTGACCTCGCCAGGGAGGGAGTCCATCTGAGGGAGGGAGTCCACCGGCCTCCTACTTTCCAAAATGGGAGAAAAGTGATTTCTAAAAGCTTCCAAAAAGGATGGCCAAAAATATTCTTTATAAAAACGCCATATTTAGAGCCCATGGCCATCTTTGTCCACTAGAGAGTGAGAGTGAGGGGAGACATGGTGGAATGGGGACATATGTTATTTGAACCACAACAGCAGGAGATTGCTGCCGTTTCTACAGTAGAGCTTTTAGCTTTAGGAAGAGAGACAGTACTACAGAGCAGGAAGAGACAGACAGACAGCACTATAGAGTAGGAGTCAGACAAACACAATGACAGAGGACAGCTACAGAGGAGCGAGAGCTGTAGACTATTTAGTCCTTCAATAATGTTTAACCATCTCCGGAATGAAAGATTTCTATTCGATCTGGTTCACACTGTTCATTACGAGAGAACATGTATGTGTTCTTAGTGGATACATTCTAAGTAATTTACACTGATCCAGGCTGAGGAGGAGTAGCCTAATAAACTAGACTCACAAAGCCTGGAGGAGTCAGAGCTGTATTAGTCATAGACAGCCTCATATATAGACTGTAAATCAAGTGTATCATTGGATGTTCCATTAATGTTGAAATATCATAATGGTTTATTAGTGCAGGGGGGTGAGAGGTGGCGGTGAGAGGGCGTGACATTTGATTAAAGCCCAATAATGGAGTTTCGTAAATTCCAGAGAGAAATCTATCCACCACTGTCCCAGTGAGACATCTACATGGGCAGCAGGGGAGGGGGAGGAGGAAGAGGAGGAGGGCCCATTGATAAACTCAGTGTGGGGGTGAATGAGGGTGTACCCATGATCCCATCCCTACCTGGATACTAGATACAGCCTCTCCCTGGCCGGGTCTGGTCTAGCCTGACCTCTCTCCACCCCCTCACCAGCCTGCCTGTCTCGGTCAGTGAGCAGAGCCAGACCTCCTAAACCTAACCTCCTCCTAACCCTCTCTCTAATCTCCCCAGGTTCTGGGTAACAACTAACAAGTCCTGAGAGAAGGAAGGATAAGGACTGTACCCCCACCGACAGACACCCCATATCATTTTATCCCCATCCAACATCTCCTCCTGACCCCACTTTTCCCCCTCATCAGAGAGGATCTGGGGAGTCTGACTACCATATCACATGGTGCTCTATACCCAGTAGGGATGAAGATTTCCCTGAAAATTGACCTACCGTAGTTTTCGGACTATAAGCCGCGCCTTTTTTCCCATTTTTCGACCCTGCGGCTTATATAACGGTGCGGCTAATCTATGGATTTTTACAGCTAACGGCCACTAGAAGACCTCCTAAATCTATGGATTTTACAGGTTACAGTCCACCAACTTTAACTCTATGGGCTCTATGACCGGTCCGCGCCCCCCACCTTTAAGCGGCGGGCTCCAGCAGGAAAAGCTGGAGGCCGGAAAAGAGTGAGACAGGTAGCGCGCAAAAGTAAAAGTGGAACCGAGAGTGGTACGAGAGACAGAACGAGAGACAGAACGAGAGCAAGACAGACAGACATTACGAGAGCGAGACAGTTTGTGCAAAGGAAGTTTTCAAGCAGCCATCTCTTTCCCGACAATCCCCTCTGTGCACGATCCCTTACATATGGTAATTAAACATTAAAACACCTGCGGCTTATAGTCCAGTGCGGCTTATATATGTACACATCATTCAATTTAGCTGCTGCGGCTTATACTCCGGTGCGCCTTATAGTGCGGAAAATACGGTAGTTTTAATACCGGGAATAATTCATATTTATCCCGAAAGTCCTGGGAAATTCCGCTAAAATCAGAAGTGCCCATTTAAAGTGTTTAAAACCAAGATATGGTCACTATGCTAGGGTTCTCCCCAAATAGGAGGGGCACTGCGCCACCTTGTCGGCTTGGCTGTGCCACTATGTGAAGATTTCAGCGGAAATTAAACAGATGTTTAGTAATGATAGAGTAACTACCTTTGAATGCCAATGACATTGTTGTGAATTGCCAAACAGGCCTTTCATAAAGAGCTTTATCATGTTCCTCAATTAATTCAGCAGTCGGCTATCTCGACACAGAGCGAGCTCAGGGCGCAGTAGGCCTATAGCATTGTCGAATCATACACACTTTGACAAATTACCAAAGTTGCTAAACTTGCTAGATAACCTCCAATGAATGAGCTCATGAATAACGGGGAGATGAAGAGTGGAAATCGTTTAAATAGCAAGGTATCTTAACGGTGACCAACTCTGTTTTTAAAATGTTATATCTACTCTCATACCGTTTGTTGATCACATGCATAGGTGAGAGAGGTGCTTTGATAATGCAACCTATGGATTACAGAGTATAGTTAGGAATTTTCATGCGAAACAGGATTTTGGGTTTCAGTTGGATTGGGACTGGATAGAAAAATAGCCTAGGCTCTAGGACATGAGAAGATAACAATTCAGAGAGGCATGAGGGAAAATGCTAACAGACTTCATGGTCTGTGACAGAGATGCCTATGTAGCGAATTGTGCATAGGCCTATCACATTTGTGACTGTCTGAAGAGTCACAATGACAGATCAAAGAGGCACACGTTATTTTACACACCAGCTCTCTCAACTTACACTGGCAAACACACACAACTCACACTGGCAAACACAAACTAACGTACTAGTGAGAATTACACTAGGGGCCAAGTGGAGTTGAGACTGCAGCCTATTAACTTGTGGTTTTCCTGTCAGGCACAGGGAGAAGTGAACTAGCTACGTATCATTAAACTATGTTAGGGGAGGTGGAACGGGAAAGAAGGGATTTAGATGGGTAATTGCAGACTAATGGTGACAAAGCTTCATGGTTTCATCCACCATTAGAGAAAGCCAAAGCGCGCACAGACAGAGAGAGAGACAGAGAGACAGAGACAGAGACAGAGACAGAGACAGAGACAGAGACAGAGACAGAGACAGAGAGAGAGAGAGAGAGAGAGAGAGAGAGAGAGAGAGAGAGAGAGAGAGAGAGAGAGAGAGAGAGAGAGAGAGAGAGAGACTCACAGTAAGCTAATGCTGAGGAGGGTTTAATTCAACCACATGTATCTTATTCTGTGATGGACAATAATTATATAAAATTCAACTTACTGTATGTAAATCACATCTCCATAACAATGTGAGATAATCTAATATCATGCATATGTTAAGTTATACTGTGCAGAGCACATCTTTTATAATGCACCTTAGCCATAATATTATATAACATTGTGAAATTCCCCTGTTTACATTGTGTAAGAGCCAGAGAGGCTGGTTCTGTCCACATAGGGCAGTGTCAGCCCCTCTCCTCCCCAGTAGAGGCTCTCTGTCCCTGGGTGTTGTTGGGTAAACGTTAGGCAGGCTGCATGCTGGGACAGGCCCAGGCTAGAACTACACCTGAAACAACAACAGGCCTGGTCTGGAGCTCTGCTGCTACACCTGAACCATCCACACCTTTCTACACAACCAGACTGCTTCCTGTGTGCGTATGAAGTGTCAGGTTCTCCACTCCTACCTGCCTCCTGCCAGGCTCCACTGACTCTGTTTGCAGACAATGACACACACCAATGATATTGTACCATGCCCACATCTCAATTCCTCAAACAAAGCAAAAAAGTGAAATACAACTATTTTCCTACAATGGGCCCCCTGAGATAATATACAAAGAGTTTAGAGTAGAGGTCGTCACGGATTCACCTGTACCCGAATACCTTAGACCCGATTTTGGACCCGTGAAGGCCTCTACTTTAAAAGTCAGGACTGGTTACAACAGTGATAAGGCAGGAACACAAACTGTATTCAATAAATGGAGGTATTATACTGTAGATTCAGAACTTCCACAGATAGCTGAGCCAAACTTCTGTATGATGAACTGAAGTGCTTCCATTCTAGCTGTCAGTTTCTATCGTCTACAAATCTAAACGATTCATATTGTCTACAAGTCTAGTCTCCACTAGTCATCTGAGAAGAGTTGGAGCTCCTTTCTCCTCCTCCCGTCATCCCATTGCCCTGAACGGTTGAACTGCTGAGCTGGCCTAATTGGCCGACAGCCCAGATGTTTGTAGAGGGGCCGTCTCCTCCATCCTTCCTTCCTTCCCTTTCTCCCTCTGTGTGTCTGTCTGCTGTCAGTTATTGGGGTGCAGTCACAGAGCCAACAAGAGAGGGCTTAAGTCACAGTCCACAGACCCCCTATGAGCAAAGGACCACAGAGAGGGTTTGGGATGTTTATATTAGGTACACAAGGGATGGGATTAGGCCTAAACTATTGAAATTGTTTTCCTCTAAAATATATTTTCTGCAATATGACTAAGAAGTTGGGCATCATCGTTTTATTTTAAATGTTCATGCTCAGGTCTGTCGCCTGCCTGCACGTCCCGGCTCAGCCAATCATCAAATATATTTATGTGATTGACAGCTCTCCTGATCCTCTGCAGCCAATCAAACACTCCACTGCCAGTTAACATTGAACAAGTGCCTCCCTGGTCCTGGTGGGGTGTGGGGAGGTTAGAGTTAAGAGGGGGGTATGGCACAGCAGGCTGTCTCATAGTTTTACAGCATGATGACCTATATCTGCCTCTTCTCTGAACACATTCTCAACTCAGCTTAATTGTTCCTTTAATTCCCCTTCAGCAGATTCAGCACACCCAACCACCACCCCCAAACACCGTGGACTGGAAGGCCATACTACAGTCCGAAGAGTGTTGTGTTAGCCTGTTCATATTTAATCTACACATAACACCATTTGGAGATCAGAGAAACCAGGACAAACAGAGAATCAGAATTGAACAAGCTATCGCCATGGTGATGCAGAATAAAGCAGATTAACAATCCCCCTCCCACAGTGCTGTTCTCTCACAGGGGGATTGATAGAGTATTTAAACAAAAGTGAAACACCCTGTAGAACACCCCATCAGACTGCAAGTCACAACTGAGCCTTCTAGGAAAAACATATATTTTACATGTGCCCACTGAACCTCGTGTGCCCAATTAGTTCACTGAGAGGGGGTGGAGGGGGAGAGAGGCCCCCCCCACCCCACCAGGGCTTGATCAGGAAAAGTGAATTTGGGACCATGCAGAGATGTTTTTTTTGGCTTCAATGATGATCAACTTATGACCGTGGTCACCGTGGTCACACGGTCATGGACTAGATAGTGACTGCCGCCAACATGTCCACAGGGTTGCTGGTCTTGTGGATGAAGATCTGATGGCTTTCAGGTGACGGGATTTGTGGATCCCTACATGCTAGGTATCGGGCAATACTGCACCCAATACATGGTTGCAGTAATGCCCGATAGGAGACAAAAAAATAAAAATAAAATATGATTTAGTTATCGGCGCGTCCGAGAGCAATTATGGTTCTTCTAATTCCTTGTTTCATGGTCCATACTTCATGTTTACAGTTAGGACTGTGGACAAAGACATGTTTCTGCTTCCCAGACAGACCAGTGTGTTGCTGTGTGATGTTGTGAGTAGATAAGGAGGAGAGGCCCTTCTTAGTAATTATGCCCTCCAGAAATAAACGGTGGCAGATGAGGCAGTGGCGATGTTTAGAACACAACTCTCCCTGCACAGCTCCGTTCACTCTCACTACTTTTTTCTCACAGCTCAAACCCATGTGCTCACAAGCTGCTGGGACTGTTAAAAGGCCCGGAAACTGTTGCACATGTAGCTGTGCTGCCTGAGAGAGATGGGGATGATTATGACTGCTACAGAACTTTACTCTATGATCCCCGGTCATCAAACAACACTACTCCACAGGATTCTACAGGGACATAGATTTTAACGTTTATAGCATTCCAGAATGCTTTAGGAGAGACAAAAAATGTTATGTGAAAGACAAGAAAAATGCTGAAAGCAAAAGTTAACCTTGATATAGCCTTACCACGATGTACAAGACAGTAAAACTCTCGAACAGAAATAGACTCCTTGATTTAAAAAATGTGAGAACTAGAATAAAGGATGTCTTCTCAGCACAGCGCTCGACAGGAGACGAGGCATGTCCCTGCCAATTTACAGTGAATGCAGCAAGCAGCGAGGCTTTAAAACAAGATAACCTAGTTCCTTCTCTAAGGGCACCATAATCACCACACAAGCACGCACATGTGTTCACCGCTGAGACGTCACACACACACACACACACACACACACACAAACGTCTGGCCTTGTCCTACAATAGATCAGTAATTAGAGGAGCTGGAGAGAGCTGGTCTCTGGTTTGTATATAGATACTGCCTGCTCCCAACCCTAGCCTAGCCTCTCCTCTGCTCAAACAGCCTGCGGACATAAAGTACACTAAACGCTTCTCTCCCCCCGACCATCACCCACAATGAACCTCTTCCAGGTTTCGCCCAGCACAAGGATAGTTCACTCCTAAACCATATGTGACTGGGTCGGGTCCAGAATCCACTAAACACCACCTGGCTGGGGCTATAATCAACGATAGACTTGCTCTAGGCTTAACCTCTCCTCCTTTACCTGGTCTAAAAACATACACTCACGGTTCAAGCTGCTGCAGGATTGGAGGAATGGGTAGACAGGTTGTTTTTGTGAGAAGCTGGCAGAAAGGGTTTGGTGGTGGTTGTTAAGCTGTTGTCTCTGGAGAACTACAGCCATATGAATCACAACAGGTCATATAGGCTAACATGTATTGGTACAGAAACAGTCTCAGATTATGTGGGAGAGAAACTCACACAGGAATCATGGCAGTGTGTCTGGAAACATAGGTTGTGGGAGCCGACACAGCCGAGGCCTTTTCAAAGCAAAACAAAGCAGGGAGAAAAAAACTGCTCCTAGTTTGCCAAATACAACAGACGTTTAGAGTTTAATTAAAGTGAACACACTCCTCCCTCCACTCTAGTTTAGGGATCAGAGAGAGAGGATGGGAAGGTGTGTGTGTGATCTCAGGAGCAGAGAGGCGACCAGGAAGGAGGAATCCAAGGAGGGGGGAGATTAATAAAGGAAGGAGTGCAGACTCCTCTCCTCCTCTAACCAATCCTCCACACCTCTGCTCTCATCCCAACCACCCTTCACTCCCGTGAAGCTCCTAAACAACAACAAGCAGCTGCTGTGTTGTTGCCATGAACATATAATGACTCACTCCTTAAACAACCATTTAACTACAAACACCAAGAAACAAACAGGGGAAGTCAAAGTAAAGCCATGGGGAAAAAATTGCTTGGGTCAACTAAACCAAAACTATTTGGCCTCTGTTGATGGGAAGAGTGGGGGTGGAGGAGGGGGTGGTGTGGCACGACTGAGACCCAAACTAGTGGGTTGATTAAGGGCCCATTTAAACTGTTGATAATGGTCCTGCTACAACAGAGCAGCCAGCCTGAGGCAGACAGAAAGGGCCTGTCCCAATCAGGCATGGTGCTAACCCTCCATGCTGCTCCTAGCAGGTAGCCACAGCTCCATCACACTCCAACTACTGCTCTCGCTCTGTGAGGAGCACAGGATAAAAACCACACACACACACCACTTTTAACTTGTCTTGTCCAGGCCAGCATACCACGGTAGTGTAGATACACTTGACATGGTCCAGGAACACACAAATGAGAGTTTACTACGAGAAGAAGGCAGGATAACCAAATATACTGTAGAGGTAAGCCAAATACAGACCAGCCAGCCAGGCCAAATCATTCCCCTTGAAAACAACTGCTATAAAACATATATAATGCATTCGGAAAGTATTCAGACCCCTTGACTTTTTCCACATTTTGTTACGCTACAGCCTTATTCTAAAATTGATTAAATTAATTGTTTTCCTCATCAATCTACACACAATAACCCATAATGACAAAGCAAAAACAGGGGTTTAGAGATTTTTGCTAATTTATTCAAATAAAAAAACAGAAATTCAGACCCTTTGCTATGAGACTCGAAATTGAGCTCAGGTACATCCTGTTTCCATTGATCATCCTTGAGATGTGTCTACAACTTGATTGGAGTCCACCTGTGGTAAATTCAATTGATTGGACATGATTTGGAAAGGCACACACCTGTCTATGTAAGGTTCCACAGCTGACAGTGCATGTCAGAGCAAAAACAGTGCATGTCAGAGCAAAAACCAAGACATGAGGTCGAAGGAATTGTCCGTAGAGCTCAGAGACAGGATTGTGTCAAGGCACAGACCTGGGAAAGGGTACCAAAACATTTCTGCAGCATTGAAAGTCCCCAAGAACACAGTGGCCTCCATCATTCTTAAATGGAAGAAGTTTGGAACCACCAAGACTCTTCCTAGAGCTGGCCGCCCGGCCAAACTGAGCAATCGGGGGAGAAGTGCCTTGGTCAGGGAGGTGACCAAGAACCCGATGGTCATTCTGACAGAGCTCCAGAGTTCCTCTGTGGAGATGGGTGAACCTTCCAGAAGGACAACCATCTCTGCAGCACTCCACCAATCAGGCCTTTATGGTAGAGTGGCCAGATGAAAGCCACTCCTCAGTAAAAGGCACAACAGCCCGCTTGGAGTTTGCCAAAAGGCACCCAAAGGACCTGAAGCATGGTGGTGGCAGCATCGTGCTGTGGGGATGTTTTTCAGCGGCAGGGACTGGGAGAGTAGTCAGGATCAAGGGAAAGATGAACGGGGCAAAGTACAGAGAGATCCTTGATGAAAACCTGCTCCAGAGCGCTCAGGACCTCAGACTGGGGCGAAGGTTCACCTTCCAACAGGACAACGACCCTAAGCACACAGCCAAGACAACGCAGGAGTGGCTTCGGGACTAGTCTCTGAATGTCCTTGAGTGGCCCAGCCATAGCCCGGACTTGAACCCGATCTAACATCTCTGGAGAGACCTGAAAATAGCTGTGCAGCAACGCTCCCCATCCAACCTGACAGAGCTTGAGAGGATCTGCAGAGAAGAATGGGAGAAACTCCCCAAATACAGGTGTGCCAAGCTTGTAGCGTCATACCAAAGAAGAGTCGAGGCTGTAATCACTGCCAAAGGTGCTTCAACAAAGTACTGAGTAAAGGGTCTGAATACTTATGTAAATGTATTATTTCCGTTTTTTATTTTTAATACATTTGCAAAAATCTATAAAAACCTGTTTTTGATTTGTCATTATGGGGTATTGTGTGAAGATTGAGGGGAAAAAACAATTTAATCAATTTTAGAATAAGGCTGTAAACTAACAAAATGTGGAAAAAGTAAAGGGGTCTGAATACTTTCCGAATGCACTGTAGGAAGGTAGAAGGTAATTCAATGAACAGCATGTTGGTCTGTTCATCTGCAGCCAGCCAGTGTCCCCCCTCCGGGAGTTACTGGTCCAGCATGGTGCTGTGATGCTCAGGCTGTCTCCCCTCTGGATATGACTGGGATTACCAATGACCCAGACAGGGCTGTGTGATGTCTGGCAGAGGAATAACAACAGAACCACAGCAGACTGGACTAGCCTAAACCTGCAGAGTCCTTTCTCTCCCTTTCGGTTCTCCCTCTTTCAGACTTTCTCTGAACTGTCATTCTGTAAGCATCAGCACTTTCACCAAAGTGAGAGGAAATAAACCTAACGCTGGGGAATGGAGTGGGGGAAGTGGGGGAGGGGCAGGATGGAGGGGCTACTGACACCTTTTCAAGAGCCTGTCTGTTTGTCCAGAGCAACATGTGGAACAGCTAATACATGTGGACCCGTTTCATAACCACTAACCCAAACAGAACCAGGCTTTTATCCCTGCAGAGCATCCAGACATCCTCTCTTCTAGAGGACAAAATAACAGCTACAGCATGAAAGTAGAGGCCTGCTTTCAGGGCCACGATGACATGAAATGAAAAAGAATCTGAGCAAGAGATGGACAAATCAGACAAGTCAACTGCACAGTTAATGCATTCCCATGGCCGATAATACAAGGGTTACTGCAGTCCTCTCCTTTGGCCAGGCAGCATGTGAATTGCATAATCCAGTAGCACACTTACATAAGGCCAGGAGAAAGGCAGAACTCTCGCATGAATAAATACTACATTAAACTAATCAGACATCTAATCGAAGCTCAGCACGGGAATGACATCCCTAACCCTGCTCTGCTTTCACTGTTCTGACTGGGGGGATAAAGGGCTAATGTTAAATGACTCTACACCCTGGTTCAAAACACTCAGAGGACACAGCTTTGTACACTACACTGGTGGAAAGGTGAAAACACATCTGTCAGGTGTGAGTCTCAAGTACAATGACGGTGGTAACAAATCGTGTTCCTGTTCCAGGGAGCGTTCTCAGAAGCCCTGTCGTCATGAAGGGTTTGGGACTGTGTGGACCAGATGTTCAGACAGTACGCCGTGGTTGGCTGCTGTGGGAAAGGAGACACGTGTTGCTAACAGAGACATGCTAAATGCCAAAAGGACTCTCCTCCAACAATAACACATTATCATGATGAGAGGGAGAAAGTTATGGATCTAAGAAAAACAATGTCACGGAAGATTAACTTAGGATAAAATTACAATCTAATATGGCAATAAAAATCAACACTTTGTAAAGCACCACCACACTTTGTTTAGTAATGACAGAAATATAACAAAGCAGCTGGTTCACTATATAATCAGTACAGTCCAGACACTGCCCCACGGCAGGGTTCTGTTGCAGTGTGAATGACATTCCTCTATTTTTTATTTTATTTTTTTATTTCACCTTTATTTAACCAGGTAAGCCAGTTGAGAACAAGTTCTCATTTACAACTGCGACCTGGCCAAGATAAAGCATAGTAGTGCGATAAAAACAACAACACAGAGTTACATATGGGGTAAAAAACATAAAGTCAAAAAATACAAGAGAAAATATATATACAGTGTGTGCAAATGTAGCAAGTTATGGAGGTAAGGCAATAAATAGGCTATAGTGCAAAATAATTACAATTAGTATTAACACTGGAATGCTAGATGTGCAAGAGATTATGTGCAAATAGAGATACTGGGGTGCAAAAGAGCAAAATAAATAACAATATAGGGATGAGGTAGTTGGGTGGGCTAATTTCAGATGGGCTGTGTACAGGTGCAGTGATCGGTAAGGTGCTCTGACAACTGATGCTTAAAGTTAGTGAGGGAGATAAGAGTCTCCAGCTTCAGAGATTTTTGCAATTCGTTCCAGTCATTGGCAGCAGAGAACTAGAAGGAATGGCGGCCAAAGGAGGTGTTGGCTTTGGGAATGACCAGTGAGATATACCTGCTGGAGCGCAGACTACGGGTGGGTGCTGCTATGGTGACCAATGAGCTAAGATAAGGCGGGGATTTGCCTAGCAGTGATTTATAGATGGCCTCGAGCCAGTGGGTTTGACGACGAACATGTAGTGAGGACCAGCCAACAAGAGCGTACAGGTCACAGTGGTGGGTAGTGTATGGGGCTTTGGAGACAAAACGGATGGCACTGTGATAGACTACATCCAATTTGCTGAGTAGAGTGTTGGAGGCTATTTTGTAAATGACATCGCCGAAGTCAAGGATCGGTAGGATAGTCAGTTTTACGAGGGCATGTTTGGCAGCATGAGTGAAGGAGGCTTTGTTGCGAAATAGGAAGCCGATTCTAGATTTAACTTTGGATTGGAGATTCTTAATGCGAGTCTGGAAGGAGAGTTTACAGTCTAACCAGACACCTAGGTATTTGTAGTTGTCCACATACTCTAGGTCAGACCCGTCGAGAGTGGTGATTCTAGTCGGGTGGGCGGGTGCCAGCAGTGTTCGATTGAAGAGCATGCATTTAGTTTTACTAGTGTTTAAGAGCAGTTGGAGGCTACTGAAGGAGTGTTGTATGGCATTGAAGCTCGTTTGGAGGTTTGTTAACACAGTGTCCAATGAAGGGCCAGATGTATACAAAATGGTGTCGTCTGCGTAGAGGTGGATCTGAGAGTCACCAGCAGCAAGAGCGACATCATTGATATACACAGAGAAAAGAGTCGGCCCAAGAATTGAACCCTGTGGCACCCCCATAGAGACTGCCATAGGTCCAGACAACAGGCCCTCCGATTTGACACACTGAACTCTATCTGAGAAGTAGTTGGTGAACCAGGCGAGGCAGTCATTTGAGAAACCAAGGCTATTTAGTCTGCCAATAAGAATGCGGTGGTTGACAGAGTCGAAAGCCTTGGCCAGGTCGATGAAGACGGCTGCACAGTACTGTCTATTATCGATCACGGTTATAATATCGTTTAGGACCTTGAGCGTGGCTGAAGTGCACCCATGACCAGCTCGGAAACCGGATTGCATAGCGGAGAAGGTACGGTGGGATTCGAAATGGTCGGTGATCTGTTTGTTAACTTGGCTTTCAAATACTTTCGAAAGGCAGGGCAGGATGGATATAGGTCTGTAACAGTTTGGATCTAGAGTGTCACCCCCTTTGAAGAGGGGGGATGACCGCGGCAGCTTTCCAATCTCTGGGGATCTCAGACGTTACGAAAGAGAGGTTGAACAGACTAGTAATAGGGGTTGCGACAATTTCGGCGGCTAGTTTTAGAAAGAAAGGGTCCAGATTGTCTAGCCCAGCTGATTTGTAGGGGTCCAGATTTTGCAGCTCTTTCAGAACATCAGCTGTCTGAATTTGTGTGAAGGAGAAGCGGGGGGGGCATGGGCAAGTTGCAGCGGAGGGTGCAGAGTTGGTGGCCGGGGTAGTGGTAGCCAGGTGGAAAGCATGGCCAGCCGTAGCAAAATGCTTGTTGAAATTCTCGATTATTGTAGATTTATCGGTGGTGATAGTGTTTCCTAGCCTCAGTGCAGTGGGCAGCTGGGAGGAAGTGCTCTTATTCTCCATGGACTTTACAGTGTCCCAAAACTTTTTGGAGTTAGTGCTACAGGATGCACATTTCTGTTTGAAAAAGTTAGCCTTTGCTTTACATTTACATTACATTTTAGTCATTTAGCAGACGCTCTTATCCAGAGCGACTTACAGTTAGTGAATACATATTTATTTTTTTATACTGGCCCCCCGTGGGAATCGAACCCACAACCCTGGCGTTGCAAACGCCATGCTCTATCAACTGAGCTACATCCCTGCCGGCCATTCCCTCCCCTACCCTGGACGACGCTGGGCCAATTGTGCGCCGCCCATGAGTCTCCCGGTCGCGGCCGGCTGCGACAGAGCCTGGATTCGAACCAGGATCTCTAGTGGCACAGTTAGCACAACCAGGTTTCCTCCAGACGTGACGCTTGGCATTCAGGCCAAAGAGTTCAATCTTGGTTTCATCAGACCAGATAATCTTGTTTCTCATGGTCTGAGTCCTTTAGGTGCCTTTTGGCAAACTCCAAGAGGTCTGTGTCATGTGCCTTTTACTGAAGAGTGGCTTCAGTCTGGCCACTCTACCATAAAAGGCCTGATTGGTGGAGTGCTGCAGAGATGGTTGTCCTTCTGGAAGGTACTCCCATCTCCACAGACGAACTCTGGAGCTCTGTCAGAGTGATCATCGGGTTCTTGGTCACCTCCCTGACCAAGGCCCTTCTCCCCCGAATGCTCAGGTTGGCCGGGCGGCCAGCTCTAGGAAGAGTCTTGGTGGTTCTAAACTTCTTCCATTTAAGAATGATGGAGGCCACTGTGTTCTTGGGGACCTTCAAAGCTGCAGAAAGTTTGATACCCTTCCCCAGATCTGTGCCTCGACACAATCCTGTCTCTGAGCTCTACGGACAATTCCTTCGACCTCATGGCTTGGTTTTTGCTCTGACATGCACTGTCAACTGTGGAACCTTACATAGACAGGTGTGTGCCTTTCCAAATCATGTCCAATCAATTGAATTTACCACAGGTGGAGTCCAATCAAGTTGTAGAAACATATCAAGGATGATCAATGGAAACAGGATGCACCTGAGCTCAATTTCGAGTCTCATAGTAAAGGGTCTGAATACTTATGAAAATAAGATATGTTTTTTTATTTTACTAAATTTGCAAAAAATGTATAAAAACCTTTTTTCGCTTTGTCATTATGGGGTATTGTGTGTAGATTGATGAGGGGGGAAAAATTGAATCAATTTTAGTATAAGGCTGTAACGTAACAAAATGTGGAAAAAGGGAAGGGGTCTGAATACTTTCCAAATGCACTGAATTCACATGGTAATTGATGATTAAGATTTCCTAATGATTGTTGTTTTTTCCATTTTAAAACACTGGTATGTGTTACTGTTCTTTAACATCATTGGACTGATTTTGATGTCATGTTCTGAGTCTGATCATTTATTACACCCCACTCCTGATCTGGACGCCTAATTAAATGGCTTATTCTCTTGAATTGATAAATGTTTTCTCAGTTAATATGGCTGTGTAATGACTTTCTTTAATACCATAATAGTAGCCCATTGAGAAAGAGTCTATTTTGCAAGTGAAGCCTGCCTAAGAAGGCAGCTGCAATACAACATTACAAAATGTAAATCATCAACAGTCCATAATATTGGGTCGCGATTCAAATTGTCATTATCAAATTTGGGTCCCCAGGCAAAACCAGTTGAGAACCACTGCTCTACACTATACCTGCTTGTTTTGCCACAAACTGAAATTAGGGGAACTATTAGAATTTTTGCAACCAGGAAATGGCAAAGTGATTTCTGCAATAGTGCATCTTTAAGTGTTAAATGTGCATAAACTAAGAGTTAAACTTAAATGTGGATAAAGCAGTTTCCTTCTGACAGCCGGTACTGTGCATTTGCACTAAACAAGAGAGCCACTGTTTTGGTTTTGCTAACACTATTATCTGTCTATTGTCACAGGTGGGTTTCCAGAAGGTTCATCAGGTTATGTACCCATAACACCACATGTTAAACAGGCCACACCGCCACCGAGACGACCTTGGCCTATATCACCCACCTTCTAGTTCCCAACTTCCTAGTATTTATTTAAACTGTGGGTTTTGCGAAAGAGGTGCTCTTGTCGTCTGTATAAAGTTTAGTCTATTCGGCGCTTGCATTGTCTTAAAAAAAAACAATATTTCCCCCAAAACCAAAGCAAAAACATATTTCGCTTGAAGGCAGGAAGTCTGCTACATTAGTGTAGTTGAAGGTAGGATTATGACTGGGACACATTCAACATTAACTTTATAACTCTACATGAATGTGTTTTTTATTTAATTAATTCCTTGCACTGGAGGGGATTCAGGTACATCAAACAAGCAGTGCTTTGAGCCAGAACAAAAACACTTGTACCTGACAAATGGAGGTTAATAAGACCCTTAAGGGAAACGTATGTTGACTGTGTGGCACCTCAGTAACATGTTAAGTGAAACGCCTACCTAATTTCTGCCTATGGGCATTTCCATCTAAAAGGACCCATGAGCAACAACATGTGAAGTTCACTGGAGCATATCAAATTTGGTGTAAAATGAAAGAAGTCATTATGTTTGAGAAATGAAGGCATAGATACATTTTTCAACCATTTTCCATCTTAAAAATTAGGCATAAGTAAAGGCTTTGACTTCTATATGGAAAAGGAGTCTTAGAAAACATCTACCAGAAAAGTCTTAAAAGGTATGGGCAATTCCAAGTAACGGAATTGCGCTGAGATTCAGATTTTTCACTAAAAATGTATGCCAAACAAAAAACATACAACTCTATGCACAAAGACTACTTTTAACAATGTACACTGAACAGTTCACAAAAACACATTTACTGGAACTGTGCAGATGCAAAGTTTGGTAACCAAATTTTGGTAAAATCTCCCTCAGTTTGTGTCCACTTTTTCCAAAAACTGTTAAATATCTTATCCGAATTAAGATTCAACGATGTCTGCAGAAATAATAGGGTGTCAGCTATGACATGACACACTGACTTTGAAAAAATCTATTTTGGTTATTGAACTACAGTAAGTTAAGTGGATTTACACCTGATAACAGAATTGCGGTAACGGAATTTCATCATGGGTCCCTGATCTGTACTACACAGAAATACATAATTATGGATATGAATGTTATTCTCTTCATGGTAATGTATCCTAAATAGGTACACAAAAAGGTGTAAATAAGCAATATCCTCCTATACATATTTGGGTATTATTCTACACACTGGATATTATTTTAATGAGCTCTGCCCACAAACAAGACCAAATTTGGTTGGTCCGGACAAAATCTGAACCAATCATAGACGTCATAGATGTTTCACAAGTTTGGACATCAAAGTACAGCACAGTAGAGTTCAGTGGAGTACAGTAGAGTATAGTCCAGTACAGTACAGTACAGTACAGTAGTGTACTCAACTCGTGTGTTCTTCTGTGTACTGTACTGAATTACTATATTCTACTCTGCTGTACTGTCCAAACTTGTGAAACCAACTGTGGTTTGTGACTACTATGATTTCCCATTGTAGCCAATTCAATTGCCGAAATTCCGTTACCGATATTTGGGAAATTCTGTTACCGATTTGATAACAGAATTTCATGTTTAAATCACTTAATAATTCTAAGAAAATGGATTGTACAATCACTAACTAATTGATATGTCTACCTTTACTTATTACTTCTGTGAAGAGTGGCTTCAAAGCCTTTGCTTAGTCCTAATTTTTAGGATGGAAAACGGTTAAAATGTATACATGCCTTAATTTCTGAAACACATAGAGACTCTTAGCTTTCATTTGACACCCAATTTAAAATGCTCCTATGAACTTCACATGTTGGTGCTCATGGTCCTTTTACATGGAAATTACCTTAATGAGAAATACATAAAAACACAAATCATGTTGACGTAAAATACCCATACCAACTAATATCAACACATACTTAGTTTTGTAGAAATTGTTTACATTCTGTAAATTTAAGAAATATTTCCTTGTGCCTTGAAATTCCATTACCAAAAACCCACATATATTTAAGATATTTTCTAATTTCTCTCCCTCATGAGAGGATAATGAAAGTTCACAAAAGTAACAAGTAATGGTAGACCTACCAATTAGTTAATGATTTAACTGATATCAATTTTGTTTATCAATTATTAAGCGTTAAAAACTTGTAATTCTGTTACCAAATTGGTAACAGAATAAAGAAAAAAAGAATCAGTAACGGAATTACTGCAAGTGAATTGACTACAATTGGAAATAATTGTCACAAACCACAGTTGGGTCACCTGCTACTGCCTCTTCCCTCCCTTCCACTGGCATACTGTTATGTTCAGCTCATAACTGTTTTCTTTGTCTTTCTGTTGTCCTTTGGTCAAACCAAGAGTGTTAAGAGTCTGGACAACCCATCCCCCTCTGACACCTACCCATGAGCCCCCATCTCTTTCCATTTACTGTAACCAGCATCCTCACTCACTGAGCACCGACCGACAACGGACACCCATGGACGTTGAAAAGTAGTTGAAATTTGGTCAGTCCACCCCGGCTTTGATGTTAAAGTCCACAGACGGACCGGACTGGACCAAATCTGAACCCATCATAGACATATGTTTCACAAGTTTGGACAATACAGTAAGCAGAGCACAGCAGAGTACAGTCCAATACAATTCAGTAAAGAAAAATAGAGTACAGTCAAAAACAGTATATTGTACTGTACTATACTCTACTCTGCTCCGCTGTGCTGCGCTGTCCAAACTTGTGAAACATGACATTTGGAGAATGTCATTCATATCCATTATTAAGCATTTCTGTGTAGTACAGATCAGGGACCTGTGATGTAATTCCATTACCGTAATTCCGTTACTGTGTGTAAATCCACTTCACATATTGTAGTTCAATAACCAAAATAGATTTTTTTCAAGGTGTCATGTTAATTCAAGGTGTCATGTTAATTCAGAGCAGATATTTAACAGAGTTTTTGGTAAAAGTGGTTGCTAAAAACCTGAGGGAGATTTTAGCGTAATTCTGTTACCAAAGTTTACATCGGCACAGTTCTTCCACTAAATTTGTTTTTATAAATGTTTCTGTGGAAATTGTTAAAAGTAGTCCTTGTGCATAGAGTTGTATGGTTTGTTAAATGTTTAAAATCAATAGTTTTAGTTTGGCACACATTTTAAAAAGTGAAAAACTGACTCAAAGCGTAATTCCGTTAGTGTGGAATTGCCCCAATGCAAAACAATAAAACCCATCTATGCTTTGCATGTGTAATAGTGGTTGGCAACTGGTGGCCCGCGGCCCAAAAATCAGCCCGCGAGTGATTTCTTTTGATCCCCCCAAAGTTGTTTTTTGTGTCAAAAAAGACTAATATTCAGCAAAAAATGAGTTTACTTTAGGAAATCTGTTCCCAAATATTCACACGTATAAAAAAAAGAGGTGATCGTGTCTATATGTAATCAAGGTACAGTGCCTTCAGAAAGTATTCACACCCCTTGACTTTTCCACATTTTGTTTGAATTTAAAATGGATTGAGATTTTGTCACTGGCCTTCACACAATACCCCATAATGTCAAAGTCGAATTATGTTTTTCAACATTTTTACAAATTAATAAAAAATTCAAAGCTGAAATGTCTTGAGCCAATAAGTATTAAACCCCTTTGTTATGGCAAGCCTAAATAAGTTCAGGAGTAAACATTTGCTTAACAAGTCACATAATAAGTTGTGTGATCTCACGCTGTGTGCAATAATAGTGTTTAACATGATGTTTGAATGATTACCTCATCTCTGTACCCCACACATACAATTGTCTGTAAGTTCCCTCAGTCGAGCAGTGAATTTCATACACAAATTCAACCACAAAGAGCAGGGAGGTTTTCCAATGCCTCGCAAAGAAGGGCACCTATTGGTAGATGGGTCAAAATAAAAAAAGCAGACATTGAATATCCCTTTGAGCATGGTGAAGTTATTAATTACACTTTGGATGGTGTATCAATACACCCAGCCTCTACAAAGATACAGGCGTCCTTCCCAACTCAGTTCCCGGAGAGGAAGGAAACCGCTCAGGGATTTCACCATGAGGCCAATGGTGACTTTAAAACAGTTAGAGTTGAATGGCTGTGATAGGAGAAAATTGAGGATGGATCAACATTGTAGTTACTCCACAATATTAACCTAAATGACAGAGTGAAAAGAAGGAAGCCTGTACAGAATATCAATATTCCAAAACATGCATCCTGTTTGCAACAAGGCACTAAAGTAATACTGCAAATAAAGTTGCAAAGCAATTCAATTTTTGTCCTGAATCCAAAGTGCTTTGTTTGGGGCAAATCCAATATAACACATTACCGAGTACCACTCTCCATATTTTCAAGCATAGTGGTGGCTGCATCATGTTATGGGCATGCTTGTAATCGTTAAGGACTGGGGAGTTTTTCAGGATAAAAAAATAAACGGAATGGAGCTAAGGAAAGCAAAATCCTAAAGGAAAACCTGGTTCAGTCTGCTTTCCACCAGACACTGGGAGATTAATTCACCTTTCAGCAGGACAATATACATATATATACACTGGAGTTGCTTAAAAATAAGACAGTGAATATTCCTGAGCGGCCAAGTTACAGTTGACTTAAATTTGCTTGAAAATCTATGGCAAGACCTGAAAATGGTTGTCTAGCAATGATCAACAACCAGTTTGACAGAGCTTGAAGAATTTTGAAAAGAATAAATGGGCAAATGTTGCACAATCCAGGTGTGAAAAGCTCTTAGAGACATACCCAGAAAGACTCACAGCTGTAATCTCTGTCAAAGGTGATTCTAATATGCAATGATTGAGGGGGTTGAATACTTATCTAATCAAGATAGTTTAATTTTTCATGATTTTCTTTTTACAAATGTTAAAATTTTTCTTCCACTTTGACATTAACAGTATTTTGTGTAGATTGCTGACAAAAAAAAAAATACATTTGTAACAACAAAATATGGAAAAAGGGGTGTGAATACTTTGAAGGCACTGTATGAAATTGTTATTTTCAAATACAATTTATTTTTGGTCAATTTGCAGTGTACAAATTATTATAATTATGTCCCGGCCCCCACGACAATTCACTCTGACAAAAATCGTCCCACAGCTGAATCTATTTGCCTACCCCTGATGTATACAATGTGTGCCAGCATTTTCATTCTGTATTTACAGTGGGGGAAAAAAGTATTTAGTCAGCCACCAATTGTGCAAGTTCTCCCACTTAAAAAGATGAGAGAGGCCTGTAATTTTCATCATATGTACACGTCAACTATGACAGACAAATTGAGAAAAAAAATTCCAGAAAATCACATTGTAGGATTTTTAATGATTTTATTTGCAAATTATGGTGGAAAATAAGTATTTGGTCACCTACAAACAAGCAAGATTTCTGGCTCTCACAGACCTGTAACTTCTTCTTTAAGAGGCTCCTCTGTCCTCCACTCATTACCTGTATTAATGGCACCTGTTTGAACTTGTTATCAGTATAAAAGACACCTGTCCACAACCTCAAACAGTCACACTCCAAACTCCACTATGGCCAAGACCAAAGAGCTGTCAAAGGACACCAGAAACAAAATTGTAGACCTGCACCAGGCTGGGAAGACTGAACCTGCAATAGGTAAGCAGCTTGGTTTGAAGAAATCAACTGTGGGAGCAATTATTAGGAAATGGAAGACATACAAGACCACTGATAATCTCCCTCGATCTGGGGCTCCACGCAAGATCTCACCCCGTGGGGTCAAAATGATCACAAGAACGGTGAGCAAAAATCCCAGAACCACACGGGGGGACCTAGTGAATGACCTGCAGCGAGCTGGGACCAAAGTAACAAAGCCTACCATCAGTAACACACTATGCCGCCAGGGACTCAAATCCTGCAGTGCCAGACGTGTCCCCCTGCTTAAGCCAGTACATGTCCAGGCCCGTCTGAAGTTTGCTAGAGTGCATTTGGATGATCCAGAAGAGGATTGGGAGAATGTCATATGGTCAGATGAAACCAAAATAGAACTTTTTGGTAAAAACTCAACTCGTCGTGTTTGGAGGACAAAGAATGCTGAGTTGCATCCAAAGAACACCATACCTACTGTGAAGCATGGGGGTGGAAACATCATGCTTTGGGGCTGTTTTTCTGCAAAGGGACCAGGACGACTGATCCGTGTAAAGGAAAGAATGAATGGGGCCATGTATCATGAGATTTTGAGTGAACACCTCCTTCCATCAGCAAGGGCATTGAAGATGAAACGTGGCTGGGTCTTTCAGCATGACAATGATCCCAAACACACCGCCCAGGCAACGAAGGAGTGGCTTCGTAAGAAGCATTTCAAGGTCCTGGAGTGGCCTAGCCAGTCTCCAGATCTCAACCCCATAGAAAATCTTTGGAGGGAGTTGAAAGTCCGTGTTGCCCAGCGACAGCCCCAAAACATCACTGCTCTAGATGAGATCTGCATGGAGGAATGGGCCAAAATACCAGCAACAGTGAGTGAAAACCTTGTGAAGACTTACAGAAAACGTTTGACCTGTGTCATTGCCAACAAAGGGTAAATAACAAAGTATTGAGAAACTTTTGTTATTGACCAAATACTTATTTTCCACCATCATTTGCAAATAAATTCATAAAAAATCCTACAATGTGATTTTCTGGATTTTTTTATTCTCATTTTGTCTGTCATGGTTGACGTGTACCTATGATGAAAATTACAGGCCTCTCTCATATTTTTAAGTGGGAGAACTTGCACAATTGGTGGCTGACTAAATACTTTTTTCCCCCACTGTATAATGCAATTTGAATCAATTTACATTGTGCCAAATTTTTTTATTAAAAGTTACAACTCACAAGTTGAATTATTAATAACCCTATGCAGCCATTATCAGCTTGAGCTACATTAGAAGTGGTCATGCTAGAGCTGGTCTAAAGGGGAGGCCTGACTACGGCCGCTTCCACAATGCCTCCCTATTCCCTATAGGGCCCTGGTCAAAAGTAGTGAATTATATAGTGAATAGGGTGACATTTCGGATGCAACCTAAAGTTCCACCACTGCAGTACCAGGGAGGCCAGACAAAGCTCCACCACTGCAGCTCTCTGACCCAGAGGTAATGTGAGTGACCAGCAGGCTCCACATGACTGGACAGCTACAATCACACCCACACATTGTCTCAGGCAGGGAGCCTGAATACAGGCCTGCTTTCCACTACTCCTAGACACAAACTATTTTTTCCTCTGTCCTCATACTCCTGTTGTATCTTCCAAAGCTCCCGAACTGTAACATCCATACACTAGAATAGACAGTTCAACTGTTTCTGCTCTATACGTCTACAGGACAGTCCTAATAATGTTCCCGCTCCGTGACCAGCTTACTAGTCGAGGCCACAGCTTCCTCATCTCTGCACTTTATTAATCATTAATTTGCAAACAGACATGGCTCCAGTAACAGGATTAGTCAATTATTTAAAAGACAGAAGTAAATTATTCCAATCTCCCTGTTTTACAGGAAAATACTGTATAACAGCAGGTGGAGAAAGATCCTAGAACCCGCTCTTCCTCAGTCTGATGTTGATCATCCTACAACCTCATAACTCACTGAACAATGAAGAGCACAGGCAGGGTGGGTGAAAGCCAGCTGCACTGATGCATGTGGCTACTGACTGATCCCTCTAAACTAACGACAGGCCTGGTTACCGGTCAGAGAGAGAGACAACCTTGTAAAAGCAGCAGCAAGGTCTCCACACTCACACGGGGGAGGGGTTTGGGGAAAGGTATGGGGTGGGGGGGGTGAGTTCAAATTAAACCAGGAGGAAGTGGGGCCTCTGCAGGGCTCTTCCAGGTTCAGTTCCCCCTGGACACAGATTAGTCATTACCCAGAGATCTGAGGGTCTTAGTGGGTCCCGGGCGGAGGGGAGAAGTGCACCTGTACAGCAGCACATCAAATGGGTCCTTGTCATGGCAGTGGACCATGGAGGTGATCTACTGACCCCCCTACCCTGGCCCCGGGGGCCTCGTCTGACTTTATGTCTCTACTCTGATTGGCTGGGTCAGAGGTCATGTGGTGGGAGAGAGAAGACTATAAACTGACAGGCAGTGAGGGGTTCTGGGCTGTGGAACTCCATTGTCAGGGACATTTACCTGCTCTGTTCAGTCTTATAAACCCATTCCAGAGTTTCACTCAGAGAAGGGTGTTTTGCATAAGGAATATCCTTTCCAGCTTTCTCGAAAAACAGAGAGAGGGAGAATGTTTAAGACTGTTGCTGTTGTGAGCAGTATTGTTGTCTCTGTGAGGTTAGGGTCTAGTTAAGTGCTTGTTCGGTCAGTCTGCGGGTCCAGACGCCCCCATACTGCATTAGAATAGGATCAGTGTGATCAGAGTCGTGACGCTGAGTCAAACTAATGTCTCTGTGTGAGGCCCTGAGGGAGGCCTGTTCTAACTACTGACCGTCTCTGGCAGAGGCCTGGATTGTTCTCCGGGTGGTCAGGAGACGCTTGGATAGCGTGACTGACGGGAAACCTGTGTTGCTTGTAGGCTGGTACTACCCAGCGCTAGTCATCACAGGGGCCTTTTACTCACAGATACACAGGCAGGAATAGGCCTCAGTATGACTAGACGTTAGAACAATGGCCTCCAGTAAGGTTCAATTCACAGCTCCTGAATGTTGACTCATCTCCAAAGTAATTACAGTGCGAATTCCCCTAAATACTACTCAAGCTTACACCATGAGTTACAATGCAATAAGTTCACCTTCCCTGCTGCACACATATGAATACTTTACTATCCTTACTTAACTCTTCATAACAGATAGCCTAAAAAACACAGGATTCAACTTTAACTTTGTTAGGAGAGGCTGTGTATAATCTTCTTTCCTACTGGAAAGACAAATCCTTTGTGTAAGCAATGTTTTATGATAACACCCCGCTTTGTTCAGCCTCTTGTATTACAATCATTGGGAGTATTGTCATAACACGAACTGTAGTAGTATGTAGCGGGACAGTACACCAGGAAACACAACACAGCCAATGACGTGAACATTCCACTGAGGATTTCACATGAAACATGATTGGTGATGGATTCATTTGTATGCTGGGGCTGCAGTCGGCTCCCCTTCACAGGCCTTGTGTATATGGGGGGGGGGGGGGGTTCAGTTCAGCCCTACACAGTGAGGAGCCTCTCATTCAAGCAGGGCTTTTGTTCTCAGTAATGTCTGGCATGTCAGAAGACGCTCCCATCGACCTTCTTTCTATTGGCTGCATTCGCCTGCAAGCATTTCCCTTTTAGATAGCAAACAGGACTGACCCATCACACCCACACCCACATGAAGGACCAGCAGTACAGGACAGTCACCCCTCAGTGTGAGGTAAACAAAAGGATCCCGACAGCTAGTGATGAGAAAACAGACCCTATTCATTATATAACCAATGATTATGTAGAAGAAAACTATTGTTTCTGATAGAGCAAACTGCAACACCATATTCGTGTAGCTCATCCTCACCTTGTCTCTGAATGAAGACCCGGAGCAGTGGGTGGGCCGTAGACACCGCCTTGCAGAAGTTGTCGTCATTGTTGATTGGCAGCAGGTCTCCATGGATGTCAGCGTAGCCAATCATGACCTCCATGTTAGCGATGCGGTGAACGTGCATGATGAGCTTATAGAACTCCTCGAACTTCCCCGGTTTGAAACGGTCCACGGAGAACCGCCGGAACTCTGCTCCATACTGCAGGGACAACACATAGGGATGACTTAGCAAGACAGCTGCTTGATGAAAGAGCACAGCACTGAACCCAGTTTGAGTCGACCTTATACTTGAATCTCAATCTAAATCGATCTGGCCTATAAACATATAGCAAGACATAAGAGACCTTAGTGGAACAGAGTCTTAAAATGCTAAGTAATCACAGGGTACCAAGATTGAGGGATGAGACGGGTTCTTATTATGTTAACATGTAAGGGTGACATTTTCAGCACACTAAACATATTGTAATTATGAAGAGAAGTGATTCACAACTGTTTCACATTGTTCTCTAATCTAACACCAAGGTTAGATGATGTTCAGCCAAAACATATTGGCAGACAGACACAATATTCCTTCAAGACGTCTAAAGAAGGTGATTATTCTGAACTTCACAGCCAGTCTAACCAAAATAAAACTATTTACACAATGTAATGCTCATACAAGCGATTTGAAAGCTTTCATCTGAGAGTATTTTCATCCATATCGGGTGAACAGTTTAGAAATTACAGCACTTTTTGTACATAGTCCCACCATTTTAGGGGACCAAAAGTATTGGGACAAATTCACTTATGTGTGTATTAAAATAGTCAAAAGTTTCGTATTTGGTTCCGTATTCCTAGCACGCAATTATTACATCAAGCTTGTGACTCTACAAACGTATCATTTCAAATCAAAAGAGCTGGAGTACAGAGCCAAAACAACATCAATATTGTCACTGTCCCAATACTTTTGGAGCTCACTGTAGTCCACTACTGTTGATCAAGGCCTCTGGTCAAAAGTAATGCACTTGCACTATATAGGGAGTAGGGTGCCAAATGGGAAGCACACTTAGACAAAGGAACAATGCAGGTGAATGAGTCAGCAGTAAACAGGCCTATCTGGATGAGATGACGCCAACAGACAAAACAGTTAAGGTCAGAACAACATTTACTTCTGTCTGAGCAACATTATATGGGGGTGGACAAACTGACTGAGCTTACACACACACACACACACACACACACCAAAGTTCTCTCAGACAGGAGGCCAAGAGGCGTGAATGTCTGTACTGGTGTGTCAGTGTGTGTGTGTGACTGGACCACCATGGAGAGCAGCTGGGGTGACCCAGGGGTCACAGCTCTGGTCATGTGACTGACGTGGCCAGTAGAAACTCTATCACTGTATGCGTGGGCACTGGGCCTGCATAACACAAGCTAGGCTTTGTCTCTGACAATAGCACTATCACATTACAACAGCAGTGATTTGTGGATGGTGGCGCACTGTGCTATGGTGCGGTAATTATCTGCTCAGAGAGGAAGGCCTGCTTACAGTCTGTCCTAGAGGGAGGCCTGGGTTAGACTGCTGGGAGGTCTGTGTTAGACTGGGCCTGTCATGCAGTCTGTCATTACAATGTGAAATATCATCTGAACATGTTGGTGAGGCAGTGTGATGCCAGGTGTGTTATCCAACTTATACTGATGCCAAACACGAATAAACATACACACAAACGTACACACACAGGCAAAGTCATACACGCGCACATCAAATGAAACCTCAATATAGCAATAAGTGATGAGTTTGTGACAGACTGTTCTCTCTCAGCTTCTGGGCTAACGAGGTCTTGTGAAAACCAGAGTCATGTTATGATTTTATGAAAAAACTAAATAAAATTGATTCAAAAACAGAATCCTAAAAGTGCTAGATATGTTAGCTGTTGAAAAGTAGAGGTCAGTGTATTTTTTTTCTGTTTCAGTTGAGTAACGTGTCAGTTTCAGTATGTTACTGTGTCATCCGTGTGACTGAGCTGTTAAACCAGCCTGTGTTTTAAACATGAACAGGGCCTAAAGGGTATCAGCCAGCTACAAGTCTAGACAAGACCACAAGCTAAATTTGAATCTGAAAATAATACATCACACTAACAAAGAGTACCTCCTCCTCTCTCACTGGAGAATGTTAACAGGTCCAGACAGGTACAGACTGACAACCGTTAGGCCTACACACTGACTGACATTGATGGAGGTTAGACTAAGTTTGCTAATGGCTTCTCTGTCTTATCATGTTTCTAAACTACCCAGCCGACCTACGGGCAGTTTTGCATGGAGTGCAGTTTTGCATGGAGATGCAAATTCCAGTGGTTGAGAGATTAACCATGATCGGTGCGGGAGGAAGAGGGTGAGGTAGATACTGTCGGGTGAGAAGACATGCTACAGTACCATCTTATGACATCTCTACAGAGAACACCTGGCGCTGAGACAAACCAGCCCGTTGCAACACAATTCGTCTTTGAGAAGCCCTGTTGTTCTAGTCTGGTCTGTTGTAGTCTGGGGTTATCAGAACAATTCCTCTGAGAACAGGTACTCATCCTGGGTCAGTGAGAAACAGGAACTAAAACCCTTTATGACATCACTAAGAGACTGATACCGACTCACTCCTTCAGTGGGGAGAGATGGTGCCTGACTGATGTCACACTCCAACAGGCCTGAATAGAGTGGTGATGGTGAGTAAGGTTGTTGTGTCACTAGAGGATAACACTGGTTGACTCATTACAACAGCCAGTTCTGTGATGACACGTTTAGTCCTGCCCTACCTAGCCCAACCCACTATTGCTCTTGATGACAAGTTTCTCCTAAAGTTTCCTCTCCACCTGTCAGAGGTTGTTTTAAACACACAACACCCAAACAAAACTTTAAACTAACCCTCTGCTAGGGCTCCTAAAAAAGGGCCTCATTTCACCACAGATCAGCAGCATTCCAGCACCGGTATGAATTAGTGAGGCTAAATACTAACTCTGAATTAGAGCTGAATACTCACTCAGCCCTCTGAGATATAGAGGGGATCGGCTCTGCAGTGGGTGGGCATGGTGCCATGATGCACTTCACCAACGAGAGCCTTGAGCCTTCAAAACACTGCCAGCCACATTACTACAAAGATTATACAACCTGCCTAAGAAGGGTAGAGGCTGTGAAAGCCACCTGAGGATACACTAGACTACATCAGCACCAGCTCCATCCTAAACCTTATATGAGATGAGGAAAGAGAGGAATGATGGAGGAACATAACCTGAGCAACAGATATCATAGTAGTAAAAGAATATACTATCAGTACAATATATTGATATGTCAGGATGGAGGAAGGACACGACAAGGGCCAGTAGTGACGACATCTAGTCGTGTGAACTTATCTATTCCACTAAAACAGATTCAACGGCACATTTAGTCTTATCACCCTCCAGTGTCTGTTGGTTGGTAGGCAACTGGCACACACTCCAGACTTAGAGTGAGGTTTACAGTGTGAGGGGAGGAGGTAGTTTCACACACACAGAGTCAACAGACACCCAGCAGGTCAAGAGATGCTTGTCCTAATAACTAAAAACACTACGTCTTGTTTCTAGCCCACATTGATAGAAGACTCAATTGTTGTTTTGCAACAATGAGAGAGCATATTTGTGTTACAATAACTAAATAAATCGGTGTTAGGACTTGTATTGGAATGTTATTTGGTTGAGAAATCACGGCTATAATCTTGTAAAGTCGGTTGGTGTATTGTGGTGTTATTGAAATCAACACGCTGTCAGTGTCAACTGTTACTTAGCAGCAAAAAGTATTCATATGTCGACGGCTACTCTTGCGAACCAGGAGTCTTTCTTTAGAATAATTAACACATTTAATCGACCCTTCCTCATTGCAAAACTCGTTTTTCTAGAAAACCTGCCATGGCATCAGGATTCGCATGAATTGTCCCAATCCATGAATTGTCCCAATCCTCAGCGGTTTTTTCACTAGAAATTGGAAGAAGTTGCCTTGTGAAAATCACAGTAGCTTACAACCAATTCATCAACTAGCCAACTGTGGCTTAATTGTTGAGAGTTTGTGAGTTTTCCCATAGCATGTGGCAGGTCAAATCTAGACAAGTAGCTGTATGGTCTGTTACCTCTTCCACCACAACCGAATCTATTTTGCCAGAAACCCCATTCCAGAGCATGCGAATTAGCTTAGGCTAACTATTTAGCCTACTTCAAAGAAAATTACCATGATGGTGTCTAAATGTGTTCCATCGATAGGCTAGTCGGCTTACCTTGCTTTTCACTTCAACCGCGATGCAATCCAAATATTGCAGGGACGATTGGGATTTATTAAAACTCCGATTCATTATTGCGGTTCCAGTAAAAGTTCACGCGCTCGCCCACAGAAAAGGGGCTGTTTGGTTCTATGTCCAGTCGCTAAATCCCTTAAGTCCCACGTCGTTTAGACAGCAAAGTTTACCTACAGCTTTAGTTTAGTTATCTGACTTCCTCGGTTTGTGCTGCGGTCCGTGACGCATTGGAGAAACTTCAGAGGGGAAATAAAACTAAGACAACAAATCGGTGCCACTGACTTGGGGGAGTGAGTTTTCAGATGACATCATCGAGCTCCTGCATGAACGTTTTCAGCTTTCAACCATCCCAAAACACCAGTCCTCCAAGACGCCAGGGGACGCGATGCCATCATGGTCTATAGAAATCCATAGAAATACTAAAAAAAAAACATCTCATTATAGTTTAGCAATAAGGCCCGAGGAGGTGTGGTATATGGCCAATATACCAAGGCTAAGGGCTGTTCTTAACCATGACACAATGCAAAGTGCCTGGATACAGCCCTTAGCTGGTATATTGGCCATATACCACACCCCCTCGGGCCTTAATGCTTTATTGTAAACTGGGTAGTTTGAGTCCTGGATGTTGATTGGCTGAAAGCTGTGGTGTATCAGACCGTATACCAGGGGTATGACAAAAAATAACTTTTTACTGTTCTAATTATGTTGGTAACCAGTTTATAATAGCAATAAGGCACCTCAGGGGTTTGTGGTGTATGGCCAATATACTGTACCATGGCTAAAGGCTGTATCCAGGCACTTTCGTGTCATGCCTAAGAAGAACAGTCCTTAGCCATGGAATATTGGCCGTTATAAACTGGGTGGGTCGAGCCCTGAATGCTGATTGGCTGACAGCCGTGGTATATCAGACCGTATACCACGGGTATGAAAAAACATTTATTTTTACTGCTCTTATTATGTTGGTAACCAGTTTATAATAGCAATAATGCACCTCGGGGGTTTGTGACGCAACGCGGAGTGCCTGGACACAGCTCTTAGCCGTGGTATATTGGTCATATACCACACCTCCTCGGGCATTATTGCTTTACAGCCTAAGCATCATTGAAACTATTAAATCTGACTGAGAACAATAACCTAGTTTATAAATCATGCATCATTCACTCACTGAATAATATAAAACTGGTTTACACCCCTTTGTCCTATTTTTTCATTATAAATAATTTATAGGCTTAGTAGAGAGATCCACATAATATGCCAAGAAAGACAAGAGACACCAAGTTATTCAGGGCCAGCCATGAGGATAGAGAATTCTGTAACTGTATGAAGCAGCATGGTCATGGTGAGTGTGTGTGTGTGTGTATGTATGTGTGTGCGTGCGTGTGTATATGTGTGTGTGTGCGTATGTATGTGTGAAGCTGTGTCTGCAGGTTTACTGTCTGCATTCTGGCGGCATGGAGACGCCTGCAGAACGGAACAGCTGCAGCCCAGACCTCTGCTCCAAGCTGCGATGCTACGGGAGCATCTCTTGACCTGCTGGGTGTCTGTTGACTCTGTGTGTGAAGCTAGCTCCTCCCCTCACACTGTAAACACCACTCTAAACACCAATGTTTTTCTACTATAGGCCTACTGTGTTACCGTGTGTACTATGAAGAGACCAAAAGTGAATATCATTTCATTCTGATGAAGGCCTCAAACAGAATGTGGGAGTTAGGCCTGAAGTTACATCAGAAAAATATCCATAACTTTAAGATATTGCTATGTTATGTAGGATCTATAATAATTGAATTGTTTGAGTTCATAACAGTTTTGTCAAGATCAGAAGTGTTGCTTTGATACTAACAAAGTCTGTCAAAGTAATTTTAAAACATGAGTCATTGTTACAAATGGAGTATTATGGACTGACCAGACATAAATACATCAGATATCAGGTAATGTAGTTCATATTGGTCTGGTATTGAACCAATTGACATACTGCTAGACTAGACTATGCGTCAAAAACGACCTGTACCCAAGCTTAGACTGCAGTCCAGTGGACTGTGGATGTCATTGCACATGTGCCCATATTTTTCGGATGTTTGCACGGTCGGCATGAGGACCCAGACAGACGTTGATAAAATAGCCTTCACTACTGTCTACAGATAGTTTCAGTATGATACTATATATAGTATAAAGATGAATTTGCAGAAAGATTTTATGACTTGTGTTTGTAACAGAGTAGATTATGTCCGTCTCTCACTGGGCTCCAACCAGCAATATTCTGGTCCCCACAGCAACCCCTTCAGTCGGGCAGATTCTAATGGTGGGTCCAAGGATTATTAATAACACTGTCCATTTCTGTTCCCCATCGACTACATGTGCCACACCCTTTATACATGTATCTAAAGTAAAGTGAAAGAGCTAGACAATATTGTTAGGAAGGAGCACTAAGTCAAAGCTATCACCAGAGCAGGTATCTAGACACAAGACTACATTTAACTTAAACTAAAGATGGAAGTGTGAGTATTTTGTTACACAATTTCTGCTGCATTAGTCTACTTTGTTTATGAACTTATTATTTTAAAGTGATACTGTAATGATATAACCTTGCCTGTCATGACCAGCAGTTTTGTTGTTACTGATTCAGAGGGGTTGGGTTAAATGCAGAAGACACATTTCAGTTGAATGCATTCAGTTGTAGAACTGACCAGGTATCCCCCTTTACCTTTCCCTTCTAACCAGACCTGTAATCATCTAAACTGATATTGTTTGTCTCTTTATCCCTGGGTCTTTCTATTCAATTTCCCTTCATTTCTACTTCTGCTTGATGTTTAGCTGACCTCTCCTCTCCAGTTTACCAATTGATCAATCAAATAAACAATCTGACTTATTGCTTGTCTGTCTGTGTATCTGGACATAGTCTAATAGCTTACTAAGGGAGAGTGCTCAACTAAATCAATGCTGAAAAGTTAAATAAAGTATTCTTTCTCCCCGGAAAATGCAACAAATTTGCTCTCACCACTGGACTTTTGACAGAAGTATCTGTCACCTTTACAACCCCTGCTCTTGTGGGACTAGAAGCAGTGTCAGCTCTAGGTGTAACTGTGCTCTGTAGTAATTTTGTAGGCAATTTGCATATACTCCAGAATGTTATGAAGAGTGAATTGCAATTAATTGCAAAGTCCCTCTTTGCCATGAAAATGTATTTAATCCCCCAAAAACATTTCCACTGCATTTCAGCCCTGCCACAAAAGGACCAGCTGACATCATGTCAGTGATTCTCTCGTTAACACAGGTGAGAGTGTTGACGAGGACAAGGCTGGAGATCACTCTGTCATGCTGATTGAGTTCGAATAACAGACTGGAAGTTTTAAAAGGAGGGTGGTGCTTGAAATCATTGTTCTTCCTCTGTTAACCATGGTTACCTGCAAGGAAACACGTGCCGTCATCATTGCTTTGCACAAAAAGGGCTTCACAGGCAAGGATATTGCTGCTAGTAAAATTGCACCTAAATCAACCATTTATCGGATCATCAAGAACTTCAAGGAGAGAGGTTCAATTGTTGTGAAGAAGGCTTCAGGGCGCCCAAGAAAGTCCAGCAAGCGCCAGGACCGTCTCCTAGAGTTGATTCAGCTGCGGGATCGGGGCACCACCAGTGCAGAGCTTGCTCAGGAATGGCAGCAGGCAGGTGTGAGTGCATCTGCACACACAGTGAGGCGAAGACTTTTGGAGGATGGCCTGGTGTCAAGAAGGGCAGCGAGGAAGCCACTTCTCTCCAGGAAAAACATCAGGGACAGACTGATATTCTGCAAAAGGTACAGGGATTGGACTGCTGAGGACTGGGGTAAAGTAATTTTCTCTGATGAATCCCCTTTCCGATTGTTTGGGGCATCCGGAAAAAAGCTTGTCCAGAGAAGACAAGGTGAGCGCTACCATCAGTCCTGTGTCATGCCAACAGTAAAGCATCCTGAGACCATTCATGTGTGGGGTTGCTTCTCAGCCAATGGAGTGGGCTCACTCACAATTTTGCTTTAGAACACAGCCATGAATAACGAATGGTACCAACACATCCTCCGAGAGCAACTTCTCCCAACCATCCAAGAACAGTTTGGTGACGAACAATGCCTTTTCCAGCATGATGGAGCACCTTGCCATAAGGCAAAAGTGATAACTAAGTGGCTCGGGGAACAAAACATTGAAATTTTCGGGCCCATGGCCAGGAAACTCCCCAGACCTTAATCCCATTGAGAATTTGTGGTCAATCCTCAAGAGGCAGGTGGACAAACAAAACCCCACAAATTCTGACAAACTCCAAGCATTGATTATGCAAGAATGGGCTGCCATCAGTCAGGATGTGGCCCAGAAGTTAATTGACAGCATGACAGGGCGGATTGCAGAGGTCTTGAAAAAGAAGGGTCAACACTGCAAATATTGACTCTTTGCATAAACTTAATGTAATTGTCAATAAAAGCCTTTGACACTTATGGAATGCTTGTAATTATACTTCAGTATACCATAGTAACGTCTGACAAAAATATCTAAAAACACTGAAGCAGCAAACTTTGTGAAGACCAATACTTGTGTCATTCTCAAAACTTTTGTCCACGACTGTACATAGACATGAAATCACTGGCCACTTTAATAATGGAACACTAGTCACTTTAATAATGTTTACATACTGCTTTACTCATTTCATATGTATATACTGTATTATATTCTACTGTATTTTAGTCAATGCCACTCCGACATTGCTCCTCCTAATATTGATATATTTCTTAATTCCATTCTTTTAATTTTAGATTTGTGTATTGTTGTGAATTGTTAGATACTACTGCACTGTTGGAGCTAGGAACACAAGCATTTCGCTACACCCGCAATGACATCAGCTAAATATGTGTATGTGACCAATAACATTTGATTTGATTTATATGGCCAATATACCATGGCTAAGGGCTGTTCTTAAGCACAACGCAACGCTGAGTGCCTGGACACAGCCCTTAACCGTGGTATATTGGCCATATATCACAAACCCCAGAGGTGCCTTATTGCTGTTATAAACTGGTTACCAATGTAATTAGAGCAGTCAAAATAATTTTTTTGTCATACAGTCTGATATATCACGGCTGTCAGCCAATCAGCATTCAGGGCTCGAACCATCCAGTTTATAATTAGGCATTATACAACGGTGGGTCTAATCCTGAATGCTGATTGGTTAAAACCGCATTCCAGCCAGTGTCTATTCCACAAATGACCACCGCTAAATCTATTACCTTAAAATGCCTATTTACTCTGTTCCATCTGACTGCGCAATCCATTGTCTCATCAGCCCAGCCAGGCAAGTTATAAACTTGATCTCCACTATAAAAAGCATCTAGACATTATCTCACATTTCTTTTAGACTAACATTTAGTTTTCAACAGCATAGATTTGTATAAACCTGGCTATCTGTCTCTCCGACATTTGCAACATTGTTTCAATATTCAAATTCGATCTCCAGCTGTTGTCACGATCGTCGGATATAGAGGACCAAGGCGCAGCGTGGAAGGTGAACATACTTATTTATTAAATGATACACGAACAAAACAACAAATCGATACGTGCCGTCCACAGGTGCAACCCACAAACCAACACGGAACAATATCCCACAAACACTGTGGGAAAACCACCTGACTAAATATGGTTCCCAATCAGAGACAACCAGCAACAGCTGATACTCGTTGCCTCTGATTGAGAACCACTCTGGCCAACATAGATATACAAAAACTAAACTAGACACAAAGAGCACAAAACATAAACTCTACACACCCTGGCTCAACTTAAAAGAGTCCCTAGAGCCAGGGCGTGACAGCTGTCCCATAGTAATGAATGTGTCGGGAGTCGGGAGGAGACAGACAGGCAGGCAGTAGAAATCATGAATCAGCTGGAATCATTTTTATGGATATATACAAAGAAATGGGAATTGAAAAATGGGAAAACAAAACGAAGTGCAGCTAGTTTGCAGTCTTTCCAGCTTCAGTTTCAAGTTATTGTGTTAGCTGTGTTGTTGGCTAGCTCCTCTGAACAACAGTGTCCTGAGGAGTGAGCCAATTTTCTATGCCAGGCGAAATCGCGCCTCATTAGCTCATTGTTATGGATGTATCCAAATAAATGTCACTAGAAACCAGTTTAAACAAATGCAAATGCTGTTATTCTGGCTGCACTTTTTGACGGGACTAAGTTAGCTGTAGTTGGCTAGATAGCAAACAAGGGATAAGAACGTTGCCAGTCAGTATGGCAATGGAACATTTAGAAAGAATGACTGGGTCGCGTCTCTAGCAACCGAACCGATAGAACGAACGACCAGCCGGCTTGGGAAGCAACCCTATATTTATGTCGGGACTATATCTTGTGGAAGGATGAAATAGTATGAATAAATTCATCAAAATAACGTTATTAATGAAAATATGTCAATCATTATTTGAATATGTTGGTAACCCCATGTATAAAAGTGCTAATGCCCTTGAAGCCGGTGTTTAGAGGATATATTGGCACGGTTTGCCGGAGCTCGACTTTGTCTGGGGCCTAACAACACCGGTGCAAATATATCCTCCAAACACCGGCTTCTCGGCATTATCAATTAAATAAGGCCCGAGTGGTGTGGTATATGGCCAATATACCAGGGCTAAGGGCTGTTCTAGACTTGCTCTTAACTTCGGCTTGCCTCAAGAAAAAAAATGCTGGGCCCGAACATTTAAAAAAATCATAATAATATATGCACGAACTCTTCCGAACAGTTTTGTCTGGGAAGCATGTGGACGCCTTTGGGCACCAAGCAAAGTGGATGCTACCATGATTATGGATAGTCCTGAATGAATCGTGAATAATTAATTATAAGTGAGAAAGTTAGAAGCACAAATATCATACCCCTAAGACATGCTAACCTCTCACCATTACAATAACAGGGGAGGTTAGAATTATTTGGGGGTATGATATTATTCACGATTCACTCAGAACTATCTGTAATCATGGTAGCATCCACATTAATGTAGAAGTGTTTAAAAACTATTATATTCTTATTTACAATAAAAGTGGCATTATTTATCATTCATTTCTATTGGGCAGAAAATAATCGAAAAAACACCAAAACAAACAGCAAATGCATCCAACAAGTTTGTAGAGTGACAAGCTTGACGTAATCATTGCGTGCTAGGAATACGGGACCAAATACTAAACTTTTGACTACTTTAATGCACATATAATTGAATTTGTCCCAATACTTTTGGTCCCCTAAAATGGTGGGACTATGTACAAAAAGTGCTGTAATTTCTAAACGGTTCACCTGATATGGATGAAAATACCCTAAAATTACAGCTGACAGTCTGCACTTTAACCTTATAGTCACTGTATCATTTCAAATCCAGTGCTGGAGTACAGAGCCAAAACAACAAAACGTGTCACTGTCCCAATACTTGTGGCGCTCACTGTGTATGTGTATTGATTGTGTAGTGATTGTTGCAGAAAGGGGATTTTGAACAGCCTAACCTGCATGGGATGAAGCCAGATTAACTGAAATGACGTTTCCAGCTCTCCTTTGAGACCAGGCAAAACTCAAGGCTCCAGGTTTGCCCTGATGCATTCAAAAATGAATAAAGAGATTAGACTAAAACTAATCGTTTTGTTGTTGTTTGTGTATTGGGGTTGTTGTTGTTATTGTTATTGCCCCTTTCCAAAAAAAAGATTTAAAAAAAGAAACATACAAAAAATTGTATTTGACATAACTATAATATATCACATGGCCAGCAGAGGTCACTACAACAATGAGGGGCGTAGGCTGGTCTCAACACAGAACATGCCAAGGAAATACCCAGTTACAGTTTAGTCCAGCAACTTTCAATTGATTAATCACAAAGCATGCTGGCTCAGTCCTGATTAAGTTCTAATAACACTTAGGGTTAAAGAGAAGAAAAACTAAACATCTGGCCCCGTGTAGCTCAGTTGGTAGAGCATGGCGTTTGCAACGCCAGGGTTGTGGGTTCGATTCCCATGGGGGGCCAGTATGAAAAATGTATGCACTCACTAACTGTAAGTCACTCTGGATAAGAGCGTCTGGTAAATGACTAAAATGTAATAAAATCTTGTTTTCCAGTCCAGAAACAGACTGAGGTCATCAGGGTGGCGCACGTCTCTGCTGGGCCAAACGGTCAAAACTCAAAGATTCTATTCTCTCTGTTCTGAGAATGTTACTGTGACTGCAGCAGTGAGAGTGTTCTACTGTCTGACAGGACAATATTAACATAACAACTCTCTTCTCTCCCCCTGACACTAGCAAACAGTAGTCCTAACAATGTTTACATTCATGGGAGTGAGGCAGAGAAACACAGTGATGTTGAGAGAGAGAAAGAGAGAGAGACGTAGCATTGCCCTGGGGTGTGCTTAGGGTTATTGTCCTGTTGGAAAGTGAACCTTCACCCCAGTCTGAGGTCCTGAGTGCTCTGGAGCAGGTTTTCTTCAAGGACCTCTCTGTACTTTGCTCCGTTCATCTTTCCCTCAATCCTGACAAGTCTCCCAGTCCCTACCGCTGAAAAACATCCCCACAGCATGATGCTGCCACCACCATGCTTCACCGTAGGGATGGTGCCAGGTTTCCTCCAGACGTGACGCTTGGCATTCAGGCCAAAGAGCTCAATCTTTGTTTCATCAGACCAGAGAATCTTGTTTCTCATGGTCAGTCCTTTAAGTGCCTCTATCATCTCCACAGAGGAACTGTGGAGCTCTGTCAGAGTGACCATCGGGTTCTCGGTCACCTCCCTGACCAAGGTCCTTTTCCCCCGATTGCTAAGTTTGGCTGGGCGGCCAGCTCTAGGAAGAGTCTTGGTGGCTCCAAACTTCTTCCATTTAAGAATGATGGAGGCCACTGTGTTCTTGGGGACCTTCAATGCTGTAGAAAGTTTTTGATACCCTTCCCCAGATCTGTGCCTCAACACTATCCTGTCTCAGAGCTCTACGGACAATTCCTTCGACCTCATGGCTTGGTTTTTGCTCTGACATGCACTGCCAACTGTGGGACCTATCGTGTCGCGTCGAATGCTGGTGCTCATTGCTGTCAAACAAAGGAGTCCGCTCATACTGAACCTGGATCATAAGTTTTATTTATATCACAAGCTTTCAGCATGAGTTACAGACTTGCAGGGTCTGGAGAAACAGCGTCCCAAACATAATCTGTCTGTTTCTGACCCCCTCTTTGTCTAGCTCATACTTATAAACAATGGCAGAATATGGGTTGCTCCCTCTTCCGTCCAATCACCGGTCTCCCCTGGGGCGTCACCCTACAACTGCTACTTTTGAACTAAGATAAACATATTTTCTTTGTCCCTCTAGAATAGTCATAATCTTTAATACACTACAGACCTTATATAGACAGGTGTGTGCATTTCCAAATCATGTCAAATCAATTGAATTTACCACAGGTGGACTTCAATCAAGTTGTAGAAACATCTCAAGGATGATCAATGGAACAGGATGCACCTGAGCTCAATTTCGAGTCTTATAGCAAAGGGTCTGAATACTTACGGAAAAACATTGTGTACTGTATGACAGAGCCACAGACCGTTTTGCCAACATGAAAGAGAGGAGGATGGCATTGGCGTTCAACTAGTCTACAAGTAGGGTGAGTTAAAAAAAAGTTTTACTTGCGCGCATGTGCACACACACAGTACCATGGACAGTCACATGATATTTAGCAATATTGATTGGACTAAATCGTTTTTGGAATCTTTACGTTTGTTTTCAGTGTACTACACTAAGCATTTATAGCCTTGTTGATTTGATGATGTTTAAATGTTTAAGTTGAAATGGTGCTGGAATAGCGGTGGCAGTGCTCCTGTTGTCTTTGTGCTGACATGCGGTAACTCAGTGGTTCTAAATCTGTAGTTGTTTAGTAAACTGTCGAAAACATTAACTTGCTTGTTACATGCAATATTTGCTTTGTGGACTTCACCAGACAGATGTTGCTCTCCGGTTTTGTGATGAAACAAATGTATGTGTAGTTGAATTTATTCCGCCACTGTGTGACTGTTGTCTTTTTTGTTGTCACGGCCTTATTGTATATCACAGTGGCGTATGAACTAATGGGTTATAGAGCAAACAATGCAATTATCACAACAGACAATATATATATATATAAAAGTATGTGGACACCCCTTCAAATTAGTGGATTCAGGTATTTCAGCCACACCCGTTGCTGACAGGTGTAAAAAATCGAGCACACAGCCATTTAATCTCCATAGACGAACATTGCCAGTTGAATAGCCTTACTGAAGAGCTCAGTGACCTTCAACGTGGCACCGTCATAGGATGCCAACAAGTCAGTTCGCCCTTCTAGAGCTGCCCCGGTCAACTGTAAGGGCTGTTATTGTGAAGTGGAAACATTTAGGAGCAACAACGGCTCAGCCGCGAAATGGTAGGCCACACAAGCCCACAGAATGGGACCGCCTAGTGCTGAAGCGCGTAGCACATACAAATCGTCTGTCCTCGGTTGCAACACTCACTACCAAGTTACAAACTGCCTCTGGAAGCAATGTCAGCACAATAACTGTTTGTCGGGAGCTTCATGAAATTGATCACCATGCGCAATGCCAAGCGTCGGCTGGAGTGGTGTAAAGCTCGCCGCCATTGGACTCTGTAGCAGTGGAAACACGTTCTCTGGAGTGATGAATCACCCTTCCCCATCTGGCAGTCCGACAGACGAATCTGGGTTTGGCGGATGCCAGTAGAATGCTACCTGCCCGAATGCATAGTGCCAATTGTAAAGTTTGGTGGAGGAGGAATAATGGTCTGAAACTGTTTTTCATGGTTTGGGCTGGACCCCTTCGTTCCAGTGAAGGGAAATCTTAAAGCTACACCATACAATGCAATTCTAGACGATTCTGTGCTTCCAACTTTGTGGCAACAGTTTGGGAAAGGCCCTTTCCTGTTTCAGCATGACAATGCCCCCGTGCACAAAGCGAGGTCCATACAGAAATGGTTTGTCATGATCGGTGTGAAAGAACTTGACTGGCCTGCTCAGAGCCCTGACCTCAACCCCATCGAACACCTTTGGGATGAATTGGAGCCAGGCCTAATCAACCAACATCAGTATTTTTCATGTTGAGAGATCTAAATCCATCTGAGAACATCACAGCGAGATTATACTGATTTTGCTGCAATCGCTCTCCCTTTTCATATGCCGTATTGTAAGCTGAGCTGCGAGGTTCAAAGCCAGAGGAAATCGATCATTTGGATAGGCCATGAAATGTGACTTGTCACTCCTTATGCAAATGCAGTAGCGCTGCGTGGGTAAAATCACTGGGGAAGCCAACATGTTGACTCACCCTGCTTGTAGAGAAACGCCAATGCCATCCTCCTCTTTCATGGTGCCTAAACGGTCTATGACTCTTTCATACAGTACATGGTAGTTTTTGTTGTCCTAGGCTACCTGGCTAAAATACTTGGTCACTAGCCTAACTTACTTTCATGAGCAATGATACGCCAGGCCAGCTAGTTAACATTAGCATACTTCATCTAGCTACATGTTGAACTTGTAGCCTCTCAGGCCAGGGGCACAATCTATGAATTTGTGGTTGGATCAGAATTGCCGTTATAACCATTGGCCAGTATGGAGAATTAAGTAACTTAAGGTAGTCCAAATCCCTGTGTCCATTGATGGTTAATTTAGGAAAGGGACGATTTTTGCTAGCTAGCTAGCCACTGGAGGACAACACAACGAGATGCAACAATTCAAGATTTTTTCTGTCAATAATGACGATTGGCTTGTGATGTGATTGGTCTGAAGCCAAATCCAAACTGTCTTCCCTTGACACTTTTTTTTAGTGCGCCAGGACCATTCACAGCTGAGCTCACTAGTTTAGCTCAACGCTGATTGGCTATTATTATTCTTTTTAATTATCAAGGGAGGCCAAATGCTCGCTGGCTACCCTTGCATTCAATGATACAGGCAGCAACAATGTCATACTGTTTCTGACCAGACAGCATCAGATAGATACGCTACACATACTGAGACAGAGGGGCGCTGTTTTGTTTGCTCGGATGCTTTCTCCAATGCGATACATTCAGCCTCTTGTGAATTGAAGGACATTTATGAAACACAGAGATCATTTTGTATGTTTTTTTCTTGTTAAATTTTTTGGGGAAGCCTGGCTTCCCTTGTCAACCATGAATACAGGCCACTGTATATAGGATCATCAGATCATGGTATTTTGCTCTTTCACACTGATGAGGCTTAGTGATTATCGAGGCCAGGAGTGTTGGAAAGATTTTTCAAATACTGAGGAACTATAATTTGCAATGGATGTAGAGACTTTGTTTACAATGTGTGAGGTGAAGAAAATACTGAGAAGCTCAGTCTATTAGTGGTGGACGTGGTAAGTTAAGACAATCGAAATCTGACATTGCCAAATGGGCACTTTACTACATTTGCACGCAGCAGCCAGCATGCCAGGTAAACGACTGTAATCAATACATGCATTAACAGAAATTAATGTAACCAAATGATGGGAGATTAACGGTACATTTACTAGGCCTACTGGTGACATGTGTAATGGGCAATTGATAAAAAAATTAACTGTTTGTTACAAGCAATATGTTTTGTGGACTTCTCAGGACAGATTTTGCTCTCTGGTTTTGTAATGAAAGAAATGTGTGGTTGAATTTATTCTGCCACTGTGTCTTCTTATTGTCTCAGCCTTAGTCCTATATATCACAGTGTCAAGGCATATGAACTAACAGCTTCTAGAGCAAACAACGCAATTATCACAACAAATAGGTTGTAATATGGCTTTTTTTCTGGACCGGCTTCCCCAGTGATTTTACCCACGCACTGCTACTGGTCTCAAGTCGCAAAATATGTTGCCTATGTGTACAGTAAGATGATAGAAAGGTTTTGCAAATCAGCCTCAATCACCTGAAGATTAATATTCATTCAATTTATTTTGAATGTGGAGTAATTTGTAGAAATCAAATGTCACATGAGCATATTCAAACCCCCAGTATTTGTAAACATAGATCAAGGGTGGCCAACCCTCTTGGAAAGCTATCTCCAGGCAGAATTTTCTGCTGTCCTATTTTAATGGGATAGCCTAGTTCACCCAAATTAATTACATATTTTTTGTTTCTTATGGACAAGGAGAGACTGCAATCCATTGTATGGTTAGCCACTGCCACCAACTGTTAATATTAGCATTTTTCTAACCAAAAACCAATGGAGCAGTGACCCCAGTGACCCCTGGTTTTAGAAACATCACGTCCCATCAGCCCCTCAGCCCCCCGAGGCAGAGAGGGGGTCTGAGTAATAAACAGTCCATTCTGCCAATCTGAGCCCTGCCTTCTCCAAAACTCTGGAGGGTAATCCAATTAACCTGTTTCTAAACATTCACAAACTGCACCAGAGCAGTGACCACTACCCACAATATAATCTGAAGGTTTTAAATAATTATTTGTTATACTCATTATCCATGTAAAATATGATATATTATGAGTATAGAACCATTATCCATGATACAATGGTAGAGCATTCGGAATCAACACAAGTTCATGTTAGCAGTGGAGGAAACAGGGCTCTCCACAGTGATTTCACAGAGATTTCACAGTGTACGCAAATGGATCTACGTAGCTTCGTTTGCGTCACGTTCCAAAAATGCAGCTGCACAAAAGTATGTAGAACTAGACTGAAGAGCCTTTTAGCATTTTTTTATTTTTATTTTATTTTTTTTGGGGGGTTACAGATACTGTTTGAAGAGGTAGGGTTTCAGATGTTTTCGGTAGATGGGCAGGGACTCTGCTGTCCTAACTTCAGGGGGAAGCTGGTTCCACCAATGGGGTGCCAGACTGGGCTGAACTGGAGCACCAATGGGGTGGGAGGGCCAAGAGACCTGAGGTGGCAGAACGGAGTGCTCGGGTTGGGGTGTAGGGTTTGAGCAAAGCCTGAAGATAGGGAGGGGCAGTTCCTCTTGCTGTTCCGTAGGTAAGCACCATGGTCTTGTAGTGGATGCGAGCTTCGACTGGAAGCCAGTGGAGTGTGCGGAGGAACGAGGTGACATGAGAGAACTTGCAGGGGTTTGATCGCACAAGCAGGGAGCCCAGCCAACAGCGAGTTGCAGTAGTCCAGACAGGATAGGACAAGTGCCTGGATTAAGACCTGCACCTCTTCCTGTGTGATGTAGGGTCGTACTCTATGGATGATTAAAGCATGAACCTGCAGGAGCGGATCACTGCTTTGATGTTTGCAGAGAACGGCAGGGTGTTGTCCAGGGTCACGCCAAGGTTCTTTGCACTCTGGGAGGGCGACACTGTGGAGTTGTCAACCGTGATGGAGAGGTCTTTGAGCGGGCAGGCCTTCCCCGGGAGGAAGAACAGATCCGTCTTGTCGAGGTAGAGTTTGAGATGGTGGGCCGATATCCAAGTTGCGATATCTGCCAGGCACACAGAGATGCGTATCGCCAGCTAGGTGTCAGAAGGGCAGAAGGAGAAAAGTAGTTGAGTGTCATCCGCATAGCAATGATAGGAGAGACCATGTGAGGATATGACGGAGCCGAGTGACTAGGTGTATAGAGAGAAGAGGAGAGGGCCTAGAACCGAGCCCTGGGGGACACCAGTAGTGAGAGTATGTGGCGCAGACACAGATCCTCTCCATGTCACCTCGTGGGAGCGGCCTGCCAGGTACTGTAGGATGCAATCCAAGAGTGTGCAGAGCCTGAGATGCCCAGCCCTGAGAAGGTGGAGAGGAGGATCTGATGGTTCACGGTGTCGAAGGCAGTGAATAGATCTAGGAGAATGAGAACAGAGGAGAGAGAGTCGGCTTTGGCAGAGCGGAGAGCTTCCTTGACACAGAGAAGAGCAGTCTCGGTTGAGTGACCCGTCTTGAAGCATAACTGGTTAGGGTCAAGAAGATCGTTCTCGATAACAAGAAAGTTGATCAGAGACAGCACGCTCAAGTGTTTTGGAAAGAAAAGAAAGAAGGGATACAGGTCCATAGTTTTTGACGTCAGATGAATCAAGTGTTGGTTTCTTGAGGAGGGGAGTAGGGCATGCAGCCAGTGGTCAGGGATGAGTTGATGAGGGAAGTGAGGAATGGGAGAAGGTCTCCAGAGATGGTCTGGAGAAGGGAGGAGGGGATGAGGTAAAGCGGGCAGGTTGTCGGTCGGCCAGACCGCACTAGTCACAGGATGTCATCTGGAGAAAGAGGGGAGAAAGAGGTCAAGGCGTAGGGTAGTTCTGTGTGAGTGAGACAAGTGGACTCAATAGGTTGAGTGAATGAGTAGCGGATGTCATCAACCTTTTTTTCAAAGTGGTTGACAAAGTTGTCCGCAGAGAGGGATGAGAAGGTGGTAAAGAGTTTGCTAAGGTTAGAGGCAGAAGCCTAAAATTTAGAGTGGTAAAAAGTGGCTTTGCAATTTTAAATTTGTGTTTAATTGAGCTTGCGTGGTGCAATGGAACCAATGGCATAGTCCCCTAAGTGCAAAAACCCCACCCATCTGACAGTCCAGGCAGGCTCAAGCAAACGCTCTTAGATTTGAAAGATGTTAAACACTGTTTGAACCCAGGTGTGTCGAGGGTCTGGCGTAGGTCTGGTAGAGGCTGGGCTCAGATATGTGGCAGGTCAGGTCCCCCAGTCAGCCATGTGAGGCTCCAGTCAGCTCCAGTCCCGGTCTCAGTAATGTAGATGTGGGGCTCAGTAACATGGGGCTCAGTCAGTAAAATGTGGAGCAGCATTCAGTTGGCCTCCCGCTGCTCCTCGTCTGCAGGCCGAGCCGACCGCTGAGCGCCATCTGTAGACCATTACACCCTGTCCATCTAGAAGACTGTCCATGTCGTCTACAGGACCACAACTATAGCCGCATGGCGAAAAACAACGTCTCCTCAATGTCATCCCTACCATACATTATTTAATTAGAGTACATATTCCATAAACCCTGTTATTAACACTGTGTTATTATGTTAACACTGTATGAACACACAACCTTGTAGATAAAGTGCCACCTCACCACCGCTTGGTCAGAGCTGGCTGGCTGGCTGGCTGACTGGCTAGCTGGCTGGCTGTCTGGCTGACTGGCTGACTGGCATTTACAGCAGAGATAGGTAGAGAGCAGAAACTCTTCCAAGACCACATGACTCCAGTAGGATTAAGGGTCACAGGTTTTGGGGGGGCTTGGTGTAACTCTAATCAGCGCTAAATGGGATTTTTTCAAATAGTAAAAAATATCTAGATGATGACCTTTGAACCATGTGGCTCAGTGATGTGGAAGTCCCCTCTGGGGTCGGAGTCCTGAAACACCTCTGTTAATCTGCAGGATTAGTGAGGGGCTCAGAACACAGCAGCCTGTCTTTCTCCTTTAATATCTCTCTCTCTTTCTCCCTTAATATCTCTCTCTTTCTCTCCCTTCTCTATTCCTTGCTCCCTAAAACTCTCTTTCCTTAAATTGACAGATTTTTATGGGAATCTTTGTATTATGCTAATGAGATGTTCACAGGGGTGTTTAGTGTTGCTGGAACAAAACCCAACGTCTGTCTCTGCATCGAGATAATTCAATAAGAGTAAAGTGTAAACAGATATTAATTTGGGTTAAAATGATCCATTCTTGATTGTTTCGACAAAAATGTATATCATTTTATTTACTTTTATTCCAGTTTATACCAAGGCTGGGGGGAACATGACATCTTGGCAGTGTTGAGGTGTTGTCGAGGATATCATGCCTGTTTTATCTGGGTAAACACATTTCTCTCACTTATGTTGTCAGATGAATGGTTGTCCATGATGCCAGCCCCTGTGTCTGGTAGGGTGTCACTCTGCCTACTGTAACGTCTGCCCAGTTTCAGGAGGCAAGGCCGGCCCATCGTCTCTCTCTCCATCTCTCTCTCCTTCTCTCACTCTGTCTCTCTCTCCTACCTCAGATATATGTGTCTGTTTCTGGTTTGGGTGGCTCCGTATTAATTTGAAATACACAAACAAAGATTCAAACAGACATCATGTAGGTGTACAGCATGATGTCGGTAGATGAACGCTAGATCCACATTCGGCGTGATGTGTGCGAACCTTTAAAATGTCACCAGTGAATAGCATTGACTAGGATGAATGCATGGCTATAACAACTGTTGCTCTTAGGACCACATGACTCCCCATGGACAAGGCTGGGTTGGGGCTGGGGCTAGGATTAGGACTAGAACTAAGACTGGGGATTGGGCCTGGGGCTGTGTTGGGGCTGGGGCTGTGCTGGGCTCTGTGCTAGTAATAGACCATTTACATTTAAATTTTAGTCATTTAGCAGACGCCCTTATCCAGAGCGACTTACAGTGAATACATATATATTTTTTATACTGGCCCCCCGTGGGAATTGAACCCACAACCCTGGCGTTGCAAACACCATGCTCTATCAACTGAGCTACATCCCTGCCGGCCATTCCCTTCCCTACCCTGGACGACGCTGGGCCAATTGTGCGCCGCCCATTAATCTCCCGGCCGGCTGCGACAGAGCCTGGATTCGAACCAGGATCTCTAGTGGCACAGTTAGCACTGCGATGCAGTGCCTTAGACCACTGCGCCACTCAGGAGATGAGTGGCGCAGTCCACTCCTGCTCTGTGGAAAACACAACTGGCACTGAATGCTTACCCCACAAGGCCATGCTCCACTTAAATGTTGGATGTGCTGCCATTTGTCCCACATGCCCAGGCCTCTCAGCCCACAAGCCTTCTGCCCACCAGCACTGGTCCCCAGCCCACCCCAGCCTGAGCCCATCCAGGCCTACTGTGGCTTCCCCTCCTTCTGGGTGGTCAACAACTCAAGATGTGACTCGGGATGACTCATGTGTGCTCCACATTCAGTCTTCAGATTGAGGGAACAAGAGAAAGAGAAAAAGAGAGAAAGAGGGAGAGGTAGAAGGAGGGGAGAGAGACTTGAAACAGTATAGAACCGTCAGACATAATGACATTAGAGAGGACCATGTAGTGACCCTGCAAGTTTTTTCTTGCTGTACATTTTGCAGGCAACTTAGACATGGTTCACTATTGTACAGACTTGTATCATACTCTTATCATCAGACCCGCAGCCCGCGGACCACGTAGCACATCAGGAGCAGGTGATCAAGTTAAAAGCTGTGTAAAAAAATGAGAAGAGCAGCGCTGCCTTCAAACTGCTCAGGGTAGTGAAGAGGCAGTATGATGCATTAATTCACACCAGGCGCTTCCTACAGACCGCACACACACACACACACACACACACACACCACTCACAGCACGGCTGCTATTTTATTACATCAGTGTGTGTTTTTTTTCAAGGCATAGCGCTAAACCTCAGGAATGCTCAAACAATTCATTTGAGCAGAGTACAGCCAGCAGAGCTATCGGCCACGCTCTTTGAAAAGCCTCATCTGAATTCCATGTCACTCGCTTGAGGGGTGGAAGAGGAGGGGTGGGAGGAGGATGAGGGTGGAGTATAGGGGGGCTTGATATGGTTCTGGTTATTCTGTTGATTTAGATCTTGAATTATGTCCCATTTAATGTTACTCATTTAACCACTAGGACTAGAGCTAAAATTATGCATGACTAAATTTGGATTAAGGTTTACATTGCTTTAAAGATTAGATGAATATATGCAGTCAAATCACACTTGCCAATCCAGGGCTGAATATTTACATCATTAATACCAATTCAACCTTTTAAATAACAAGTAGACTTGGCTAGGATAAAGAGACTGAGTTGATCTGGGTTGAGATGTAGGTTTTGACACTTCATTTAGCCATGGACAGATATAATTAGCTACTGTATGTCTAAAAGGTTAATTATTTTCTCTTTCTCTCGCTCTCTCTTTCTCTCTCTCCCTCCACCTCTCTCTCTCCCTCTCTCCCCGTCTCTCTTTCTCTAACAGTAAATGTTTATTTGCATTTCAAAGAGGAAGTGTTGTGAATTTGTTTGAAGGATTTACAATTGTCACGTCTCCTCCCGTTGCTCCCCTCCGGCGCTCTGATTCGCCGGTCTACTGAGCCACCGGTCTGAGTGCACCACCTCGGCAACACCGGAATGGAAACCCAACGTACCCTAATCACCTCCAGCGCACCTGCACCTCATCATCTCATCACCACCCCTATATAGCCCTGGACTGTTCAGTGTTGTGTTGTGTGTGATTGTTTTTTTTAATTTATTTTTTATTTTTTAGGGGGGATGGATCAGCTTAATATTGCAGATAGATTGCATCTTCTATCAATGTAATTGTCTGCATCACTTCCAATCCCCCATGTTTATTTTTATTTTTTATATATATATTCCCCTTTATTACTTTTCAACCCCACCATCCTTTCCCTACTTGGAGTAAATTAGTGAACAACAACGCCCAGGCCTCTACTTCCGGTCTATACTTACTATCTACACCTTATGGACAGAGTTAATTTTACAATAATTCTATATCTATATATATATATATATATATATATATATATATATATTTATTTATTTTTTTGCTCCTGAACTTCTTCTACTCTCAACCTCTCCGATCATTTTCATGATGTCCATCCGGTTTGCTTCTAAATGCCATATCTTTCTAACTGTGCTCTTTCCCAAAAGCTCCCAACATACAACCTATATACTTATTATGGACACAGTATGCTTACATTATTAGCTATCTTTGTTATTATTTGTTGTTATTTGTTATTAGTCCCATCCTTCAACTCTATTCAATACCTCCCATCTATCTCTTAACACCATCCATATAGGATTTCTATTTGCCATATATATTTCAACCGTACTGTGATGTTTTACAAAAGTTCTGAACCTTTCTATTCTCATTGCTTCTACAGATTGTGAATTAAAAATAAACATTTTTGCTAAAAGTATTATTATATTATTGATTGATTGACTATGACTTTTCAGATCACCCAGTAATGCTATCTGCAAGGTTAGTTCCAGGTAAATATTGCAATCCTTTAGCCATTCCTGGACCTGTGTCCAAAAACAAGCTACAAATGGACAGAACCAAAACAAATGATCTAATGATTCTATCTCTTCACAGCAAAATCTGCAGAGCTGGGAAGATTGTATCCCCCATATAAATAACATTCTATTGGTAGCAAGAATTTTATATAATAATTTAAATTGAAAGATTCTAATTTTTGAATCCGGTGTCGTTTTGCGTGTCAGTTCATAAACACTATGCCATGGGATCGGTACGTCAAAGATCTCTTCCCAACTATTTTGCAATCTATATGGGACGGCTGTCAATCCTTTGGTCCTTAAGTGAAACTGATATACTTTTTTATTTATCACAGTTTTCCTTAACCAATTATGTTCTTTAATGCAAGGCCGACAGACAAGTTCCTTACTTTCTCCCCCTTCAACTTTCCTCTTCCACTTTTGCGGTAAGGCTGCAATTATTTGGTTGTAATTTTGGGTAGAGCAGACATTTCCATATGTTTTTGTTAGCTGCATGTGCGACATAACTCCACCAGTCCTACCGATTATATAATTTACGAAGATTATACCTTTTTTAAACATTCTGTCAAAAAATAAAGTTTTTTTGTCAATTAGTATATTTGAATTTAACCACAATATTTGTTGCATTATTTGTTCTGTCGTTTCTGGAGGATTAAATTGAAATTGCAACCAACTTTCTATGGCTTGTTTTAGAAATAGTGACATTTGGGAGATTATTTCCTTTTCAAATAACTGAAAGTGAGAGGTTGTAATCTGAATAAAGGGAAAAAGGCCTTTCTTGAACAGTGGGTGAGACAATCTTACTAATTTGCTTGAGAACCAGTTCGGATTTAAGTATAACTTTTGGATGACTGAAGATTTTAGTGATAGGTCTAATGCTTTAATATTTAATAATTTCTGTCCTCCGAATTCATATTCATTATATAAATATGCTCTTTTAATTTTGTCTGGCTTGCCGTTCCAAATAAAATTGAATATTTTTTTCTCATATAATTTAAAAAACTGTTTGCTAGGCGTAGGCAAGACCATAAGCAAATAGGTAAACTGGGATAATACTAAAGAGTTAATCAGGGTGATTTTTCCACAAATTGACAGGTATTTTCCTTTCCATGGTAGTAAGATCTTATCTATTTTTGCTAACTTTCTATAAAAATTTATTGAAGTGAGATCATTTATTTCCTTTGGGATATGTATTCCGAGTATATCTACATCACCATCAGACCATTTTATTGGTAAACTACATGGTAATGTAAAAATTGTATTTTTTAGTGATCCAATACATAATATAGTACATTTGTCATAATTTGGTTTTAATCCAGAGAGGTTAGAAAATGTATCTAGATCCTCTATGAGGCTGTGGAGGGATTCTAGTTGTGGATCTAAAAGAAAACATGAATCATCTGCGTACAATGACACCTTTGTTTTTAAGCCCTGTATTTCTAATCCTCTGATATTATTATTGGATCTGATTTTAATAGCTAACATCTCAATGGCCACAATAAATAGATATGCCGATAGTGGACAACCTTGTTTCACTCCTCTTGACAGTTTAAAACTTTCTGAGAAATAGCCATTATTTACTATTTTACACCTAGGGTTACTGTACATGATTTTGACCCATTTTATAAGAGATTCTCCTAAATTGAAATGCTCCAGGCATTTATATATAAATTCCAGTCGAACTTTATCAAATGCCTTTTCGAAGTCTGCTATGAATAACAGGCCTGGTTTCCCATATTTTCCATAGTGTTCTATTGTTTCCAATACTTGCCTTATATTATCTCCAATGTATCTTCCATGTAAAAAACCTGTCTGATTAGAATGAATAATATCCGACAATACCTTTTTAATTCTATGCGCTATACATTTTGCTAGGATTTTTGCATCACAACACTGAAGTGTAAGTGGCCTCCAATTTTGTAAATGGGCTGGATCTTTATATTTTCCACTTGTATCCTGTTTCAGTAATAATGAGATCAGACCTTCTTCTTGAGTGTCAGATAATCTACCATTTACATAGGAGTGGTTAAAACATGCTAATAACGGTCCTCTTAGTATATCAAAAAAGGTTTGGTATACCTCGATTGGTATGCCATCCAACCCTGGAGTTTTCCCGGACTTAAAGTCTTTAATTGCATCCAGAAGTTCCTCCTCTGTAATTTCACCTTCACATGAGTATTTCTGTGTGGCTGTTAATTTGACATTATCAATAGAAAAAAAATCTCTACAATTAGCTTCAGTTAGAGGAGATGGAGGCGACTGAAAAGAAAACATATGCTTAAAATACTTTGTTTCTTCCTTCAAAATATCATTAGGTGAATTATGGTGACTCCGTCAATTGTAACCAGTTTCATTAAGTTCTTTTTGGTAGCATTCCTATGTTGAAGATTAAAAAAGAATTTTGTGCATTTTTCCCCATATTCCATCCAGTTTGCTTTATTTTTATAATATATTACACTTGATCTTTCTTGAATAAGTTTTCCATTTCTTTTTGTTTTTCCTCTAATTTATTCTGAGCCTCTATGTTACAGTTTTTATTGCCATCTATCTGTTCTGTTAGACTTTCTATTTCCTTTCTTAGTATAAACTCTTTTGAACTAAATTGCTTTTGTTTTCGAGATGAGTACTGAATTGCATGGCCTCTAAAGGCACATTTAAAGGTGTCCCATACAATAAGGGGATTCGCTGTACCTATGTTATGTTGGAAAAAGTCAGTTATAAATTCCTTTGTTCTAATTATAAATAAATTATCATCTAATAGGCTTTGATTAAATGTCCAATATCCTCGCCCACGTGGAAATTCAGTCAGAGTAATGTATATGCCTATTATATGATGGTCCGACCGCATTCTGTCCCCTATCAACACTTTTTTTTACTTTTGGTGCCAACGAGAATGAGATAAGAAAGAAGTCAAGACGACTAGCTTGATTCAGTCTCCGCCATGTATATCTCACTAGATCAGCATATTTAAGCCTCCATATATCTACTAGTTCTAATGTATCCATGACATTCACAATTTCCTTAAGAGCATGTGGGTGATTGTTTGTGGTGTGATTTCCTTTTCGGTCCTTTGAGCTATTTAAAACAGTATTATAATCCCCCACCATAATAATATTGTCTTGAGTTGCTTGCAGGCTTGATAATTTATTATATATATATTGTCAAAGAATTGTGGATCATCATTATTTGGTCCGTAAAGGTTAATGAGCCATATCTGTTTATGGTCCAATACCATATTTAAAATAATCCATCCACCTTGCGTATCTATTTGGACAATTTGCACATTCGGATCGAAATTACTATTAATTAATATCATCACCCCTTTTGAATTTCTTTGCCCATGGGAGAAGTATATTTCCCCCCCCATTCTTTTTTCCACGCTACTTCATCTCGAATTGTTGAATGAGTTTCCTGTATACAATAGATATTATATTCCTTCTCTTTGAGCCATGTAAATATTGTTCTTCTTTTGTTATTATCAGCTAAGCCATTACAATTATAACTGGCTATACTTATTTCACCATACACAATAATGAGATACAAGTTTCAAGTCTATTTATCATTATATATGTTTGTAAATTTACCAATAAAAAATAGCGTAATGATTGAGTGTCCATATAGCTGTACCGTGATATTTGCATTGCTACGGAGTAACCCTTCAATTGTTCTCCACTAATTCCCCGCTAAAGCCCCTCCCCATCCCAAGTTGAGCCGTCATCCCAGTGATCAGCATCCCACCCACGTCCCTCCGTATCCCTAAGGCCCCGAGAGGCCAGGACCCATCCATCGAAAACAGCACACAGTGCCACCCACAAAACAGAAGCAGGTTAACCGCCAAAAGCATTTCCAATGCTTTCACCTCTATATATATATATATCTATATAACTATTATTATTTTTTAAAATTATGCATATCCTATTTTCCATCATTATCAATTAATATGCGTAATAATGTCGGCAGTTCACGCATAGGATTCTAACATATAACCAGGATTGCCATTGTATTACATTTAATTCATTGACAAGCAATTATTATCCTAGCAAATAATTCCCGCGGTCCATCCCATACCCCCCCCAACATCCCCCCACACAACAGATGCCAGACAAGCACACACGCACATACTCACATACTCCAACACACTCAACCCCCCTCCTCCACAATCCACCATAAAATCCGATACTCAACGGCTGTTATATCCCAGAGCCCAACTCGAGAAATAACTTGATCTACGAGTGCACATACAGTTAAAGCTGATTGAGAAAGCATGCAGATTGAGCAGAAATTGATAACAATGTGAGATTTGATTAATCTACTTAATCTATGTCAAGTCCTAGGTGATGGAGATCAGATCCACCCTCTTCACCTGAGACACAAACACTCTGATCCCCTGTTGTAACCATTTTCCCAAGCATCTCCATGCGGTCAGACCTTTGATTATTTTGTGCCACCTGGGCCACAATGATAAACCCCCTCTCTGATTGTCCGAGTGTGACCCCCTCCCCATGGGTTACTGCAGCCAGTGTTGCCAGCACTGCCACTACCTGGGTGGGCGTACCCCACCGGAATCCCCACCGGCTAGGTAAAAGGTCGTCAAGGTTCTCATTAGCAGCTTTGAGAATTTCCTTGTATATTATGCTCTCCCATCAGGGGGCTCTGGCTTTGTAGGACCAACCCTGCCAGGCAGGCTCAGAATCTTGAGGGGGCGGTGCTGCTCAAGTAGGTCTCTGACCGCATTTATTTCTCTGTTTAGGCTGCATATTCACAGCAGGTCCATAAAATAGATGGGAACTTCTCTTTGGTGTATGGGTCGCTCAGGTGGGTGTCCAGGTTATAGGGTTAGGGATCTTTCCATCATGATAGGACAATGAATAATTAGATTAGATGTATACTATATTTAAAACTGTATATCCCTCATCTACACAAAATTGAAAGCTCTCTCTCTCACTACCCCTGTTCATAGACCCCCGGTCGGCTCTGGGATATGCAACCATTTCCCCTCTCACTCACTTAACGCCGCACCTTTTCAAACACAAAAATGCACACCACATGGTTGACTGCGGAAGAAATGGGCCGAGCGTGCAAACGCACCCGCATCCACATCTGCTGCAAGGGGGAAAGGACGCCAGAGAGAACACAGGACCAACCTGTGTGTGATTGTTAGTGTCTTGTCGTGTACGCGCGGTTTGTTGTTCTCTTGCTCAGTGTTAAGTAAACCTTTACATTGTTGATTCCTGCTTCTGCGTCCCGCCTCTTCGTATCCTCAGTACTCGTCACAACAATTATGTATTTCTGCACAGACAACACACACACACACACACACACACACACACACACACACACACACACACACACACACACACACACACACACACACACACACACACACACACGGTATGGTTATGTCAGTGTGTTAAGTGCAGACTGATTAGTAATAGGGTCTGAACAGCCATAGTACTAAATGACCTACATTTGCATAAAGGAGTATATATATTTAGTAGTGGAAGATTATTCTGCACATATGTAGAATGGATGGAACTCTGCCTCATACTGCAGCTCTGCCGACTATTTAACCTTGTTCTCGTCCGCTAAGAAAAACACTAGTTTCAAGGGATAACATGAGAAAGGGTAAGCTTTCAAAAAAGATAGGCATCTAGGGTAGGCTGTTGTTCCAATACCAAATTACACCTTTAGTTTTGCTCTTGTGCAAACCCCAAATTTGAATATCATTGGGAGTATTGAAGAACGGAACATTTTAATTCAACAATTTTCCTGTAATGATTTCCATAACATTTCCATAGAAAACTGATTTATTCCATTTATAGAACTCATAAGATACTGACACATACACCTTCAAAGGAAAGACGAGGGAGTGTTCCTCTCTAGGAGAGAAGGGGGAGTATTCCTCTCTAGGAGAGAAGGGGTAGTGTACCTCTCTAGGAGAGAAGGGGGAGTGTCCCTCTCTAGCAGAGATGGGGGAGTGTGCCTCTCTAGGAGAGAAGGGGGAGTGTTCCTCTCTAGGAGAGAAAAGGGGTGTTCCTCTAGGTTTGAGTCCCTCAGAAAGAAATACTATGTGTTGTTGGCCAAGCCTCCTGCCGGCCCAGAGAAGATGCTTACAAATCATTACAAATTATTATTACAAATCAACATGGCTGCTCTCTGCATTTGAAGCGGAACCATGTGTGAATTAGATGGGGGTGACCCTGCCCTCCTGTGCTAAGCCCTTTAAGTCACATGCGGTTTGTCAAGCTTTGTCAGGAATAGAGAAGAAGCAGAAAGTTGAGGGGATGTGTGTTGCATAGCGGCTCTGTCTCCATGGTGATGATGCTAGTTAGGCAGAGAGGGCCTTGAGAGACATGACAATACAAGGACTGAGCTGTGTGTGTGTGTGTGTGTACTTTATATAGCAAGCCACGGCCACATGACTCACTGTCTGTAAGAGCGATCCATTTTCGTGAACAGGGTGGTGTACTTAATAAACTGGCCAGTGAGTGTATATTACAGGGCTAATTGAAGTGTAGCGTAGGTACGTTTTTATTCCTACAGTAACTAATAATGACAAGTGAAATCATTAAGCCACAGAGCATAACATGTCATATGTACAACATCTAAAGTCCTGTATCACTATACTGAGAGCTTCTCCATTTCTAAAAGGAAGTATTTAGGTGTTTTTGGACAGTTTACTCAGAGCCCCAGTAATGTACAACGAGGATGAGGAAGTGAATCAATTGGGGTAAGTTTCTCAAAAACAAGTGAAATTGACAAAACAAATTCTGGACACTTCCATAACATGCCATTTACATCAAAAATAGAGATTAGGTTGAATTTTTTAAAATAATTTAAGGCAAGCAATTTTTTTGCAGCGGTTAGGCTTGTTAACCACGTCTTTTTTTCTTGTAACGACAAAAGCATTAAATTGACTAAAATAACTTTCTGTGTTCCTTTAAGATGTGTGTGTGTGAGTATGACCATACAAGGTCATAGAGGCTGAGCTGAGGAGGATGAATTAATGAGATGTTTCACAGTTATTATCCTCGGCCCAGTGCGGTGAGCGCACACACACATAGGAGGGGATGGAGTGGTGTTGGTAGGGGGGAGCAGGGAGAGAAGGAAGGGGGAGCAAGGACAGGGAGTAATGACGGGGAGAAGGGGGAGAGAGGACAGGGAGTAGTGACGGGGAGAAGGGGGGAGAGAGGACAGGGAGTAATGACGGGGAGAAGGGGGAGAGAGGACAGGGAGTAATGATGGGGAGAAGGGGGGAGAGAGGACAGGGAGGAGTTACGGGAGAATGGGGGAGAGAGGACAGGGAGTAGTGACGGGAGAAGGGGGGAGAGGGGACAGGGAGTAGAGACGGGGAGGAAATGAACAATACAGTTAAATCACATCCACAACAACAGCTCTAACTGGAGGCTTAGAACTAAGGTAATTCATCTGTCTGGTCTTTGTTTATTTGTTTGTTTATGAAGTGTGTGTGTGTGTGTGTGTGTGTGTGTGTGTGTGTGTGTGTGTGTGTGTGTGTGTGTGTGTGTGTGTGTGTGTGTGTGTGTGTGTGTGTGTGTGTGTGTGTGTGTGTGTGCGTGTGTGTGTTGTGTGTGTGTTCACCAGGGATAATAACTGTGAAACATCTCATGGATTCATCCTCCTCAGCTCAGCCTCTACATCCTTGTATTGACACACACACATACACTTCATAAACAAACAAATAAACAAAGACACAGACAGATGATGCCCCCCAAACCCAAACTATACCCTCTTACCTCCTCCCTGCTCCATCCATTTTCATCAGTACATTCCTTGTGAAACGGGGAATTGGGGTTCTTTAGGCCTCTCTGACATCACATGACCCCTGGAGGCTAGAGAGGGCAAAGGTCCTGTCGCCGTGGCAACATTGTTCCTAGGGAGAATATTCCCAGCAGTTTGGGGTTACAGAGCTGCTGTGTGTTCAGGTGCATCTAAACTTTATGATCTAAAACATGGATCCCACTTTAAACGAATTACAACTTATAAAGGCTTGATAAAGCATACATAAAGTCTTCCTAAGTACTACATAGTTTCTTCAAAAATCATCTATAAGCTCATATCATATTCTGTAACAGGGCTGTTCAATGTTGGTCCTGGAGGGAAGAAACACTTCTGGTTTTCATCCTCTCCTTCTTATAAAGGACAAATTCAGACCTGGGACACCAGGTGACTGCAATTAACTACCAGGTGGAAACAAAAACCAGAAGTGTTTCGGCCCTCCAGGCCTGGAATTGAACAGCCCTGCTCTATAATGTGTTACATAACAGCTCTCTCCATAGGGTGTATTGCGTGGTCGTCAGGTGGTCAGGGGAGACTCTCTCTATCATCCTGTCCCTGTTTGAGGATGTAACACATCTCCGGAACCTGTCACAGCCTATCAGTTGCCAGCAGTAACAGACACACTGTACCATGATGAACGTTCTACTTTCATGTCAGCCTTTTGAACAAAGTTATCAACTCCTCCCCTCAGCACTTGGGTCTGGAGTGAGGGGAACAGATGGACCCAGAGGGAGAGGAAATTGTCTCACGACAGTCCCGCTCCTCCTCCTGCTCCTCTTCCTCACGACAGTCCCGTTGCGCTCCCTCTCTCTCCTCTCCTCCCTCCCTCAGTCCAGACAGACAGGGCGCCACAACGTGCCTCAGACACAGTACAGACATGTTAGACACACAGAGGTGACATAGAGGTGAACCCTGACTCAACTGTACAGAGACAGAGAAGCAGAGAGAAACCTAAAACCCAACGCTGTTGAAACAACAGGTCAAACCAGAGGAGGAGCTGTGGTTCTGTTTCTGGTGCTCCTTACACTGTCAATTCTAGAGACTAGAATAGAGCAAATTAACTGTGATTTATCATGTTTGTTTTGACTCATCAGGAGCTGAGTGGAGTCAAAGAGAGCAGTACAGTAGTGATACAGTATGGCTCTTAGTGGAGGAGGTTAAGAGAAGCACCAGCATGACTGCCACTGGCACCAGCACGCCCCGATCTCTGATAAAGACTAATGCAACCCAGCACTTAGAGGGCAGAGGGATCTGGCTCCAGCACAATGAATCACAGCTCCAACAGAACTGCACTGGATCCTTTGTGCTCTCTGAAAGAAGGACAGACTGGGACTCTGAATCCAGTTGTCAATCATTATGCCTCCTGTTGTTGATGCTTGTCTATGTCCCATGATGCATTGTGAGAGTCCTCCCTGCTGCCGATAACAATAATTGAATAATTGCATTGAGAATGTTCTGTCAGGGAGTATTATATTGTCATACAGATTAGTGGTGTGTGTCTGCTGCCTGGTACATGGAATGATATATTCTGTTGGTTTGTCTCTGGCAGGCAGGAAGCAGCTCTGATGGGTTGTTCCTGCAGCAGTGGCAGCAGCAGCATCATGTTGCTCTGAGTGTCTCCTCTCCTCCATCCATCAGAAAGTATTAGATTGATCTCAGTTCCTCAACCTCTAGTCCTCTGGCTACAGCACTGCTACATTACTGCAGAGGAAGATCGGATTTGACAAGAGCAGCAACAGTAATACGAAATGAGATTTATAATTCTGAACTTTCAGTTGCTGAGGCTACAGTTTGTGTTGATAGTGTAATGACAAAGCTTAAAATCTGGGGAAGAAAATACCTCCGGGACCTGAAGGTTTGGTAATAAATGGATCGGGCTGAAGCTGGGGTGGTTTAAAGACAGTGAAGAGATATTCATTATAACTGTTTAGTGATAAAAGTGTGCTCTCTCAGGGCTGATGCCAGTAACCTCTAACCCAGTTATTTTTTTACCCTGATGACCTTACTACCACAGGACAAGAGGAACAACACACACACACAGCTTCTGTCTCCAAACGGAGCCGCCGTCGTATCAGTCTGTCTACAAGGCTGTTCTTATCTTGTTGTTCAGAAGGAAGGAATGGAACTGAATCATTTAGCCGTGCGTTGGCGTTTCGTGTGGGTGTGTGTGAAATGGAACTGAATGGTTTAGCTGAGCCGACCCTGATTACATATCCAAGGTATTCGCAGCCTGAAGGAAAAGCTGCTGCATTAGTTATATCTCTGCAGTGATGAGTGAAATACAACTCTATGGTTGACAGTCAGTCTGCTTCCTCTCTCACCAAGGCTCTCCAACCCTGTTCCTGGAGAGCTACCATCCTGTAGGTTTTCACTCCAACCCCAATCTAACGCACCTGATTCTAATAATTAGCTGGTTGATAAGCTGAATCAGGTTCGTTACAACTAGGGTTGGTGTGAAAACCTACAGGAGCAGGGTTGGAGAGCCCTGACCTACACGCTACCTGCAGATATCTCAGGTATGTCAGTGATGCATCTGATGTCATACCTACTGTACTTTCCTTTAAACAGAGACCCTGGTAAGATACTAACCACACCCTGCACCTGTCCTGAACAGTAACCAACACGCAGAAACCATTTGATAAATGTGTTGAATATTCTAATGGAGGTTAAATGTACAAATTAATGTCTGTGAAATAGGAAACGATGTTGCTAATTTATGCAAATTTCAACAGATGTCACACTTAGGGGGGAATAAATAAAGAAAAAAAGTAAATGTGTTGAAACTGTATAATAATTATAGGAGGTGGAAGAATAATCAGTCCATTTGCGGTGCAGCTTTTAAAGGAGCATCTGAAAGGTGATAGATATTAGCGTGGTTACAGGGGCCAGACAGACACACAGCAAAAGGAACCCATGATCAATGTTTGCCTCCCAGACAGCTTGGCTACCAGATCAACTGAGGGTATTAGGGATAAGCAATAGAATCCCACAACCTAAACTGTTGTCTTACTCTGTATGAAATGGGCTAATATAATGGACGTACAGTACCAGTCAAAAGTTTGGACACACCTACTCAGTCCAGGGTTTTTCTTTATTTGTACTATTTTCTGTAGAAATGTACCTTACATTTCAGGTGAAGCTGGTTGAGAGAATGCCAAGAGTGTGCAAAGCTGTCATCAAGGCAAAGGTTGGCTACTTTGAAGAATCTACAGTCTAAAATATATTTTGATTTGTTTAACACTTTTTTGGGTACTACATGATTCCATATGTGTTTAATTCATAGTTTTGATGTCTTCACTATTATTCTACAATGTAGAAAATAATAAAAATTAAGAAAAACCCTTGAATGAGTAGGTGTGTCCAAACTTTTGATTGGTACTGTATATTACAGGGCTAATTACATTTTAGTCATTTAGCAGACACTCTTATCCAGAGCGACTTACAGGAGCAATTAGGGTTAAGTGCCTTGCTGAAGGGCACATTGACAGATTTTTCACCTAGTTGGCTCAGAGAATTGAACCAGCAACCTTTTGGTTACTGGCCCAACGCTCCTAACTGCTAGGCTACCTGCCGCCCACCAACCACACCAACTGGCCCTAGACATGATCAACCAAAATACAGGGCCCTAGTCACAGGACATTATGGCTACGTTTACACAAGCAGCCCAACGCCGATCCTTAACAGTAACTAATGATGTCAAGTGAAATCATTAAGCCACAGAGCATAAAAATATGTTCAATCAATCAGGGGAAAGGGGCCTTGGTCAGGGAGGTGACCAAGAACCCGATGGTCACTCTGAAAGAGCTCCAGAGTTCCTCTGTGGAGATGGGAGAACCTTCCAGAAGGACAACCATCTCTGCATCTCTACAGCGACCAGCTCTAGGAAGAGTCTTGGGGGTTCCAAACTTCTTCCATTTAAAAATTATGGAAGCCACTGTGTTCTTGGGGACCTTCAATATTGCAGACATTTCTTGGTACCCTTCGCCAGATCTGTGCTTCGACACAGTCCTGTCTCAGAGCTCTACGGCCAATTCCTTCGACCTCATGGCTTGGTTTTTGCACTGACATGCACTGCCAACAGTGGGACCTTATAGACAGGTGTGTGCCTTTCCAAATCATGTCCAATCAATTGAATATACCACAGGTGGACTCAAATCAAGTTGTAAAAACATCTCAAGGATGATCACTGGAGACAGCATGCACCTGAGCTCAATTTCGACTCTCATAGTAAAGGGTCTGAATACTAATAGTAATAAGGTATTTCTGTTTTTTATTTTTAATACATTTGCAAAAATGTCTAAAAACCAGTTTTTGCTTTGTCATTATGGGGTATTGTGTGTAGATTAATGAGGACAAAATTTAATTTACTCAATTTTAGAATGAGGCTGTAACGTAACAAAATGAAAAAGTGAAGGGGTCTGAATACTTTCCGAATGCACTGTATGTGCCAGGCATATCGTTTTGTGTCAAGAACTGTAATGCTGCTGGGTTTTTCACGCTCCACCACCCAAAGGGCATCCAGCCAACTTGACACAACTGGGGGTGCAACTTAATATTAAGAAGGTGTTCCTAATGTTTGGTATACTCAGTGTATATAATGTATAGGCTACGTTAAGTGCAGTAAAATACTGTGACGTACTGTTAGGGCCAGGGTCTGTTTTGCTGACAACATTGTACACAATTGCACCTGCAGCAGCCACTGCTCCTAGTCCCAGTAGAGCAGGGGTTGTAACGTTGACAGATACTCCTGTCAAAACACCTTCAGTGTTGATATGAACTTTTTCACATTTTCTGGGGAGAAGGAAAACTTGATTTAACTTTTCAACATTGATTCAGTTGAGCACTTTTTTGTAAACTGATCAATTTGACAGGCAGACAAACAATTAGGCAGATTGTTTGTTTGAATGATCAATAGATAAACAGGAGAGATCAGCTAAGAGGGTAGATAAAGTCGAAATCAAGGGAAATAGAAAAGACAGACCAAGAGATAAAAATACAAAGTCTATCAGTTTTTAAAATGTTGTTTTCAGCCAGTTTAAATAATTACAGGTCTGGTTGTCAATTTGGAATTTAAAAACATCTATTTTTTTGAATAACAAAGGAAATGCTGGTCCTTACAGAAAAAGGTATATCATTACACTGTCACTGTAAAATAACAAGTTTCACGACTTCATGCAGTAGAAATAATGGAACAAAGTACTCACATGTCCATCTTTAGTTTAGTTATGTTTTGTTTCTGGATATGTGTTGTTGGTGATCAGACCAGGATGCTGCCTCCAGTAGTGTCTATATATGAAAATAATCTTTCACATTCGTTCTGATACTTCTAGCTGAAGTGTGGAACACTTGATTTAGACTGCATTGCTCTATTGATACTGGGTGTTTCCCAAAAACATACAGATCATCTTTAGCATGAAGATCATTATTCATCCATTACCTCTTATTGCTAAATATCATCTTTATGTTTTTGGGAAACTCACCCAAAATGTGTATGCATACACACTGTACTGTGTATACAGTGGCTTGCGAAAGTATTCACCCCCCCTTGGCATTTTTCCTATTTTGTTGCCTTACAACCTGGAATGAAAATGGATTTTTTTGGGGTTTGTATCATTTGATTTACACAACATGCCTACCACTTTGAAGATGCAAAATATTATTGTTTCAAAAGAAATAATACAAAAAAACAGAAAACTTGAGCGTGCATAACTATTTATTTAACTAATTATGTGACTTCTGAAGGTAATTGGTTGCACCAGATCTTATTTAGGGGCTTCATAGCAAAGGGGGTGAATACATATGCACGCATCACTTTTCGGTTATTTATTTTTTTGAATTATTTGAAACAAGTTGTTTTTTAAATTTCGCTTCACCAATTTGGACTATTTTGTGTATGTCCATTACATGAAATCCAAATAAAAATCAATTTAATTTACAGGTTTTAATGCAACAAAATAGGAAAAACGCCAAGGGGGATGAATACTTTTGCAAGGCACTGTAGATGTCAGGGCTGGTACTTCCTTTGCCAAGCTACTAAAACTGTGGGGCACATACTGTATAGGCTACGTTAAGTAATTCAATACTGCAGTAAAAAAACAGTGGTGTGACTTACTGTTAGGGCTAGGGGCAGGTTTGCTGACAATACTGTACCCAATTTCACCTGCAGCAGCCACTGCTCCTAGTCCCACTAGAGCAGGGGTTGTATTGGTGACAGATACTCCTGTCAAAACAACACTTGCATCACCTCCGACTCCAGTGGTGACAGAAACTTTTTTACATTTTCTGAAGAGAAGGAATACTTGATTTAACTTTTCAACATTGATTCAGTTGAGCACGTTTTTGTAAACTGATCAATGGACAGGCAGACAGACAAACACTCCAACCCTAAGCCAAACACTCCAACCCTCTGTGAGTCTGCCTATTGGCTCTGTCCTTGGTGCAGTAGGCCTACTGTGAGGCAAGAGTCATATCAACCCCTAACCATCATATCTTCCACCTCCAATCAAACTAACCAAACTTCTGTCAGTCCCTGTCAAGATGACTGTTTTTTAGGGGAGCACTCTTGTATAGGTTACTGTAGGAGAATATAACACATTAGATCTGGTAAAAGATAATACAAACAAAAAAACATGGTTTTTCTATTTTATTTTTTGTTCCATCATCTTTGAAATGCAAGAGAAAGGCCACAATATAATATTGCAGTTTAGGCGCAATTTAGATTTCGGCCACTAGATGGCAGCAGCGTGTGTGCAAAGTTTCAGATTGATCCAGTGAAGCGTTGCAGTACTGGACTATTTTGTATCAAGTCTGCCCAAATGTGCCGAATTGGTCAATTGATACATTTTCAAGTACACAACTATAGAGAACATACACAAATGATATGGTAATACAAAATGTAAGTTTACACACTCCCAGGAATGTCATACATGATGGATCATTAGCTTATACACTAACTTTCACACATCTAGATGGTGGGTGTGTGTGGAGCCAGAGACAGCAGGGGTTCAAACTGTAGAACCCAGTTCCTACATTTGAATATAAAAATTGATTTTATCAAACAAAACTATGCTACATTTTATCTCTGGGACCCCTAAGATGACAAATCAGAGCAAGATTACTGAATGTAAGTACAATATTTACCTTCAGAGGTGAATGTATCAAACCAGTTGCCGTGATAAGTTTTTTGTTGTTGTGCACTCTCCTCAAACAATAGCATGGTATTATATCACTGTAATAGCTACTGTAAATTGGTCAGTGCAGTTAGATTATCAAGAATTCAAACTTTCTTCCCATATAAGACATGTCTATGTCCTGGAAAGCTTGCTGTTACTTACAACAGTCATGCTAATCAAATTAGCGCACGTTAGCTCAACTGTCCCGTATACGGGACACCAATCCCGTAGAGGTTAAACAGGTCAACATTCACAAAGCCGTGGGGCCAGATGGATTACCAGGATGTGTACTCAAAGCATGCACAGACCAACTGGCAAGTGTCTTCACTGACATTTTCAACCTCTCCCTGACCGAGTCTGTAATACCTACATGTTTCAAACAGACCACCATAGTCCCTGTGCCCAAGAAAGTGAAGATAACCTGCCTAAATGATTACCGCCCATAGCACTCACGTCGGTAACAATGAAGTGCGTTGAAAAGCTGGTCAAGGCTCACATCAACACCATCATGCCGGAAACACTAGACCCACTCCAATTCGCATACCGCCCCAACAGATCCACAGATGACGCAATCTCAATCGCACTCCACACTGCCCTTTCCACTTGGACAAAAGGAACACCTATGTGAGAATGTTATTCATTGACTACAGCTCAGCGTTCAACACCATAGTGCCCTCAAAGCTCATCACTAAGCTAAGGACCCTGGGACTAAACACCTCTCTCTGCAACTGGATCCTGGACTTCCTGATGGGCCGCCCCAAGGTGTTAAGGGTAGGCAACAACACATTTGCCACGCTAATCGTCAACACTGGGGCCCCTCAGGGGTGCGTGCTCAGTCCCCTCCTGTACTCCCTGTTCACCCACGACTGCGTGGCCAAGCACGACTCCAACACCATCATTAAGTTTGCTGACGACACAACAGTGGTAGGCCTGATCACCGACAACGATGGGGAACCTTTAGGGAGGAGGTCAGAGACCTGGCAGTGTGGTGCCAGGACAACGGCCTCTCCCTCAATGTGAGCAAGACAAAGGAGCTGATCGTGGACTATAGGAAAAGGAGGGCCGAACAGGCCCCCATTCTCATCGACGGGGCTGAAGTGGAGCGGGTCGAGAGTTTCAAGTTCCTTGGTGTCCACATCACCAACAAACTATCATGGTCCAAACACACCAAGACAGTTGTGAAGAGGGCACGACAACACCTTTTCCCCCTCAGGAGACTGAAAAGATTTGGCATGGGTCCCCAGATCCTCAAAAGGTTCTACAGCTGCACCACCGAGAGCATCCTGACCGATTGTATCACCACCTGGTATGGCAACTGCTCTGCATCTGACCGTAATGCACTACAGAGGGTAGTGCGGATGGCCCAGTACATCACTGGGGCCAATCTTCCTGACATCCCGGACCTATATACTAGGCGGTGTCAGAGGAAGGCCCAAAAAATTGTCTAAGACTCCAGTTACCCAAGTCATAGACTGTTCTCTCTGCTACCGCATGGCAAGCGGTACTGGAGCGCCAAGTCTAGGACCAAAAGGCTCCTTAACAGCTTCTACCCCCAAGCCATAAGACTGCTGAACAATTAATCAAATGGCCACCCAGACTATTTACATTTTGTTTTTACACTGCTGCTACTCGCTGTTTATTATCTATGCATAGTCACTTTATAAATTACCTTGACTAACCTTTACCTCGGCACATTGATTCGGTACCGGTACCCCCTGTATATAGCCTCGTTATTGTTATGTAATTTTCTTGTGTTACTTTTAGATGACTATTTTTTGTTACTTTAGCTTATTTTGTAAATATTTTCTTAACTGTATTTCTTGAACTGCATTGTTGGTTAAGGCCTTGTAAGTAAGTGTTTCATGGTAAGGTCTACACCTGTTGTATTCGGCGCATGTGACAAATAAAGATTTTAATAAACATTATAATAAAAAATGTAAACATTAAAATACATTTTACAACAGATTTCACAATACATTAAGTGTGCCCTCCGGCCACTACTCTTCTACAACACACAATACAGGTGTATGTGTGTGTATAGTGTGTATGTTACACTGCCTTACAAAAGTATTCATCCTTCTTGGCATTTTTCCTATTTTGTTGCATTACAACCTGGTTTTGTATTTGGATTTCATATAATGGACATACACAAAATAGTCCAAATTGGTGAAGTGAAATGAAAAAAATAACGTCTCAAAAAATTCTAAAAAATAAATAACCGAAAAGTGGTGCGTGCATACAGTGGGGAAAAAAAGTATTTAGTCAGCCACCAATTGTGCAAGTTCTCCCACTTAAAAAGATGAGAGAGGCCTGTAATTTTCATCATAGGTACACGTCAACTATGACAGACAAAATGAGAAAAAAAATCCAGAAAATCACATTGTAGGATTTTTTATGAATTTATTTGCAAATTATGGTGGAAAATAAGTATTTGGTCAATAACAAAAGTTTCTCAATACTTTGTTATATACCCTTTGTTGCCAATGACACAGGTCAAACGTTTTCTGTAATTCTTCACAAGGTTTTCACACACTGTTGCTGTTATTTTGGCCCATTCCTCCATGCAGATCTCCTCTAGAGCAGTGATGTTTTGGGGCTGTCGCTGGGCAACACGGACTTTCAACTCCCCTCCAAAGATTTTCTATGGGGTTGAGATCTGGAGACTGGCTAGGCCACTCCAGGACCTTGAAATGCTTCTTACGAAGCCACTCTTCGTTGCCCGGGCAGTGTGTTTGGGATCATTGTCATAATGAAAGACCCAGCCACGTTTCATCTTCAATGCCCTTGCTGATGGAAGGAGGTTTTCACTCAAAATCTCACGATACATGGCCCCATTCATTCTTTCCTTTACACGGATCAGTCGTCCTGGTCCCTTTGCAGAAAAAACAGCCCCAAAGCATGATGTTTCCACCCCCCATGCTTCACAGTAGGTATGGTGTTCTTTGGATGCAACTCAGCATTCTTTGTCCTCCAAACACGACGAGGTGAGTTTCTACCAAAAAGTTATATTTTGGTTTCATCTGACATTCTCCCAATCCTCTTCTGGATCATCCAAATGCACTCTAGCAAACTTCAGACGGGCCTGGACATGTACTGGCTTAAGCAGGGGGACACATCTGGCACTGCAGGATTTGAGTCCCTGGCGGCATAGTGTGTTACTGATGGTAGGCTTTGTTACTTTGGTCCCAGCTCTCTGCAGGTCATTCACTAGGTCCCCCCGTGTGGTTCTGGGATTTTTGCTCACCGTTCTTGTGATCATTTTGACCCCACGAGGTGAGATCTTGCGTGGAGCCCCAGATCGAGGGAGATTATCAGTGGTCTTGTATGTCTTCCATTTCCTAATAATTGCTCCCACAGTTGATTTCTTCAAACCAAGCTGCTTACCTATTGCAGATTCAGTCTTCCCAGCCTGGTGCAGGTCTACAATTTTGTTTCTGGTGTCCTTTGACAGCTCTTTGGTCTTGGCCATAGTGAAGTTTGGAGTGTGACTTTTTGAGGTTGTGGACAGGTGTCTTTTATACTGATAACAAGTTCAAACAGGTACCATTAATACAGGTAACGAGTGGAGGACAGAGGAGCCTCTTAAAGAAGAAGTTACAGGTCTGTGAGAGCCAGAAATCTTGCTTGTTTGTAGGTGACCAAATATTTATTTTCCACCATAATTTGCAAATAAATTCATTAAAAATCCTACAATGTGATTTTCTGGATTTTTTTTTCTCAATTTGTCTGTCATAGTTGACGTGTACCTATGATGAAAATTACAGGCCTCTCTCATCTTTTTAAGTGGGAGAACTTGCACAATTGGTGGCTGACTAAATACTTTTTTTCCCCACTGTATGTATTCACCCCTTTTGCTCTGAAGCCCCTAAATAAGATCTGGTGCAACCAATTACCTTCAGAAGTCACGTAATTAGTTAAATAAAGTCCACCTGTGTGCAATCTAAGTGTCACATGATCTCAGTATATCTACACCTGTTCTGAAAGGCCCCAGGGTCTGCAACACCACTAAGCAAGGGGCACCACCAAGCAAGCGGCACCATGAAGACCAAGGAGCTCTCCAAACAGGTCAGGGACAAAGTTGTGGAGAAGTACAGATCAGGGTTGGGTTATAAAAAATATCAGAAACTTTGAACATCCCACGGAGCACCATTAAATCCATTATAAAAAAATTGAAAGAATATGGCACCACAACAAACCTGCCAAGAGAGGGCCGCCCACCAAAACTCATGGAGCAGGCAAGGAGGGCATTAATCAGAGAGGCAACAAAGAGACCAAAGATAACCCTGAAGGAGCTGCAAAGCTCCACAGCAGAGATTGGAGTATCTGTCCATAGGACCACTTTAAGCCGTACACTCCACAGAGCTGGGCTTTATGGAAGAGTGGCCAGAAAAAAAGCCATTGCTTAAAGAAAAAAATAAGCAAACACGTTTGGTGTTCGCCAAAAGTCATGTGGGAGACTCCCCAAACATATGGAAGAAGGTACTCTGGTCAGGTGAGACTAAAATTGAGCTTTTTGGCCATCAAGGAAAATGCTATGTCTGGCTCAAACCCAACACCTCTCATCATCTCGAGAACACCATCCCCACAGTGAAGCATGGTGGTGGCAGCATCATGCTGTGGGAATGTTTTTCATCGGCAGGGACTGGGAAACTGGTTAGAAATGAAGGAATGATGGATGGCGCTAAATAAAGGGGAATTCTTGAGGGAAACCTGTTTCCGTCTTCCAGAGATTTGAGACTGGGACGGAGGTTCACCTTCCAGCAGGACAATGACCCTAAGAATACTGCTAAAACAACACTCGAGTGGTTTAAGGGGAAACATTTAAATGTCTTGGAATGGCCTAGTCAAAGCCCAGACCTCAATCCAATTGAGAATCTCCGAGACAGGTTTGTGTCGAGGCACAGATCTGTGGAAGGGTACCACAACATTTCTACAACATTGAAGGTCCCCAAGAACACAGTGGCCTCCTTCATTCTTAAATGGAAGAAGTTTGGAACCACCAAGACTCTTCCTAGAGCTGGCCGCCCGGCCAAACTGAGCAATCTGGGGAGAAGGGCCTTGGTCAGGGAGGTGACCAAGAACCCGATGGTCACACTGACAGAGCTCTAGAGTTCCTCTGTGGAGACGGGAGAACCTTCCAGAAGGACAACCATCTCTGCAGCACTCCAACAATCAGGCCTTTATGATAGACTGGCCAGACGGAAGCTACTCCTCAGTAAAAGGCACGACAGCCCGCTTGGAGTTTGCCAAAAGGCACCTAAAGACTCTCAAACCACGAGAAACAAGATTGTCTGGTCGAATGAAACCAAGATAGAACTCTTTGGCCTGAATGCCAAGTGTCACGTCTGGAAGAAACCTGGCACCATCCATACGGTGAAGCATGGTGGTGGCAGCATCATGCTGTGGGGATGTTTTTCAGCGACAGGGACTGGGAGACTATTCAGGATCAAGGCAAAGATGAACGGAGCAAAGTACAGAGAGATCCATGATGAATACCTGCTCCAGTGCACTCAGGACCTGACTGGGGCGAAGGTTCACCTTCCAACAGGACAACGACCCTAAGCACACAGCCAAAACAATGCAGGAGTGGCTTCAGGACAAGTCGCTGAATGTCCTTGAGTGGCCCAGCCAGAGCCCGGACTTGAACCCGATCGAACATCTCTGGAGAGACCTGAAAATAGCTGTGCAGCAACGCTCCCCATCTAACCTGACAGAGCTTGAGAGAATCTGCAGAGAAGAATGGGAGAATGTCCCCAAATACAGGTGTGCCAAGCTTGTAGCGTCATACCCAAGAAGACTCGAGGCTGTAATCGCTGCCAAAGGTGCTTCAGCAAAGTACTGTGTAAAGGGTCTGAATACTTATGTAAATGTGATATTTCAGTTTTGTATTTGTAATAAATTAGCAAATATTTCTACAAACCTGTTTTTTACTTTTCATTGTGGGATATTGTGTGTAGATAGTTGAGGAAAAATACCAATGGTCCTCTGTAGCTCAGCTGGTAGAGCACGGCGCTTGTAACGCCAAGGTAGTGGGTTCGATCCCCGGGACCACCCATACACAAAAATGTATGCACGCACGACTGTAAGTCGCTTTGGATAAAAGCGTCTGCTAAATGGCATATTATTATTATTATTTTAGAATAAGACTGTAACGTAACAAAATGTGGAAAAAGTCAAGGGGTCTGAATACTTCCTGAAGTCACTGTAACGCTCAATCCACAGTATAGCAGGGGGTGTAAAGCCATAAGTTATACATTTTTCCAGCAGCATACTGTGTGTAGCCCTGGAGATGTTTGTCATCATGTTTACCATTGTGCTCAGCACTGTTTGCTCTTTGAGCCCACACCACCCTGTACAGTGCTGCTCAGACATCTTCCTCTCCTCTATCCCAGCTGTGATGTGCTCAGCAGGATGTGTTTGAAGAAAAGAGGCCGTAACAATAATGACGATGATTATTATGGGACACAGAGAGGGAGAGGACGAGACAGATAACCTAATTGAAGCAGGCAGGGAGCGGGTTCCGGGGTTATAGAGCTGTAGAGGGAGAGGCAGGATCCCCCAGTCTGGTCATAATTTGCAGGGAGACTGACAATTAACCTCACTTCCTGATGATGTAACTTCCTGATAATGTCAGAGCCTGCCCTCCGGAGTCCTGAGTAGGAATTATCAACATAAAAAACACTCAGAGGGGGAGAGAATGGACTTCCTCTGTGCTTTTATGTTGCAGTTTTTCTTCTCCCAACTCTGCAGTGTGTCGTTAATGTTTAATGCCCACTCTGTTAGCAGACAGACTGCAGAGCTGTGGTCTCAAAGAGAGAGAGACAGACAGACAGACAGACAGACAGACAGACAGACAGACAGACAGACAGAGAGAGAGGAGGTGACAGAGCTCTCCAGAGTGGTGCCAGAACCATGGAGTCAGTAACTTCAGAGGGTTTCCATCCAGCGGCGCAGAGAGAGGCCCTCTCATGCCACCATGAGTCTCACGCCACCATGCCTGCTCCCATTTCATCTCCATCCTGACCAGGACACAGGAACCATAATACAGCGGTATAAAAGTCGACGGTGCAACACTATAAATGTGTTCTCAATCACCGCCGGTTCTGGAGGAGGCCGTATAGCTTTGCTTACGTTGAGCAGCTCCATTCTGTCTCTCCCTCTTTGAGATCAACCTCACGACTTCCACACACAGAGACAGTGTCACATGCGGCAGAACTCCTTAATCAGAGAAACAGAGATTCAGAGGGTGGAGTGGTAGAGGGGTTGATTTGGGAGGTTCCCCGCCTCCTCCTCCTCCCTCGTTCTCATGACTAGCTGGCAGCGGAGTCGTCTAAATACTCTCTAAACATTTCCGGATGTTCCCTTGTGATACAACATGGCTGGATTAGATCTCTTCAGATCAGTTTATTCTGCTGGGACCACCGGACTCTGACATGTGGGCCAGTAATGGAGAGAAGAAAAGTGGCTTTAAGACTCAGATTGCTGTCTGCCTTCAGGGGCTGTGTCTTTGTGTAACCCTGAAACCAGTTAGAGGAAAGAAGTAGAAAAACAATGATGCTCTTCTAGGGAGTAAAAGGGAAAGTTACTGTACTGCTTTCAGAGAACTCAGATCCGTTCTTTGCAGCAGTAAGACTGGGCTCCAGCTCCAGTAGCAGGATACTATGTGTTTAGTCTTGGCCAGAACATTGTTGTTTTCTCTGCCTCAGTAAACAGACAGCTGGATAATGTGGATGATGTGTAACATGTTTGCTGTGTAATATTGGCTTTGTCTGTTATCGGTTAGGGCACCTACAGAGCAAATAAATAATGTACACAACCGGTCAAAAGTTTTAGAACACCTACTCATTCAAGGGTTTTTCTTAATGTTTTACTATTTTCTACATTGTAGAATAATAGTGAAGACATCAAAACTATGAAATAACACATATAGAATCACGTAGTAACCAAAAAAGTGTTAAACAAATCAAAATATATTTTATATTTGCGATTCTTCAAATAGCCACCCTTTGCCTTGATAACAGCTTTGCACACTCTTGGCATTCTCTCAACCAGCTTCACCTGGAATGCTTTTCCAACAGTCTTGAAGGAGTTCCCAAATATGCTGAGCACTTGTTGGCTGCTTTTGCTTCACTCTGCGGTCCGACTCATGCCAAACCATTTCAATTTGGTTGAGGTCGGGGGATTGTGGAGGCCAGGTAATCTGATGCAGCACTCCATCACTCTCCTTCTTGGTAAAATAGCCCTTACACAGCCTGGAGGTGTGTTGGGTCACTGTCCTGTTGAAAAACAAATGATTGTCCCACTAAGCCCAAACCAGATGGGTTGGCTTATCGCTGCAGAATGCTGTGGTAGCCATGCTGGTTAAGTGTGCCTTGAATTCTAAATAAATCACAGACATTGTCTCCAGCAATGCACCCCCACACCATAACACCTCCTCCTCCGTGCTTTACGGTGGGAAATACACATGCGGAGATCATACGTTCACCCAAACCGCGTCTCACAAAGACACAGCGGTTGGAACCAAAAATCTCCAATTTGGACTCCAGTTATTTGGGCTGCAATTTCTGAGGGTGGTAAATCTAATGAACTCATCCTCTGCAGCAGAGGTAACTGGGTCTTCCATTCCTGTGGCGGTCCTCATGAGAGCCAGTTTCATCATAGAGTTTGATGGTTTTCGCGACTGCACTAGAAGAAACTTTCAAAGTTCTTGAAATGTTCTGTATTGACTGACCTTCATGTCTTAAAGTATTGATGGACTGTCATTTCTCTTTGCTTATTTGAGCTGTTCTTGCCATAATATGGACTTGGTCTTTTACCAAATAGGGCTATCTTCTGTATACCCCCCTACCTTGTCACAACACAACTGATTGGCTCAAACGCATTAAGAAGTGTAAGGTTTGGTGTGAGGTGTGACCCAGGTGCGGTGCAGGGTAGACAGTAGGCAGTAGGCAGAGATGGTGAAGCAAGGATCTTTACTGGTGGTCCCGAAGCCAGGATACAAAACAACTGACTTAACACGATAAAAGAAAGGTGGAGCAAATAAGTCTCCAAGAACAGGCTGACAGCCAAAATACGAAATAGTAACTACAACTGAAATAATAAAGAAACAGGGAGAACACTTCTTGTGTACCTGTACATACTTCTCCGATCAGACACTGATTAGTACTTCTGAACATAGAGAAACTAGCAGAGAAAACTGAGCAAGGAAACACAGGGAAGTGAGGGCATAAATACACAGCTGAACAGGTAGACACAGGTGACACCAATAGGATGATGATTAGTCCAGACTGTGAGTAAGGAGGTGCCTAAGGGTGTCGGAGGATGACACCTTGTGGGTCACTCCGGAACTGCGACTCCCTCCTGTAACAAAGAAGGGGAAAAAAAGGGGGAAAAAAAGGAAAGAAAGAAATTCCACAAATTAACTTTTAACAAGGCAAACCTGTTAATTGAAATGCATTCCAGGTGACTACCTCATGAAGCTGGTTGAGAGAATGGCAAGAGTGTGCAAAGCTGTAATCAAGGCAAATGGTGGCTATTTGAAGAATCTCAAATATAAAATATATTTTGATTTGTTAAACACGTTTTTGGTTACTACATGATTCCATATGTGTTATTTCATAGTTTTGATGTCTTCACTATTATTATACAATGTAAAAAATAGTAAAAATAAAGAATGAGAAGGTGTTCTACAACTTTTGACCGGTAGTGTAGTTTAATAATGTACTCATGTAATAATGTAGGCTAGTCCTGTAATATGTGATTGTGATTGTAAACACATCTCTCCCTTACTCTCTCTCAATGTCACTGTGTTTCTCTGCCTCACTCCCATGATTATAAACATTGTTAGGGCTACTGATTTCTAGTGTCAGGGAGAGAGAAGAGAGTTGTTACGCTAATATTGTCCTTTCAGACAGTAGAACACTCTCAGCAGCTGCATTCTCAGAACCAGAGAAGACTATATTTGAGTGGTGACCGTTTGGCCCAGCAGATGCATGCACCTCCAGACACTCATTAAATTAGTCTGACTTCCCTGAAAATGTCAGTCTATTTATGTTTCTTGGCTGGAAAATATAATTTTATAAAAACAGATGTTTTGTTTTGTTTTACTCCCTTTAACCTTCAGTGAACTCTCTATGATGGTGTTATTGGAGCCTAATTACAATAAAAGTGACTCTAAAATTACACAATACATTATTTACCATTACTTTTTATTGGGCACAAAATAATCTGAAACACAACCAAAACAAACACTAAATACATCCAACAAATTTGTAGAGTCACAACCTTGATGTAGTCATTCCGTTTTATGAATATGGGACAAAATACTTAACTTTTTACTACTTTAATAAACATATATTTTTGTCCCAATACTTTTGGCCCCCTAAAATGGGGGGACTATGTACAAAAAGTGCTGTAATTTCTAAACGGTTCACCCATTTAAAAGACACACATATGCATAAAGGGACATTTTCTTTATAAAACAAACTGTAATAGTATTTTTTATATAAGGAAAAGAAGAAAAAAAAGAAAAAACTTTTTTTAAAGGAAAGAAAAATCGAAAGAGAGGAGAGAAAGTAGTAGATATTAGTCATATTAGAAGGGATCGTTTGTTATCTATTGCCATAGAGGCAGTCTAGGTCAACATCTTGAAACTGTATGGGAGTGAAATTATAAAGGAGCAAGCTAAATGTAATAACGTATACTCTACTTATTTAAGAGTGGTAATTTTTCTATCAGTAGGAAGGGAAGAGAGATCCTCAAAGTATGTGATAAATGGTTGCCAAAGAGAATAGAACCTGTCTGCTGATCCTCTCAAGGTGAATTTGATATTTTCTAATTCAAGAAAAAATATAATATATTTGAGGTACACAGCTAGGGAGGGAGGGACTGAGGATTTCCAACTCAGCAGAATTCTGCGAAAAGCAAGAAGAGTTGTGAATGCAATAATATCTGAGCGTTTAGACGATATAAGAGTGGGGTCTCCCGAGTGGCGCAGTGGTCTAATATAATATATTTGAGCTACACAGCTAGGGAGGGAGGGAGGGACTGAGGATTTCCAACTCAGCAGAATTCTGCGAAAAGCAAGAAGAGTTGTGAATGCAATAATATCTGAGCGTTTAGATTATATAAGAGTGGGGTCTCCCGAGTGGCGCAGTGGTCACTAGAGATCCTGGTTCGAATCCAGGCTCTGTCGTAGCCGGCCGCGACCGGGAGACCCATGGGGCGGCGCACAATTGGTCCAGCGTCGTCCAGGGTAGGGGAGGGAATGGCCGGCAGGGATGTAGCTCAGTTGGTAGAGCATGGCGTTTGCAACGCCAGGGTTGTGGGTTCGATTCCCACGGGGGGCCAGTATGAAGAAAAAAAAAGAATAATAAAAAAAGAATCATGTATGCACTCACTAACTGTAAGTCGCTCTGGATAAGAGCGTCTGCTAAATGACTAAAATGTTCAAAAAATAACAACATAGAGTGATGGTTGAAGTTGAATAGCTAGGACCTGTGACAACATTTCAAAGATGGAGGTCCAGAATCTTATCAGTTTGAAGAAAAAGCAGAACATCTGTGTGAAGTTAGCAGGAGACTGTGTGCAGCATTCACACTTTTTGTCTAAATCAGGGTATATCTCTGCTAGTCTGAGTTTGCTCATATGAACTGATGGAGCACTTTAAACTGGATGAGTCAAGTCGAGCACAGGAAGAAGACAGTTTACTATTTTTTTTATAACGCTTTCCCATCAGTCCTCTGCAAGTTCTATGTTCAACTCAGCTTCCCACTTCTCCCTAGTTCTGTTAAAGGAGGTGTTATCGAAACCCAAAAGACACGAGTATGAGATTAACACCTTCTGATTTTTACGCTGTTTGTCCCATTGGAAAATAAGGATATAGAGTATGAATGCAGTGCCTGACTCAGAAGTATGAAAATGTATGCACTCACTAACTGTAAGTCGCTCTGGATAAGAGCATCTGCTAAATGACTAAAATGTAAATGTAAAAGTAGCAACAAAAAAAGTCCAGCTTTCATTCCTCATTATCTGTGGTTATAGTGACCTCTGCTGGCATGTGATATATTGTAGCTATGTTTCTCTTTTTGTAAGACTTTAAATCCTCATTTTGAAAAGGAACAACAACCACAACACCACCACCAACAATAGCAACAAACTACTATACCTAAATTACATAAAAAAATGAAAGCTTACACTTAAGACTATTCAGTCTCAGAGTTAAGAAGTAGTCTTCAAGATCATATCCAATTTGTCAATTCTCTTTATTTTATTTTTTTAAACATCTGGGTAAACGTCTGGAGGCGTGAGTTTTGCATGTTCTCAAAGTGGAGCTGAAACCATTGTTTTAGTTGATCTACCTTCACTCCCATGCTGGCCAGACTGGTCAAAATCCCCCTTCTGCAAGAACAGAGTTGATGTTATTCATCAACAATCAATTCACATAAGTACTTTCCATTTTTGCTCATAAAATGTTCTGGTATCCACTGCCTCTGAATTTCACTGGTGAATTGATAAAAAATATATCCTGCAGAACATTCTGATATAATTTCATTTAAAGGTGCACTGTGCAGAAATCGCTCAGCCATTTCCCGTCTTTTACTTTCGGTTTTTGTACACCTGCTTCAAACAGCAGAAAATACAATATTTTGGGGGTATTGAAAATATATTTCACAGCGGTTTAGATGGTACAATGATTCTCTACACTATACATTTCTTGTTTTCATCACATAAATGTAAATTAGGCAAACTATTAGAATTTTTGCAACCAGGAAGCGATTTCTGCATTTCTGCTGTACAGTATAAGCTGCATAGTGTGCTGCCTACGCAAACTAATTTAATACTGCAGTAAACAGTGGAGTGACTCACATAAATTGATAAGGCGTTTGTAGATCACACGCACAGCTGCACTTGCAGAAAGCCCTGCTCCAAGTCCAAAGAGACCAATGACTGTAATGGTGAAAGCTACTCCTGCCACATGAAGAGAATAACCATTGGATCCATTGATGCTAACTATTTTTGTTGTTGTAATTTTACCCCCTTTTTCATGATATTTGTATCACATTCCAATTATAAAACTGGGGTTTCAGAATGTGGGGGGGACATGTCCGTCCAAACCCTCCCCTAACCCGGACGATGCTGGGCCAATTGTGAGCCGCCATATGGGACACCCAGTCACGGCTGGGTCGAACCCCAGGCTGTAGTGAGGACTCAGCACTGCAGTGCTCGGGAGGCCCATTGATGCAAACTTTGTCAATTTTTCTGGGGAGAAAGAATATAGATTTAACTTTTGATTCAGTTGAGCACTTTCCCTTAGTAAGCTATCAGTCAGCTATCTTGTTCAAATATGTAGATGGGTAGACAGAAAAGCATTTTGTCATTTTGGGATTTGTTTGTTTTTGTTTAGAATTAACAAGGGAAGTGCTGGTCCTGACAGGCAAGGTTATATCATTACACTCACTGTAAAATAATAAGTTCACAGACAAATTAATCTAATGCATCAGAAATAATGGAACAAAATACTCACCCTTCCATTTTTAGTTTAGTTTGACTTTAGTTTAGCCTTGTGGCTAGATAAGCATTCTGGGTGATAGGTCCTAACAAATAAAAAGTGTCGAGCTCTGTTTCACTTTCCTTTAGATACATTTATAGAGATAAATATTAATGGTGTCTTTTCGTACACATTAACTCTGCCATGGTTCGTTGGACAAAGAGTATGGGGAAATTAAATGGCGTATTTGGAGGGTTTTTAGATAAACGCCGAAAATAATGTTTGTGGTAAACACAGGCTTAGGAGATCTTTAATGTGTTGTTCTATGAGATAATCTTCATCAGCGAATGTCACTTTTTGTGAATTTTGAAGAATTTACACTACCGTTCAAAAGTGTGGGGTCACTTAGAAATGTCCTTGTTTTCGATAGAAAAGCAATTTTTTTGTCCATTAAAATAACAACAAATTGATCAGAAATACAGGTAGACATTGTTAATGTTGTAAATGGCTATTGTAGCTGGAAACGACTGATTTTAAATGGAATATCTACATAGGCGTACATTTATCAGCAACCATCAGTCCTGTGTTCCAATGGCACGTTGTGTTTGCTAATCGAAGTTTATCATTTTAAAAGGCTAATTGATCATTAGAAAACCCTTTTGCAATTATATTAGCACAGCTGAAAACTGTTGTGCTGATTAAAGAAGCAATAAAACTGGCCTTCTTGAGACTAGTTGAGTATCTGGAGCATCAGCAATTGTGGGTTTTGATTACAGGCTCAAAATGGCCAGAAACAAATAACTTTCTTCTGAAACTCGTCAGTCTATTCTTGTTCTGAGAAATGAAGGCTATTCCATGCGAGAAATTGCCAAGAAACTGAAGATCTCGTACAACGCTGTGCACTACTCCCTTCACAGAACAGCGCAAACTGTCTCTAATCAGAATAGAAAGAGGAGTGGGAGGCCCCGGTGCACAACTGAGCAAGAGGACAAATACATTAGAGTGTCTAGTTTGAGAAACAGACGCCTCACAGGTCCTCAACTGGCAGCTTCATTAAATAGTACCCGCAAAACACCAGTCTCAACATCAACAGTGAAGAGGCGACGCCGGGATGCTGACCTAGGCAGTTGCAAAATAACTCAGAGTAAAAGTAATTGAATTACTTTTAAAATAAAAACATTGACCTTGACAATTAGAAAATGTCGCTAAGTTTACTTGAACGTTGTACACATGATCTTTTCCATTCATTACATTGAAAAAAGAAGAGAGAAAATGAATGTACAGTAGGAACTAAGTTCATTTATTTTATATATAATCATGACATAATTTCTAACACAGCCAATTAGATAGTTAGCAAGCTGAATGATTGTCATGTGAATTTCTATCTCTAATTCAACCTAAGCTTGAATCATTACCAGAGGTTGTAAGGCTCTGGTTTTAATCATCAATGATTCAAGGTCCACAACCAACAAGTATTATCTGTATATTTATTCATGGAGAGCTCTGGCGCCGAAGACACAAACATACGATTTTATACCTCCTGGACTTGACTCCTCCCACCTTTAGGTGGGTTTTCTAAACAGTTTCCGCCTTCCCCTTTACCTTTGAATGTTTAGTACCGCCCCCTCTGTTAGTGGGTTGACACTACATGATAATTCTAACATTTATACTGTATTTGGGGTGAAATCCTTTAGTCATTATTCTTAAAATCCAAATTAATCTAACAATGATGCACTGAAATTGGTTACTCTCGAGGGGATCACTATGGTAGCTAGCTATGGCTATTCTCGGACAAGAAGAAAGCCCCTATCTGAGAAGCATGTCGGGCTGATCGAGCATTCTACTCAATGCTAGAAAACTTTATGAATGATGCACTGAAATAGGCTACTCTCGAGGGGATCACAGGCTATTCTGCTAGCAGTGCCGCCAACTCTCAGGCATTGGACATGAGACACTCATTTGACCCTCTTCACACGCCACATCTCTTATTTCTCACGCATTGAAAAAGTACTGGTTCTATTTTCGAATTAATCCAGTGCGTTAACATTTCAACTGTGCCTCCAAATCTTTTTTTTAATTGGTGCATATGCGCCTGCAATTCTACATCACTTTAACTACGGCAGCTTCACCCGGGAAATCCATCATTCTGTAAAGAAACATCCATAATTAGTGAAGCAGACAGCCACGGCAGACAGAACAGGCATGTTCGTTCTCCGCTGAACAAAGTTTAGGAACTCAACTGTCAAAAGAGCAGCACGGCAACTTGTTGCGCTGTTTTGCACACATAATAGTCAACAATTTATTCTGTTGTCACTCCTGTTCCTGTCGCAGAATGCTTCCTTTTGACAGCATATGTGTCACGATCGTCGTAGGAAGTAGACCAAGGCGCAGCGTGATGAACGAACATGTTTATTTATCATTAGCGATAAACACGGGACAGTAAACAAAAACAACAAACGACTCGTAACGTCCTAGGTAACTTAGACCAACACGGAACAAGAACCCACAAACACAAAGGGAAAAACAGACAGTTTAAATATGGCTCCCAATCAGAGACAACCAGCCACAGCTGACACTCGATGCCTCTGATTGGGAGTCACTCAGGCCAACATAGAAATAAACAAACTAGAACTCCCAACATAGAATTACACCACATAGAACGAACACACCCTGGCTCAACATATAGAGTCCCAGCGCCAGGGTGTGACAGTACCCCCTAAAGGCGCGGACTGCGACCGCGCCTCCAACCAGAGCAAAACAGGGGAGGGCTGGGTGGGCATTCCTCCTCGGCGGCGGTTCTGGCTCCGGGCTTGCCCACCACCTTCCAATAATCCCCCCATAACGCCCCTGGTCCGGTCTGGCCCCGCTGGCTGGAGCTGAACTGGACGTAGTATGAGCGGATAGCTTCAGCTCCGTTGTGGAGCAGTTGACCGGTACCTGATTAGGCACCGGTGACCCAGGCACGGGTTGTGCCGGACTGACGACGCGCACCCCTGGCTTGGTGCGTGAGGCAGGAACGGGCCGGACCGGGCTGACGATACGCACCCCTGGCTTGGTGCGTGGAGCAGGAACGGACCGGACCGGGCTGACGATGCGCACCCCTGGCTTGGTGCGTGGAGCCGGAACGGGCCTCACCGGACTGACGACTCGCACCCCTGGCTTGGTGCGTGGAGCAGCGACGGGCTGGACCAGGCTGACGACTCGCACCCCTGGCTTGGTGCGAGTAGCAGGAACGGGCTGGACCAGGCTGACGACTCGCACCCCTGGCTTGGTGCGAGTAGCAGGAACGGGCTGGACCAGGCTGACGACTCGCACCCCTGGCTTGAGTGCGAGTGGCAGGAACGGGCTGGACCAGGCTGACGACTCGCACCCCTGGCTTGGTGCGAGTGGCAGGAACAGGCCGGGCCGGGCTGGACGACGCGCACCGTAGACTTGGTGCGAGTGGCAGGAACAGGCCGGGCCGGGCTGGCGACGCGCACCGTAGGCTTGGTGCGAGGGGCAGGAACAGGCCGGGCCGGGCTGGCGCCGCGCACCGTAGGCTTGGTGCGAGGGGGCAGGAACAGGCCGGACCGGGCTGGCGACGCACACCGTAGGCTTGGTGCGAGGGGCAGGAACAGGCCGGACCGGGCTGGCGACGCACACCGTAGGCTTGGTGCGAGGGCCGGAACAGGCCGGGCCGGGCTGTGGAGACGGATAGGAGACCTGGAGTGAAGTGCGGCCACAACCCGTCCTGGCTGAATGCCTATCTTCACACACTCTGTGTGAGGCATCCGCACAGGACGCACAGGGCTGTGTACCCGTACTGGCATAACAGCACGTGACACTGGCGCAGGATATCCGGGACCGAGGAGAGGCATTGGAGACCACGCAGCGCTGAGCCGGCACACTCCGTCCTGGCTGCATACCCACCTTCGCACGACACGTGCGGGGTGCTCGCACAGGACGTACAGGACTATGCCGGACCACTCGTGGCACAGAACGCCGCTCCGCATACCGCGGAACCTGCCCAGTCCCATGCTGCCATGCCTGAGTACGGGAAGTTGGTTCCGCTCTCCATCCAGGCTCCGCCAACCTGCCTTCTGGCCCCCCAAACCCGGTGGCCTCCTCTCCAAATCGCCCTGTGGCAGCCTCCTGCTGCCCAGCCGACCATGCCGTGTGCCCCCCCTAATTTTTTTTTGGGGTTGCCTCTCGTCCGTCCGACGATGACACTGCTGACGCCGCTGCTCCTCTCTCGCCAGGGCCTTAATCCTAGCCCATGGCCCTTTGCCCCCGAGCATGTCCTCCCAGGACCACGATTTGCCCACCTGGGCCATCGCCAGCCTCTCCATCTCCTTTTCCCGGCGCTTCCTCCCATGTCCAGTCTGCCTGCTCCTGGACACGCTGCTTGGTCCTTGTATGGTGGGTTCTTCTGTCACGATCGTCGTAGGGAAGTAGACCAAGGCGCAGCGTGATGAACGAACATGTTTATTTATCATTAGCGATAAACACGGACAGTAAACAAAAACAACAAACGACTCGTAACGTCCTAGGTAACTTAGACCAACACGGAACAAGAACCCACAAACACAAAGTGAAAAACAGACAGTTTAAATATGGCTCCCAATCAGAGACAACCAGCCACAGCTGACACTCGTTGCCTCTGATTGGGAGTCACTCAGGCCAACATAGAAATAAACAAACTAGAACTCCCAACATAGAATTAAACCACATAGAACGAACACACCCTGGCTCAACATATAGAGTCCCAGCGCCAGGGTGTGACAATATGACAATATAGCAGGGGCGCAACTTTGGTTTTAGAAGTGGGGGGGACATAATTCATTATTATTACAGTGAGGGAAAAAAGTATTTGATCCCCTGCTGATTTTGTATGTTTGCCCAGTGACAAAGAAATGATCAGTCTATAATTTTAATGGTAGGTTTATTTGAACAGTGAGATACAGAATAACAACAAAAAAATCTAGAAAAACGCATGTCAAAAATGTTATAAATTGATTTGCATTTTAATGAGGGAAATAAGTATTTGACCCCCTCTCAATCAGAAAGATGTCTGGCTCCCAGGTGTCTTTTATACAGGTAACGAGCTGAGATTAGGAGCACACTCTTAAATAAAGGGAGTGCTCCTAATCGCAGTTTGTTACCTGTATAAAAGACACCTGTCCACAGAAGCAATCAATCAATCAGATTCCAAACGCTCCACCATGGCCAAGACCAAAGAGCTCTCCAAGGATGTCAGGGACAAGATTGTAGACCTACACAAGGCTGGAATGGGCTACAAGACCATCGCCAAGCAGCTTGGTGAGAAGGTGACAACAGTTGGTGCGATTATTCGCAAATGGAAGAAACACAAAAGAACTGTCAACCTCCCTCAGCCTGGGGCTCCATGCAAGATCTCACCTCGTGGAGTTGCAATGATCATGAGAACGGTGAGGATCTTGTCAATGATCTCAAGGCAGCTGGGACCATAGTCACCAAGAAAACAATTGGTAACACACTACACCGTGAAGGACTGAAATCCTGCAGCGCCCGCAAGGTCCCCCTGCTCAAGAAAGCACATATACAGGCCCGTCTGTATATGTGGAGGGAGCTGAAGTTTCGAGTTGCCAAACGTCAGCCTCGAAACCTTAATGACTTGGAGAAGATCTGCAAAGAGGAGTGGAACAAAATCCCTCCTGAGATGTGTGCAAACCTGGAGGCCAACTACAAGAAACCTCTGACCTCTGTGATTGCCAACAAGGGTTTTGCCACCAAGTACTAAGTCATGTTATATATATTTTTTAATCTAGTCAGATAAACTCTACAAACAGCCTGGATGCCTCCGCATGGTCCTAAAGCACACCGTTGCCTCGTTTTGTATCACATTCCAAATATACAACTGGGGTGGGGGGGGACAAAAATGCAATTTCAGAATGTGGGGGGGACATGTCCCCCGTCCCCGTCCCCAGTGAAAGTTGCGCCCCTGCAATATAGAATTATAGCCTACTACTACATTTTACATTTTAGTCATTTAGCAGACGCTCTTATCCAGAGCGACTTACAGTTAGTGAGTGCATACATTTTCATACTGGCCCCCCGTGGTAATTGAACCCACAACCCTGGCATTGCAAGCGCCATGCTCTACCAACTGAGCTATAATGGACAGAGCAAAAAACACGAAGGCCTCGATTCAACCAGATCAAGCGTTAAACTGCGATTGCAGACACCTGCATAGCGGATGTTTTGGCGGTGTCAGAAGTGGAACTGGGCTGGAGCCGTCAAATCAGTGAGCAGCTGCTATTGCGATAATTGTCACGAAGCCACACGAAGCCACACCCACGCGTTAGAAATTCAGAATGAGAAAGTTTAGGCTACATAGAAATAACTACGCTCAAATTGAAAAATCATGAAACGGAATACACATTCCAGTGTTTCGAACTAAAAAATGCTGCATGGGATTTCTGTTAATGCGACTCCGTTCAGCCAATGGCAATGTCCGCTTTAGGTATAATGCCAGGAGCCGCTTGTGGATTTGACAGGTCTAACACAGTTCCACCACCGACACCGCCAAAACAACCGCTATGCGGATGTCGGCCAAAGCGGATCTGATTGAATAGAGCCCTAAATGAACAGTCAAGTCCACCATGAGATGGATCATGTGACTCGCAGGCTTCTTAGAACGGAGGCTTTAAATTCTAGTTCCATTTACAACCAGTTCTGCAAACGCAGTCTATGGCTAGTTCCTACTACCTACCAGACTGGGGGAAAGGTAGGGGCAGCAGGTGAGAGACAGAGGAGACTCCCTGGCTTGTCTGCTATCAGGTAGACAGGAAACTAGAGGGGCATGATAAGATGTTGAAGAGTTAGCAGAACTCAGATAACACTGATGTCTTTACACCACCATGTGAGCACTAACCCTCTCTCTCACAAAGAGAGAGGTATTTGAAGAGAGAGAGCTGCAACTTTTCTGCAGGGGTAAGTGTGAGCTGTGCCCTCAATGGCCCCCTTTTCTCCTTCCCTCTCTTAGTTTCCTTCCTGTTCCCTCTCTCTGGCCGTGTTGCAGACATGTGGCCTTGACAGCTAATTTTAGCCCTGTTCATTGTCCCGATGGGTTTCTCACAGCTATGGGCCTGCAATCAACCAACTGTTTCAGTGTTTGTACACACACGCACACACACACACACACACACACACACACAGACGTACACCCACACTCACATTCATCATCTCTGATTAATTAATTAATTCATTTATTCTGATTCATTCATCCTGACTTCTACTACAAACATGCTGTATTTTGATTGGCACCATTCCCCAGCCAATGCCAGGTCTCTCTCATGTAGGCAATTGATAAAGTCAGGGTTTGATAGAACATGGCACACACTGTTCCTCCAGAGGCCAACTCCATTCATTCATAACATAGCCATTTGCTCAGAGGGTATAAGAGCAACACCCCAGCCCTAATACATTACCATACATTACAACAGGGTTACAACCACATGCACACACACACACTCCTGCACACACACCAAAAAATGTATAGCTAGTAAAAGATCTGACGGATAAATAACCACGATGACACACACTCACCTCAACTGGTTTTGTACTCACTGTGTTTGATGTGTGTGTGTTTCCCAGGCCCAGGGGTCCTGGCATCTCTTTCAGTCCAGCTTCACCGTTCACTTTCTCTCTCTCTTCTTCCTCTCAGTGGCAACTCTTTTCCATGTCACCTTTCTTTCCTCTTTGTGACTGCATGTGTTGAACCGTCCAGGTCGAGTTGTAGCCGATCAATGTCCTCTCATCTCCTAGTGATTTAATCCACCACTTGCCTGAGTCCGGGTCCATTGGCTACATTATTTACCTCGTTTGGTCATTGTCAATTTAGCACTAGGTTCATTAGGCTGTAACATCGAAAAGTCAGCATTCAGATGCAATTTTGGTAGGGTGACCTGATTTGTCTAACTGTATGAACATTATTTTGCCCAAACAGATTGTGAACCCAAATGTGTAACTGATTCTAGTGGGAGGACAATACATTGAAAGATAATTTGTGTTGGGTGTAGGGGAAGATTTAGGCTATGTCATCTTGTCTTCAGGAGATTTTATTTGGTCTTTAACAATAGCTGATGTAAGTCATTAGAACAGTTCTCATCCCCTACAATGGGCTAAAATATAGACTAATTAGTGTGCTTTTCTTAGCAAGAACACTACCGTTCAGGGTCGGCGCCAGAACGAATCAGTTGGACAGGCGTTTGATATCCATAGGCGGGCACGTTTTTTACGGGACGTCCTATGTGTGGCAGTTCGTAAGTTTCAAGTTTGGGGAAGATTACAATTGATCTTACCATTTCTACGGATCTGTGTGATAGTTATGAAACGTATTATTATTTTATATATATATACAGTGTGTGCAAATGTAGCAAGTTATGGAGGTAAGGCAATAAATAGGCCATAGTGCAAAATAATTACGATTAGTATTAACACTGGAATGATAGATGTGCAAGAGATGATGTGCAAATAGAGATGCTGGGGTGCAAATGAGCAAAATAAATAACAATATGGGGATGAGGTAGTTGGGTGGGCTAATTTCAGATGGGCTGTGTACAGGTGTAGTGATCGGTAAGGTGCTCTGACAACTGATGCTTAAAGTTAGTGAGGGACATAAGAGTCTCCAGCTTCAGAGATTTTTGCAATTCGTTCCAGTCATTGGCAGCAGAGAACTGGAAGGAATGGCGGCCAAAGGAGGTGTTGGCTTTGGGGATGACCAGTGAGATATACCTGCTGGAACGCATACTACGGGTGGGTGTTGCTATGGTGACCAATGAGCTAAGATAAGGTGGGGATTTGCCTAGCAGTGATTTATAGATGGCCTGGAGCCAGTTGGTTTGGCGACGAATATGTAGTGAGGACCAGCCAACAAAAGAACGTACAGGTCACAGTGGTGGGTAGTATATGGGGCTTTGGTGACAAAACGGATGGCACTGTGATAGACTACATCCAATTTGCTGAGTAGAGTGTTGGAGGCTATTTTGTAAATGACATCGCCGCAAGGATCGGTAGGATAGTCAGTTTTACGAGGGCATGTTTGGCAGCATGAGTGAAGGAGGCTTTGTTGCGAAATAGGAAGCCGATTCTAGATTTAACTTTGGATTGGAGATGCTTAATGTGATTCTGGAAGGAGAGTTTACAGTCTAACCAGACACCTAGGTATTTGTAGTTGTCCACATACTCTAGGTCAGACCCGTCGAGAGTAGAGATTCTAGTCGGGTGGGCGGGTGCCAGCAGCGTTCGATTGAAGAGCATGCATTTAGTTTTACTAGTGTTTAAGAGCAGTTGGAGGCTACTGAAGGAGTGTTGAATGGCATTGAAGCTCGTTTGGAGGTTTGTTAACACAGTGTCCAATGAAGGGCCAGATGTATACAAAAAGTTAATCATAACTATCTGAAGTAAAATGATAAAAATCTGAAAGTTAAAATTCAACTAAGGCGAGAGCACTAGCCTCTGCGGTATGGACACATTGATATACTGTGGTCCATTGGAGGCTAAAGAAATGAGCGCCTAGAACTCAGAAATAGCCTGTAAGCCAATGCAGCAGTAGGCCTATAACTCCCATCTTCAACTAATTAAAATACATAGGCCTAGAGCCGACAAATAAAAACAGTAGAAAATATCCTGATTAAAATCCTGATGGAAATTCACATGAATCTCTCTATTCCGCCTCCCTGCCTCGCTTTGTTTTGAGCTATTGCTAGCGAACTTGCAACATTGTATCAACTAGCCTTCAGAGTTTTCTGCGCCAGTGAGCACCGGACAGACAGCTGTTTCCACTGGATATTAGGATCATCAGATCATGATATTTATCGAGGCGGGAGTGTTGGAAATACTTTTTGAATACTGAGGAACTATAATTTGCAATGGATGTAAAAATAAATATATAAATAAAATAATTAGTTTTAGAGGTGAAGAAAAAATGACTGAGGAAATTAGTTTATACGTGGTGGAAGTGGTAAATTAAGACAATCGAAATTCGACATTGCCAAATGGGCACTTTACTACATTTGCATGCAGCAGCCAGCATGCCAGGTAAATGACTGTAATCAATCCATGCATTAACATAAATTAATGTAACCAAATGACGGGGGACTAAGGGTACATTTACTAGGCCTACTGATGACATACAGTTGAAGTCGGAAGTTTACATACACTTAGGTTGGAGTCATTAAAACTCGTTTTTCAACCACTCCACAAATTTCTTGTTAACAAACTATAGATTTGGCAAGTCGGTTAGGACATCTACTTTGTGCATGACACAAGTAATTTTTCAACAATTGTTTACAGACAGATTATTTCACTTATAATTCACTGTATCACAATTCCAGTGGGTCAGAAGTTTACATACACTAAGATGACTGTGCCTTTAAACAGCTTGGAACATTTCAGAAAATTATGTCATGGTGTGGTATCTGAACAATTTATGACTTTGCTAATGGTTGCAAATGGTCTTAGAGGATGTTGACTCAGCTTAAAGGGAGGATCTGGAGAGTAGTTCTATAGGGGCACCCTAAAGCAGAGGAAGTCTGTTAGGTGGAGTCCTGGGATTGGTCTGTAGGGGAAAACACCCATATCAGGTTACATAGGATATATACTATGGTTTGGGACAGAGGACGGGGAGAATAACATATTTAGAGTTTGGGTCAGGTTATTCTCCAGATGTCTGCAGATATCTGTAAATTGGCGCTGAGATCTTCAAATGTAATAAATAATTATAATTGAGGACAGTGTCAGCGGATTTCCTTGTTGTCACAGCATAATTAGCATCGTTTTCTCGACACTACATAATGGCGATGAGGTATTGGTCGTGTTGCGTCTTTTCTCAGCGTTCCATTCATGGGCACCGAGCTGACTTTAGCTCCAGAGTCCGGCAGATAAGGGTGAGTTTTCTCACTACTTTGGGCACTGGTTAGTTCGTGTGTCTGTGTGTGTGTGTGCGTTGAATGAATGCACCGTTAAGAACTTGCGTGTGTGCTTTGCTGTTATTTGCTGTGGGATAAGAGTCCGTTCTAAATTTCTAAATTTGTTTGCGCTGGTAACAACGCAAACAGGGGGTAGTGTCTATAGGGATATTTTGCTTGAATAAAATTAAAAAAGAATACAATGAAGGAAAGGCCAGGAACTAAGGAAAAATGTATACAAATTAGAACATCGCGAATCTATGGCAAGCCCTCCAACGAGGCGATCATTAGGATAGGCCGAAAATCCTAAAAGCGCATTAGGTGGGTTTAGGTCAGTCCCGGGGACTGGGGTTTGTGGTATATACATTCAATTGCAATTTACCGCTCAACTTATAGTTGACGAAGTATATGTTTGATGTAACCGCTCATTGGATATCCGCGAACTCGAGGTAGCAAAAATTTAGGAACAAAGGGAAAAATGGCGCGATGGTAGTAGCATGCTTAGAGGTCCGTAGGAACGGAAATAAGCCTCTTAAACTGTATGTGTGTGTGTGTGGAAGAGAGTAGGATTTGTGTTCTATGTTTTGTGTTGGTTTGTGAGTTCTGTTAAGTGTTACTGTTTGTATATGGGGGGAAAGAACGGAGGTACAGCTGGTCTATCTACTTTCTGTTGTTTAGGCTGGGAGAGAGCTGCTTGAGAGCTCCTTCCACTCTGAAATCGCATTGGTGAATGAACTACGCATGCGTGTGATTTTATGAGTTTAGAGTTACGTAGAGCAAATGTGCCACTCCTCTGCCTGCACTGAGCTGCTGGGAGACGCAGACTCAGAGCAGACAGAGAGGGAGGGGGAGATTTAGATACGAATGGAGTGTTCTGTTTGTTAAATCGGCTGTTGCTTAACGATTAAACTATTTGATTGAGATCTATTGAATTGATAAATGAGAGATATGTTGACGGATTAAAAATAAAAAATAATAAAATAAATAAATAAAATAAAATGTTATTGAGCTATTTATACTATTCCTGAGTTAAGCTGTTTACTTATTTCTTAGAGCGAATGTGAACAGAGGAATATTGAATGGTTGAAATACCCAGTGAGTGCATAAAATACTAAATTCTTGTCTGTTCTTTGTTCTTCTGTGATATGAGAGACGATAAGAAGGAGGAGACAGAGAGAGAGAGGAGGTGCTGACGAGTGCATCATGCGACAGAGTGTGCTGCAACGGATCAAGTCAAATCAAGGCTAGTACTGTTCTATTCACAAAACGTACCTTCCCATAGCGGATATTTTGGGTGCCTAGCATATTTGATGTTATGACAATTTGACAAGGACTTGGCAACAGACTGATCAATTGATGTAATTAAGAATTGCATTTTGGAGTTTTTGTGCATGAGTGGGTTTGATTAGAGTTGAGTGGGGAAATCGAGTACTGACATTATTCTGTAAAATTAAGGTAATTGGGTGCTTATTAAGCAATTGGTTTGTGAGTGCTGTAGTGTTGCTGGATTAGAGATCTTTCTTTTTTTGGATTGCTCTAGGGTGACTACTTTCATTTACTTTTCCTGATCGGATGTGGTAAGATTGCCACTAATCAATAATTTGGTAAAATAAAATAAAATAAAATGAATAAATAAGTAAATTGATGAATAAATTAATAAATTAATTGATTAATTAATTAATTTGAGGAAGAAAAAAAAAGAGGGAACAATAAGCTACATAGTCTAAAATAATAAAATAATTCACAATAAAGGAATATAAAAGAGTTGTTACAATGGGGAAAAAGGACATAAAAACTATGAAAGTAATTACTCCTGTTGATGTAGTACAAAATAGTAATCCTCTAGTTAATGGTATTGCAAGGTTATCTGGAAAAGGGAATAAACGTTGGGGTGACATTGAACAACCATGGCTAGTAGAAGGGACTCTTAACCCTGACGTCATCAACATGATGAAAGTGCTTGAATAATAGAGAGAGGAGAAGCAGAAACGACCATAAAGATGAATCCAAACTCCAAAAGTAAGAAGAAAACGAGATGTCTGGAAACTAAGGGTGGAGTGAGGTTCAGGAGGATGGAACTTGAAGAAGATGATGATGATGATGATGATGATCAGAGTAATTGAGAAGAGATCATGGGTGGATATGACCCTGTGATCAGACGGAGGTTGGCAAGAGAGGAAAGAAGGGGTGATGGATGTTTGAAGAAGAAGAATACAAGATATTCTAGTTCTGATGAAAGCGAAGATGAAGACAGCGATAAAGATTTGGAGATTAAAGGTGCTTCATATTCAAGAGGATTTTATCCTACAATGACTAGCACAGAAGAAATAGAAAGAGATATAGACTGATGCGTATCATGCCTGGGTAAAGGGAATAATTTAGAAGAAGTAAGAGAACTGGAAGAACAACTCAAGAAGCTGAAGATACAGAAGCGAAAAAACTGCTGAGAAAAGGATCCCAAGAATTGGAGAAGAAGTATACATTGAGGCAAGGAAAGAGAGCACAAGTAAGAAGATGATGCAAGATGATATTTCGAGGACAGAACCTAGAATATAAGCCTTTGAAGAATACCGATATGTCAGATATACTTGAGAAGCTGTCTACTCTTCAAGATGGAGCATATCCTTGGATTTCAAAATTGGAAGAAATTATGGTGGGAACATAGTCAGCCATAGGAGACATTAAGATACTTTTGGCTAATCTCCTTGGGATTCCAGATATGGAAGACATTTTTCAGAGAGCTGGACTTAATAGATATGTGGGGACTGAAGTGAATGAATGACCCTGAATTGTTGGCTGCAAGTAGAAATCGGCTGTGGAGAGCACTGAAAGATACGTTTCCAACAAATGTGCATCCTGACAACATTCTGATTGACCCACTAGGACAACAAGAAAATCAGAGAGCCTATGTGTGAAGAGTTCATCAAGGGAGAAATATTACTGGAAATGATCCAGATGTGAGTCAAATTGAGAAGTCAATTTTGAGAGCTAAACTGCAGAGGGGACTGCCCTCACAAGTAAGGAGCAAACTGGCAGAGGTGGTTGGACTTGGAAGCATGACAAAAGGTGTCTATAGAGATCATACAGCCCATCAAGTGGATCTGTAGAGGAAAAAGGAACACAACTAGAAAGAACAGGACCAAGAAACTCTCAGAAAACGTAATGAAATACAACTGGGGGAGAATAAGAAGGAGAAAGAAAAGCTTTGGTTATGAAGAATCAGTGTGCACCAAATCAACAATCACTGCCACAGCTTCAACTGAACAAGGTCAAATGCAATTGTACCAGCCACAACTAGTGGTGCAAGTTGTTTCATATCCACAGACAGTTTCTGGACAGGCACAGAATTGGAGAGAAAGAGGAAGAGGAGGAAGATTTAAGCCATACTTCCAGCAATCTTAAGAAGTGTGTTATGATTGTGGACAGGTTGGTGACTTTGCTGTGAGTGTAATGGGCCAGAAGGAAACACAAGAGGGAATTTCAGAGGAAGATACAGGAGCAAGTGAAGATCATCTGGAGGACAGGTGAACCCTTATAGGGGCAAGGAGCAAGGATTCTAGGGGTGCCTAGAAGATCCGAAAGGGGGGTGTCAGCTGGTAGCACCAGTTAGGGGAAAAAGATCCAACAATTGAGGTGAAAATAAACAACTGACTATGAGAAGTGATGATGGATAGCGGAACTGCTTTTATCTGTGTTCAGCCTGAAGAGGCTACATACTGTATCTCACTATGTCAAATCAACTAACTAGGATAGGGATTTGAGGGAGTGAAACAGTTGATTACTCTTAAGGAACCAATTGAGCTCTGCTATGAAAATTAGAAAATTACAATACCCATACTATATACATATACCTATTGCATTGTTGGGAAGAGATGCATTGTGGAAGTTGAATTGTACAATAAGATGTACACCAGACGGTTGTCTGGTAGAAGTGCCAAAGGAAAAGGTTTACCAATTGTTGATGATGACAGAGATGGATTAGTCTATAGTATTCTGGATTGGAAATCTCAGTGAAGATTTTTTGAAGCAGGCTAAGATATGGAAGAAATTTAAGGGGGAAAATATGCCAGATGCGAGGCTTCTGGAATATCCATTTCAATTCAGCTGAAGTATTTTAAGAATGCTGCCGAATTGAACTCAGAGGAATGGTTGAGTCATCAACTAAAGAAAGTTCAACTCAGCTTATGTTGAATAATTTTAGGACCACAAGGAGCAGCTATGAAGATAAACATAGATGATTATCTGGATAAAGAATTGGAGATTGAGAAGAGTGTGCAACATGTAACCTAGTTGGTTTCTGAAGGCTATGAGCAGAAGCAAATAGGAGAAATGAAGACAGAAGCAGAGAAAGCTGTTTTTGTACAGATGGAAGAGAATTGGGGGATTTGGAGGAGTGAAGATCAGCGATTTCTGAAAATGATGATTTTGGCTCAAGGACAAGGAGAGTCATAAACTGTAAGGATGAGACATGAATCTATTTGCAGTGTGAAGATGGATTAAGAATCTATTAAAGAGGAGATGTTGCAAAAAGTTCAAGAATGTTTGTGATATCAAAGTAGTACTGATATTGGACTTGTGAAATCAGCCCAATTAAGGTGAAAGTTGAACTTCGACGAGGAGGCAGACCTCCTTGGAAGAATCAGTATCCATTGAAAGATGAAGCAATCCAAGGGATTGAACCATAAATTGAAGGACTTTCAAAAGCAGGTGTTTTGAAGACAATGAAAAAATCCTTAGAGTAGCATTCAATTGTTGTCTTGGGAGAAACCATGAGGGGTTGATAGTAGCACCTCTAGACCTATTAGGTCTGATGATTTAGGAAGCTAGGGGTTAGCTAATGTTGCAAGGGGGGAGATTAGGAGAAAGATCACAAAGGAGTAGGGTTTTTGGGAATCATATTTGCTTGAATAGATTGACTATGTCATAGGAAGGTGGACAATCTGTCTGAAAAATAATGTTTACAGGGGGTGACTGTTATTCTTGGTTACATTCCTACACCAAGAGGGGAATAAGATGGGAAACTAAGCTAAAAGATGCTCAATCGTTTGCCAAGTTTTTGTGTAAAGAAGTCATAAGCAGGTGGGGACTTCCCGATCAAATATCCTAAAATTAGTAGGAAGGGAATTTGTGGATAAATCAGTGAAATGGTCTTTGAAAAAATTAGTGTGAAGGAATTTGTGGATAAATCAGTGAAATGGTTTTTGGGAAAAATTAGGGGAAAAGTCAGACTAAAAAAGTTATGAAAACTAGAATTGAAGGAACTCTAGGACAGTCAGCTCAGCTTCAATGTTAGTAGGAATGGAGAGAGAACAGTGGTGAAGGGAAATTTAGAGTTCAGTGGGAAGATAGATATGGCAGGAGTTTAGATCTGTTAGGAGCAGTTGCATTGAGAAAGTATGCGTTGCTGAATGATGAGAGAAGATTGAGGGTGATTGTAGTCTCTATGTGTACAATTCCCAGCAGGAAGATCAAGGTGATTATAAATGTAATTTTTATAATCCACAGGTTGAAAGTGAGGAATTAGAGTTGGGACTGAGAGTTAATGTAGTGACACTAGTGGTGATAGATGGAAATACAAGTAAATAGTTCAAAGCTTTAGGGAAAATAGATGAATCAACAACAATGACATCAACACTTCAGCCTATTAAAACAACAGTGAGAAGCAATTCAACTCTTTCAACATTGACAGTTATTAAAGCTATAAATGTATCACATTTGATTACAAGGGAGCCAATCGCTCCAGCACCAATTTGACATTTGAAACCCCACCTCTTTAAGGAATACCTGGGATAGGATAAAGTGTTCCTTCTAACCCCCCCAAATTGTAAAGTGGTTATCCCACTGGCTATAGGGGTGAACGCACCAATTTGTGAGTCGCTCTGGCTAAGAGCGTCTGCTAAATGACGTTAATGTGCCCTTGAGCAAGGCACTTAACCCTAATTGCTCCTGTAAGTCGCTCTGGATAAGAGCGTCTGCTAAATGACTAAAATGTAAAATGTAAATGTAGAGGAAAATACTGTCATTAGGGTTAGGATGGGTGGTACAGCTCATCTTCCTTGTAGATGTGAGAGAAGGAATGTGTAGAGGTGACATTCCTCTCATGTGGAGAGATAATTATGGAGAAGAAGTGTTGTTATGAGGACAAGAAGTAGAAGCTGTTTCACCTAGTGAAAGGAAGTCTATTTTTTTTAAACGATATGAAGTGGAAGAGGGTTATGAGTGATTGCTCACTTATTTTGAGTAATGTTAGAGGGAAAGATTAGGGAGAATACTATCATGGAGGTACAGGATGAGTTCTTTGATTTTAATGGAAGGTAAGAAGATAGATCTGATCAATACTGCTCGTTAGGGAAGAGAGAAACTAAATGGAAGGAATATGGATTTAATTCTTCTGTTTTGTAAATTAAAGATGGATGGGCAGGTAGGAATCTTTAGTTCAACAGTTAACTCATTCTGTAAGATCAGTGAGGAATCTTGAGGGTCCATGTCTGTTGAGAATTTCAGCACCAGGAACATGGGGTTCAATCTTAGAGAAGGTAGCTAAACCTCTATAAAGTATGTGTAAATCTTATGCTTTATTATGGCTGTTGTATCAGCAACAATCATTAAGAGATAAAATAATGTCGTTGTGGAAGCATTTGTTTAGGCCTAGGTTTATGTGTTCTTGGTTAAATGAATTACCCTGTGTGAATTTGTTAGATGGGAAGGAAAATCAGTTAACAGCGCTTCATGAAGCATTGGAGGTGAAACCTGTGAGGGCTAAAAGCTGTTTTTGTTAAAATAAAACATATGATGGAAAGGGGATGTTTAGGGGAATATCAGATGGTGATGATTATATGATGATTTGGGGTAAGCATGAACATAAGGTTAGTAATGAAAAATATAATGTAACTTTTGATGTTTAATTTAGTAAGAAGAGAAGGACTTTGATGGAAAGAGAAGTTTTTGCATGGTAATGTGACTATTGGGAATTTTAGGAACATCTGGGGTTTGTGGTGAGAAAGAATATATTCTTACCCTATGGATGGAAAGGATGTTGTTAAATGTTGAAGTTGAAGCTTCCATATGAGGTTTTTAAAATTAAAAGAGGGAAAGCACGGGGAAAAATATAAATCTGATTCTGAAAGAGAGAAGTTTAATAGTCTGGAAGCCTACCATTGGAGGATAAGTCTAGGAGAGAAGTGGGGAATTTTTCCATGGTATGGTGTAAAATTTTGGGAAGATAACATAGATAATATTACCTATACTTTGAAGGGTTTTGCAAATGAAACGATAAGAGGGTTTAACCTTCTGTCAAGACTCAAAGGAGTATTGATGGATAGATATTAATTTTGAATTTTTCACATGTTTTTAAATATTATGGTGATTTTAGTATTTTGTGATGACTCAAAGGGGGGAAATGGAATGTGATTCATTTTATATATCATTTTATATATCATTTTTAGTTGATATTGATGTTTTAATTTGAATGTGTTGTTTTGCAAAATATACTGTTTGGTCTTTTATTTTCTTCCAGAAGCATATGGGGGAATGTGTAGAGGGGATTCAAATACTCAAACATGGACAATATGAAGGGACAATATGAATGGACAATATGAATGGACTGGAGGAAGTGGAACAAGGAAGGTGTGAAAAGGTTCAGATTCCATCATCGACGTTGCATTGGAAGTCGACACTGCTGAGGAGATGAAGTGTAGTGGACTACATTCCAGTGTCTGCAATGTTATATAGACATATTTGCATGTGTAATACATAATTTGTGTGATATTCTTTCTGTATACATTTTTGAAGAATGATATTTGCTGTCATTGGGTACATGTGGGGATCTCAGATGTTTTTGTTTATTTCGTGGATGCTTAGGGATATTGGGTCTAGGCAGGGATAGAGAGAATCCACAGGAGGGTCCGATGGGTCGACCAGCCTGAATGTGGTCAAATTTGATTGTATTTTGTTTGCTGAGGCTTTCATGTGTATTTAAATTGCATCATAGTTTAAAATGCATTGATAAAGATTTCTGAATTGATCTGGAGTACTTAAGTGGTTGCCTGGGGCAGAGGGGCCGTGAGAGAATTTTACTGTCTTGATTGATTGAGGGATATTTGGAAAGAAAGCTGCCAGACAGGTTTTTTGCTCTCACACCATAAAGATTTGTTCATATTTCATAGAAATGTATTTACACTCCATAAAGATTTGTTCATATTTCATAGAAATGTATTTACACTCCATAGAAAAAGGTGTTTACTCTCCATAAAATTTGGTTTATTGTTAAAGTTACTCAATAAGAGAGAAATTGTTATTTGTCATAATCCTATTCTTTTTGTTTTCGAGACTTAATTAGTCTCGAAGGGGGGAAATATGTGGTATCTGAACAATTCATGACTTTGCTAATGGTTGCAAATGGTCTTAGAGGATGTTGACTCAGCTTAAGGGGAGCATTTGGAGAGTAGTTCTATAGGGGCACCCTAAAGCAGAGGAAGTCTGTTAGGTGGAGTCCTGGGATTGGTCTGTAGGGGAAAACACCCATATCAGGTTACATAGGATATATACTATGGTTTGGGACAGAGGACGGGGAGAATAACATATTTAGAGTTTGGGTCAGGTTATTCTCCAGATGTCTGCAGATATCTGTAAATTGGCGCTGAGATCTTCAAATGTAATAAATAATTATAATCGAGGACAGTGTCAGCGGATTTCCTTGTTCTCACAGCATAATTAGCATCGTTTTCTCGACACTACAATGGCTTTAGAAGCTTCTGATAGGCTAATTGACATCATTTGAGTCAATTGGAGGTGTACCTGTGGATGTATTTCAAGGCCTACCTTCAAACTCAGTGCCTCTTTGCTTGACATCATGGGAAAATCAAAAGAAATCAGCCAAGACCTCAGAAAAAAAATTGTAGACCTCCACAAGTCTGGTTCATCCTTGGGAGCAATTTCCAAATGCCTGAAGGTACCACGTTCATCTGTACAAACAATAGTACGCAAGTATAAACACCATGGGACCACGCAGCCGTCATACCGCGTTCTGTCTCCTAGAGATGAACGTACTTTGGTGCGGAAAGTGCAAATCAATCCCAGAACAACAGCAAAGGACCTTGTGAAGATGCTGGAGGAAACAGGTACAAAGGTATCTATATCCACAGTAAAAACGAGTCCTATATCGACATAACCTGAAAGGCCGCTCAGCAAGGAAGAAGCCACTGCTCCAAAACCGCCATAAGTGTCACGATCGTCTGAAGGAGGAGACCAATGCGCAGCGTTGCGAGTGAACATGATGACTTTATTAACTTAAAGCAACCACGAAGAAAACAACAAATGACGATCCGTGAAGTTCTATACTGAATACTACTAACAGCAACAAAGAAACAATAACCCACAACACAAAGTGAACTCACACAGTATAAATATGGCTCCCAATCAGAGATAACGAGCCGACAGCTGACACTCGTTACCTCCGATTGGGAGTCATACGACTAATCAAGAACAATTAACCAAACATAGAACATGCACAACCAGAAATCCCCAACATAGAAATACACCCAAACAATGAAACTAAACAACCCTGGCTCAAATATCAAGGTCCGTGGAGCCAGAGTGTCACATTACCCCCCCCTAAAGGTGCGACCTCCGGGCGCACTCAGCATACAGTCTCGGGGAGGGTCTGGGTGGGCGTCTGTCCCTGGTGGCGGCTCTGGCCCAGGTCGTGGTCCCCACCCCACCTTAGTCACTATCCGCTTCGTATTCCCTTCCTCATGACCACCCCCCAACTAAACCCCACTGGATTAAGGGGCGGCACCGGACTACGGGGCAGTACCGGACTAAGGGGCAGTACCTGACTAGATGGCGGATCCTGGCTGGCTGGCTCTGGCGGATCCTGGCGGGGACGGCTCTGGCGGATCCTGGCGGGACGGCTCTGGCGGATCCTGGCGGGACGGCTCTGGCGGATCCAGGCTGGACGGCTCTGGCGGATCCTGGCTGGACGGCTCTGGCGGATCCCGGCTGGACGGCTCTGGCGGATCCTGGCTGGACGGCTCTGGCGGATCCTGGCGGGACGGCTCTGGCGGATCCAGGCTGGACGGCTCTGGCGGATCCTGGCTGGACGGCTCTGGCGGATCCTGGCTGGACGGCTCTGGCGGATCCTGGCTGGACGGCTCTGGCGGATCCTGGCTGGGCCGGCTCTGGCGGATCCTTGCTGGACGGCTCTGGCGGATCCTGGCTGGACGGCTCTGGCGGATCCTGGCTAGACGGTTCTGGCGGATCCTGGCTGGACAGCTCTGGCGGATCCTGGCTGGACAGCTCTGGCGGATCCTGGCTGGACGGCTCTGGCGGATCCTGGCAGGCTGACGGATCTGGCTGCTCATGGCTGGCTGACGGATCTGGCTGCTCATGGCTGGCTGACGGATCTGGCTGCTCATGGCTGGCTGACGGATCTGGCTGCTCATGGCTGGCTGACGGGTCTGGCTGCTCATGGCTGACTGACGGGTCTGGCTGCTGCGCGGCTGGCTGACGGATCTGGTTGCTCGTGGCTGGCTGACGGATCTGGCTGCTCGGTGGCTGGCTGACGGATCTGGCTGCTCGTGGCTGGCTGACGGATCTGGCTGCTCATAGCTGGCTGACGGATCTGGCTGCTCGTGGCTGGCTGACGGGTCTGGCTGCTCATGGCTGGCGGAAGGCTCTGGCTGATCCTGTCTGGCGGAAGGCTCTGGCTGATCCTGTCTGGCGGAAGGCTCGGCTGATCCGGTCTGACGGAAGGCTCTGGCTGCTCCTGTCTGGCGGAAGGCTCTGGCTGATCCTGTTCATGGCGGAAGGCTCTGGCTGATCCTGTCTGGCGGAGAGCTCTAGCGGCTCCCGGTCTGGCGGACGGCTCTGAAGGCTCATGGCAGACGGGCGGCTTTGCAGGCTCAGTACAGACGGGCAGTTCAGACGGCGTTGGGCAGACGGGCAGTTCAGACGGCGTTGGGCAGCCGGGCAGTTCAGACGGCGTTGGGCAGCCGGGCAGTTCAGGCGCCGTTGGGCAGACGGGCAGTTCAGACGGCGTTGGGCAGACGGGCAGTTCAGACGGCGTTGGGCAGACGGCCAGTTCAGACGGGCGTTGGGCAGACGGGCAGTTCAGACGGCGTTGGGCAGACGGCCAGTTCAGGCCGGCTGGCGACGCACATCGTGGACCTGGTGCGTGGAGTAGGAACAGGCCGGACCGTGCCGGGAACACCCACCACTGGCCTTAACTGGGGATCAAGAACGGACCGGACCAGACTGGGAACACACTTCAGTCTCTCATGCCGTGCCACAACAACTTCCTCCCCTCTACTCGCCAATGGCTCCCGTAATCCGATAGCCTTCTCTCCTTTTCTCCCTGTGGCAGCCTCCTGCTGCCCAGGCGCCAAAGCCATGTGCCCCCCCCAAAAAATGTTTTGGGAGTAACCATGAGGCTTCCAGCCTCGACTCCGCGCTTCCTCTTCATACCACCTCCTCTCGGCTGCAGCTGCCTCCAGCTCTTCACGAGGGCGGTGATATTCCTCCTCAGACCACCTCCTCTCGGCTGCAGCTGCCTCCAGCTCTTCACGAGGGCGATGATGTTCCTCCGGTTGTGCCCAAGGACCCTTTCCAGCCCGAATCTCCTCCCATGTCCAAAAGTCCTTAGGAGGCATCCATAACTCCTGTGTCCAGACCCCTTGCTCCTGGACGCGCTGCTTGGTCCTTTTTTGGTGGGTTATTCTGTCACGATCGTCTGAAGGAGGAGACCAATGCGCAGCGTTGCGAGTGAACATGATGACTTTATTAAGTTAAAGCAACCACGAAGAAAACAACAAATGACGATCCGTGAAGTTCTATACTGAATACTACTAACAGCAACAAAGAAACAATAACCCACAACACAAAGTGAACTCACACAGTATAAATATGGCTCCCAATCAGAGATAACGAGCCGACAGCTGACACTGTTACCTCCGATTGGGAGTCATACGACTAATCAAGAACAATTAACCAAACATAGAACCATGCACAACCAGAAATCCCCAACATAGAAATACACCCAAACGATGAAACTAAACAACCCTGGCTCAAATATCAAGGTCCGTGGAGCCAGAGTGTCACAATAAGAAAACCAGACTACGGTTTGCAACTGCACATGGGGACAAAGATCGTACTTTTTGGAGAAATGTCCTCTGCTCTGATGAAACAAAAATAGAACTGTTTGGCCATAATGACCATCGTTATGTTTGGAGGAAAACCGGGAGGGCTTGCAAGCCGAAGAACACCATCCCAACCGTGAAGCACGGGGGTGGCAGCGTCATACTGTGGGGGTGCTTTGCTGCAGGAGGAACTGGTGCACTTCACAAAATAGATGGCATCATGAGGAAGGAAAATTATGTGGATATATTGAAGCAACACCTCAAGACATCAGTCAGGAAGTTAAAGCATGGTCGCAAATGGGTCTTCCAAATGGACAATGACCCCAAGCATACTTTCAAGTTGTGGCAAAATGGCTTAAGGACAACAAAGTCAAGGTATTGGAGTGGCCATCACAAAGCCCTGACCTCAATCCTATAGAAAATGTGTTGTCAGAACTGAAAAAGCGTGTGCGAGCAAGGAGGCCTACAAACCTGACTCAGTTACACCAGCTCTGTCAGGAGGAATGGGCCAACATTCACCCAACTCATTGTGGGAAGCTTGTAGAAGGCTACCCGAAACGTTTGACCCAAGTTAAACAATTTAAAGGCAATGCTAACAAATACTAATTGAGTGTATGTAAACTTCTGACCCACTGGGAACGTGATGAAAGAAATAAAAGCTGAAATAAATCATTCTCTCTACTATTATTCTGACATTTCACATACTTAAAATAAAGTGGTGATCCTAACTGACCTAAGACAGGGAATTTTTACTAGGATTAAATGTCAGGAATTGTAAAAAACTGAGTTTAAATGTATTTGGCAAAGGTGTATGTAAACTTCCGACTTCAACTGTATATAATGGGGAATTGATTTTTAAAAATCAACAATCGAAGGGCAAACAATTCACAGAATGAAACAATGAATGCGCAAGAATTGGCGGGAGACAGCTGAGTGCATGCATTCTGGAGAGAAATACGCCATATCTTCGCCCTCCCCTTCTTCTTGTTATAACATTTTAAATTATACTCAAGACACATTATCTTCACACATATTTTAGATGCTTTGCACTGACAGCGCAAGACATATTGCAACCCACGCTGCCCAAATTGTGGGCTTCCCAAATAGGCATAGGCCTACACACTTGTGATTTGAAACAATCCACAGCAAAAAAATTAAATAAGCTAATGATCCTCTGTGGCTAAGTCATGCTCTCTGGTGAAGTATTTTTTATGTTTTTATTTAGACAGGAGTAATTATATAATTTGGGCAAAACATACATTTACTTTAGGGGAAGCCAGCATCCTAACAGTGCACTGTGCACCCTCCAACCTTCCTTTCCAATTTGCAAGAGGTTGAAACCAGAGATCTGTATATAATGACGAGATGCTCATGTCTCCACCTTAACAATGGGAGTCGTCCCGAAGGCAGGAAGGCAGGCGACAAGTTTAGGGCTGCAAAATATGCCCACGGAAACGCATTGGGCTTATTCTGGACAGATTTTGGCGAGAGTGAGCCCTCTCGCTTAGCCTCTTTCTCTGCTGAAACGCTCTCGCCGGAGAAAGCATCCGAGTGAACGAAACAGCGCCCCTCTGTCTTACTATATGTAGCCCAGGTATCTGATGCTGTGTGGCCAGAAATAGTATGACATGCATACTCTTTTGGTCCGGACAGCATCAAATACATGGTCTACACATGCTGAGACAGAGGGGCGCTGTTTTGCTCGCTCGGATGCTTTATCTGATATTGTTGCATCTTTCTGTCGGCGCGCGTCTCGGTCAAAATAAGTTATCAATATTTCAATATTTTATTTGGATGGGCAAGGAGGTACGGTAGGGCATGCCAGGCCCTCTAAGGCCCGCCCAGACTTGTATTATCTCACTTCTAACCAATTTTGCTTTTGTAATTAGGTCAGAGATGTGAGCAAGTCACAATTTTGCAAGTCCTAACAGAGTCTTAACCTTCGAGTCAAGTTCCAAGTAATAATGGGCAAGTCCCATGTTCCACAGCTCAGGTCGAGTCAAGTCACAAGTCCCTAATTTTGGGGTTTGAGTCCTCAAGTCAATGGTTAAGTGTTTTGCAATTGCAATGCATCAGTGATTTTGGACCCACATGTTTTACAAACTGCATCCCTTTTCCCCCACTCCCACATAGTCTTTGAAACTGAATGCAACAATTTTTGGGACCTATGATGACCTTATGCAGAGGTGGCACTCCACTGTAAAAAATGACTCATGGGCTTAGTAAATATTGGTTTTACTTACATTTTTGAATATAGTACTTAATTTATATGTGTTGAAAAAGATTGGCATTTGCAAATAAAAATCCAAGGTAATATGCTGCTAAATTAACAACCAACAACTTAAAAATATGATATTCAAATTATCATTATTTTGTTGAACTGACATACTAGAATAACTAGATCTAGTTCTGAATGTAAATTGTGCTTGGAACAGTTCAACGGACGTCGTCTTGATCTTTCTTCTCTGGAATGGCAATGCGGCAGGTAAGGACCAAATTATAACTTGGAATGTAGTTTGGATCTCTCTACACATATTTTCGCTGAAATGTCAAAGATATTTGTGGGAAACGTTAAATAATATTCTTCAAGTACGAAAAGCCTTTAGCTAGCTATATTGCCAGAGTATGTTATATATTTGCACATTGATAAGCTAGCTAGTTAACGGCCGTGATGTCTGTATAGTTAGCTAGTGGTGGGCATGCTACTAGCTAGTAAGTTAGCAGTGCATTTACTCGCCTCAGCGCTGTTTCTAACCTTTGTCGTTTTTGTGTACGTTTTATATTAACCGAAACAGCTATGTAACATATTAGCTACCTAGCTTACCAAAAAATGCATCGTCAGCAAACATTACAGTAGAACTGAACACATGGTGCCCCTGCAATTTCATGTTTGCCTGCTAGGCAAGCTAGCCAGGCAGAGACAGGAACGAACAATACGTAGCTAGCTAGCTAGCTAGCTAACTACACCTAGCTATAACTGTCCTTGCAGAAATCTTCTTGTTATTCACGTATTCACAACATGTTCAAGGCGGCACTGCAAACGTTGACTGGAGGTCTACCAGACTTTGTTGAAATACTTCTAATGATCGTTGTTCATGGTAAACTTGCTTTTATTGCCAAGTGTCAGAATGCTTGGTATAATGAGCACCTTAGGGGGTTTGAGCTTGAATCCACACAGAAGCTTAAGGTCGTTGAGCAAAAGGAATTGGCAGACATCTACCCACTAACAGCATACACTGTTGGCTAAAAGCGCATGGTAACCCTGAAGCACCATATTTGCCTGTAATATTAGGTAACAATCTTTAAAAATGGAATAGTTTTAAATGTGGTGTATTTATACATGGGTACAAGGGTTTAAAAACAATGCATTGCTCACAGAGCTCATGCAGAATTTAGTAGTTGGTATAGAATAGAAATGCTTGGTTTTGCACGTTTATTATTATGAGATCTAGTAAGCAGCACTTGATAACGATTTAATGGGATACCCATGTGTGACAACATACCCATTTGATAACTTTTATGAATTTTTTCTTGACAGGATCACTTTCACTACAACGGAACATAAATGTCTGCCAGGCTACGGGTCCTATTGGAGGGCCCTGATATCTGTAAGCTAACATTGCCTTCTGGAATCCCTGCTACTGTGGCTGAGCTTGGCACAATTGTGCAAGAGACATTTCAGCTTCAAAAATAATTTGTTCTACAGTACATGGACCGTGAATTTGGAGATCAGTTATTTTCTTTGCTTGATACTGAAGACCTAAAGAATCACTATCAAGGTCAACCATCAAAGTGGTTGACCTTGACCCTCCACCTCTTATTACTTTAAATGTACAAGAACTCAATAACAGCTCCACAGAGACATCGGATGAGAGGGGCTCCCTTGGATCACGTGATATTGTCCTCTCCAGAAAGTACCTCTTCCCAACGCTCCAGTCTGTGGCCATCTGAGTTTGAAGTTCCTCGTTTTGCTTATGATACAGAGCTCATTCTTGAGGCAGCTAATGAAGCACACATGAAGGATAGAACACTACTCAACAATCTGTCTGTGAAATTAGACATCCTGGAAAAACTGTCTGAAAGGATCTTCCAGTTTACAGCCTATCCGTCAAGTCTACAAATTTGCCAAGTTGCAGAAGCTTTGGTAAAAAAGTACCCATGCCTTAAATAGCCTGGGTCGTTCTCAGGCCTGTACGGATGTAGACCTGGCGCCGACGAAGATGGCGGCCTCGCGACTAGCTCTTAGGAAACTTTGCAGGATTTTGTTTTTTATGTATTATCTTTTACATTATTAGCTCAGAAAGTGTTTTGCATCATTACATACAGCCGGGAAAAACTATTGGATATCAGAGCGACGGTAACTCACCAGCATTACAACCAGGAATACGACTTCCCCGAAGCAGATCCTTTGTTTGATCTCCCCAGGGCAACTGAACTGATTCCAGCGGCTGACCCCAAACATCGCCGGCGGAGGAGAGGCACTCGGAGCGGCCTGCTGGTCCGACTTAGGAGGCGCGCACACCACCCACCGCTTCCAAGTATTCTACTCGCTAATGTTCAATCTTTAGTTAACAAAGTAGACGAACTACGGGCAAGGAATTCTTTCCAGAGAGACATCAAGGCCTGTAACATACTCTGTTTCACGGAAACATGGCTCTCTTGGGATATTCTGTCGGAATCGGTCCAGCCAGATGGGTTCTCAGTTCATCGCGCAGACAGGAATAAATATCTCTCCGGGAAGCAGAAGGGCGGAGGTGTGTGTTTCATGATTAACGACTCGTGGTGTAATTGTAGTAACATGTCCCCTGTAGCTCAGTTGGTAGAGCATGGCGCTTGCGCCACCAGGGTTGTGGGTTCGTTTCTCACGGGGGGCCAGTATGAAAATGTATGCACTCACTATCTGTAAGTCGCTCTGGATAGGAGCGTCTGCTAAATGACTAAAATGTAATAGAGGAACTCGAGTCCTTCTGTTCACCCGACCTAGAATATCTCACAATCAAATGCTGACCGTATTATCTCCCAAGAGAATTTTCTTCGGTTATAGTCACGGCCGTGTATATCCCCCCTCAAGCCAATACCACGACGGCCCTCAAAGAACTTCACTGGACCTTATGCAAACTGGAAACCACATCCTGAGGCTGCATTGGATTTTAACAAAGCAAATTTGAGGACTAGGCTGCCGAAGTTCTATCAACATATCGACTGTTGTACTTGCGCTGCTAAAATCCTCGACCATTGCTATTCAAACTTCCGGGATGGTTATAAGGCCCTCCCCAGCCCTCCTTTCGGCAAATCTGACCACGACTCCGTTTTGCTTCTCCCTTCCTATAGGCAGAAACTCAAACAGGAAGTACCCGTGCTAAGGACTATTCAACGCTGGTCTGACCAATCGGAATCCACGCTTCAAGATTGTTTTGATCACGCGGACTGGGATGTTCCGGGTAGCTTCCGAATATAATTTTGACATATACACTGAAACAGTGACTGAGTTTATCAGGAAGTGTATAGGTGATGTTGTGCCCACTGTGACTATTAAAACCTACCCTAACCAGAAACCATGGATAGACGGCAGCATTCGCGCAAATCTGAAAGCGCGAACCACCGCAGTCAACCATGGCAAGGTGACTGGGAATATGGCAGAATGCAAACAGTGTAGCTACTCACTCCGCAAGGCAATTAAACTGGCAAAACATCAGTATAGAGACAAAGTGGAGTCGCAATTCAACGGCTCAGACACGAGACGTATGTGGCAGGGTCTACAGACAATCACTGACTACAAAAAGAAAACCAGCCACGTCGCCGACACCGACGTCTCGCTTCCAGACAAGCTAAACGCCTTCTTCGCCCGCTTTGAGGATAACACAGTGCCACTGACGAGGCCCACTACCAAGGACTGTGGCCTCTCCTTCTCCATGGCCGACATGATTAAGACATTTAAGCATGTTAACCCCCGCAAGGCTGCCGGCCCAGACGGCATCCCTAGCCGCATCCTCAGAGCATGCACAGACCAGCTGGCTGGTGTGTTCATGGACATATTCAATCTCTCCCTTTCCCAGTCTGCTGTTCCCACATACTTCAAGAGGGCCACCATTGTTCCTGTACCCAAGAAAGCAAAGGTAACTGAACTAAATGACTATCGCCCTGTAGCACTCACCTCTGTCATCATGAAGTGCTTTGAGAGACTAGTCAAGGATCATATCACCTCTACCTTACCTGTCACCCTAGACCCACTTCAATTTGCTTACCTCCCCAATAGATCCACAGATGATGCAATTGCCATCACAATGCACACTGCCCTATCCCATTTGGACAAGAGGAATACCTATGTAAGAATGCTGTTCATTGACTATAGCTCAGCATTCAACACCATAGTACCCTCCAAGCTCATCATCAAGCTCGAGGCCCTGGGTCTGAACCCTGCCCTGTGCAACTGGGTCCTGGACTTCCTGACGGGCCGCCCCCCAGGTGGTGAAGGTAGGAAACAACACCCCATAAGGGTGCGTGCTCAGCCCCCTCCTGTACTCCCTGTTCACCCATGACTGCGTGGCCAAGCACGCCTCCAACTCAATCATCAAGTTTACAGACGACACAACAGTCAGTATGGATGACGGATCACCACCTCAAGCTGAACCTTGGCAAGACGGAGCTGCTCTTCCTCCCGGGGAAGGACTGCCCGTTCCATGATCTCGCCATCACGGTTGACAACTCCGTTGTGTCCTCCTCCCAGAGTGCGAAGAGCCTTGGCGTGACCCTGGACAACACCCTGTCGTTCTCCACTAACATCAAGGCGGTGACCCGATCCTGTAGGTTCATGCTCTACAACATTCGGAGAGTACGACCCTGCCTTACACAGGAAGTGGCACAGGTCCTAATCTAGGCACTTGTCATCTCCCGTCTGGATTACTGCAACTCGCTGTTGGCTGGGCTCCCTGCCTGTGCCATTAAACTCCTACAACTCATCCAGAATGCCGCAGCCCGTCTGGTGTTCAACCTTCCCAAGTTCTCTCACGTCACCCCGCTCCTCCGCACACTCCACTGGCTTCCAGTTGAAGCTCGCATCTGTTACAAGACCATGTTGCTTGCCTATGGAGCTGTGAGGGGAACGGCACCTCCGTACCTTCAGGCTCTGATCAGTCCCTACACCCAAATGAGGGCATTGCGTTGATCCACCTCTGGCCTGCTGGCTCCCCTTCCTCTGCGGAAGCATAGTTCCCGCTCAGCCCAGTCAAAACTGTTCGCTGCTCTGGCACCCCAATGGTGGAAAAAGCTCCCTCACGACGCCAGGACAGCGGAGTCACTCACCACCTTCCGGAGACATTTGAAACCCCACCTCTTTAAGGAATAACTGGGATAGGATAAAGTAATCCTTCTACCCCCAACAAAGATTAAAAAAAAGAAAGAAAAAAGAAAAAAATTGTAAAGTGGTGATCCCACTGGCTATAAGGTGAATGCACCAATTTGTAAGTCGCTCTGGATAAGAGCGTCTGCTAAATGACGTAAATGTAAATGTAAACAGTAGTAGGCTTGATTACCAACAATGACGAGACCGCCTACAGGGAGGAGGTGAGGGCTCTGGGAGTGTGGTGCCAGGAAAATAACCTCTCACTCAACATCAACAAAACAAAGGAGATGATTGTGGACTTCAGGAAACAGCAGAGGGTGCACCCCCCCTATCCACATCGACGGGACCGCAGTGGAGAAGGTGGAAAGCTTCAAGTTCCTTGGCGTACACATCACCGACAAACTGAAATGGTCCACCCACGCAGACAGTGTGGTGAAGAAGGCGCAACAGAGCCTCTTCAACTTCAGGAGGCTGAAGAAATGTGGCTTATCACCTAAAACCCTCACAAACTTTTACAGATGCACAATTGAGAGCCTCCTGTTGGGCTGTATCACAGACTGGTACGGCAACTGCACCGCCCACAACCGCAGGGCTCTCCAGAGGGTGGTGCGGTCTGCCGAACGCATTGCCGGGGGCAAACTACCCGCCCTCCAAGACACATACAGCACCTGATGTCACATGAAGGCCAAAAAGATCATCAAGGACATCAACCACCCGAGCCACTGCTTGTTCACCCCGCTATCATCCAGAAGGCGAGGTCAGTACAGGTGCATCAAAGCTGGGACCGAGAGAATGAAAAACAGCTTTTATATCAAGGCCATCAGACTGTTAAATAGCCATCACTAGCACATTAGAGGCTGCTGCTGCCTATTGAAATCACTGGCCACTTTAAGAATGGAACACTAGTCACTTTAATAATGTTTACATATCTTGCACTACTCATCTCATATGTATATACTGCATTCTATTCTATAATATTCTTCTGTATCTTAGTCCATGCCGCTCTGTCATTGCTTGTTCATATATGTATATATTCTTAAATCCCATTCCTTACTTTTTTTGTGTGTATTGGGTATATGTTGTGAAATTGTTAGATATTACTGCACTGTCGGAACTAGAAGCACAAGCATTTCGCTACACCTGCTATAACATCTGCTAAACACATGTATGTGACAAATGGCCTCCCGAGTGGCGCAGTGGTCTAAGGCACTACATCGCAGTGTTAGCTGTGCCACTAGAGATCCTGGTTTGAATCCAGGCTCTGTTGTAGACGGCTGCGATCAGGAGACCCATGGGGCGGCGCGCAATTGGCCTAGCGTCATCCAGGGTAGGGAAGGGAATGGCCGGCAGGGATGTAGCTCAGTTGGTAGAGCATGGCGTTTGCAACGCCAGGGTTGTGGGTTCGATTCCCAAGGGGGTCAGTATGCACTCACTAACTGTAAGTCGCTCTGGATAAGAGCGTCTGCTAATTGACTAAAATGTAAATACAATTTGATTTGATGGCAAACCAGCCTGAAGTACAAGATGGGAAATTACAGATTGAAACTGAGAGGAATTGGTTGCCTGGAAGTGAACTCTGTCAAGAGAAAGGACAGGCTTGTTGCCAAGAACATACAAAAAAAAGAAGGCGGAGGTAAATTACCTCCCACCCCACCCTGCTGGAGAAACAGATGAGACCCTAGAGAGGCAGCGAGTGGAGCTACTGGGTGAAGTACAAATACGTGACAACCACAACATTGTGAGTGCCAAAATGGCGAAGACAAGATGTCGTTCAGGCCCTTCCTGTGAAGGACTTCAGAGAAAGATGGCCAGCCCTGTTTGAGCCCACTCAGGTAGAAAATACAGCTGAATGAAAATAGTCAATGTAGGTAAAAATATATATTGATTTAAATATTTTGTGTTGTCTTGACCTAATATTCTAATCTACAATTAAACATGCATTAAAGATTAGTCTGAACATTCTCACTCTGCACATGCTTTGGGAGGGGTTTCCCAATAGCATTCTGGCTCTCAGATCATCTTTTGACCTCATCTGTTCTCCCTTTCCCTCTCCCTCTTCCTCTCTCTCTCAGATTAAGGAACAGTTCAGAAGAATTACAACTGTTGCTCTTGAGTCCAACTTTATGCAGAAGCTGGAGGAATATAAACTATTGGACTTGTTTGAGTCAAAAGGAGGTGCTGTAAAGGCGGACATGCAGAAAATCCTTGAAGTTGTGTACGGGGTATGCACAGTAACACCTTCACAATAGTATATAGGTTATACTGTATGTATTTAGTTGCCGGTATTAAATGCAATTTTTTTTATAACATCATATTACAGTGCAACACCATCCAGGAAAGAAGAGACAGTGTGATCCATGGCCTGATCATATACCTTGGCTAGAGGGTTGAAGACCTTATCACAGAATACAAGGTAAAGGTTTTTCGTTTTGTATCCTTATTTATCTCTAAATGAGGTATCCTCCTTTCTTTCCCTCTCTCTCCTCTCAAGTTGCACAGTTCATCTAGTAGCCTAGTCTGTTATTTCTGGGGGGTTTTCACTCAGGATGCTGACGACACCATGATCTGAGAGGACCTCGTTCAGCATGTGATGAAAGTGTTCACGGTGAAGGATCTGCACCAGAATATAGAGCATGGGATCTGCATCAAAGGAGCAGAGGTCCTGGCTGGTATTCCCAGTGTTACACAGTCATGTACGTTGCTTATGGGCCTCATCTATGGCTTAAATCTAAGGTACCCCAAAGAACTGAAATATACCTTTCAGGTGTTCCAAAAAGTATTCTTGGAACTTGATGATCTCAGGACCTCCCCACAGGTGCAAGCTCTAAAGATGAAGTTATTTTTTTCCAGAGATATCTAAATATATCTATGAGAACTCTCAAAGGGCCACTCACAAACTTTGGTCTAAACCCTACTCAGTAATCTAAAAAGCTAGTTACTAGGTGGTATAGGAGCTACAGTTTACATGATGCTCTTTGTCAGGTGAAGTCATAAGAGACATTGTCAATTTCTGTTTAAAAAACAGCTTTGTTTTAAAACTTACTCCATATGCACTAGTGGATATCTGAAATTATTTGTCAGGTGCAAGCTATCTGGATGTAACTTTACCTAAGGAGGCAAGGTGTAGTTATACCCAGAATGCTTACAGATTACAAAATAATGAGCTCTCCACAAATGCCTAAGGAGTAGGGTTTAAGGGGCAATTTGAGATTGAAGTTTGAAGAAAATATAAAATGATAACATTTATTTTATTCAAAATAAAGGTGTTGAAGTTTGAAGTTAAACACTGTTGTTTCTTTTTGGATATTCCCTTGAACAGAAATAATATATATTTTTAAATTATCCCAAGTATATTGAGGTAACTATTTGCATCAGCTTTTTAAGTATAGTTGTGAGTATATATTTGAGTAGTAGGAACCCAATTTAAATGAATTTTACTAACCTGAGTACCATAAGTAACTGAGCAAAAAACATTTGTAGATAAAACATAGAATATCAATTACGATACTGAATAAATTCAGCAAATTAAACTTACAATATTAGTTATGTAACTGATTACATTAAGTATATCAAACGTATAACATTAGTTCTGGGACTTGAAGGACTTAAGCAGGTAAACAACAAAAAAAAACCTGATCAAACTAAGACGAATGAAAGGAATTTTTGAGATCCAGTTAGTTGTTTGCACTTAATATATTTGAGTTTGTAATACACTGAAAGCGAAGTATATTATACTTAAAAGATCCATCTTGTTGGATTTAATTAAAAAGCTGATGCAAATAGTTACCTACATTTCTTAAAGTAAAAGGGGCACAATATTTCTTACAGTGTACAGTCCCTAGAGTGGTGGGGCTAATTATTTCCCCTGGGGCTAATCTAAATTAATTTCCTAATCTGGTAACCTAACCAGGTATAAATCAGGACCCTATAGGGTCTGACAGTGATTAATTAGTAGTTGTAAAAGGGTATTTATATGGGCAATGCGACCAGATTTACATTTTAGTCATTTAGCAGACTCTCCTATCCAGAGCAATTAGGGTTAAGTGCCTTGCTCAAGGGCACACCGACTTTTCACCTAGTCAGCTCAGGGATTTGAAACCATGACCTTTCGGTTACTGCCGCCTAGGTATACAGATATTTTCTAAACAGGTCACATGGTTTTAAAGAAATTATGGAAAAACTCCTGGACCTAGGCAGGATGAAGACCCTGTCAAACTGCATCAACCTTGTACTTGTTATTATGAATTATATTTTTTTACTTTGCTTTACACAGACACAATGTAACGATCCCTGCAGTCTGAGTCGGTTTCTGTCTGGGTACTAGTTTTTCTGCTCGGGATCTCCAGTTTCCCGAGGGTTCTGGAACGCTCCCTGCCTGGTTGCCGGGCAACGTTGCTAGGCGGGAGCTCTCTTGATTTCCGCACCTGCATCCCATCAGCAATCTGCACACCTGGTCCTGATCATCACCCTTCTTAGGCTCTGTCCTAACATCCATTCCCTGCCGGATCGTTAGCCATGAACAATATGTTTATCAGTGGATCAGCCTTAGAGCATGTAGCGTTAGTTTTGTTGTTTTGCACCTTGTTTGCTTGTTTTGTACTTACCTCCGTTTTGTTCCATCTGCAGTCACTCATCCGGAACCTTCACCCAACCTCTGCCTGATGGTCGGCGGCTGCCGAGCCATTACTGGACCTACCACTGCACCCTCAACAACCCATCCACGCCACCCGCTCTGTTCCCTGGATTATTCAGCCTCACTCGTGGATCTATTAAATAAACACTCACCTTTGTTTCAACCTACCTTGTCCTGGTCTGCTTCTGGGTTCTGGCTTAGTAAACCGTGACAGAACGATCCGGCCAGTAATGAACCCAGCGGACCTGGACTCTGTTCGCCATGCCATTACCCATCAGGAGAAGATGTTGGGCCATCATAGCACGGAGCTACAGGAGATCGCGTTGGCAGTTCGGAACCTTTCTACCGGTCTGACGGAGGTCCAGAACCAGCGCAAGTTTCCGGTGGAGGATCCACTACCGGTTTCACCCATCTCGCCTGCCGCTTCTGGAGCTGTGTCCTTCCGTGAGCCCAAGGTTCCGACGCCGGATAAATATGAGGGGGAGCTGGGAAGATGCCGTTCTTTCCTTATGCAGTGTGGGTTAGTGTTCGATCTACAGCCCTACTCTTATGCCACAGACAAGGCTAGGATAGCCTTTGTGATTGAGTTGCTGCGTGGTCGAGCGCTGGAGTGGGCTTCAGCCGTTTGGGAACGACAAGACCCCTGCATGGCTTCATACCAGGGGTTCACGGCCGAGATGAGGAAGCTCTTCGACCATTCCGTCCGAGGGAGGGACGCAGCTAGGCGCCTGTTTTCGCTCGCCAAGGAACTCGCAGCGTGGCCGACTTCGTGATCGAGTTCAAGACGTTGGCTGTGGAGAGTGGGTGGAATGAGGAGTCTCTGCAAGCGGCCTTTTACCAGGGTCTGTCGGAGCAGCTCAAGGATGAGTTGATCTCCTATCCGGAGCCTAGTGACCTGGACAGCTTGGTAGCCTTGTCTATTCGGGTGGATAATCGAGTCCGAGAGCGAAGGAGGGAGAAGCAATGGGTTCCGTCCAATCGATCAGCTTCTCAGGTTCCAGTCGGGTCGGGATTGGACCAGAATACGTCGATCATCGTCCACCACACAGGATTAGTGGAGAGGTCCTGTCTCCCGATTCTGAACCAATGCAAGTAGGGCGGCACGGGTTAACCAAGGAGGAACGCCAACTCAGACGTAGGGACTAACTGTTGCCTCTACTGTGGTGGTTCGGGACATTACCTCGCCACCTGTTCCCGGCGGTCGTCAAACTGCGCGGCTCGCTAAAGTTGGGAGGACTTTTAGCGAGCCAGTTTCGACCTCTCAATACCTCTGTCAGACCCCGTTTCCCGGCTACCCTTATGAACAGGAATCAGAGCTTAGCGATTAACGCTTTATCGATTCAGGTGCCGATGGAAGCTTTCTTGATGCCGAGTTGGTGGAACAGCTGGGGCTTTCCAAGGAGCAATTGCCGGAAGCCATTGAAGCGACCACTCTGAACGGCAGTAGTCTGGCACGTATCACGATGAGGACTGAACCGGTTAAGATGCTGTTGTCGGGGAATCATTCGAGATGATTTCATTCTTCATTCTGCCGTCTTCCCATGTTCCTCTGGTCCTTGGATACCCCTGGCTGAAGGAACACAATCCCACGTTCGATTGGGTGACGGGCAAGGTAACGAGTTGGAGCCTTGATTGTCATGCTAACTGTCTCAAGACTGCCTGTCCCCATTCGGTTCCCAGTCAGGTGATTGAGGCTAAACCCTCAGATTTGTCCCTGGTTCCCGAGACATATCACGATTTGGGGGAAGTGTTCAGTAAGCAGAAGGCTCTGTCACTCCCTCCCCACCGACCATATGATTGTGCCATCAACCTGTTCCCTGGAGCTGTCTACCCCAAGGGAAGGTTATACAGTATCTCCCGACCTGAACGTGAGGCTTTGGAGACCTACATCAAGGAGTCCCTAGCTGCTGGTCTCGTTCGTCCCTCGTCATCACCCCCTGGGGGCAGGATTCTTCTTTGTGGGTAAGAAGGATGGCTCTCTTCGACCGTGTATTGATTATCGGGGGTTGAATGACATCACGGTCAAGAACAAGTATCCCCTGCCCTTGATGAGTTCTGCCTTCGACTCCTTACAGGGTGCTACGGTGTTCACCAAGCTAGACCTACGCAATGCGTATCACATGGTCCGGATCAGAGAGGGGGGACGAGTGGTTGACGGGTTTCAATACACCGATGGGTCACTTCGAGTATCAGGTGATGCCGTTTGGACTGACCAATGCTCCAGCGGTATTCCAGAGTATGGTGAACGACGTCCTGAGAGATATGATCGGTCTCTTTGTGTTTGTTTACCTGGATGACATTCTGATCTTCTCGAAGGAACCTTCCGACCACGTCCAGCATGTCCGGCAGGTTCTGCAGCGATTGTTGGAGAATCGCCTGTTCGTGAAGGCCGAGAAGTGCGAGTTTCACGCCCACACGACATCCTTTCTCGGGTACATCATCTCCAGGGGAGAGATTAGGATGGACCAGGAGAAGGTTAGAGCGGTTCTGGAATGGGCCCAGCCCGGTACGAGATTGCAGCTCCAGAGATTTTTGGGGTTTGCGAATTTCTACCGCAGATTCATCCGGGATTACAGCCGTGTGGCCGCTCCGTTAACTGCCTTGACTTCCAGTATCAGGACCTTCAAGTGGAATCCGGAGGCGGATCGAGCGTTTCTGGATTTGAAGAGGCGATTCACCAACGCACCGATTCTCTCTCAACCGGACACGGCCCGTCAGTTCGTCGTTGAAGTGGACGCGTCTGATGTGGGAGTTGGCGCCATCCTGTCGCAGCGATGCTCCACGGACAGTAAACTCCATCCCTGCGCCTACTACTCTCGTCGCCTTTCGCCTGCGGAGAGGAATTACGATGTGGGTAACCGGGAGCTTCTCGCGGTGAAACTTGCCTTGGAGGAGTGGCGCCACTGGTTGGAGGGGGCGGAGCAACCGTTTATTGTCTGGACTGACCACAAGAATCTTGCTTACGTGCAATCGGCTAGACGTCTCAACTCCCGTCAGGCCAGGTGGCGTTGTTTTTCGGACGATTCAATTTTTTCCCTGACGTTCCGACCTGGATCTAAGAACGGCAAGGCGGACGCCTTGTCCCGGATGTTCTCCAAGACGGAAGAGAGTGGGTCCAAGACCGAGACAATTCTCCCCGGAACTGCGTCGTGGGAGCAGTTATGTGGAAGATTGAGGAGGAGGTGATGGCGGCCCTTCGGACGCAGCCCGGTCCCGGTAACGGTCCACCCGGTCGGTTGTTTGTGCCTGAGTCGGTTCGTCCTGCTGTCCTCAAATGGTCCCACGCCAGCAAGATGGCTTGTCACCCTGGCGTGGCTCGGACGATGGCGTTTCTTCGCAGACGTTTTTGGTGGCCTGCCATGGCCGAGGATACTCGGGGTTTTGTTGCTGCCTGTCCAGTGTGTGCGCAGAATAAGAGTACCAATCGGCCCAGCTCTGGACTACTTCACCCCCTTCCTATTCCCCGGCGACCATGGTCGCATCTGGCCCTGGACTTTGTCACTGGGTTGCCCGCTTCTGAGGGGAACACGGTCGTTCTGACTATCGTGGACAGATTCAGCAAGTTCGCCCACTTTGTGCCTATTGCCAAGCTTCCCTCTGCCTCGGAGACGTCCGAGATCCTGGTTAGGGAGGTTTTCAGGGTCCACGGTTTGCCCAGTGATATCGTTTCCGACCGTGGCCCTCAGTTTACCTCTGCTGTCTGGAAGTCCTTCTGTTTGGCCATTGGAGCTACAGTCAGCCTCACATCTGGTTTTCACCCCCAATCTAATGGTCAGGCGGAGAGAGCCAACCAGAAGATGGAATCCACGCTACGCTGCCTTGTCTCCTCCAACCCCACCTCCTGGGTCTCTCAGTTGCCTTGGGTTGAGTATGCCCACAATACTCTCCCCTACATCTGCCACTGGGATGTCTCCCTTCCAGTGCCTGTATGGCTACCAACCTCCCTTGTTCCCTTCTCAGGAGAAGGAGCTCTCAGTGCCCTCTGTTCAGGCCCATATTCGTCGTTGCCACCGGACCTGGCATCGGGCCAGAAAGGCACTCCTTAGAGTTTCGGACCGGTATCAGCTCCAGGCGAATCGTCGCCGGATCCCCGCTCCCACCTATACCATCGGAGATAGGGTCTGGTTGGCCACACGGGATCTTCCTTTACGGACTGAGTCTAGGAAGTTGTCACCGAAGTTCATTGGTCCGTTTGTGGTGGAGAAGGTGATCAATCCGGTGGCAGTTCGACTCAAACTACCGAGGACGCTCAGAGTCCATCCCACCTTTCATGTCTCCTGCCTCAAGCCTGTTCTCCTCAGTCCTCTGTTGCCTCCTCCGCCTCCTCCTCCTCCTCCTCGGATGATCGGAGGTGGTCCTGCCTACACGGTGCGACGCATCATGGATTCCAGACGGCGGGGCCGGGGTTTCCAGTATCTCGTGGACTGGGAGGGTATGGTCCTGAAGAGAGGAGTTGGATTCCGCGGCGACAGATCCTAGATGCTGACCTCATTCGTGACTTCTACCGCCTCCATCCTGGCGCTCCGGGAGTCCGCCCGGTGGCGTTCGTCGGAGGGGGGGTACTGTAACGATCCCTGCAGTCTGAGTCGGTTTCTGTCTGGGTACTAGTTTTTCTGCTCGGGATCTCCAGTTTCCCGAGGGTTCTGGAACGCTCCCTGCCTGGTTGCCGGGCAACGTTGCTAGGCGGGAGCTCTCTTGATTTCCGCACCTGCATCCCATCAGCAATCTGCACACCTGGTCCTGATCATCACCCTTCTTAGGCTCTGTCCTAACATCCATTCCCTGCCGGATCGTTAGCCATGAACAATATGTTTATCAGTGGATCAGCCTTAGAGCATGTAGCGTTAGTTTTGTTGTTTTGCACCTTGTTTGCTTGTTTTGTACTTACCTCCGTTTTGTTCCATCTGCAGTCACTCATCCGGAACCTTCACCCAACCTCTGCCTGATGGTCGGCGGCTGCCGAGCCATTACTGGACCTACCACTGCACCCTCAACAACCCATCCACGCCACCCGCTCTGTTCCCTGGATTATTCAGCCTCACTCGTGGATCTATTAAATAAACACTCACCTTTGTTTCAACCTACCTTGTCCTGGTCTGCTTCTGGGTTCTGGCTTAGTAAACCGTGACACACAACTGCAATTGGACAACAGAACTCACAGGGCTTTATGCAAGTTTGCATCTTATAGGCCTATGCAACTGCAATTAAAAAGTAACTGACACAGTCTATTTAGGTAATCAGTATTGTGTTGTTTGATTTATATCAGTTAATAATTTTGGATTGAAAAGGTCAAGGTAGCCTAGCTAGCCAGCCCAAGTTTGAATATAGCCTAAACCAAATTTGATCACATTCAAAAAAAAATCCTAACACAAATAAATGGGCTATAAATAGGCTACATAACCCTGGCCAGAGGGCAAGAGGGAACATGGTGCATTGGCTGTAGCCTATGCAGCTGCTGGCTGCAGATATCAGTAGTCTAGTTGATCAGACAGAAATCGTCTCGTTTTCTTCACACACAGTTTAGGTGTAGGTTGCTGCAACATTTCTGTGAAGAGTTCTTGCTTGTGTATGTTGGGAGTGATGTGTTATCAGGTTTGCTAAATAAATACCAGAGGACAGTGGAGTGGCGCACACTTTGCTAGATGATGTGCTTTGTGCCTGGCCTGCACAACCAGTGATTTCCATGAATCTGGTTGGTCAAGACACAGAACAGAACACACAGAACCTGCAGCACTCCGATATAAAGGACAGATAGGCTGACATAGTGCACGAGATGACAAATCGAGTCTCTCGAGTCATACAGCTCAAGTCCAAGTTAAGTCATGAGTCATTTATGCTCAAGTTGAAGTCTAGTGGCAAGTGTTTTATATTTTTGCCAAGTCTCAAGTCGCAAAATATGTTGCCTATGTGTAGAGTAAGATGATGGAAAGGTTTTGCAAATCAGCCTCAATCACCTGAATATTGATATTCATTAGATTTATCTTGAATGTGGAGTAATTTGTAAGGGGTGGCCAACCCTCTTTGACAGCTACACCATATATAGAAAAGTATGTGGACACCTCTTCAAATTAGTGGATTCGGCTATTTCAGCAACACCCGTTGCTGAAAGGTGTATAAAATTGAGCACACAGCCATGTAATCTCCATAGACAAACATTGGCAGTAGAATGGTCTGTACTGAAGAGCTCAGTGACTTTCAACGCGGCACTGTCATAGGATGTCATCTTTCCAACAGGTCAGTTCTTCACATTTCTGCCCTGCTAGAGCTGCCCCGATCAACTGTAAGTGCTGTTATTGTGAAGTGGAAACGTCTAGGAGCAACAACGGCTCAGCCCCAAAGTGGTAGGCCACACAAGCTCACAGAACGGGATCGCCAAGTGCTGAAGCGCGTAGCGCATAAAAATAATCTGTCCTCGGTTGCAACACTTACTACCGAGTTCCAAACTGCCTCTGGAAGCAACGTCAGCACAATAACTGTTCATTGGGAGCTTTATGAAATGGGTTTCCATGGCTGAGCAGCCGCACACAAGCCTAAGACCACCAAGGACAATGCCAAGCTTCGGCTAGAGTGGTGTAACGCTCGCCACCATTGGACTCTGGAGCAGTGGAAATGCGTTCTCTAGAGTGATGAATCCCGCTTCACCATCTGGCAGTCTGACTGACGAATCTTGGTTTGGCGGATGCCAGGAGAACGCTACCTGCCCGAATGCATAGTGCCAACTGTTAAGTTTGGTGGATGAGGAATAATGGTCTGGGGCTGTTTTTCATGGTTCGGGCTCGCCCCTTAGTTCCAGTGAAGGGAAATCATAACGCTACATCATACATTCTTGACGATTCTGTGCTTCTAACTTTGTGGCAACTGTTTAGGGAAGGCCCTTTCCTGTTTCAGTATGACAATGCCCCCATGCACAAAGCAAGGTCCATACAGAAATGGTTTGTTGAGATCGGTGTGGAAGAATTTAACTCGCCTGCACAGAGCCCTGACCTCAACCCCATCGAACACCTTTGGAATTGGAACACCGACTGCGAGCCAGGCCTAATCGCCCAACATCAGTGCCCGACCTCAGTAATGCTCTTGTGGCTGAATGGAAGAAAGTCCCCTCAGCAATGTTCCAACATCTAGTGGAAAGCCATCCCATAAGAGTAGAGGCTGTTATAGCAGCAAAAGGGGGACCAACTCCATATTAATGCCCATGATTTTGGAATGAGATGTTCGACAAGCATGTGTCCACATACTTTTGGCCATGTAGTGTACCTCCAGGCAGGATTTTCTACTGTCCTATTTTAATGGGATAGCATAGTTCACCCAAATTAATTACATATTTACATGTTTGTTTCTTATGGACAAGGAGAGACTGCAATCCATCATATGGTTAGCCACTGCCACCAACTGTTAATTTTATAATTTTTCTAACCAAAAAACAATGTAATTCAATGTCCCCCTGTTAGCATACTCTACATTTTATTCACAAATAATCTCAAAGTATCTTCAAACCAACTCTGCAAATTTTAAGTCTGTATTAAACTTTAAAAGAATCCTGAATACATCCGACCTGTGCTTTTTGGTTGTGAAGGTAAGGTAGCTAGCAATATAAGCAATCTAAGTAAACTACTGACAACATCATCTATATTGCTCAACGACACTAATATCTCCCAATGCCTCAAACCGAGGAGAAAATAAAAGTTGATCAACTCAAGCAAACCGGGCATAATGCCAACCTGTGCATGTGAGGAAGCCAAGATTTCAGAGTAGCCTATGCTAACATTTCAGCATAATAAAGGCTAGTTTTCATAATAACATGCAACTGGATTATTTCGTAATGACGACATCTTTCTCGTTATAATGTGATCTTTCCTGTAATAATGAGATATTTCTCATTATATCGGGATCTTTCTCGTAATAATGAGATAATGGATTATTTCGTTATGAGTTATTGAATAATGTCTTAATAACATGATCTTATCTCATAATAATAATATAAAACATATTTTGGTGGCAATACGTCACCATACATGCGTTCATCTTTAGTTTAGTTAAGTTTAGTATAGTTTTATGTGTGGATATGTGTTCTTGGCGATAGCTCTGACTTTTCTTAGTATACAGTCGTGGTCAAAAGTTTTGAGAATGACACAAATACAAATTTTCACAAAGTCTGCTGCCTCAGTTTTGATGATGGCAATTTGCATATACTCCAGAATGTCATGAAGAGTGATCAGATGAATTGCAATTAATTGCAAAGTCCCTCTTTGCCATGAAAATTAACTTAATCCCCCAAAAAAAAATCCACTGCATTTCAGCCCTGCCACAAAAGGACCAGCTGCCATCATGTCAGTGATTATCTCGTTAACACAGGTGAGAGTGTTGACGAGGGCAAGGCTGGAGATCACTCTGTCATGCTGATTGAGTTCGAATAACAGACTGGAAGTTTTAAAAGGAGGGTGGTGCTTGAAATCATTGTTCTTCCTCTGTTAACCATGGTTACCTGCAAGGAAACACGTGCCGTCATCATTGCTTTGCACAAAAAGATTGCACCTAAATCAACCATTTATCAGATCATCAAGAACTTCAAGGAGAGAGGTTCAATTGTTGTGAAGAAGGCGTCAGGGCGCCCAAGAAAGTCCAGCAAGCGCCAGGACCGTCTCCTAAAGTTGATTCAGCTGCGGGATCGGGGCACCACCAGTGCAGAGTTTGCTCAGTAATGGCAGCAGGCAGGTGTGAGTGCATCTGCACGCACAGTGAGGCGAAGACTTTTGGAGGATGGCCTGGTGTCAAGAAGGGCAGCAAAGAAGCCACATCTCTCCAGGAAAAACATCAGGGACAGACTGATATTCTGCAAAAGGTACAGGGATTGGACTGCTGAGGACTGGGGTAAAGTCATTTTCTCTGATGAATCCCCTTTCCGATTGTTTGGGGCATCCGTAAAACACCTTGTCCGGAGAAGACAAGGTGAGCGCTACCATCAGTCCTGTGTCATGCCAACAGTAAAGCATCCTGAGACCATACATGTGTGGGGTTGCTTCTAAGCCAAGGGAGTGGGCTCACTCACAATTTTGCCACATCCTCCGAGAGCAACTTCTCCCAACCATCCAAGAACAGTTTGGTGACAACCAATGCCTTTTCCAGCACGATGGAGCATCTTGCCATAAGGCAAACGTGATAACTAAGTGGCTCGGGGAACAAAACATCAACATTTTGGGTCCATGGCCAGGAAACTCCCCAGACCTTAATCCCATTGAGAACTTGTGGTCGATCCTCAAGAGGCGGGTAGACAAACAAAAACCCACAAATTCTGACAAACTCCAAGCATTGATTATGCAAGAATGGGCTGCCACCAGTCAGGATGTGGCCCAGAAGTTAATTGAAGCTTGCCAGAGCGGATGGCAGAGGTCTTGAAAAAGAAGGGTCAACACTGCAAATATTGACTCTTTGCATAAACTTAATGTAATTGTCAATAAAAGCCTTTGACACTTATGGAATGCTTGTAATTATACTTCAGTATACCATAGTAACATCTGACAAAAATATCTCATAACACTGAAGCAGCGAACTTTGTGAAGACCAATATTTGTGTCATTCTCAAAAATTTTGACCACGACTGTACATTGTCTAAGATGTGGTACATGGCCCTGATGTGGACCCGAGGTCACAGCAGTGCTACTTGACTCGGTCCTACAGTTTGTTGAGAAGAATCAGCTTGGGCCTACATTTCCTGTGCAGCGGTGACAAGCTGAAAGAGGAAGCACTTTGCAGTCACATTTACACACACGTAGGCAGCAGCCTGTCCACACACACACACATGGAACACACTGAACAGTTATATGGGCATTGAGCATTGACTCCAGAGGTGAGAGAAGGAGGAGAAGTGAAATGGGACTGAGACTTGATTGAATTAGAATAAATGTGAAACGTTGATGTTGAATTGTGATTGAGGTGATGTGTTAAAGATGCAGCTTGGGATCTTAAGCACAACAAATGCATAACATATTGTACAAATTGGATTCGTAACATATCATAGGAATTGCTAAAATTATATATAAATTATACAGAACTATTTTCTTTTTGCAGGATGTAACATACAGTATCATATGAAATGGATGAGGTAGTATACAATTGGATGATATGGTACACAAAAAACGGGGATCTGCTTTGGCTTGTGAGCACCACTTTCAAAACTACTGGCTGAAATTATAGAAAAGTTCTGGAGCATCATTTAAATAAACGTTTCTGGACAGATTCTGGACTGGTTCCGACCAACATTTTTGTGTTGAGTGGTGTGTGAACGCGCAACATTAATTGCTGTGCACTCCGTAGGAGGTCCCGTGAAAAATGTGCCAGCCTATGGATATCAAAGGCATGTCCAAATGATTCGTTCTGGCCCCGGCCCTGAACAGTAGTGTTCTTGCTAAGAAAAGCAGACTAATTAGTCTATATTTTAGCCCATTGTAGGGGATGAGAATTGTTCTAATGACTTACATCAGCTATTGTGAAAGACCAAATTAAATCTCCTGAAGACAAGATGACATAGCCTAAATCTGCCACTACAAAAAATATATTTCAATGTATTGTCCTCCCACTAGAATCAGTTACACATTTGGGTTCACAATCTGTTTGGGCAAAATAATGTTCATAATACAGTTGGACAAATTACATTTACATTTTAGTCATTTAGCAGACGCTCTTATCCAGAGCGACTTACAGTTAGTGAGTGCATACATTATTTTTACATTTTTTATATATTTTTTATTTTTTATACCGGCCCCCCGTGGGAATCGAACCCACAACCCTGGCGTTGCAAATGCCATGCTCTACCAACTGAGCTACATCCCTGCCGGCCATTCCCTCCCCTACCCTGGACGACGCTGGGCCAATTGTGCGCCGCCCCATGGGTCTCCCGGTCGCGGCCGGCTACGACAGAGCCTGGATTCGAACCAGGATCTCTAGTGGCACAGCTAGCACTGCGATGCAGTGCCTTAGACCACTGCGCCACTCAGGTCACCCTACCATAATTCCGGTTGAATGCTGACTTTTCGATGTTACAGCCTAATGAACCTAGTGCTAAATTGACAATGACCAAACAAGGTAAATAATGTAGCCAATGGACCCGGACTCAGGCAAGTGGTGGATTAAATCACTAGTAGTAGGCTATAACGCTGTATTGTCATTATGCTGTCAAAAGGAAGCATTCTGCGACAGGAACAGGAGATTAATTTGTTGACAAAACAGCGCTACATGTTGCCGTGCTGCTCTTTTGACAGTTGAGTTCATAAACTTAGTTCAGCCGAGAACGAGCATGCTTGTCCAGTCTGCTCTACTAAAATCATGAGGGGTGTTGCTTTACCAATGGCCTTGGTCCCGGACTCTTACTAAACCAATCACAAACTTCAATCTGCCGCGGTTCACAGTGCGGTGGCAGGAAAATGATGGAGCTCCCGGGTGAAGCTGCCGTAGTTACAGTGACGTAGAATTGCAGGCGCATATGCACCAATTTAAAAAAAGATTTGGAGGCACAGTTTAAAAATTAACGCACTGGATTAATTCGAAAATAGAAGCAGTACTTTTTCAATGCGTGAGAAATAAGAGGTGTGGCGTGTGAAGAGGGCCAAATGCGTGTGTCTCATGCATGCCCAATGCCTGAGAGTTGGCGGCACTGCTTGAAGCCAGGGGTCTCTTCTCGCAGGCTCCATTTGGGAGCATTGCAAACTGTAGGTCAGGATTTTTGACCTGGTTACATGTACATTGAACAACACAGCAGCATTTCGTCATGTTTAGTTATTTATGTGTAACAAAAAAATCGACGACGATGTTGATTTTTTTTATAGATTTTTTTTTTTTTTATGGGGATCCATGGGAAATAATGTTTGTTTTCCCAGTAGGCGTGGTCCAGGGGAATTCCTTATTATTACGTGAATATCGAGTCTGAATTTTGCATTGTTATGAACATTGTTAAATCGCCCTCAGTCGGCGGCGCCATAGTGGTGCCCAAAAGTAGGCAAACGTTTAGTAGGAAAAACTTTGCCATTATTAAGATCTCATGTCGCCAAATAGAGGGCAGTGGTTTCATTAGATAGCACAGTTCTTCAAGAATACCTAGCAATACTAACGTTAGTTTGCTCAAATCCGGTGATCTCTCCTCAATTTTAGCTAGTGTTGATGATCACAAGTTTACTGGAGAACGGAGACCAAGTAGAGACTTTCGGACAAGGTGGATAATTGTATAATATAAGGCAGTTTATTCAGAGGTAAAGATATCTGTAAATCGCGTGCACGGACCCGTTCGTCAACCTCGTAGGGAGATATCTGAGAGCGAGCCCCTAAACATTGTGTGCTGACATTTTATACAATAAAATAAAGTAGGTTGATTCTAGTAGTTCTGATCTTCTGATTGGTCCTGATGAGTTGGTCGAGGTCACCTCCATTGCATTGGCTCTGAGTCGGGTTCTCTGTCTTCAGATGTTCAGCCTAAGAGAAGGGGGTTTTTGTGTGTGTGTGTGCTTAACAATGATGATGTGTGTGTGTGTGTGTGTGCGTGTGTGTATGTGTGTGTGTGTGTGTGTGTGTGTGTGTATGTGTGTGTATGTTTAACAATGATGATGTGTGTGTGTGTGTGCGTGTGTGTATGTGTGTGTGTGTGTGTGTGTGTGTGTATGTGTGTGTATGTTTAACAATGATGATGTGTGTGTGTGTGTGTGTGTGTGTATATGTGTGTGTGTGTGGGGGGGTGTGTGTGTGTATGTCCTCAGAGCAAGAAGTCGTGAGTTGGGAGAACTGAGAGACCTATGGCGTGGGTGTTGTCCATAGCCACCTGCTGATAAGGCCGACAAGATAGAAGTCTTTGTGCATTGTATTAAATACAAAGGCCCAACACAAGATGGGTCATGCACAAGATTTTAGTCAGACCAAGCTATAACATTATATATTTACTACGACAAATCCCTCTCTTCACGTCTCCCCAGAGACGTGACCAAGTAACAGTAAAGAAGGAAAACTTAAGACGTGACACAAGCTAACAGTGTAATTGGCAAAATAGGGAAAACTTTATCAGAAGATAAAGTTTTGATTCCCCCCTCCTCACGTCTCACAAGAGACGTGACATAAAGCTGAAATGCTGCAATTTGGCAAAATAGGGAAAACTTTATCAGAAGATAAAGTTTTAATTCCCCCTCTTCACGTCTCACAAGAGACGTGACAAAAAGCTTAAATGCTGCAATTGGCAAAATAGGGAAAACTTTATCAGAAGATAAAGTTTTACATTCCCCCTCTTCACGTTTCACAAGAGACGTGACAAAAAAGCTTAAATGCTATTCATCATCCAGATATCCTTGGTCAGCATCGTCAATAGCAAGCAAAGGAAACATCTGACCGTTATCTGCAGGATGTGGATCAATAGCGGTGGTTATAATCCTGGTTGTCAGCGTCCCGTATGCATGGAATGCAACAGCATCCACAAAGCACTAGAATTGCAGCAAAATTGAGATGGATACAAGTATAGAAGAAACAAGCGTTTTATATTTACCAAACGCATCCATCCAAGAGTCCCACATTGAAGTGTCCACCCCTGAGTGGCTCTTCATCTTACCATTAAGAGTTCGTAACCCTTCCAGGGCAATTATCAAACTGCCATCTGTGGCTGTATTGTTGGGAATAAAGGTACAACATTGTTCACCAAACATAGCACATACTCCTCCTTTTTCAGCCAGGAGCATGTCGACAGCAATACGATTTTGGAAAGCCATGAGAGAGGTTGCAGCCAACTGGCCATGCACCGCCTCAAAACCTTGTTGTGTCCAATTGCCTAATTTTAACATTAATGTATGCAGTTAATTCTATCGACGTTTTTATTAATAGTACAACAGTCAGCACCCAAAAGGACGAGCCCCCAAAAACTGTACTCCATGTACCCATGTTCAAGGACAGTTTCACAGACAACAAAGAGAGAGTGTTCTTATCAGCCTGTTATGTGAAACAATCCATATCAGTACAGTGCTCCTCATTAATGCATTCCTTCCAAGCTATTCATCACATACAGATCCAAAAAATAAAACCCAACAATTTTATGGTGTCACTCTAAACAGAGTATAATCACCCTTAAGAATAACAGGATATGGAAATTAAATCACAACATTTAATGTTAATAGAAAATAAAAATAATAATTTTAACCCTCTATTCCTCCCCTACACCTAACATGTACTGAGTTGGCTACCAGCCACCCAGGAATCCTTTACCTTCACATCAGGAAGAATAAACAATCACAGTGGTTAGTAAAAACGTAAGGTAATAAATGAGCAAGAACTGAAAATAAATGCGTGTATGTATTTTACTAGGCAAAACATGGATCATCCAGCTTGGTCTCAGAGTCAGTAGCAGAGTCACCTGCATCATCCTGGGCCGGTAACAACAGCATCATACCTGAAGCCTGCACCACTCCTACCACTGACCTCCTGAGACAAGGGACGATGCAAGCAGCACAACACATTAACAGCAAAAACACAATTACTAGGGTCAGAAATCCAGTAACCACCATAGAAGAGTACTCACCAAACCAGTCACTCAGCCAGGAAATAAGGCAACATCCACAAAGAACAAGTATACCCATAGAGGCCATAACTTCACCCAGAATAGTCACAACAATAGTTTTCCATTTACCAAATACGTTATCAAACCAACCGTTTATGGAGCTATCAATACCAGAGTTCTCAACCAGTTCGTTCGCCAGCGTGGTGATGGTCACTCAAGCGCTTTGGTCACGGGCCCGTCCGGTGCTATATTGTTGGAGATGAAAGTACAGCACATATATCCAAACAGAACACAAACCCCGTCCCGCTCAGCCAAAAGCATATCTAAAGCTATTCTATTCTGCCATGTCATTAAGCTAGTTGCCGCTGTCTGCTCAGCTAACCCCTTTATTGCATCACGAGTGTGGTTAATAAATCTTTTGCTGGTTATATTAAATATAATTTATCCAATCTACATTTTTATTAATTGTTTGACCACCAGAAAATACTTGATTCAAACCCAGCTGCGATCTGATTGTGGATCCCATCAATATATATCCTTTCATCAAAGGATCCCGGGAGGAGGTCCTACTTTCTATGTGACAACTCACCAATCTCTGACACGTTTGATTGTTTGCGTATGTAGGTGAGTTCACAATCAGTTATCACCACACATCCATCAGATGTCAGCACGGGCCTGGTTTTGGCTCCTATAATCCTCTTGCTGCAACAAAGAGGAGAGATTTAGTCATGGTCTCTTTAGGTGTGACATTCTCTGTGTGGGAGCAGGAGCTAAGATGCCCTACCCTGTATCCTATCCTTACTAGTCCTAGAAAAACAATAATAAGAATCCCCTGTGACTTCAAACTGAGGCAACCCAGGTCGGGATGACTTTGTTATCGGGGGAAACAGATAGTGCAAGTTACCATAAGACTCTTTCACCACATTCCCAGGTGGCTTGCATGGAGGAAAAACCTGACAGAGAGTTAAAGCCTGTCAAGGGGAACGGAGTAGTTGTTATCCCTGGTTTGGCTGTCCTACAGGCAAAACAGTCCTCTTTAGACATAGTTTTTTTTTCCGTATACTGAATCCATTCCAACCACAGGTTAAGATTTCTATACCCCGTTTCCACCTGTACTACTTCCTCCAGGTCCATAGTTTTGCACTATCTTTATCACAGCCCCGGTCTCACTACCTCCCTCAGAGAGGTTTACTCTAGAATTTCCCCTTTCCCTACGTCTAGCTGTCTCCTATGCCTTTTCAACTTGTGTTAGGTTAACTACCACTTCTGGCTGAAACAGGAGGGTCCGTGTGTGTTAGGAATATGGCCCCCACAATCAGACAGCTACCTACCGTCGGGAGACCTGTGAATCCCCACCCTTGCCCTGAGAACATGTCAGATGCCAGAGGCCAACCCATTGCTTTACCTTCTATCGAACTCACACAGGGATGATCAGACAGGGTAAGGGAATCTTCGTTAAGGAGGCAACCCCCGAACCATAGTGGTGATCGGATCTTTCTCCTAACTCTGTGTTTGTTCGTCAGGTGTAGCTGGTTTTGTACAGTGTGTGACATGCACCCAGATGGATCTCTCAGCTATTCTGCTGGCAAAGGCAGTACTTGGTAGGGCCCTTCCCGCCAGGCCTGATTCAGTCTCCTGGTTAGATAGAGTGGGTCACCTTCTCCTTTAGTTCACCTGTGGGGCACAAAACCTCTGACATACAGGTGTGGTTAATAAACTATCATACATGTTTTTTTTTTTAAGTATTTTGTCCTCTCCTTCGTATATATTTAATAAAGTATTTTGTCCTCTCCTTCGTATATATTTAATATTTAATCCAACCATCCCCCTCTTTGACACATGATTTGGCCATGTGTCAATATTACCACCTACCTAAACAATCACTTTAGTTAATATTGGTATTTCATTATCCAATTGCCATTCCTCCACTCTCTCTTCTGTTATTTATGGTTCAAATCAAATATATTATTACCAAATTATAATCTTCTTCACAATTTTCACAGTACTATAAATTACCCTCAACTTAGTAAAATAAACTATCTTAAAGTCTTCCTCTCATGCCTTTAGAATGTACTAGTGTGGATGATTAATTAACACCAGAATGTTAAAACAGAGTTCAGAGGCCATTGAAATCATTTAACGAACTGTTTAATCCCATAGTATACTAAACAATTACCATTATTCTAAATATTTCATAAATGTTAGTTATCCCAAGTGTTCATTAAGTCCTCATGACATTCATTCTCATAAGAAATCATATATACCCCAAACTCAGCCAAAACCTAAAAAATCCATAAAATTCACTGTGTGCACCTTTAAGACCTATAACCCTTGACCTGCTGAAAACCCCCCAAAATTGAAACAAGGCTTTATAAACATCATACTAGGTGTGTTGTTTTTTATTTGAAAACCCAATTTGAAAAACAACCACAAATAGCCAGGCCTTAATTTGGTAGCTCACTTTTATGACCTAAATACGGCCTAACTTCACTACTGCTCCCCTAGCCCTTGGCAACATTCCAACGAGATGAGCTAATCTCTTTCTCCTGGTTATCCCCAGTCTTAACCCATCAATAATTGTTTGTATCAATCTAATTCCTCATAACTAATCTATAAAACCACTCAAAATTCCTCGAGTATACAATTATTATTTAATTGATTACCCTAACTCTGCTACATGTACCAAACATTTATATTTTCCCCGCTAAACCATTTCAGTTCGCTATTCAATTTATTTAACTGTTCTCTCTGATTATGCCCTAATTAATAAAACAAATACTTGCTATCGTTGATTAGCATACATTTAATAATGTTCCTACCATCTGAACTGTACTGTCTCTCACCCTCCCCTTGCTCCTTCGGGGAGAGCGCATGGTAACCTTATAACATATTTTCATAGACTTTTCTAGAATACTTCTATTTAAGCTATCTAATTCAACCTTTCACATCCACATAGTAATCTAGGTATATAGCCCCACTGCGAAAGCTTTGTCTACTGTCCCTACCTGTGTTCGAACCAGGGACATCGCCAGTCACTCCACACCATCTACGATTCTCACAAAGTAAATACTTTCACGTCGCACATCCAGCCACGTCATCACCCCCGTCTAGCCAGCCCTTCCGTCTCAAACACCCTAGTAGCCTAAATAAAACACACTCTAACAGCGTTCTGCATTTTCCTCTATCATCGGGTTTAAGAACTAACGTAACAACATTAACTATTCTCTATTGCTGTAGTAACGTCTTGTTTGGTTCAGTTTATTTATTACGGAGTGTCCATAATACTATAATAATACATAATCGAATTCCCCTCATGCATACAGATTTCACCTTATGCCATTGAAATGCCAAATAAACCATAATAGTTCAATGGAGCCCCCTATTGGCTCTCCCCTACCTATACATTACTTCTACAACCACTTTAGTTATGGTCCGATTACAAATTAAACCTTATCACATGATCAAACAACGCCACAACCTTAAACTCATATGGGGCGGCAGGCAGCTTAGTGATCAGTAGCGCCGCGCCAAGAACCGAGAGGTCGCCGGTTCCAATCCCCGAGCCGACCAGGCGAAAAATCTGCCGATGTGCCCTCGAGCAAGGCACTCAACCCCAATCGCTCCTGCAAGTCGCTCTGGACAAGAGCGTCTGCCAAATCACCAAAAATGCAAATGTAAATATTCTCTACTTTCTCACCCATCTCATCCCTCGTCAGAAACCCACAGGCACCTCTCAAATAATCACCCCGTGGTGTTCCCAGCCAACTCCAGTCTTTCCTCGCTCCAAAAGCCACACTTTCGCTCTCTCCAGCCCCTCCCCTCGCAACTCTCTCTTTCTCTCTCACTGCTCATTTCTCCTTTACACACCTTATGTATCTGTTTTAAGCATGGATTCGAGTTTATCTGCGTCCAGACGTCCCTCAAAACCATACCTCTCCCTCCACCTAATGTCTAGAACTCTGCCACAGTTAAACTTCTACCTCCTCGCAACCTATAGGGTAGGACCTCCCCTAATAGGATTTATGCAAAAGGTCTCAGTTCAAACTGGGTCCCTTTAGGAATCTAGTTGTGGGTCAAATCTTATCCACCAATGCGTCAATCCGTAGTTCGACACATTCTGGATACGTTTATCTTTATTCCTTATTCCTTATTCCTTATTCCTTAATTCCTTAGTATAAAACACAGTACCAGATATCTCATGTATGCCTTAATTCATTAGGATGGAAAATTATTTAACAAGTATTCATACTCACGCTCAGTACTACTGATCATAATTTGGTATTGGTCTATAATACAATATGCAAGATTTCGTTTTAACAGGCTCTGCATACCTTTTTAGAAGAGCGCGCTCTGATCAGGTTTCCTGAGCCAAGACGAATAGTTGATTTCTCCAGGATTTTCAGGTCACTCTTCCGTCTGTTTTTAGATCGATGATTTGCCTTTTCCTCTCGCACCAACTTTTAGATCGAATTAAAAAACCATTCGGCACCACTCCCGCTCTATCCTGTATTTTTTGATCTAGATATTCATTAAACTTGAGTTTTGGGACGGTAGTGGTTGCCATGGTTATACAGTTTTTTTTTTTTTTTTTTAGACTATCTTGGTGCACTTAGCCCGTCACTGGCCGAATCCAGCAATGTATTCTTGGCGCTGACTGAGATTTATCTCTGATGTCCCACCCTCGTACACAAAAAATGTTCAATACTTTATTATTAGGAATTATTTTGCAAAAGGTATTATTGTTTTTCAATTATTCGAATTATTATATATTTTCCCAAAAGGTATCAGAATCGCCCTTTTGGAAGAATATATTAACAAACTCGAGCGCTTCCAAAATAATTATCAATCTAATTTTAGGAATTATGAAAATACCAACACCACAAGAGGGAAAAAGTTCAAGTCAGCTTTTAGCGCAGCGGCTACATAACAGGCAAAATAGGACTCGGTGGTCCTCTTAAAAGTTATCCACTAGTTAGTCTCATGAAACGGCCAATCTTACACAACATTCAGGTTATCATTTCAACAATTACATTTTCCATTACATATCAGCATCAACACACGAATTCAGTTTGAGTTCCTCACAGTACATATAGTTGAGTGCCACGTCAACCAATTGCCCGACTATCTGAACTTGTATTTTTTTTTTTTTTTTTTTTTGATTCTCCTCAAGGAGACTCCCAGTCGTTTAAACCATTCAACTGGCGTCTAGTCGGGAGAACCTTTTCTGGACTTGGATTCTCACGGAATTGACTCAACCCGACTATCTGAATCTTTTTATCAAGTCACCAGATCCTTCTCTTGTGGATCAAATAAAAGGGTCCATCGCTTGTGAACCAAAACCTCTGTAATAGGCTCCTCACTAGAAAGCCGCAATTCAACAGAAAATAAAACCACTGTAACTAGACTTCTTCTCTTAGAGTCACATTTCAACAGTAAAAACCTAAGATTTCAGATATCAACAGTAAAAAATAAAAGGGTCCGTCTCTCGTGAACCACAACCTCTGTAACTAGACTCCACCCCTAGAGAGTCACATTTCAACAGTAAAAACCTAAAGAATTCAGATATCTTTACATATGTGCCTTTTGAGTCATAATAGATATGTTATAAATTTAACAGTAATCCATACTCACGCCCAGTACTACTGATCATAATTTGGTTTATCCTACAATACAATATGCAGATTTTGTTTTAACAGGTTCTGCTTACCTTTGTATTGACGTCGGTTTAGATCAGTTTCCTGAGGCGAGCTGGATTCCCGGCTGCTCCTGCGGACAGGTCACCCGTCCTTTCAGATCCGTCTCTTACTTGTCTCCTGTCTCTATCAACTTTTATGGACCGAATTCAGAGTTAGAAAACCACCCTCTGCTACCAATTTTGTTGATGATCACAAGTTTACTGGAGAACGGAGACCAAGTAGAGACTTTCGGACAAGGTGGATAATTGTATAATATAAGGCAGTTTATTCAGAGGTAAAGATATCTGTAAATCGCGTGCACGGACCCGTTCGTCAACCTCGTAGGGAGATATCTGAGAGCGAGCCCCTAAACATTGTGTGCTGACATTTTATACAATAAAATAAAGTAGGTTGATTCTAGTAGTTCTGATCTTCTGATTGGTCCTGATGAGTTGGTCGAGGTCACCTCCATTGCATTGGCTCTGAGTCGGGTTCTCTGTCTTCAGATGTTCAGCCTAAGAGAAGGGGGTTTTTGTGTGTGTGTGTGCTTAACAATGATGATGTGTGTGTGTGTGTGTGTGCGTGTGTGTATGTGTGTGTGTGTGTGTGTGTGTGTGTGTATGTGTGTGTATGTTTAACAATGATGATGTGTGTGTGTGTGTGCGTGTGTATATGTGTGTGTGTGTGTGTGTGTGTGTATGTGTGTGTATGTTTAACAATGATGATGTGTGTGTGTGTGTGTGTGTGTGTATATGTGTGTGTGTGTGGGGGTGTGTGTGTGTATGTCCTCAGAGCAAGAAGTCGTGAGTTGGGAGAACTGAGAGACCTATGGCGTGGGTGTTGTCCATAGCCACCTGCTGATAAGGCCGACAAGATAGAAGTCTTTGTGCATTGTATTAAATACAAAGGCCCAACACAAGATGGGTCATGCACAAGATTTTAGTCAGACCAAGCTATAACATTATATATTTACTACGACACTAGCTAAAGTTATGCTGCATCTAAAGTCAATCTGGCAACATCAAAATGATGATAAAAAGTTTTACTACTAATTATTTGCCTCCTTTTGCAATGTCATTCTATTTCCAAGGCACTGTAATGCTCTTTGGATTAAATCATCGCTCATTGACGATGCATTGAGTAGAATGCTCGATCAGACCGATATGCTTCTCAGATAGGGGCTTTCTTCTTGTCCGATAATAGCCATAGCTAGCTACCATAGTGATCCCCTCGAGAGTAACCAATTTCAGTGCATCATTCAGCTTGCTAACTATCTAGTTGGCTGTGTTAGAAATTATATCATGATTATATATAAAATAAATGAACTTAGTTCCTACTGTACATTCATTTTCTCTCTTCTTTTTTCAATGTAATGAATGGAAAAGATAATGTGTACAACGTTCAGGTAAACTTAGCGAAATTTGCTAATTGTCAAGGTCAATGTTTTTATTTAAAAAGTAATTCAATTACTTTTACTCTGAGTACTTTTTAAATTAGCTCATTTTTACTTTAATTAAGTAGTTATTTTAAACTAGTAGTTTTTACTTCTACTTTAGTAAAATTGAATGAAAATTACAATACTTCTACTTGAGTAGGATATTTCAGTACTCTTCCCACTACTGGGTCAAAGGATGATTAATAACTGTCCATTTCTTTCCCCCATCGACTACATGTGCAAAACATTTATAGAGCTCGCCAGCTTGTAGTCCTAAAACCCGAAAATGAATTACCTCAGGTTTGTTCAGCCATCCGTATGGGAAAAATTAATGGGGGAAAAATAGGGTTTTGGAATAAACGCTGAAAATAAGGTCTGAGGTTAACACAGGCTTAGGAGATCTTATATGTTTTGTTATATAAGTTAATAGCAATCAGTTATCATGACCTTCATGAATTATGAAGCCTTTATGTGCTTTATGTGCTTTTTTAAAAATACATAAATTCTTCAAAATTCACAAAAAGTGACATTAGCTGATGAAGATTAATTATCTCATAGAACAAAACATGTAAGATCTTTTTGATTTTACTCTCCTTTAAAAGATCTCTCCTCTCCTGTTTATCTATTGATCAATCAAATAAACTCTGCCTAGTTGCTTGTCTGTCTGTCCATCTACAAATCTGAACATGATAGCTGTCTGATAGCTTACTAACGGAAGGTGCTCAGCTGAATCAAAAGTTAAATCTATATTCTTTCTCCCCAGAAAATTTGACAAAGTTTGCATCAATGGATCCAACGGTTATTCTCTTGTTGTGGCAGGAGTCACTTTCACCATTACAGTCCTTGGTCTCTTTGGACTTGGAGCAGGGTTTTCTGTAGGTGCAGCTGTGTTTGACATATCCTTATGCCTTATCAATTAATGTGAGTTACTCCACTGTTTACTGCAATATTAAACAAGTTTGCGTAGCTAGTATACTATGCAGCCTATACTGTACAGCAGAAATGCAGAAATCGCTCCACCATTTCCTGGTTGCAAAAATTCTAATAGTTTGCCTAATTTCCATTTATGTGATAAAAACAAGAAACCATCGAAACCGCTGTGAAATATCTCAAAACATTTTATTTTATGCTGTTTGAAGCAGGTGTACAAAACCGAAAGTAAAAGACGGGAAATTGCGGAGCAATTTCTGCATAGTGCACCTTTAAATGAAATTATATCAGAATGTTCTGCAGGATACTTTTTTTGGTCAATTTACCAGTGATATTCAGAGGCAGTGGATACCAGAACATTTTATGAGCAAAAATTAAAAGCACTTATGTGTATTGATTGTTGATGAATAACATCAACTCTGTTCTTGCAGAAGGGTGATTTTGACCAGTCTGGCCAGATCAACTAAAACAATGGTTTTAGCTCCATTTTGAGAACATGCAAAACTCATGCCTCCAGAGGTTTACCCAGATGTATCTAAAAAATAAATAAAGACAATTGACAAATTGAATATGATCTTCAAGACTACTTCTTAGCTCTGAGACTAAATCGTCTCAAGTGTAAGCTTTCATTTTTTTATGTAATTTAGGTACAGTAGTTTGTTGCTATTGTTGGTGGTGATGTTGTTGTTGTTCCTTTTCAAAATCTTACAAAAAGAGAAACATAACTACAATAAATCACATGGCCAGCAGAGTTCACTATAACCACAGATAATGAGGCATGAAAGCTGGTCTCAACACAGAATAGGCCAAGGAAATACCCATTTACAGTTTAGTCCAGCAACCTTTTTTGATTAATCACAAAGCGTGCTGGCTCATTCCTGATTAAGTTCTAATAACACCATCATGGAGAGTTCACTTAGGGTTAAAGGGAGTAAAACAAAACTACTGTTTCATAAAATCCGATTTTCCAGCCCAGAAACATAAATAGACTCAGATTATCAGAGAGGTCAGACTACTTTGGATTCTGCCTTTTCTATCTGGAAAAATAAAGTATTCATAAGCTTCAAAGACCTCTATAAAAATGATGTCCTCTGCAGTTTTAAAGATCTTTGTTCCAAACATGGTTTGCCACATAACAACTTCTTTTGCTACTTCCAAGTCAGGCACTGCATTCATACTCTATATCCTTCTTTTCCCAACCTGCCGGTGGCATTGCCATGGGACAAACAGCTTAAAAATCTACTTGGCCAGAAGGGGTTAATCTCATACTTGTGTTTTATGGGTTTCGATAACACCTCCTTTAACAGAACTAGGGAGAAGTGGGAAGCTGAGTTGGACATAGAACTTGCAGAGGACTGGTGGGAAAGCGCTATAAAAAAAGAGTAAACTCGTCTTCTTCCTGTGCTCAACTTGACTCATCCAGTTTATAGGAGCAAGCTCAGACTAGCAGAGATATACCCTGATTTAGACAACAAGTGTGAATGTTGCGCACAGTCTCCTGCTAACTTCACACACGTTCTGTTTTTTCTTCAAAATGATAAGATTCTGGACCTCCATCTTTGAAATGTTGTCACAGGTCCTAGCTATTGGACTTCAACCATCACTCCATGTTGCTATTTTTGGAACGGTAGAAGACCCCACTCTTATATCATCCAAACGCTCAGATATTATTGCATTCACAACTCTTCTTGCTTTTCGCAGAATTCTGCTGAGTTGGAAATCCTCAGTCCCTCCCTCCCTAGCTGTTTGTCTCAAATACATCATTTTTTGTCTTGAATTAGAAAATATCAAATTCACATTGAGAGGATCAACAGACAGGTTCTACTCCCTTTGGCAACCATTTATCACATACTTTGAGGATCTCTCTTCCCTTCCTACTGATAGAAAAATTACCACTCTTAAATAAGTAGAGTATACGTTATTACATTTAGCTTGCTCCTTTATAATTTCACTCCCATACAGTTTCAAGATGTTGACCTAGACTGCCTCTATGGCAATAGATAACAAACGAATCCTTCTAATATGACTAGTGAGATTACCTGAACAACTAATTCCCACTCTTATCTACTACTTTCTCGTCTCTCTTTCAATTTTTCTTTCCTTTAAAAAAAAGTACAAGTTATTATTTTTTTATATATGTTTTCTTATATAAAAATACTATTACAGTCTGTTTTATATATTTTTCCCTTTATGCATATGTGTATCTTTTACATGGGTGAACCGTTCAGAAATTACAGCACTTTTTGTACATAGTCTTCCCATTTTAGGGGACCAAAAGTATTGGGACAAGTTCATTTACAGTGAGGGAAAAAAGTATTTGATCCCCTGCTGATTTTGTACATTTGCCCACTGACAAAGACATGATCAGTCTATAATTTTAATGGTAGGTTTATTTGAACAGTGAGAGACAGAATAACAACAAAAAAATCCAGAAAAACGTATGTCAAAATTTTTATTAATTGATTTGTATTTTAATGAGGGAAATAAGTATTTGACCCCTCTACAAAACATTACTTAGTACTTGGTGGCAAAACACTTGTTGGCAATCACAGAGTTCAGACGTTTCTTGTAGTTGGCCACCAGGTTTGCACACATCTCAGGAGGGATTTTGTCCCACTCCTCTTTGCAGATCTTCTCCAAGTCGTTAAGGTTTCGAGGCTGACGTTTGGTAACTCGAACCTTCAGCTCCCTCCACAGATTTTCTATCGGATTAAGGTCTGGAGACTGACTAGGCCACTCCAGGACCTTAATGTGCTTCTTCTTGAGCCACTCCTTTGTTGCCTTGGCCGTGTGTTTTGGGTCATTGTCATGCTGGAATACCCATCCACGACCCATTTTCAATGCCCTGGCTGAGGGAAAGAGGTTCTCACCCAATATTTGACGGTACATGGCCCCGTCCATCGTCCCTTTGATGCGGTAAAGTTGTCCTGTCCCCTTAGCAGAAAAACTCCCCCAAAGCATAATGTTTCCACCTCTATGTTTGACGGTGGGGATGGTGTTCTTGGGGTCATAGGCAGCATTCCTCCTCCTCCAAACACGGCGAGTTGAGTTGATGCCAAAGAGCTCGATTTTGGTCTCATCTGAACACAACACTTTCACCCAGTTCTCCTCTGAATCATTCAGATGTTCATTGGCAAACTTCAGACGGGCCTGTATATGTGCTTTCTTGAGCAGGGGGACCTTGCGGGCGCTGCAGGATTTCAGTCCTTCACGGCGTAGTATGTTACCAATTGTTTTCTTGGTGACTATGGTCCCAGCTGCCTTGAGATCATTGACAAGATCCTCCCGTGTAGTTCTGGGCTGATTCCTCACCATTCTCATGATCATTGCAACTCCATGAGGTGAGATCTTGCATGGAGCCCCAGGCCGAGGGAGATTGACAGTTCTGTTATGTTTCTTTCATTTGCGAATAATCGCACCAACTGTTGTCACCTTCTCACCAAGCTGCTTGGCGATGGTCTTGTAGCCCATTCCAGCCTTGTGTAGGTCTACAATCTTGTCCCTGACATCCTTGGAGAGCTCTTTGGTCTTGGCCATGGTGGAGAGTTTGGAATCTGATTGATTGATTGCTTCTGTGGACAGGTGTCTCCCTTTAAGAGTGTGCTCCTAATCTCAGCTCGTTACCTGTATAAAAGACACCTGGGAGCCAGAAATCTTTCTGATTGAGAGTGGGTCAAATACTTATTTCCCTCATTAAAATGCAAATCAATTTATAACATTTTTTACATGCGTTTTTCTGGATTTTTTTGTTGTTATTCTGTCTCTCACTGTTCAAATAAACCTACCATAAAAATTATAGACTGATCATTTCTTTGTCAGTGGGCAAACGTACAAAATCAGCAGGGGATCAAATACTTTTTTCCCTCACTGTATATGTATATTAAAGTAGTAAAAAGTTAAGTATTTGATCCCATATTCATAGCTCGCAATAACTACATCAAGGTTGTGACTCTACAGATTTGTTGGGTGCATTTGCTGTTTGTTTTGGTTGTGTTTCCGATTATCTTGTGCCCAATAGAAATGAATGGTAAATAATGTATTGTGTCATTTTGGCGTCACTTTTATTGTAAATAAGAATAGAATATGTTTCTAAATGTGGACAGATGCACAAATATGAAGTGAGAGGTTAGCATGTCTTGGGGGTATGATCTTTTTGCCTCTGTAACGTTCTCACTTATCATTATTCACGATTCATTCATGATTATCCAGAATCATGGTAGCACCCACATTATTGTAGAAGTGACTCCAAAATGACACAATACATTATTTACCATGTATTTCTATTGACACAATATAATCTAAAACACAACCAAAACAAACTACAAATGCATCTAGTCAGGTTTGCAGAGTCACAAGCTTGATGTAGTCATTGCGTGCTTGGAAATGGGACCAAATACTAAACTTTTGACTACTTTAATACACAAATAAGTTAATTGGTCCAAATACTTATGACACCTTCATATGGGGGACTAGATACATGAAGTGCTTTCATTTAAAAATTTAATACAGATATGTATGAAAATACACTCAAATAACAGGTGACACTGTATTGTTGCCTCATATTAAACATTTGATCTCAAATCCAAAATGCTGGAGTATAGAGCCAAATTAGAAGTTGTAGTTTCTCTGTCCAAATAAATATGTAGGGGAGTGCGTCTTCTGATGTCATTGCACATGTGCACCACAGTTTTAATAAGTTGGCATAGGAAGCCCCAGCCCAGACATTGATAAACAATGCAGTTCAGATGGTCTCATTTTGTAATTTGGGTAAAGATGGTCATTATGTTTTTGGGAACCTCACCCAGTATCAGTACAGACGTCCAGTCCAAAAATAATGTCTGGTAGATGATTACTTAATATTAGAGCTTGGTGGCAGTGGAAAACATACACCCAGGTATGGCATCAGGAAGGTTTGAAGGTTTGCAAAAACAACTAGTGTGGAACACCTTAGCTAGAGGTATCTAAACAAATGTGATTTTTTAATCAAAAGTAAATCAGGTATAGACACTTTACTTTATAAGAGCGAGCATCTAAGTCTAATCACCCAGAACATGTATCTAGACACCAGTGGTGGAAAAAGTACCCAATTGTCATACTTGAGTTAACATAAAGTTACCTTAGTAGAAAATGACTGAAGTAAAAGTGAAAGTCACCCAGTAAAATATTACTTGAGTAAAAGTCTAAAAGTAGTTGGTCTTAAATATACTTAAGTATCAAAAGTAAATAAGTATTAAAAGTATAAATAGTTTATATTAAGCAAACCAGACGGCACCATTATTATTTATATTTTTAAAATTTACAGATAGCCAGGGGCACGATTCAACACTCAGACATAATTTACAAATGAAGCATGTGTTTATTGAGTCCGCCAGATCAGAGGCAGTAGGGATGATTGTAACAAGTACTTTTGGGTGTCAGGAAAAATGTATGGAGTAAAAAGTACAATATTTTCTTTAGGAATGTAGTGAAGTAAAAGTAAAAGTTGTCAAAAATATAAATAGTAAAGTACAGATACCCCAAAATACGACTTAAGTAGTGCTTTCAAGTATTTTTACTTAAGTACTTTACACCACTGCTAGACACAAAACTAAACTACACTAAAATTGACGGGTGAGTATTTTCTTGCACTATTTCTTCTACATTAAGCCCGCTCTGTCTGTGAAATCTCTTGGTCGGTCTTACAGCTCCACACACGTCTGCCCTGTTGCATTAAAAAATAAATTACATTAATTGACTAAAATTAGGTATAGTAGTTTGTTGTAGTAGTTTTTGTTGCGCCTTTCAAAATGAAAACATAACTACAATATATATCATGGCCAGCAGAGGTCACTATAACTACATGAGACATGAAGGCTGGTCAGCACACAGAACAGACTATGGAAATACCCAGTTACAGTTGAGTACAGCAAGCAACCTTTAATTGATTAATCACAAAGCATGCTGGCCCAGTCCTGATTAGACTCCAATAACACCATCATAGAGAGTTCACTGAAGGTTAAAGGGAGAAAAACAAAACGAAACATCTGTTTTTATAAAATTCTATTTTCCAGCCAAGAAACATAAATAGACTGAGATCATCAGGGAAGTCAGACTAATTTAAAGAGTGTCTGGAGGTGCATGCATCAGCTGGGCTAAACGGCCAAAACTCAAAGATAGTCTTCTCTGGTTCTGAGAATGTTGCTATGACTGTAGCAGCTGCTGAGAGCGTTCTACTGTCTGACAGGACAATATTAGTGTAAAAACTCTCTTCTCTCTCCCTGACACTAGAAATCAGTAGCCCTAACAATGTTTACATTCATGGGAGTGAGGCAGAGAAACACAGTGATGTTGAGAGAGAGTGAGGGAGCATGAGGGAGGGAGGGATGGGAAGAGAGATAGAGCGAAAGAGAGAGAGACGTAGCATCGCCCTGAGATGTTTACAATCACAATCACATATTACAGAACTAGCCTACATTATTACATGAGTACATTATTAAACTACATTATTTATTTGCTCTGTAGGTGCCCTAACCGATAACAGACAAAGCCAATATTACACAGCAAACATGTTACACATTATCCAGCTGTCTGTTTACTGAGGCAGAGAAAACAACAATGTTCTGGCCAAGACTAAACACATAGTATCCTGCTACTGGAGCTGGAGCCCAGTCTTACTGCTGCAAAGAACGGATCTGAGTTCTCTGAAAGCAGTACAGTAACTTTCCCTTTTACTCCCTAGAAGAGGATCATTGTTTTTCTACTTCTTTCCTCTAACTGGTTTCAGGGTACACAAAGACACAGCCCCTGAAGGCAGACAGCAATCTGAGTCTTAAAGCCACTTTTCTTCTCTCCATTATTGGCCCACATGTCAGAGTCCGGTGGTCCTCATGGTGAAACTGGATCCCAGCAGAATAAACTGATCTGAAGAGATCTAATCCAGCCATGTTGTATCACAAGGGAACATCCGGAAATGTTTAGAGAGTATTTAGACGACTCCGCTGCCAGCTAGTCATGAGAACGAGGGAGGAGGAGGAGGAGGAGGAGGGGGAACCTCCCAAATCAACCCCTCTACCCTCTGAATCTCTGTTTCTCTGATTAAGGAGTTCTGCCGCATGTGACACTGTCTCTGTGTGGAAGTCATGAGGATGATCTCATAGAGGGAGAGAGAGTGGAGCTACTCAACGTAAGCAAAGCTATACTCTTACGGCCTCCTCCAGAGCCGGCGGTGATTAAGAACACATTTCTATTGCTGCACCGTCAACTTTTATACAGCTGTGTTATGGTTCCTGTGTCTTGGTCGGGAGCAGGCATGGTGGCGTGAGACTCATGGTGGCATGAGAGGGCCTCTCTCTGCGCCGCTGGATGGAAACCCTCTGAAGTTACTGACTCCATGGTTCTGGCACCACTCTGGAGAGCTCTGTCACCTCCTCTCTCCCTGTCTGTCTGTCTGTCTGTCTCTCGATCTCTCTGTTTCTCTCTGTCTCTCTCTCTTTGAGACCACAGCTCTGCAGTCTGTCTGCTAACAGAGTGGGCATTAAACATTAACGACACACTGCAGAGTTGGGAGGAAAAAAACTGCAATATAAAAGCATAGAGGAAGTCTATTTTCTCCCCCTTGGTGTGTTTTTTAAGTTGATAATTTCATACTCTTCCTACTCAAGAAGTGATATCATCAGGAATTGAGGTTAATTGTCTGTCTACCTGCTCTCCTGTAAAGTACTACCAGACTGGGGGATCCTGCCTCTCCCTCTACAGCTCTATAACCCCAGAACCCGCTCCCTGCCTGCTTCAACTAGGTTATCTATCTCGTCCTCTCTCTTATTGTTATGGACTCCTTTGTTCAGTTGCCGCCCTCATTTAAGGCACGAGCGCAGCCTGAGAGGAGCAGACACACAGTGCAGAGCAAACACATCCTGCTGAGCACATCACAGCCGGGATAGATGAGACGAAGATGTCTGAGCAGCACCGTACAGAGTGGTGTGGGCTCACAGAGCAAACAGTGCTGAGCACAATGGTAAACATGATGATAAACATATCCAGGGCTACACACAGATCCCCTTATCTACTCAGAGTACTGCAAAAAAAGATGCCCTCTGTCTTCACAAACACACGCACATATACACACACGTGCACACGCACGCACACACCAAACCTATACAAGAATGTTCCCCTAAGTGGAGAGGCTTCAAAGAACTCAGTCATCTGGACAGGGACTGACAGCAGTTTGGTTAGTTTGGTTAGAGGTGGAAGATATGATGGTTAGGGGTTGATATGACTACTACCTCACAGCAGGCCTACTGCACCAAGGACAGAGCCGATAGGCAGACTCACAGAGGGTTGGAGTGTTTGGCTTAGCCAGAGATCTGATTATAGCACGAAAGTCAGCTAGAGAGGCAGCCAAGAACTATTACACTGTCAGTCTGTCTTTCCATTTGTGTGAGAGAGGGAGGGGGGGGGGGAGAGAAAGCAAGAGAGAGAAAGAGAGAGAGAGAGAGAGAGAGAGAGAGAGAGAGAGAGAGAGAGAGAGAGAGAGAGAGAGAGAGAGAGAGAGAGAGAGAGAGAGAGAGAGAGGTGAATGTGTAGGTTGCAGCAGGATCCCAGCAGAGTGTTTATCTGCAAGCTGGAGCTCTCGGACTCCCTGATTGAACCAAAACAACATCAATCTGTGATCAGTAGCCCAGGGCCAGTGTGTGTGCTGTAGATGTCAAGGTCAGAGAGTGGTGCTGCTCAGAGAAACAATGCTGCTTTCATTCCAAACTAGAGAACAGAGAAAGAACCACAGAGGCTGAATGCCGGACTTCTCCTTCTTCTCCTTCTCTCTCTTGCTTTTTTTTGCTACCCATCCCCTCACCCCCTCTTTGTTGGCAGGGGGTTTGGGGTGTTTGTGTGTAAGGGGGGTGTATGGGGGAGGATAGGGGTCGAAGGGGGTGAAAGGGGGAGGCTGGTTGGGGCAAAAGTTTTTTTTTTTTTTTCTCTGACTGGGGCCTGACTTGGCTTCTCTAAATGTGTTTTCACAGCAAACCCTGCTGAACACAACATGCCTGGGGAGAGGAGCTGAAAGAGCAGTGGAGGAGTGGAGAAGTAGAGGAGTGTCCCCCCTGAAAGTCCCCTCACCCCTCCTCACCCGCCTCTCATCCCCCCTCACCCCCACCAAGTAAGGACACGGAGCAGTGGCCTCTAGAGAACAGAGGTAAACACACACCCATTTCTTCGGCTGCTCTTCTCCCTCCTCCTCCCTCTCTTTTTGTTATCCCCCTTCTCTCTCTCCCTCTCTCTCCTTTCTTTCTCTCGCCGTGCAGCGGCTGCCTTCATTTAAAAAGGCTGCTGGCTGATTGCCTTTCATTATGCAGGCCCAAACACACTCCATCACACGCTTGCACACACGCACGCACGCACGCTCACACGCACGCACACACACACTCCATCAAAGCTGAGCTGAGCTGGTGGCAGGGGGCCGCAGGGGACAGGGCTCTCCAACACAACATAATCCCTTTTTATTCCCGAATTAACACTTCAGGCCCTCATTGAAAATGTTACCCAACTTGGCTATGAATATAAGTGTTACCCAACGTAGAATTTTGTCGTAAAGTATTCAAGTAGATAGATTATACGTTATATTCAAACAATCTACAGTATGGAGGTGAAGTATGAGGCCTGGCTATGCATCTCTGTCAGGCTGTAGAGCAGTCCGCTGGGTCCACTGGAGTAACAGTCCATATGGCACAGGAGTTTAGACCAGCACTGGAAGGGGAGAGTCTGCCGACTCAACAACAAAAAACAACTCTCTCCTCTCCTTCCCACCTTCCCTCCGTCTCCTGCAGGAACATCTGGACTCGTCCCTCACCCCCCTGACTCCTCTCTCCTCACCCCTTCCTCACACACACACCCCTCACCCCCTCCTCACCCCCATCCACCTCTTTACACCCCCCCACCCCCCAGTGTTACGAGGTGTCAGCGGTTGAAGACGGACGAGGCAGGTCTGGTTCACATTAGCAGCAGCAGCACAATGTAAGTCAACCCGGACCCCCAGAGCCCCACTCCTCCCAGCCCCAGCCTCAGCCCCAGCCTTGAGCCTCAGCCCCAACCCCCAGCCCCAGCCCCACTCCTCCCAGCCCCAACCTCAGCCCCAGCCTTGAGCCTCAGCCCCAACCCCCAGCCCCACTCCTCCCAGCCCCAGCCTCAGCCCCAGCCTTGAGCCTCAGCCCCAACCCCCAGAGCCCCACTCCTCCCAGCCCCAACCTCAGCCCCAGCCTTGAGCCTTGAGCCTCAGCCCCAACCCCCAGCCCCACTCCTCCCAGCCCCAACCTCAGCCCCAGCCTTGAGCCTCAGCCCCAACCCCCAGCCCCACTCCTCCAAGCCCCAACCTCAGCACCAGCCCCGGCAACCAGCCCCAACCCCCAGCCCCACTCCTCCCAGCCCCAACCTCAGCCCCAGCCTTGAGCCTCAGCCCCAACCCCCAGCCCCACTCCTCCCAGCCCCAACCTCAGCCCCAGCCTTGAGCCTCAGCCCCAACCCCCAGCCCCACTCCTCCAGCCTTCCATCCCAGGCCCTATCCTGGTCCTGGATTGTCATATAACTGTGTGGATCCTGGACATGCCTTATTCTGGACTCCTGCAGTTCTACATTTTACCATCTGCTGGTCTGGATCATTCACCACAGGCAGGACAAGGTGCTGTGGAAATACTGTAAATGTGCTATTAGCTATCGAGGCAGTATTGAGTGCTGTGACTGAGTCCAGGGTAGGTTCCAGTGGAGACAGTGGTTGTTAGTAAGGTGTTATCCTGACGTTACCCTGACTTTTGTCTTGACAAAATGGCTTCATCACATCCAGGTACGTCCGAAGGTGGACCAGCGCCAGCCTAGATTAGTATGGAGCTCCTCTACAGTACAGAGAGATGGCTGTATGCACAGGAGATAGGGAATGCTGCTCTTATAGGAAGTCTATACTGTAGGTTTAGTTTGCTGGTTTCAGTCCTATACTGTAGAGAGGTGGTCTATAGGTTTAGTTTGCTGGTTTCAGTCCTACACTGTAGAGAGGTGGTCAATAGGTTTAGTTAGCTGGTTTCAGGCCTATACTGTAGAAAGGTGAAGTCTATAGGTTTAGTTTGCTGGTTTCTGTCCTATACTGTAGAAAGGTGAAGTCTATAGGTTTAGTATGCTGGTTTCAGTCCTATACTGTAGAAAGGTGAAGTCTATAGGTTTAGTTTGCTGGTTTCAGTCCTATACTGTAGAAAGGTGAAGTCTATAGGTGTAGATTGCTGGTTTCAGTCCTATACTGTGGAAAGGTGAAGTCTAGAAGTTCTGTCTCTGTGAGGCTCAGTTATCACACGCACACACACACGCGTGCGCACATGCACACACATATGCACGCACTCACACACACACACACACACACACACACACACACACACACACACACACACACACACACACACACACACACACACACACACACACACACACACACACACACACACACACACTCACACACCGCAGTGTCTTCCTACGCCTGACATTCACAGAGCCTCTGTAAACCAGCCCACCTCCCACCCGGCCTCAGGATGTGGCAGCTTCTGAGGCTTTACGTTTTCACGTGTGTGTGTGTGTGTACGTGTGTGTGTGTGTGTCTGCTTGTACGTGTTTAAGACACTGTTGAGAGAGGCCCACTACAAGGTAAAAGATAGATGCAGACAGACAGTGAGTGAGGTTTCCCTCTGTTCTCTACCTCTCTCTGCTACACCTATACTGCTTTCTCTTGCACTCACACACACACACACACACACACACACAATCACATCTTAAAGTCACACAGAAAGTTATTTTAGTCGATTTAATGCTTTTGTCGTTACAACAAAGAAAGTTATAGTTAGCAGGCCTAACTGCTACAAAAAAAGGCTTGCCTTAAGTTATAATTGGGCTTTTCTACAACCAAATCTCTATTTTTGATGTAAATGGCATGTTATCGAAGGGTCCAGATATTTTTTGGCTGATTTCGCTTGTTTTTGAGAAACTTACCCCAACCAGCGATTCACTTCCTCATCCTCATTGTGCAGGACGGGGGCTCTGAGAAAATATGATCAAATGCTCCAAAAACACCCAAATATTTCCTTTTAGAAACTGAGAAGCTGTCAGTATAGTGATACAGGACTTTAGATGTTGTACACATGAAATGTTATGCTCTGTGGCTTAATGATTTCACTTGTCATCATTAGTTACTTTGGGAATAAAAATGTACCTACACTACACTTCAATTAGCCATATAATATATACTCACTGGCCAGTTTATTAGGTACACCACCCTGTTCACGAAAATGGATCGCTCTTACAGACAGTGAGTCACGTGGCCGTGGCTTGCTATATAAAGCAGGCAGACAGGCATCAAGGCGTTCAGTTACCATTCGATTGAATGTTAGAATGGGAAAAATTAGTGATCTAAGCAACTTTGAGCGTGGTATGATCGTTGGTGCCAGGTGTGCCGGATCCAGTATCTCAGAAACGGCCACCCTCCTGGGCTTTTCACGTACGACAGTGTCTAGGGTTTACAGAGAATGGTGCGACAAACAAAAAACATCATCAGCGGCTGTCCTGTGTGCGAAAATAGCTTGTTGATGAGAGGTCGAAGGAGAATGGCAGGAATCGTGCAAACTAACAGGCGGGCCACAAACAGACAGATAACAGTACAACAGTGGTGTGCAGAACAACATCTCGGAACGCACAACTCGTCGATCCTTGTCACGGATGGACTATTGCAGAAGACGACCACACCGGGTTCCACTCCTATCAGCTAAAAACAAGAAGAAGCTGCTCCAGTGGGCACGCGATCACCAACACTGGACAATTGAGGAGTGGAAAACATAGCTTGGAACATGACAGTGAGTGGCCTGCGCAGTCCCCAGACTTCAACCCAATAGAGCATCTTTGTATTGGGTAGTGGGGGAAAAAAGTATTTAGTCAGCCACCAATTGTGCAAGTTCTCCCACTTAAAAAGATGAGAGAGGCCTGTAATTTTCATCATAGGTACACGTCAACTATGACAGACAAAATGAGGAAAGAAAATCCAGAAAATCACATTGTAGGATTTTTTATGAATGTATTTGCTAATTATGGTGGAAAACAAGTATTTGGTCAATAACAAGGTTTTCACACACTGTTGCTGGTATTTTGGCCCATTCCTCCATGCAGATCTCCTCTAGAGCAGTGATGTTTTGGGGCTGTCGCTGGGCAACACGGACTTTCAACTCCCTCCAAAGATTTTCTATGGGGTTGAGATCTGGAGACTGGCTAGGCCACTCCAGGACCTTGAAATGCTTCTTACGAAGCCACTCCTTCGTTGCCCTGGCGGTGTGTTTGGGATCATTGTCATGCTGAAAGACCCAGCCACGTTTCATCTTCAATGCCCTTGCTGATGGAAGGAGGTTTTCACTCAAAATGTCACGATACATGGCCCCATTCATTCTTTCCTTTACACGGATCAGTCATCCTGGTCCCTTTGCAGAAAAACAGCCCCAAAGCATGATGTTTCCACCCCCATGCTTCACAATAGGTATGGTGTTCTTTGGATGCAACTCAGCATTCTTTGTCCTCCAAACACGACGAGTTGAGTTTTTACCAAAAAGTTATATTTTGGTTTCATCTGACCATATGACATTCTCCCAATCCTCTTCTGGATCATCCAAATGCACTCTAGCAAACTTCAGACGGGCCTGGACATGTACTGGCTTAAGCAGGGGGACACGTCTGGCACTGCAGGATTTGAGTCCCTGGCGGCGTAGTGTGTTACTGATGGTAGGCTTTGTTACTTTGGTCCCAGCTCTCTGCAGGTCATTCACTAGGTCCCCCCGTGTGGTTCTGGAATTTTTGCTCACCGTTCTTGTGATCATTTTGACCCCACGGGGTGAGATCTTGCGTGGAGCCCATGATCGAGGGAGATTATCAGTGGTCTTGTATGTCTTCCATTTCCTAATAATTGCTCCCACAGTTGATTTCTTCAAACCAAGCTGCTTACCTATTGCAGATTCAGTCTTCCCAGCCTGGTGCAGGTCTACAATTTTGTTTCTGGTGTCCTTTGACAGCTCTTTGGTCTTGGCCATAGTGGAGTTTGGAGTGTGACTGTTTGAGGTTGTGGACAGGTGTCTTTTATACTGATAACAAGTTCAAACAGGTGCCATTAATACAGGTAACGAGTGGAGGACAGAGGAGCCTCTTAAAGAAGAAGTTACAGGTCTGTGAGAGCCAGAAATCTTGCTTGTTTGTAGGTGACCAAATACTTATTTTCCACCATAATTTGCAAATAAATTCATAAAAAATCCTACAATGTGATTTTCTGGATTTTTTCTCTCAATTTGTCTGTCATAGTTGACGTGTACCTATGATGAAAATTACAGGCCTCTCTCATCTTTTTAAGTGGGAGAACTTGCACAATTGGTGGCTGACTAAATACTTTTTTTCCCCACTGTATCTTGTGGAAGGAGGATGAAATAGTATTAATAAATTTATCAAAATAACGCTTTTAATGTAAATACACTACCGGTCAAACATTTTAGAACACCTACTCATTCAAGGGTTTTTCTTTATTTGTACTATTTTCTACATTGTAGAATAATCGTGAAAACATCACAATTATGAAATAACACATATGGAATCATGTAGTAACCAAAAAAGTGTTTTATATTTGAGATTCTTCAAGTAGCCACCCTTTGCCTTGATGACAGCTTTGTACACTCTTGGCATTCTCTGAACCAGCTTCACCTGGAAGGCTTTTCCAACAGTCTTGAAGGAGTTCCCACATATGCTGAGCACTTGTTGGCTGCTTTTCCTTCACTCTGCGGTCTGACTCATCCCAAACCATCTCAATTTGGATGAGGTCAGGGGATTGTGGAGGCCAGGTCATCTGATGCAGCACTCCATCACTCTCCTTCTTGGTAAAATAGCCCTTACACAGCCTGGAGGTGTGTTGGGTCATTGTCCTGTTGAAAAACAAATGATAGTCCACTAAGCCCAAACCAGATGGGTTGGCGTATCGCTGCAGAATGCTGTGGTAGCCATGCTGGTTAAGTGTCATATTCATTATTTGAATATGTTGGTAACCCATTGTATAAAAGTGATAATGCCCTCGAAGCTAGTGTTTGGAGGATATATTGGCACGGGTGTTGTTAGGCTTGAGAATAACTTCGTCTCGGGCCTGACAACACCTGTGCAAATATATCCTCCAAACACTGGCGTCTCGGGCATTATCACTTAAGTAAACCATTCTATAGATACTGTAGTGGTGAAGGGTTTTGTAGAACAGTTTAAACACACAGACTGCTCATCTCACTTCCTGTGTTCGTGATTGCTCTGGAAAATAAATGTCAAACCACTGCGGCGCCACAATACAACACACACAGATGTGCGACTGATCACAGTGCCATGTAAGCACCCTGTGTAACAACAACAACAACAACAACACACACCAGTAGACCTAAACCTGCAACAGTCATGAAAGAAACACTTTTATCTGTCAATGCAGAGCAGACAATGAGTTGCTGAGAAAATACTCTACTTCTGCAAAAACACATGCTTTTGTTCCAATAAACACTGTCTGGATTAAAAACTCCAAACACCATTTCCAGGCACCCCAAACACTTAGAAGGACAATGGTCAATGTGGTTTCAAATCTTAAATCTGTCAACGTTTATTTGTATTTTTTTGTGGGTTCTCGTGAGCTTTGCCCTTTCTCAACACTCTGTTTCTGTCTGTCTGTTTCTATTCTTCCATCCAGCTCCATTCATCCGCATTAGAGTATAGTTCATTTGGTTTAGGATGGAGATGAAGATGTTAATACCTACAGCCTGGCTGGCTGGGAGGCAAAGATTGATCATTGGTTCCTTCTGCTGTGTGATATGTCTGGCCCCAGTAACCACGCTAAAATCTATCACCTTTCAGATTCTCCTTTAAGATCTGCACCGCAAATGGACTGATTATTCCTCCACCTCCTATAATTATTATACAGTTACAACACATTTACTCTTTTTCTTTCCCCCTAAGTGCGACATCTGTTGAAATTAGCATAAATTAGCAACATAATTTCCTATTTCCCAGATATTAATTTGTACATGTAACCTCCATTAGAATATTCAACACATTTATCAGATGGTTTCTGCGTGTTGGTTGCTGGGCAGGACAGGTGCAGAGTGTGGTTAGTATCTTACCAGGGTCTCTGTCTAAAGGAATGTACAGTAGTTGTGTTGGTGTCCGATGGTTGGATGACATCAGATGCTTCACTGACATACTTTACCTGAGATATCTGCAGGTAGCGTTTAGGTCAGGGCTTCCCAACCCTGTTCCTTGAGAGATACCCTCCTGTAAGTTTTCACTCCAACCCCAGTTGTAACGAACCTGATCTAGCTTATCAACCAGCTAATTATTAGAATCGGGTGACTAGATTGGGGTTGGAGCGAAGAGCTACAGGAAGGTAACTCTCCAGGAACAGGGTTGGAGAGCCCTGGTGTAGGTAGATTCCTGAGAGAGGAAGCAGACTGACTGTCAACCACAGAGTTTTATTTCACTCATCACTGCAGAGATATAACTAATGCAGCATCTTCTCCTCCTGGCTGTGAATACCTTGGAGATATTATCAGGGTTATCAGCTAAACCATTCAGTTCCATTCCACACACACGCACATCAAACTCACCATCATGGCTAAACCATTCAGTTCCATTCCTTCCTTCTGAACAACAAGATAAGAACAGCCTTGTAGACAGACTGATACGACGGCGGCTCCGTTTGGAGACAGAAGCTGTGTGTGTGTGTTGTTCCTCTTGTCCTGTGGTAGTAAGGTCATCAGGGTAAAAAAATAACTGGGTTAGAGGTTACTGGCATCAGCCCTGACATAGCACCATTTTATCACTAAACAGTTATGTCTCTTCACTGTCTTTAAACCACCCCAGCTCCAGCCCGATCCATTTATTACCAAACCTTCAGGTCCCGGAGGTATTTTCTTCCCCAGATTTTAAGCTTTGTCATAACACTATCAACACAAACTGTAGCCTCAGCAACCGAAAGTTCAGAATGATGAATCTCATTTTGCATTAATGTTGCTGCTCTTGTCAAATCCGATCTTCCTCTGCAGTAATGTAGCAGTGCTGTAGCCAGAGGACTAGAGGTTGAGGAACTGAGATCAATCTAATACTTTCTGATGGATGGAGGAGAGGAGACACTCAGAGCAACATGATGCTGCTGCTGCCACTGCTGCAGGAACAACCCATCAGAGCTGCTTCCTGCCTGCCAGAGACAAACCAACAGAATATATCATTCCATGTACCAGGCAGCAGACACACACCACTAATCTGTATGACAATATAATACTCCCTGACAGAACATTCTCAATGCAATTATTCAATCATTGTTATTGGCAGCAGATCACTCCACAGATCAGTCCGCTACAGATCATACCGGATAGGAAACTTAAACGGATTTACACAACCCACACTGTTACCATAGCCCTGCTACACTGTTCCTCTGACCTGGGGTGAGATAGAAAACAAGAAAGAAAGAAAGAAAGAAAGAAAGAAAGAAAGAAAGAAAGAAAGAAAGAAAGAAAGAAAGAAAGAAAGAAAGAAAGAAAGGAAGAAATAAAGAAAGAAAGAAAGAAAGAAAGAAAGAAAGAAAGAAAGAAGATTATCTGTTGAAGGATTCTCACAATGGACAAGCATCAACAACAGGAGTCATAATGATTGACAACTGGATTCAGAGTCCCAGTCTGTCCTTCTTTCAGAGAGCACAAAGGATCCAGTGCAGTTCTGTTGGAGCTGTGATTCATTGTGCTGGAGCCAGATCCCTCTGCCCTCTAAGTGCTGGGTTGCATTAGTCTTTATCAGAGATCGGGTCGTGCTGGTGCCAGTGGCAGTCATGCTGGTGCTTCTCTTAACCTCCTCCACTAAGAGCCATACTGTATCACTACTGTACTGCTCTCTCTGACTCCACTCAGCTCCCGATGAGTCAAAACAAACATGATAAATCACAGTTAATTTGCTCTATTCTAGTCTCTAGAATTGACAGTGTAAGGAGCACCAGAAACAGAACCACAGCTCCTCCTCTGGTTTGACCTGTTGTTTCAACAGCGTTGGGTTTTAGGTTTCTCTCTGCTTCTCTGTCTCTGTACAGTTGAGTCAGGGTTCACCTCTATGTCACCTCTGTGTGTCTAACATGTCTGTACTGTGTCCGAGGCACGTTGTGGCGCCCTGTCTGTCTGGGCTGAGGGAGGGAGGAGAGGAGAGAGAGGGAGCGCAACGGGACTGTCGTGAGGAAGAGGAGCAGGAGGAGGAGGAGCGGATTGTTAAATGTGTTGCTTTAGCCCTATACAGCATTAATAGTTAGACTGAAATGGGATTTCAATACTTGCTTGGCTCTTTCTTCAGAGGAAACTTCCTACTTTTCTTAGAGTTGATATCTTTGTTCTAATGGCTGACATGAAAGAAGGTCGTTCATCACAGTACAGTGTGTCTGTTACTGCTGGCAACTGATTGGCTTTGACAGGTTCCGGAGATTACATTATCAAACAGGGACATGATGATAGAGTCCCCCCATAACCACCTGACGACCACGCAATACACCCTATGGAGGGAGCTGTTATGTCACACTTTAAAGAGGGAGAAGATTTGTACATGACACAGGGCTGTTCAATTCCAGTCCTGGAGGGCTGAAACACTTCTGGTTTCAACTAGTAGTTAATTGCAGTCACCTGGTGTCCCAGGTCTGAATTAGTCCTTTATAAGAAGGAGAGGATGAAAACCAGAAGTGTTTCTTCCCTCCAGGACCAACATTGAACAGCCCTGTTACAGAGTATGATATAAGCTTATAGATGATTTGTGAAGAAACTATGTAGTGCTTAGGAAGACTTTATGTATGCTTTATCAAGCCTTTATAAGTTGTAATTCGTTTAAAGTGAGATCCATGTTTCAGATCATAAAGTTTAGATGCACCTGAACACACAGCAGCTCTGTAACCCCAAACTGCTGGGAATATTCTCCCTGGGAACAATGTTGCCACGGTGACAGGGTTGTCCCCTTTGCCCTCTCTAGCCTCCAGGGGTCATGTGATGTCAGAGAGGCCTAAAGAACCCCAATTCCCCGTTTCACGAGGAATGTACAGATGAAAATGGATGGAGCAGGGAGGAGGTAAGAGGGTATAGTCGGGGTTTGGGGGGCATCATCTGTCTGTGTCTTTGTTTATTTGTTTGTTTATGAAGTGTATGTGCGTGTGTGTGTGTCAATACAAGGATGTAGAGGCTGAGCTGAGGAGGATGAATTCATGAGATGTTTCACAGTTATTATCCCTGGTGAACACACACACACACACACGCACGCACGCACACACACACACACACACACACACACACACACACACACACACACACACACACACACACACACACACACACACACACACACACACACACACACACACACACACACACACACACACACACACACACACACACACACACACACACACACACACAAACACACACACATGCAAACACTTCATAAACAAACAAATAAACAAAGACCCAGACAGATGAATGCCCTTAGTTCTAAGCCTCCAGTTAGAGCTGTTGTTGTGGATGTGATTTAACTGCATTGTTCATTTCCTCCCCGTCTCTACTCCCTGTCCTCTCTCCCCCCTTCTCCCCATCACTACTCCCTGTCCTCTCTCCCCCCTTCACCCCATCACTACTCCCTGTCCTCTCTCCCCCCTTCACCCCGTCACTACTCCCTGTCCTCTCTCCCCCCTTCTCCCCGTCATTACTCCCTTTCCTTGCTCTCCCTTCCTTCTCTCCCTGCTCCCCCCTACCAACACCACTCCATCCCCTCCTACGTGTGTGTGCGCTCACCACACTGGGCCGGGGATAATAACTGTGAAACATCTCATTAATTCATCCTCCTCAGCTCAGCCTCTACATCTTTGTATTGTCATACACACGCACACACGCACGCACTCACACACACACACACACACACACACATATACACACACACAAACACACACAGACACACACACACAGCTCAGTCCTTGTATTGTCATGTCTCTCAAGGCCCTCTCACCATCATCACCATGGAGACAGAGCCGCTATGCAACACACATCCCCTCAACTTTCTGCTTCTTCTCTATTCCTGACATAGCTTGACAAACTGCATGTGATTTAAAGGGCTTAGCACAGGAGGGCAGGGTCCCCCCCGTCTAATTCACACATGTTCCAGTTCAAACGCAGAGAGCAGCCACATAGATTTTGTATAATCTGACCCAGCATCTTCTCTGGGCCAGCAGGAGGCTTGGCCAACAACACATAGAAAGAAATACTGAGGGCCTCAAACCTAGAGGAACACTCCCCCTTCTCTTCTAGAGAGGAACACTCCCCTTCTCTCCTACACTCTTAGAAGAAAATGTGCTATCTAGAACCTATAAGGGTTCTTAAGCTGTCTCCATAGAATAACCCTTTGAAGAACCCTTTTTGGTTCAAGGTAGAACCCTTTTGGGTTCCATGTAGAACCCTTTCCACAGAGGGTTTTACATGGAACTCAAAAGGGTTCTACCTGGAACCAAAAAGGGTTATCCTATGGGGACAGCCCGAAGAACCCTTTTGGAACCCTTTTCTCTAAGAGTGTAGAGAGGAACACTCCCCTTTCTCTCCTAGAGAGGAACACTCCCCCTTCTCTCCTAGAGAGGAACACTCCCCCTTCTCTCCTAGAGAGGAACACTCCCCCTTCTCTCCTAGAGAGGAACACTCCCCCTTCTCTCCTAGAGAGGAACACTCCCCAGTCTCTCCTAGAGAGGAACACTCCCCCTTCTCTCCTAGAGAGGAACACTTACCTTCTCTCCTAGAGAGGAACACTCCCCAGTCTCTCCTAGAGAGGAACACTCCCCCTTCTCTCCTAGAGAGGAACACTCCCACTTCTCTCCTAGAGAGGAACACTCCCCAGTCTCTCCTAGAGAGGAACACTCCCCCTTCTCTCCTAGAGAGGAACACTCCCCAGTCTCTCCTAGAGAGGAACGCTTCCCTTTCTCTCCTAGAGAGGAACACTCCCCCTTCTCTCCTAGAGAGGAACACTCCCCCTTCTCTCCTAGAGAGGAACACTCCCCCTTCTCTCCTAGAGAGGAACACTCCCCTTTCTCTCCTAGAGAGGAACACTCCCCCTTCTCTCCTAGAGAGGAAAAAATTCCCCCTTCTCTCCAAGAGAGGAACACTCCCCAGTCTCTCCTAGAGAGGTACAGTCCCCCTTCTCTCCTAGAGAGGAACAATCACCTTTTCTCTCCTAGAGAGGGACACTCCCCCTTCTCTCCTAGAGAAGTACACTCCCCCTTCTCTCCTAGAGAGGAACACTCCCCAGTCTCTCCTAAATAGGAACACTCCGCCTTCTCTCCTAGAGAGGAACACTCCCCAGTCTCTCCTAGAGAGGAACACTCCGCTTTAAATCCTAGAGAGGAACACTCCCCCTTCTCTCCTAGAGAGGAACACTCCCCAGTCTCTCCTAGATATGAACACTCCCCCTTCTCTCCTAGAGAGGAGGCGTATTTCTGTCTGTAATAAAACCCTTTTGTGGGGAAAAACTCATTCTGATTGGCTGAGCCTGGCTCCCCAGCGGGTGGGCCTATGCCCTCCCAGGCCCACCCATGGCTGCACCCCTGCCCAGTCATGTGAAATCCATAGATCAGAGCCTAATTTATTTATTTCAATTGACTGATTGCCTTATATGAACTGTAACTCTGTAAAATCTTTGAAATTGTTGTGTGTTGCGTTTATATTTTTGTTCAGTATATATACTCCTTTATGCATATGTAGGTCATTTAGTACTAAATATATACTCCTTTATCCATCTAGAGGTGATTTAAAAGATCAAAGTGTTTTCACAGATAATTAATATGTATCAACGTTAATTAATCATCATTAACCCCAGGCTGTTCAGACCCTATTACTAATCAGTCTGCACTTAACACACTGACATAACCATACCGTGTCTGTGTGTGTGTGTGTGTGTGTGTGTGTGTGTGTGTCTTGCCTGTGCAGAAATGCATCATTGTAAATCATTCAAATAAATTCACAACACTTCCTCTTTGAAATGCAAATAAACATTTACTATTAGAGAAAGAGAGACGGGGAGAGAGGTGGGAGGGAGGGAGAGGGAGAGAGAAAGAGAAAATAATTAACCTTTTAGACATACAGTAGCTAATTATATCTGTCCATGGTTAAATGAAGTGTCAAAAATGCCGCTGTAGCCGTGTGTTAGAACTAATGTAATATTTATGTTGCCCTACATTACTAGATGTAGAACAGCAGTCAGTGCTTTATGTAATGACACGCGTAATCTTTATTAAACCTAATATACCCTACAGACCTACACCCTACAGGCCTCTCCTAGTCCTAACCAGAGCTTCCTGAACCTGAAAGCCTACGGCTCAACCCAGATCAACACAGTCTCTTTACACAGGTGGGAGCCCATATAGCCCGAACCCTATATCCTAACCATGTTTACTTGATATCCAAAAGGTTTGCATTGGTATTAATGATGTAGATATTCAGCCCTGGATTTGTCAAGTGTGATTTGACTGCTTATCTTAATCTAATCTTTAAAGCAATGTAAACCTTAATCCTAATTTAGTCAGCTCATGCACAATTTTAGCTAAATCCTAGTGGTTAGATTAGTAACTTTAATTGGGACATAATTCAAGATCTAAATCAACAGAATAAGCAGAACCATATCAAGCCCCCCTATGCACCCCCCTCAACCTCCTCCCACCCCTCCTCCTCCTCTCCTCCCCTCCCCTCTGTTTCCTTCCCTCTGACTCCCCCCCAGTGGCGGCTCCTGAAAAAATTCTCAGGAGGGGCAATTTTTCTGATGATTTAGGTGACCTACACACATTTAAAAAAAGATATGTCCAGCAACAACATGAAGACAGGGGCAGCATATAAGTCAATACCAGAAGCATTTATTGACTGATCTCAAAAGTGTTGGCTTACCAGGGTTGGTGGAGCCCTCAGTTTCATCTTTGCCTCGCAAAGCTAACTCAAACACTCCGCAAAACTTCACACACTGGATTAGCCGGCTGAGGATGTGGCGGTTCTTGCTAATGTCGTAGTAAATATATTTGTTATAGTGAATATGGAATATGATATGTTGAGTAAAATGTTGTGCTAAGATCTATTTAGGTCAGGAGCTGGTTATAAGTTATGTTCCTATCCAATAACAATGGACAAAAGGGTCCTATCTTGTCAGCCTTGTCAGCAGGTGGCCAAGGACAACACCCACGCCATAGGCCTCTCAGTTCTTCCAACTCACGAGTTCTTGCTCTGAGGACACACACACACACAAACACACACACACACACACATCATCACTGTTAAACACACACACACACACACATCATCACTGTTAAACACACACACACACACACACACACAACAAAAATCCCCTCTCTTAGGCTGAACATTTGAAGACAGAGAACCCGACTCAGAGCCAATGCAACAGTGACAGTAGCCTGGAGGGGACCTCGCCCAACTCATCAGGACCAATCAGAAGATCAGAACTACTAGATTGAACCTACTTCATTTATTGCATAAAATGTCTGCACACAATGTTTCGGGGCTCTCTTCAGATAATAATAATAATAATAATAATAATATGCCATTTAGCAGACGCTTTTATCCAAAGCGACTTACAGTCATGCGTGCATACATTTTTGTGTATGGGTGGTCCCGGGGATCGAACCCACTACCTTGGCGTTACAAGCACCATGCTCTACCAGCTGAGCTACAGAAAGTGGATACTCATGGATGCGCATTGCAATTGTAAAATGTCAACACAATTGGAGACACCACGTCATTTTTGGAGACATGTTATTGACAGTAAACTATTGTAGATGCGACTGCTAACTAAATAAAACATTTTAGCTGGCTAGCTAATCATCTTAGCTAAATGTGGGGCAAACAATTCAGTTATTTACCGTTAATTTGAGGGATTGGGGTGAAAGAAATCGAGTTACATAGTGATACTTTACGATATACTGTATTGACAATATCGCAATATTTTAGCGCTAGTTGGCTGTACCTGCACCAAAACACCATTATTGTTCCTTCATAGCTTGTTCTCAATCTTTTCACATTGGGAGCCAATTTGTTTTCAGCACTTTTATTTCCATGACTGATCAAAACTCGTTCTCATGGCTTTCTGATCCCTCTGCAACAGACATATGGTGCGCAATAAAATCACAGTATCGAATCGCAATACGTATAGAATCATGAGACTCGCAATGCTGATGCATATATCTTATCGTGAGGTTCCTGGCAATTCCCAGCCCAAGTTCATTTGCCACAACAAATCTCTTCGCTAGCAAACGCAATGTGTCTCCAGCAATGTTTACTTTTTTGACGTTCTATGGCATCTCCACTTTCCAAGCATATATGACCACATGTAATATTTTGGTAAGTGATGCAAATAGTGAACTATGTAGGGCCAGGATGTAAAATATATGTAGCTGCAGCAATTTCTCTTATCTGATATGGTAAGTAATGGGGCTTGATTTATAGCTCCCTAAGAGTTTGACGAACGGGTCCGTGAACGCGATTGCAGATATCTTTACCTCTGAATAAACTGCCTTATATTATACAATTATCCACCTTGTCCAAAAGTCTCTACTTTTTCTCCGTTCTCCAGTAAACTTGTTTTATCAACAATAGTAAGGTTCAATGACACAGAAAGCAGTTCAATGTCGGGGTACAGTCGCTCTCTTACCAGGATCGCGGTCCGCTCTGACCAGGGTGAAGGTGGCCGGCTCCACCTCTCTGCCAGCAGCGTTTTCATTATTTAGTCCGTTCGTAGCGGGTATGTACACGATCAACAAGATCAGTCCAAAACCGAAGATCAGTCCAAAGCAGAATGTTTGCAGAATGTTTGTAAACTAAGTCTACAAATTAAAAACATAAAATAACGCCACACTGCAGGTCGCAACATAGACGCTGATAGCCGCCATTGTCTTAGTTACGTTCAACGTTACGTCACGTATGACGAAAGCGCGTAAGTGCATGCACACAGACACCCATAGAGAATGTATTGAAAGCTTTGAAATGTGAAAAAAATAGATTTTACATGACAGGCTATGAGAGACTTCTGGGCGATTTTCAACCTGACTGAAATCGCCCAAAAAACGGGCGGGGCCATTTGAAGCACGACTTTAGCCTGATTTGACATTTAGTGGCTGGCAGATCAGACGTGAACACTGATAACTGCTGTTGCCGTGATATAATTTTTTATAAATTTATAAAAAAAATATATATATATATTTTTTTTTATAATTGATTAGAAAAAAAATCCCTTCCTTTTCCCGTTTGGCAGTGCGTCGCCCATATCGCCCTATTGAACAAGCCGTCCCTGCTCCCCCCCCCCCCCTTCCATGTGTGGAACACTCAAGCGAGCAACATGGAATTCAGATGAGGCTTTTCAAAGAGCGTGGCCGATAGCTCTGCTGGCTGTACTCTGCTCAAATGAATTGTTTGAGCATTCCTGAGGTTTAGCGCTATGCCTTGAAAAAAAACACACACTGATGTAATAAAATAGCAGCCGTGCTGTGAGTGGTGTGTGTGTGTGTGCGGTCTGTAGGAAGCGCCTGGTGTGAATGAATGCATCAAACTGCCTCTTCACTACCCTGAGCAGTTTGAAGGCAGCGCTGCTCTTCTCATTTTTTTTTACACAGCTTTTAACTTGATCACCTGCTCCTGATGTGCTACGTGGTCCGCGGGCTGCGGGTCTGATGATAAGAGTATGATACAAGTCTGTACAATACTGAACCATGTCTAAGTTGCCTGCAACATGTACAGCAAGAAAAAACATTATTTCCCTCCATGTGCTTCTGCAGGAAACAGGGAAATCTAGATCAGGAAGTGAGTACTACAGGTCACTACAGGGTCACTACATGGTCCTCTCTAATGTCATTATGTCTGACGGTTCTATACTGTGTCAAGTCTCTCTCCCCTCCTTCTACCTCTCCCTCTTTCTCTCTTTTTCTCTTTCTCTTGTTCCCTCGCTCTGAAGACTGAATGTGGAGCACACATGAGTCATCCCGAGTCACATCTTGAGTTGTATCCCACCCAGAAGGAGGGGAAGCCACAGAAAGCAGGCAGCAGGTCTGGATGGGCTCAGGCTGGGGTGGGCTGGGGCCAGTGCTGGTGGGCTGGGTGGCTGGTGGGCTGAGAGGCCTGGGCGTGTGGGACAAATGGCAGCACATCCAACATCTAAGTGGAGCATGGCCTTGTGGGGTAAGCATTTTGCTTCAGTGTCAGTGTTATGATTTAACTGGATAGAACCCAAATGCAGACAAGTACACCAAGCCAGAGAAGTTTTAACAGGTTTATTATAATGTTCAATAGTCCAGGTTTCCAATAAATGGGGAAGAGCAAGTCCAGGTTCAGGGTGGGTACAGATCCAGGTCAGGGCAGGTGTGGTACCGTAATGTCCTAGTGTCCGTGGTGAGTCCAAAGGAGAGGCCCGATAGTGGAGAGCAGGATGGTGGTGGCAGGAGTGAAGCGGAGGCAGGAGTCAGGTTCCAAATATATGGTTGTCTTGACTATGATCTGACGATGAGTGGAAAGTTTGACCGGGTCTTAAAGGCTGAGGTGATTATGGTGAATGAGCTGCAGCTGGAACCCTGACTCCCGCACACCAGACTTCACTCCTGCAATCAAGGACAGACAGAGGGGGAGGGGGAGAGCAGAGAGAGAGCTACCTAGCAGCAGTAGGCCTAACAGTACCCCCCTCTACGGACGCCACCTGGCGGCCGACAGGGTTTATCAGGATGTAACCTATGAAACTCACGAACCAGAGCAGGATCCACAATGAAGCTCCTGGGCACCCAGGAACGTTCCTCAGGACCATAACCCTCCCAATCCACCAGGTACTGGAAACCACGACCCCGGCGGCGAACATCCAGAAGTCGCCGGACAGTGTAGACCGGACCCCCACCCACGATCTTGGGCGGAGGAGGGGGACGAGAGGGCGGGCACAAAGGGCTAACCGACACAGGCTTAATCTGGGAAACATGAAAGGTGGAATGAACCCGTAGGGAGGCAGGAAGCTGTAGCTTAACCGCGCAGGGGTTAACAATAGACAGTATCTTGAACGGTCCTATAAAACGAGGCGCCATCTTCTTCGACTCCACCTTCAATGGAAGGTCCCGTGACTTCAGCCATACCTCTTGACCAGGAGAGTAACCGGGAGCCTGGGACCGGTGACGGTTGGCTTGCCTCTGCATGTACGCCGAGCTCGGGACAGAGCTACCCTGGCCTTCCTCCAGACCTTGCAGCAGCGGCGCATGTGGGACTGCACCGAGGGTACCGCAAGTTCCCTCTCTTGGGAAGGGAACAGGGGAGGTTGATAACCCAGAGCACACAGAAAAGGAGACAAACCAGAGGAAGCGTTAGTCAAGGTGTTATGAGCATATTCCACCCAGGGGAGCATGGAGCTCCATGACCCAGGGTTAGACCCAGTGACACAGCGAAGTGCGGTCTCCATCTCCTGGTTCGCTCTCTCGGCTTGCCCGTTGGTCTGGGGGTGATATCCAGAGGACAGGCTGGATGTAATGCCCAAAGCTTTACAGAAAGCTTTCCACACCTGGGAGACAAACTGGGGACCCCTGTCAGAGACAATATCCGTGGGTAGACCATGAGAGCGGAACACATGTTCAACCAAAATATCAGCCGTCTCTCTGGCAGTGGGCAGTTTAGGTAGGGCCAAAAAATGAGCGAACTTAGAAAAACGATCAATCACCGTAAGAATGACAGTCTTACCAGATGAGGGGGAAGTCCAGTGACAAAATCCATAGCGATATGCGACCAGGGCCGGCTGGGTATAGGTAGAGGTCGTAGATGACCAGCGCTGGCCTGGGTGGAGTTTTTACTTCGTGCACATACCGTACAAGCAGCAATGAAGGCTCGAGTGTCCGCCTCCATCGTGGCCCACCAGAACTTCCGTCGCACAAAGTCAAGGGTCCGCGAAACTCCAGGGTGACAGGTAAGGGGAGACGAGTGAGCCCACTGAAGTACCTGGGAGCGAGCAGACTCAGGGACAAACATCCGGTTAGGAGGACCCCTCCCAGGGTCAGCTTGATGATGTTGAGCCTGTCTAACAATCCCCTCGATGTCACATGTGATGACTGCAATACTGCAGGTAGGAGGCAAAATGGGTTCAGGGTTACTACCAGTATCAACAGCCGAATGAACACGAGACAGGGCGTCAGGCTTGACGTTGCGTGACCCAGGACGGTAAGACAGAGAAAAAATTGAATCTCCCAAAAAATAGTGCTCACCTGGCTTGACGGGGGTTGAGCTGCTTCGCTGACTGGAGGTAAGCCAGATTCTTATGATCCGTCCAAACGATGAAGGGTTGTTCCGCCCCCTCCAACCAATGTCGCCACTCCTCGAGAGCCAGCTTAACGGCGAGCAGTTCACGATTTCCAACATCATAATTCCTCTCTGCCTGAGAAAGTTTCCTTGAGAGAAAAGCACAGGGATGCAGTTTGTTATCTTCAGGAGAACGTTGTGACAACACTGCACCTACCCCAGTGTCGGATGCATCCACCTCCACGACAAACTGGCGGTCGGGGTCCGGCTGCATCAGAATGGGAGCCGAGGCGAAGCGATGTTTCAGTTCTTCGAACGCTGATTCGGCCCCTTCATTCCAAGCGAACGGTCGTGAGATGGAGGTGAGAGCGGTGAGTGGCGCCGCAATGCGACTGTAGTCCTTGATGAACCTCCTATAGAAGTTCGCAAACCCCAGGAATCGTTGAAGTTGTTTTGCGGGTAGAGGGAGCTGGCCAGTCCGTGACAGCAGAGATCTTAGCTGGGTCCATCCGCAGCTCCCCCTGAGCTATGATGTAACCCAAAAAGAGGTCTCAGACACATGAAATTCACATTTCTCCATCTTCACAAACAGTTTGTTCTCCAACAACCTTTGCAACACCTGGCGCACATGCAGTTCATGTTCCTGGGAGGACTCTGAGAAAATCAAGATATCATCCAGATAGACAAAAACAAACCGATTCAACATGTCCCGAAGGACATCATTGACTAGTGCCTGAAAAACAGCAGGGGCATTAGACAACCCAAAAGGCATAACCCGATACTCAAAATGTCCCAAGGGTGTGTTGAAGGCAGTCTTCCATTCATCACCCTTACGAATGCGCACCAGGTGATACGCATTTCGTAGATCCAGTTTCGTAAAGATGGTAGCACCATGAAGGAGGGGAAAAGCAGAATTAATCAAAGGCAGAGAATACTTGTTCTTAATGGTGATGTTGTTAAGTCCACGGTAATCAATACAGGGTCTGAGGGTCTTATCCTTCTTAGCAACAAAAAAGAATCCCGCTCCTACAGGTGACGAGGAAGGACGCATAATACCTGCCGCCAAGGAGTCCCGAATGTAGTTCTCCATAGCCTCCGTCTCCGGCCGGGAGAGATTGTACAGGCGACTGCTGGGGAGCGGGGCTCCTGGCTGGAGGTCAATGGCGCAGTCGTAAGGCCGGTGAGGAGGAAGAGAAGTAGCTCTGTGTTTGCAGAAAACGGATGCCAGGTCATGATACACGTCAGGAACAGCAGAAAGATCCATGGACTCCAGTGGAGGTTGAGGCACAGTACTGGCAGGAGTCTGAGCAGAACACAAACAATTCACATGACAAAATGTGCTCCATGAAACAATGCTACCTGTCACCCAATCAATGTGTGGATTGTGTTTTATGAGCCAGGGGATACCAAGGACCAGGGGAGTCTGTGGGCAGTCGATAATATGGAATTGAATGTTCTCCTGATGATTTCCCGACACTCTAAGACAAACAGGAACAGTCTGATGGGTAATGCGGGTCAACAATTGTCCATTTAGACCCTTAGCCTGCAGCGGACAGTCCATAGGAACAGTCTCCAAATCCATTTGTTGAGCCCACTCTCTATCCAAAAAGCTTTCGTCGGCACCAGAGTCAATCAGCGCACTACCAGAGAAATTCTGGGACTGCCACTGGAGGGATGCCTGGAGCAGAATGCGGGGAGAAGAGGAAGAATCCGCTGCTCGGCTCACCAAAACTTCTCCCATAAATGATGAGCCGGCCCTTTTCCCGGACGAACTGGGCAGGAAGGAACGAAATGACCAGCTTCTCCACAATACAGGCAGACCCGAGCCTGAATACGACGTGCACGCTCCTCTGAGGACAACCGTGCACCCGACCCACCTCCATGGCTTCGGGTTCAGTGCTCCTCGTATCGACTCGGGAAGACACGGCTCTCTCCGTAGGGACGATGCAGGGAGGAGTTTGTTGATGACAGACAGGTTGCTTGGAACTAACACTCCTCTCCCGGCGGCGCTCCCGAATCCGATTATCCAACCTGATAGTGAGTGAAATAAGATTATCCAGCGTAGGCGATTCATCATATGACACCAATTCATCTTTTAAAGTCTCAGACAAAGCATTGATGAACACTCCTTGTAATGCCTCGTCATTCCAACCACTCACTGCTGCTAAAGTCCGAAACTCCACTGCCATCTCCGCCACACTACGAGCCCCCTGCCGAAGAGAAAACAACCGTTTCGCAGCCTCCTTGCCTCGTACGGGGTGGTCAAAAACCTTCCTCATCTCCGTGGTGAAGGCCACGTAAGCGTTGCAAATGTCCGACTGACTCTCCCAGACCGCGGATCCCCAGGCACGAGCGGAACCGCTAGTAGAGTTGATAAGGTAGGCAATACGGGCTCTTTCTGAGGCGTAGGTGAGGGGCTGTTGTTCAAACACTAACGAGCATTGAGTCAAAAAATCGCCACAGGTTCCCATGTTCCCGTCATAGCGCTCTGGAGCAGGAACAAAAGGCTCTCTGATCTGGGCTGAAGGGGTAGTAAGGGCAGACACTTGATTGGTGAGTAATTGAACCTGATTAAGCAGCACCTGACTGTCCACAGCAATCGTCTTAAACAGGGTATCATGTTGGCCAAGTAGAATGCCCTGATTGGCTATGGCAGTCCAAATTTGAGTGCACTCTGGGGTGGTATCCGAGCTACTGTCTGCTGGGTTCATGTTGGTCAGATCATACTGTTATGATTTAACTGGATAGAACCCAAATGCAGACAAGTACACCAAGCCAGAGAAGTTTTAACAGGTTTATTATAATGTTCAATAGTCCAGGTTTCCAATAAATGGGGAAGAGCAAGTCCAGGTTCAGGGAGGGTACAGATCCAGGTCAGGGCAGGTGTGGTACCGTAATGTCCTAGTGTCCGTGGTGAGTCCAAAGGAGAGGCCCGATAGTGGAGAGCAGGATGGTGGTGGCAGGAGTGAAGCGGAGGCAGGAGTCAGGTTCCAAATATATGGTTGTCTTGACTATGATCTGACGATGAGTGGAAAGTTTGACCGGGTCTTAAAGGCTGAGGTGATTATGGTGAATGAGCTGCAGCTGGAACCCTGACTCCCGCACACCAGACTTCACTCCTGCAATCAAGGACAGACAGAGGGGAGGGGGAGAGCAGAGAGAGAGCTACCTAGCAGCAGTAGGCCTAACAGTCAGTTGTGTTTTCCACAGAGCAGGAGTGGTCTACTACAAGCCCAGAGCCCAGCCCCAGGCCACAGCCCCAGCCCCAGCCCCAGCCCAGAGCCCAGCCCCAGGCCACAGCCCCAGCCCCAGCCCAGAGCCCAGCCCCAGCCACAGCCCCCAGCCCAGAGCACAGCCCCAGCCCAGAGCCCAGAGCCCAGAGCCCAGAGCCCAGAGCCCAGAGCCCAGAGCCCAGACCCCAGAGCCTAGAGCACAGAGCTCAGCCACAGCCACAGCCCCAGCCCCAGCTCCAGCTCCAGCCCCAGCCCAGCCACTAGGCCCAATCCCAGCCCAGTCTTAGTTCTAGTCCTAATTCTAGCCCCAGCCTAGTCCCAGCCCCAGCCCCAGCAGCCTTGCCCATGGAGAGTTGTTACAGCCATGCATTCATCCTAGTCAATGCTATTCACTGGTGACATTTTAAAGGTTTGCACACATTGCACCGAATATGGATCTAGCGTTCATCTGCCGATTGTTCAGCGTCCGCTGTAGACGTCTGACTGCCATAATTTTTCACTCGATTCTACATGTAAAATCGGTGCACACTCAGTTCGCAAATGAAGTACTCTTGGCCAGCAAACGGTATTGGTGTGTCTGAGCCTAACCTGAAGAGTCTGTAGCTGAATGATGTTGAGTTTCGACAGGATTATGGAGATGAGTTTAATCTCAGCTTGTAGAAGGTTGGTCTGCTGTTCATTAACTAAATGATGTGGGTGAAAAAGAACCACTCTGTCCAGAAACAATGACCTCCAACCGCTCAGAGATCTGAGGAAGACAGGCTGGTAATTAATGGATGTATTGGCTATTTTATGTGTGTGTGTGTGTTGTGTGTATGCGTGTGTGTGTGAGAACACTGCAGTTGCAGTGTGTGTGTGGGTGTGTGTAAGAGGGGTGGGAGGGAGCACCTCTGCAAGGAGAGGGGAGAGGAGAAGGGGCCCGATTCAGCAACAAAGAGCTGAGTTCAGCGGAGAGGCCCAGGGCCTTAAGAGCAGTCCCCCAGGGATGTGGGCGGGAGGAGGGGGGAGGAGGAAGAGGTAAGAGGAGGGGGGTTGGACATTGTTCTCCTTGAATACTAATGCTGAATGTAGGTCTAATTCCAGATTCACTTAGTTCCATTCAATTCAGTTCCACATGAAAAATATTTTGCTTCATTAAGACCAACAACATGTCCAGTTCTATGGTCCTATCATAATTAGAATTATAACCGATCTATTGGATTTTCATTTGTATATAAAAGTACCCATATAACCATTACAGCTAATCTTTATCTTGATAATGAAAGTATTGAAATGACAAACATGTTGCCGTATACCAACATGATGTCTGTTTGAATCTTCGTTTGTGTCTTTAAAATGAATACGGAGCCACCCAGACCAGAAACAGACACATATATCTGAGGTAGGAGAGAGAGACAGAGTGAGAGATGGAGAGAGAGACGGAGAGAGAGACGATGGGCCGGCCTTGCCTCCTGAAACTGGGCAGACGTTACAGTAGGCAGAGTGACACCCTACCAGACACAGGGGCTGGCATCATGGACAACCATTCATCTGACAACACAAATGAGAGAAATGTGTTTACCCAGATAAAACAGGCATGATATTCTCGACAACACCTCAACACTGCCAAGATGTCATGTTCCACCCAGCCCTGGTATAAACTGGAATAAAATAAAATGATGGAAATTTTTGTTGAAACAATCTAGAATGGATCATTTTAACCCAAATTAATCTCTGTTTACTCTTTACTCCTATTGAATTATCTCGATGCAGAGACACACGTTGGGTTTTGTTCCGGCAACACTGAACTCTAATTAGATTTAACGGTATTATATATTTAGGAGTTTCTGCCTGCCTGGCTGGCTGGCTCAGAACGATTTCAGCTCCCTATCCGATAGATTAGCAGCATCATATTTACATTACAGAGGTATTATATTGCTGTCTGACTGACTGTCAGTAGATACAATAACAACACGAATGTGTCCACGGTACAAATATACACTATCCTTAAATCAATGTGGATCAGTTGATTTCCATGTATTATGTTTACAGAGCCGGTCAAATATTTAGTCAGGTCAGACGTAGCTGTGCTTTTTTTTATTCTGCTCAGTTCATTTAGACTGAATGGGAATATGTGTACTTCAACGAACAGCAGCATGTCTTTCTGTAGTGTTCTGATACGCTCTCTCTCTCTCTGTTTCACCCTCGCTGTAAAAGGAGATCATGGCAGTTCTGAGCTGTTAATTGTTTTGTTTGGCCTCTTATCTGAGACTGTCTCAGACCCTGAGGTTACATTTTATTTCTGAAAATAAATATAAACAACATAAAGTGTTAGAGCCAGCCAACCTTCCAACAGAACAGCCTACAGGGTTCAATAAAGGACCAGATGTATTGTGCTTTATTGTCTATTATATCGGGAAAGAGAGAGATACATAGAAGAGAGAGAGAGAGAATGAGAGAGAAAGTGAAAGAACGAGAGGGATAGTGCAAGCGAGAGACAGAGAGGGAAGGAAAGAGAGTTTTAGGGCGCAAGAAATGGAGAAAGGGAGAGAAAGAGAGAGAGATATTAAAGGAGAAAGACAGGCTGTTGTGTTCTGAGCCCCTCACTAATCCTGCAGATTAACAGAGGTGTTTCAGGACTCCGACCCCAGAGGGGACTTCCACATCACTGAGCCACATGGTTCAAAGGTCATCATCTGGATATTTGTAACTATTTGAAAAAGTCCCATTTAGCGCTGATTGGGGTTACACCAAGCCCCCTGAAACCTGTGACCCTTAATCCTATTGGAGACATGTGGCCTTAGAAGAGTTTCTGCTCTCTACCTCTCTACCTCTCTACTCCTCTCTCTGCTATGAGTGCCAGTCAGCCAGCCAGCCAGCTCTGACCAAGCGGCGGTGAGGTGGCACTTTATCTACAAGGTTGTATGTTCATACAGTGTTGTTAATATAATAGCACAGTGTTAATAACAGGGTTTATGGAATGTGTACTCTAATAAAATAATGTATGGTAGGGATGACATTGAGGGGATGTTGTTTTTTGCCATGCGGCTATAGTTGTGGTCCTGTAGACGACATGGACAGTCTTCTAGATGGACAGGGTGTAATGGTCTACAGATGGCGCTCAGCGGTCGGCTCGGCCTGCAGACGAGGAGCAGCGGGAGGCCAACTGAAAGCTGCTCCACATTTTACTGACTGAGCCCCATGTTACTGAGCCTCACATCTACATTACTGAGCCGGGGCTGGAGCTGACTGGAGCCTCACATGGCTGACTGGGGGACCTGACCTGCCACATATCTGAGCCCAGCCTCCACCAGATCTACGCCAGACCCTCGACACACCTGGGTTCAAACAGTGTTTAACATCTTTCAAATCTAAGAGCATTTGCTTGAACCTACCTTGACTGTCAGATGGGTGGGTTTTTGCACTTAGGAGACTATGCCATTGGTTCCATTGCACCACGCAATATCAATTAAACACAAATTAAATATTTTGAAGGTTTCAGATACTAATTGAACCCAGGTCTGGCTTGCCCCACCTCTCCGGCCCAGAGCAGACCATTAAAGTATACGGCCACAGAGCCGTGTGCAGCAGGGAGGCATTAAACACAAAGTACTGGACAGTAAAACAGCCAATTTGTTCAGTGTCCTGGCTTCCTCTACAATTAAGGCTGTACAGCTGAAAGGCTCTACAGTCTAGTTCTACGAACTTTTGTGCAGCTGAGTTTTTGGAACGCGACGCAAATGGAGCTACGTAGATCCGTTTGCGTAGACTGTGAAATCACTGTGGAAAGTTGTTTCCTCCACCGCTAACGTGAGCTAGTGTTGATTCCGAATGTTCTGCCATTGTAACATGGATAATGGTTCTATACTCATGATATATAATATTTTACATGGATAATGAGTATAACAAATCATTATTTAAAAGCTTCAGATTATATTGTGGGTAGTGGTCACTGCTCTGGTGCAGTTTGTGAACCAGAGCATTTAGAAAAAGGCTAATTGGATTAGCCTCCAGAGTTTTGGGGAAGGCAGGGCTCAGATTGGCAGAATGGACTGTTTATTACTCAGACCCCCTCTCTGCCTCGGGGGGCTGAGGGGCTGATGGGACGTGATATTTCTAAAACCAGGGGTCACTGGGGTCACTGCTCCCTGACTTCTGACCTCTAACCACTCAACACACAGAGCTGCTGACTAAGAGCAGAGCTAAAGTTACAACATCTCACAGCCTGGACAGCCATCCACAACACACATCAGCCCAAGCATAACGCTGAACTCAACCACTAGTAATCATCAATAGCAGCTTTTGAAGCTAAGATTTTAGATGTTGATTTTTTTTTTTTTTTTAGGGGGTAGATAATAATAATAATAATATGCCATTTAGCAGACGCTTTTATCCAAAGCGACTTACAGTCATGTGTGCATAAATTTTTTGTGTATGGATGGTCCCGGGGATCGAACCCACTACCTTGGCGTTACAAGCACCGTGCTCTACCAGCTGAGCTACAGAGGACCACATAGATCAGCTTTAATATTTCAGATAGATTGTAACTTCCGTCAATGTAATTGTCTGCATCACTTCCAATCCCCCATATGTTTTTTTCTCGCAAATATATATATACATACATACATATATATATATATATATAACATACATACATACACACATACATATACAAATATATATACAGTGGGGAGAACAAGTATTTGATACACTGCCGATTTTGCAGGTTTTCCTACTTACAAAGCATGTAGAGGTCTGTAATTTTTTATCAAAAATCCAGAAAATCACATTGTATGATTTTTAAGTAATTAATTTGCATTTTATTGCATGACATAAGTATTTGATACATCAGAAAAGCAGAACTTAATACTTGGTACAGAAACCTTTGTTTGCAATTACAGAGATCATACGTTTCCTGTAGGTCTTGACCAGGTTTGCACACACTGCAGCAGAGATTTTGGCCCACTCCTCCATACAGACCTTCTCCAGATCCTTCAGGTTTCGGGGCTGTCGCTGGGCAATACGGACTTTCAGCTCCCTCTAAAGATTTTCTATTGGGTTCAGGTCTGGAGACTGGCTAGGCCACTCCAGGACCTTGAGATGCTTCTTACGGAGCCACTCCTTAGTTGCCCTGGCTGTGTGTTTCGGGTCGTTGTCATGCTGGAAGACCCAGCCACGACCCATCTTCAATGCTCTTACTGAGGGAAGGAGGTTGTTGGCCAAGATCTCGCGATACATGGCCCCATCCATCCTCCCCTCAATGCGGTGCAGTCGTCCTGTCCCCTTTGCAGAAAAGCATCCCCATAGAATGATGTTTCCACCTCCATGCATCACGGTTGGGATGGTGTTCTTGGGGTTGTACTCATCCTTCTTCTTCCTCCAAACACGGCGAGTGGAGTTTAGACCAAAAAGCTCTATTTTTGTCTCATCAGACCACATGACCTTCTCCCATTCCTCCACTGGATCATCCAGATGGTCATTGGCAAACTTCAGACGGGCCTGGACATGCGCTGGCTTGAGCAGGGGGACCTTGCGTGCGCTGCAGGATTTTAATCCATGACGGCGTAGTGTGTTACTAATGGTTTTCTTTGAAACTGTGGTCCCAGCTCTCTTCAGGTCATTGACCAGGTCCTGCCGTGTAGTTCTGGGCTGATCCCTCACCTTCCTCATGATCATTGATGCCCCACGAGGTGAGATGTTGCATGGAGCCCCAGACCGAGGGTGATTGACCGTCATCTTGAACTTCTTCCATTTTCTAATAATTGCGCCAACAGTTGTTGCCTTCTCACCAAGCTGCTTGCCTATTGTCCTGTAGCCCATCCCAGCCTTGTGCAGGTCTACAATTGTATCCCTGATGTCCTTACACAGCTCTCTGGTCTTGGCCATTGTGGAGAGGTTGGAGTCTGTTTGATTGAGTGTGTGGACAGGTGTCTTTTATACAGGTAACGAGTTCAAACAGGTGCAGTTAATACAGGTAATGAGTGGAGAACAGGAGGGCTTCTTAAAGAAAAACTAACAGGTCTGTGAGAGCCGGAATTCTTACTGGTTGGTAGGTGATCAAATACTTATGTCATGCAATAAAATGCAAATTATTTACTTAAAAATCATACAATGTGATTTTCTGGATTTTTGTTTTAGATTCCATCTCTCACAGTTGAAGTGTACGTATGATAAAAATTACAGACCTCTACATGCTTTGTAAGTAGGAAAACCTGCAAAATCGGCAGTGTATCAAATACTTGTTCTCCCCACTGTATATATATACACACACATACAGTGGGGAAAAAAAGTATTTAGTCAGCCACCAATTGTGCAAGTTCTCCCACTTAAAAAGATGAGAGAGGCCTGTAATTTTCATCATAGGTACACGTCAACTATGACAGACAAATTGAGGAAAAAAAATCCAGAAAATCACATTGTAGGATTTTTTATGAATTTATTTGCAAATTATGGTGGAAAATAAGTATTTGGTCACCTACAAACAAGCAAGATTTCTGGCTCTCACAGACCTGTAACTTCTTCTTTAAGAGGCTCCTCTGTCCTCCACTCGTTACCTGTATTAATGGCACCTGTTTGAACTTGTTATCAGTATAAAAGACACCTGTCCACAACCTCAAACAGTCACACTCCAAACTCCACTATGGCCAAGACCAAAGAGCTGTCAAAGGACACCAGAAACAAAATTGCAGACCTGCACCAAGCTGGGAAGACTGAATCTGCAATAGGTAAGCAGCTTGGTTTGAAGAAATCAACTGTTTGAGCAATTATTAGGAAATGGAAGACATACAAGACCACTGATAATCTCCCTCGATCTGGGGCTCCACGCAAGATCTCACCCCGTGGGGTCAAAATGATCACAAGAACGGTGAGCAAAATCCCAGAACCACACGGGGGGACCTAGTGAATGACCTGCAGAGAGCTGGGACCAAAGTAACAAAGCCTACCATCAGTAACACACTACGCCGCCAGGGACTCAAATCCTGCAGTGCCAGACGTGTCCCCCTGCTTAAGCCAGTACATGTCCAGGCCCATCTGAAGTTTGCTAGAGTGCATTTGGATGATCCAGAAGAGAACTAAAACCAAAATAGAACTTTTTGGTAAAAACTCAACTCGTTGTGTTTGGAAGACAAAGAATGCTGAGTTGCATCCAAAGAACACCATACCTACTGTGATGCATGGGGGTGGAAACATCATGCTTTGGGGCTGTTTTTCTGCAAAGGGACCAGGACGACTGATCCGTGTAAAGGAAAGAATTAATGGGGCCATGTATCGTGACATTTTGAGTGAAAACCTCCTTCCATCAGCAAGGGCATTGAAGATGAAACGTGGCTGGGTCTTTCAGCATGACAATGATCCCAAACACACCGCCCGGGCAACGAAGGAGTGGCTTCGTAAGAAGCATTTCAAGGTCCTGGAGTGGCCTAGCCAGTCTCCAGATCTCAACCCCATAGAAAATCTTTGGAGGGAGTTGAAAATCCGTGTTGCCCAGCGACAGCCCCAAAACATCACTGCTCTAGAGGAGATCTGCATGGAGGAATGGGCCAAAATACCAGCAACAGTGTGTGAAAACTTTGTGAAGACTTACAGAAAACGTTTGACCTGTGTCATTGCCAACAAAGGGTATATAACAAAGTATTGGGACACTTTTGTTATTGACCAAATACTTATTTTCCACCATAATTTGCAAATAAATTCATTACAAATCCTACAATGTGATTTTCTGGAGAGAAAAAAAATCTCATTTTGTCTGTCATAGTTGACGTGTACCTATGATGAAAATTACAGGCCTCTCTCATCTTATTAAGTGGGAGAACTTGCACAATTGGTGGCTGACTAAATACTTTTTTCCCCCACTGTACATATACACATATACACATACATACACACACACACACACACATATATATACATACATCCATACACACACACATATCCTTTTTTAAATTATATTTCCCTTCATTACTTTCCAACCCCACCACCCCTTCCCCAATTGGAGTAAACTAGTGAACAACAACGCTTATGCCTCTACTTCCAGCCAATACATACTATATACATTTAATGGACACAGTCAAAGGGTTAGCTCCAGGTAAATATTGCAATCCTTTAGCCATTCCTGGACCTGTGTCCAAAAACAAGCTACAAATGGACAGTACCAAAACAAATGATCTAATGATTCTGTCTCTTCGCAGCTAAATCTGCAGAGCTAGGAAGATTGTATCCCCCATATAAATAACATTCTATTGGTAGCAAGAATTGTATATAATAATTTAAATTTAAAAATTCTAAGTTTTGAATCCGGCGTCGTTTTGCGTATCAATTCATAAACACAATGCCATGGAATCGGTACGTCAAAAATCTTTTCCCAACTATTTTGCAATCTATATGGGACGGCTGTCAATCCTTTGGTCCTTAAATGAAACTGGTATACTTTTTTATTTATCACAATTTTCTTTAACCAATTATATTCTTTAATGCAAGGCCGACAGACAAGTTCCTTACTTTTTATTATTTATTTTTGGTCATTTAGCAGACGCTCTTATCCAGAGCGACTTACAGGAGCAATTAGGGTTAAGTGCCTTGCTCAAGGGCACATCGACAGATTTTTCACCTAGTCGGCTCGGGGATTAGAACCAGCGACCTTTCGGTTACTGGCACAACGCTCTTACCCACTAAGCTACCTGCCGCCCTTTTCCCCCATCCACTTTCCTTTTCCATTTTTGCGGTAATGCTGCAATTATTTGGTTGTAATTTTGGGTAAAGCAGACATTTCCATATGTTTTTGTTAGCTGCATGTGCGACATAACTCCACCAGTCCTACCGATAACATCATTTACAAAGATTATACCTTTTTTAAACATTTTGTCAAAAGAATAGTTTTTTTTATCAATTAGTATATTTGAGTTTAACCACAATATTTGTTGCATTATTTGTTCTGTCGTTTCTGGAGGATTAAATTGAAATTGCAACCAACTTTCTATGGCTTGTTTTAGAAATAGTGATATTTGGGAGATTATTTCCTTTTCAAATAACTTAAAGTGAGAGGTTGTAATCTGAATTTTACATTTTAGTCATTTAGCAGACGCTCTTATCCAGAACAACTTACAGTTAGTGAATATATATATTTTTTTTATACTGGCCCCCCGTGGGAATCGAACCCACAACCCTGGCATTGCAAACGCCATGCTCTATCAACTGAGCTACATCCCTGCCGGCCATTCCCTCCCCTACCCTGGACGAATTGTGCGCCGCCCATGAGTCTCCCGGTCACGGCCGGCTGCGACAGAGCCTGGATTTGAACCAGGATCTCTAGTGGCACAGTTCGCACTGCGATGCAGTGCCTTAGACCACTGCGCCACTCAGGAGTACTGAATGAAGGGAAAAAGGCCATTCTTGAACATTGGGTGAGACAATCTTACTAATTTGCTAGAGAACAAGTTCGGATTTAAGTATAACTTTTGTATGACTGAAGCTTTTAGTGATAGGTCTAATGCTTTAATATTTAATAATTTCTGTCCTCCGAATTCATATTAATTATATAAATAGGCCCGTTTAATTTAGTCTGGCTTGCCGTTCCAAATAAAATGGAATATTTTTTTCTCATATAATTTTAAAAAACTGTTCGCTAGGCGTAGACCATAAGCAAATAGGTAAACTGGGATAATACTAAAGAGTTAATCAGGGTGATTTTTCCACAAATTGACAGGTATTTATCTTTCTATGGTAGCAAGATCTTATCTATTTTTGCTAACTTTCTATAACAATGTATTGGAGTGAGATCATTTATTTCATTTGGGATATGTGTTCCGAGTATTTCCACTGTCACGGTTTCGGCCGAGGCTGCTCCTCCTCCTTGTTCGGGCAGGCTTCGGCGGTCGTCGTCCCCGGAGTACTAGTTATCACCGTTTGATGTTTTCGATGTCTGTTTGGTTTTGTCTGATTGTGTACACCTGTTTCCTGTTTGGTTGATTATGTCTCCTATAAGTTTCTCGTTTGGTTAGTCTTGTGTTGTGTGTTATTGTCCGCCTGTCCGTAGGAGCTGCGAGTTTCTGCTCTGTTTATTTGTTACTCCTACACCACATCCACATCTGCACCTGACAGAATAACACACCCCCATGGAGTCAGCAGGAGAAGCGGCGGCACCCAAGTCGCTGGAGGAACGGATCAGCGATCAGGACACCATGATCCGGGCAACTTGGGGCCGCCATGAACGAGGTGTCTAACACTCTGCGCCGTTTGGTCACCGGAGAGGTGCCCACACCTCCGCACACCTTACCATCACCATCGGCCAGTCCTCCTCTTCCAGCACCGGAACCCAGTGGTATTCGGCTCTCGCTCCCGAGGGCATATGATGGTATCGCAGCCGGGTGTCAGGGGTTCCTCCTGCAGGTGGAACTCTACCTGGCCACCATACACCCGGCGCCCTCGGGATACGAGAGCGTCTCCGCCCTCATCTCCTGTCTCACCGGCAAGGCGTTGGAGTGGGCCAACGCCGAATGGAGGGGAATAGACACCGCCACCATCACCTACGCGGAGTTCTCCCGCCGCTTCAGGGCAGTGTTCGACCATCCACCTGAGGGGAAGGCGGCGGGGGAGCGTCTGTTCCACCTCCGACAGGGGAGGAGGAGTGCACAGGAGTTCGCCCTGGAGTTCCGGACTCTAGCGGCGGATGCAGGGTGGAATGAGCGGGCCCTCATCGACCACTACCGATGTAGTCTACGGGAGGACGTCCGTCGAGAGTTGGCCTGCAGGGATGCCCACCTCACCTTCGACCAGCTGGTGGACATGTCCATCCGGCTTGACACCCTGCTGGCAACCCGCGGAAGTTCCGAGTGGGGGTCGTCCATTCCACCCTCCAGCACCTCCGAGCCGAGCCCTATGGAGCTCGGAGGTGCTGGCGCTAGAGAGAGGAGGAGGAGGAGCCCGAGGGGGGCTGTCCCCTGCACCAACTGTGGCCGTGGAGGGCACACTGCGGCCAGGTGCTGGGGAGGGTCTCCTAGGGGAGAGGACGACAGGCCACGCACTGGGGAGTCATTCCAGGTGAGTAGGCGTCCCACTTACCCAGAGCTCTCTGTTGTGCACGTCTGTTTACCTGTACATTTTCCACAGGTTGCACCTCATTCCCAGCATAAGGCGCTAGTAGATTCAGGCGCAGCTGGGAATTTTGTTGATCGACATTTTTGTTTAAAACTAGGAATTCCCCTTCTTCCAGTCGACGCCCCATTTCCTGTCCATGCTTTAGACAGCCGTCCCTTGCGATCGGGGTTGATTAGGGAGGTCACAGCGCCACTTAGGATGAGGACGCAGGGGGGTCATGAGGAAACTATTCAGCTATGTCTGATTGACTCTCCTGCGTATCCGGTGGTGTTGGGGCTTCCCTGGTTGATTACCCATAATCCTTCTATTTCGTGGCAACAGAGGGCTCTTAAGGAGTGGTCTGCCCAGTGTGTGGGGCGATGTCTAGGTGTTTCCGTGGGGGCGACCTCGGTGGAGAGTCCAAACCAGGTGCCCGCACTGCACATTCCCCCTGAGTATGAGGATTTGGCAATCGTGTTCAGTAAATCGAGGGCGACGCAGTTGCCTCCTCATAGGCAGGGAGATTGTGCGATAGACCTCCAGGCAAGAGCAGCGCTTCCACGGAGCCATGTGTATCCTCTGTCTCAAGAGGAGAAGAGAGCTATGGAGACTTACATAGCCGAATCTCTGAGACAAGGATACATACGGCCATCCACTTCCCCTGCGTCCTCTAGCTTCTTTTTTGTGAAGATGGAGGTTTGCGCCCGTGCATTGATTACCGTAGTCTCAATCAGATCACGGTGAAATACAGTTATCCACTCACGCTGATTGCGACTATGACGGAGTCATTGCACGGGGCGCGTTTCTTCACAAAACTAGATCTCAGGAGCGCATACAACTTGGTGCGCATTAGAGGGGGCGATGAATGGAAGACAGCATTTAGTACCACCTCAGGTCATTACGAGTATCTCGTCATGCCATACGGGTTGATGAACGCTCCTTCAGTTTTCCAATCCTTCGTAGATGAGATCTTCAGGGACATGCAGGGGCAGGGTGTGGTCGTGTACATTGATGACATTCTTGTGTACTCTTCTACCCGAGCCGAGCATGTAGCCCTGGTGCGCCGAGTGTTGAGGAGGCTGTTGGAGCACGACCTGTATGTCAAGGCAGAGAAATGTCTGTTTTTCCAGGAGTCTATCTCCTTTTTGGGTTATCAGTTGTCTGCGTCAGGGGTGAAGATGGAGGTTGACTGAGTGTCAGCCGTGCGTAATTGGCAAACTCCAACCACTGTTAAAGAGGTGCAGCGGTTTTTGGGGTTTGCAAATTACTACCGGAGGTTTATCCGGGGTTTTGGACAGGTGGCAGCTCCCATAACGTCTCTGTTGAAGGCGTTTGCAGTGGTCAGCCGAGGCGGACAGGGCATTTGGGAGACTGAAGGACCTGTTTACTTCGGCTCCGGTGCTGGCGCATCCGGATCCCGCTTTACCATTTCAGGTAGAGGTTGACCCGTCAGAGGCCGGTATTGGGGCCGTACTTTCGCAACGGTCCGGCACGCCACCTAAACTCCGCCCCTGTGCTTTTTACTCCAAAAAGCTCAGCCGGCGGAGTGTAATTATGAAGTAGGGGACAGGGAGCTGTTAGCCGTGGTACAGGCCCTAAAGGTGTGGAGGCATTGGCTTGAGGGGGCTCAACACCCTTTTCTCATTTTGACTGACCACCGTAACCTGGAGTACATCCGGGCAGCTAGGAGATTGAACCCTCGCCAGGCGCGGTGGAACATGTTTTTAGCCCGGTTCGTATTTAAGATCACGTACATCCCTGGGTCCCAGAACGGTAAGGCAGACGCACTGTCTCGGCGGTATGACACGGAGGAGAGGTCCGTTGAGCCCACTCCCATACTGCCGGAGTCTTGTCTGGTGGCACCGGTAGTGTGGGAGGTCGATGCTGAAATATTGCGGGCGTTGCGTACCGACCCTAGTCCTCCACAGTGCCCGGTGGGTCGGACGTACGTTCCGCTCGAGGTTCGGGATCGACTGATATATTGGGCTCACACGTCACCCTCCTCTGGACATCCTGGTATTGGCCGGACTGTGCACTGCCTTAGCGCTAAGTACTGGTGGCCAACATTAGCCAGGGATGTGAGGGTTTATGTCTCCTCCTGCTCGGTGTGCACCCAGTGTAAGGCGCCTAGACACCTGCCCAGGGTCCATGGTCTCACCTCTCGGTGGATTTCGTCACAGACCTTCCCCCCTCACAGGGGAGTACTACTATACTGGTCGTTGTGGATTGGTTCTCTAGGGCCTGTCGTCTGCTCCCAATGCCGGGTCTTCCTACTGCCCTACAGACCGCCGAAGCACTATTCACACACGTGTTCCGGCACTACGGGGTACCCGAGGATATAGTGTCTGATCGAGGTCCCCAGTTTACCTCCAGATTCTGGAGGGCGTTTATGGATCGTTTGGGGGTCTCGGTGAGCCTGACCTCGGGTTACCACCCGGAGAGTAATGGGCAGGTGGAACGTGTGAACCAGGATGTGGGTAGGTTTCTTAGATCGTATTTCCAGGGCCGGCCGGAGGAGTGGGCGAGGTATGTCCCCTGGGCAGAGATGGCCCAGAACTCTCTCCGCCACTCCTCAACCAATCTAACCCCTTTCCAATGTGTGTTAGGTTACCAGCCGGTTCTGGCACCGTGGCAGCAGAGCCAGATCGAGGCTCCTGCGGTGGATGAGTGGGTGCGGCGCTCGGAGGAGACGTGGAACGCTGCACACGCCACTTGCAGCGGGCCATCCGTCGTCAGAAAGCGAGCGCCCGATCTCCACCGCAGTGAGGGGCCGGTGTACGCATCTGGTGATCGAGTCTGGCTCTCTACCAGAAACCTACCCCTCCGCCTGCCCTGCCGGAAACTGGGTCGGCGGTTTGTGGGGCCTTTTATAGTCCTGAGAAGATTGAACGAGGTGTGTTACAGGTTACAACTGCCTATTGATTATAAGAATATTAACCCCTCGTTCCATGTGTCTCTTCTCAGGCCGGTGGTAGCTGGTCCACTCCAGGACGATGAGATAAGAGAGACTCCTCCGCCCCCACTGGACATCGAGGGGGCTCCGGCGTACACAGTTCGGTCCATCTTGGATTCGAGACGTCGGATGGGGGGTCTCCAATATCTCGTGGAGTGGGAGGGGTACGGTCCGGAGGAACGGTGCTGGGTGCCGAGGAGAGACATCCGTCTCTCCTGACGGAGTTCCACCGTGGACACCCTACGCGCCCTGCTCCGCGTCCTCCTGGTCGTCCCCGAGGCCGGGGTCGGCGCACGGCTGGAGCCGCGTGTCAAGGGGGGGGGGGGTACTGTCACGGTTTCGGCCGAGGCTGCTCCTCCTCCTTGTTCGGGCAGGCTTCGGCGGTCGTCGTCCCCGGAGACTTAGCTATCACCGTTTGATGTTTTCGATGTCTGTTTGGTTTTGTCTGATTGTGTACACATGTTTCCTGTTTGGTTGATTATGTCTCCTATAAGTTTCTCGTTTGGTTAGTCTTGTGTTGTGTGTTATTGTCCGCCTGTCCATAGGAGCTGCGAGTTTCTGCTCTGTTTATTTGTTTTGGTGTTTTTACGCACAGTTTGCGTAATCGCTCGCCTCTGTTTGTTCGAGGCCCATATTTTGTATTTTGTCACTTTATGACAAGTAAAGTCTGTTGGACTAAGCCTCTGTGTCCTGCGCCTGACTCCTACACCACATCCACATCAGCACCTGACATCCACATCACCATCAGACCATTTTATTGGAACAGATGTTGATTCTTTGAGTTTTGTCATGATCAGTCCCTATCTTTTTGAGAAGGAATCAGCGATAATTATCAAGTTTGTGGAGAAGAGAGGAGTCTGATAGAAAGAAACAGACTGATGAACAAACAGACAGACAGAGACAGCCCCTTGATGCTGCATGGGGAATTACCCATTATCCGCTCTGCTAGGAGTCCCAGTCAGACACCGGTCTCTCTGATTACAGAGCAAGAGGCAAGAGGCAATAGGCAAAAGGGCCCTCGAACAAAACAAAGGCCCTCGGACAACATATCACAGATTCTCCACAACAACACTTCTCCAGACAGACAGATATCTCCTCAGGGGGCTGATTCTTTTGTTGTTGTTTCACTGGGTGCTGAGTTGCAATCAGACACAGTATCATTAGAGAAAATAACAATCAAACATTTTCAGCATTGAGCCACAGCCTCTTGAAGATGTGTGTTAAATGGTTCCTTGGTTTTAAATTTGATACAGGTCCGATTTTTTTCTATACATTTTAACGAGTTCGGGCGAACGTGGAAATTCAAGCTGCAATTTAGAGGCAATTGGAGAAGTTTAAATTACAGTTTAAATATTGACGGCAAATACGTGCGGCACAGCAGATCGGCATTAAAATTCATGGAAGAAAAGCAAACTCTGTAAATCAACAATGAAAAGAGAACAGAGGATCCTCAAGAGCTGCCCTGCTTAGAGAAACGTGGCACGGAACGCTTTTAAGACCAGGCGGACTTCCAGCAGTTAGTATATAGTTAATGGAGCAGAATGGTTTTATCTCTCTCTCTCTCTCTGCTTTCTCTCTTTCTTTCTCTCTCTCCGTCTCTTTCTCTCTCTCTCTCTCCCTCCGACTCTCTTTGTCTGACTATGTCTCTGTCTCTGACTCTCTCTTGATCTCACTCTCTGTCTCTGACTCTCATCTCAAATCAAATCAAATCAAATCAAATTTTATTGGTCACATGCGCCGAATACAACAAGTGCAGACATTACAGTGAAATGCTTACTTACAGCCCTTAACCAACAGTGCGTTTATTTTAAACAAAAAAAGTAAGAATAAAACAACAACAAAAAAAAAGTGTTGAGAAAAACAAAGAGCAGAAGTAAAATAAAGTGACAGTAGGGAGGCTATATATACAGGGGGGTACCGGTGCAGAGTCAATGTGCGGGGGCACCGGCTAGTTGAGGTAGTTGAGGTAATATGTACATGTGGGTAGAGTTAAAGTGACTATGCATAAATACTTAACAGAGTAGCAGCAGCGTAAAAAGGATGGGGTGGGGGGCAGTGCAAATAGTCCGGGTAGCCATGATTAGCTGTTCAGGAGTCTTATGGCTTGTGGGTAGAAGCTGTTGAGAAGCCTTTTGGACCTAGACTTGGCACTCCGGTACCGCTTGCCGTGCGGTAGCAGAGAGAACAGTCTATGACTAGGGTGGCTGGAGTCTTTGACAATTTTGAGGGCCTTCCTCTGACACCGCCTGGTATAGAGGTCTTGGATGGCAGGGAGCTTTGCCCCAGTGATGTACTGGGCCGTACGCACTACCCTCTGTAGTGCCTTGCGGTCAGAGGCCAAGCAGTTGCCATACCAGGCGGTGATGCAACCAGTCAGGATGCTCTCGATGGTGCAGCTGTAGAATTTTTTGAGGATCTGAGGACCCATGCCAAATCTTTTTAGTCTCCTGAGGGGGAATAGGCTTTGTCGTGCCCTCTTCACGACTGTCTTGGTGTGCTTGGACCATGATAGTTCGTTGGTGATGTGGACACCAAGGAACTTGAAGCTCTCAACCTGTTCCACTACAGCCCCGTCGATGAGAATGGGGGCGTGCTCAGTCCTCTTTTTTTTTCCTGTAGTCCACAATCATCTCCTTTGTCTTGGTCACGTTGAGGGAGAGGTTGTTGTCCTGGCACCACACGGCCAGATCTCTGACCTCCTCCCTATAGGCTGTCTCATCGTTGTCGGTGATCAGGCCTACCACTGTTGTGTCGTCGGCAAACTTAATGATGGTGTTGGAGTCGTGCCTGGCCATGCAGTCATGGGTGAACAGAGAGTACAGGAGGGGGACTGAGCACGCACCCTGAGGGGCCCCCGTGTTGAGGATCAGTGTGGCAGATGTGTTGTTACCTACCCTTACCACCTGGGGGGCGGCCCGTCAGGAAGTCCAGGATCCAGTTGCAGAGGGAGGTGTTTAGTCCCAGGATCCTTAGCTTAGTGATGAGCTTAGAGGGCACTATGGTGTTGAATGCTGAGCTGTAGTCAATGAATAGCATTCTCACGTAGGTGTTCCTCTTGTCCAGGTGGGAAAGGGCAGTGTGGAGTGCGATAGAGATTGCATCATCTGTGGATCTGTTGGGGCGGTATGCAAATTGGAGTGGGTCTAGGGTTTCTGGGATTATGCTGTTGATGTGAGCCATGACCAGTCTTTCAAAGCACTTCATGGCTACAGACGTCAGTGCTACGGGTCGGTAGTCATTTAGGCAGGTTATCTTAGAGTTCTTGGGCACGGGGACTATGGTGGTCTGCTTGAAACATGTTGGTATTACAGACTCGGTCAGGGACATGTTGAAAATGTCAGTGAAGACACTTGCCAGTTGGTCAGCACATGCTCGGAGTACACGCCCTGGTAATCCGTCTGGCCCAGCGGCCTTGTGAATGTTGACTTGCTTAAAAGTCTTACTCACATCGGCTACGGAGAGCGTGATCACATAGTCGTCCGGAACAGCTGGTGCTCTCATGCATGCATCTCTCTCAATCTCTCTGTCTCTGTCTCTCTCTTCACCTGTCCTTGGAAGTCTTTAACAGAGAGAAGAGGAGACTGTCTGGTCTAGGATCCTGAATGAATTTGTGACACTCTATGAAACAGGTCTACAACAGCAACCAGCAGCCAGATGCAGCACTCCATTAGCCCAAAAACACACAGCTGTCAGTCCATGGCCCCTCCTCCCTCCTCAACACCCCTCTGTTCTATTCTGTTGGACTCTCCCCTGGTTTCATGCCTGACTTCATGACTTCAGGCTGCTGCTGTTGAGAAGAGGAAGATCTCATTGTGGGGGGACTGGGGGAAGAGTTGGGGGTTCAGGCTATTGGTGGGGTGGGATGAGAGGAGGGTGGGTGGGGGGTTTGTGGGGTGGGGGAGTCTCTTGGACTTATTTTGTTTCCCTCGCCCTCAGATGTGCAATCAACACTTGAAGAACATCCCTTTTCATCTGGAGCCTGCCAGCTGTAAAGCCAGTCAATAAACCAATACCCCCTCTGTCTCCCTCCCTGCTCCTCACTCCCAACCCGACCCACACACTCCCTCGCCTGTGGGGGTTTCCCCCCCTACTCCACCCTTTCACCCACAGCCCTCCCATCCCACCCACATCCCATCTCTAGCATCTGGATCCTGACTGTAAGTAAAACCAGCACCGTGTAGAATAGATACCCGTCTTGTATAAAAGTAGAGTCCAGTCTAGACTGCAGTGGAGCACTGGAATGGTCTCGGATCTGGGTTGAACCCAGTCTAGTCTCCTGCTGTTGGGGCTGGTAGGGAGCTCATACCGGGCTGGCTCCACTGGCCTGGTTGGTGGTTGGACTGACTGAGCCCTCCTGGTGGGAAACACTATGGCCTGGGGGCTACATGGCTGGTGCTCCCTACAGGGAGATAGCATTGATCCCTCCCTCGTGGGCGTCCTGCCCCCACAAGCCTGATCTGATTCTGAACACACTTCTACCTCAGTGGGCCTCGGAGCTGAGTGGGCCTAGAAGAGCTTGGCTCCTCTTCTGTGACACTGCAGCCCCTCATGTCCTCCAGGAACAAAGTCAGAGGTCCAGCATATAGCACACTGCATCTCTCTGTGGGTAATCCGTTGTCCTCCCAGACAGCAGCTTGTTAAACCTCCAGGCCTGAAGGTGTTTATGTGTTTAGGTTTTTAATCTCTGGTGTTCCTGGAAAGCCATTCTGAAAGAGTGGAATAGTGTTCTCTCTACAATAACGCTGTCTGCCCTCCCTGTTCCCAAGGCTGAGCTCTAGCAGTGATCAATGTGATGCAGTTCACTGCCCCCCCATCTCCTATCTCCTCTCTTTTCCTCCTCCTTTCTCACTCTCACCCTGTTCTTGAGGGGGAGAGACAGTTTCCTGCTCAGCAGAAAGAAGAAAAAAAGCTTTGTCAACTACAAAGGGCTAGCGGAGCCAGACAGAGGAAATAGAGGAGTGTTTGTTGGCCTTCTAGTATTAGAGACCATTTAAACAGAATGAGACTGTAAAAATGCCACAGCTTTAATGGGCAGCCACAGGATGTGTGACTATAAAACTAACTCCCCTAACCTCTACCCCCCACTGCTCCACGCACAGCCCCCACCCTCCCACCAGACCAGCCTCCTCTCCAGCCCTTACTGAGATGAAAACATTAGAGACAAATGATGGGAGCTAAATCAGCAATTAGACCAGACTAGGACAGTGGTACTCCTTGATGTGAGACCATCCTTCACGCTTCCTTTAGAAGTATTATAAAACTCTAGCAGCAGAACTTTGTGACTGTCCCCATTCACCCACGGCCCACTACCACCCCAAGGTCCACATCTAATAAGGAATAATATATCCATTCATTACAGTTGTTATTATATATCATTAGAATCATATTACACCATGTATTAGAGGTGGACTGCTAATAAACTAACTGGAATGACCTCCCAGAACGAATAAATAAAGTAAAAACAAACATGCTGTGTTGTCGTGTCTGGGTATAATAACTGTACAGCCACCAGAGTGTTTGAAGTCCAGAATTGGATCATCATCATGATGACTCAGTGCTGACTGACCCAGAATCCTCAGCATTTCCCAGGGGCCACAGTGGGGATGTTGCTCCATTCCTCTCTGTAATTAGACAACAACAGTCCCATGGTAGTGCAACGAGGAAACTGCCTGGTAACTCACTCTACTTCTCCTCACGCTCTCTCTCCTCACCCACAGCCTCGTGGGTAGTTGTGCAGTAGACTCTTGTTTGGTTAGAACAGTATTACAGTAAACTCAGTAAACTCCAATTGCAACATCAACAAATCTGTGGAGCTGGTTATATGGACATTCTATGATGGTTTATCACTGCCTCCTAGAGCACAGGACACACATGAGTAGAGGGTGGTGCCTGGCATTTTAACACAGCCAATCAGCCAGCCGGCACACTTCCTTAATGGGCTCAGTGGGGACGAGGCTGAGTGACAACCCTGGTCTTCCAGACCCCAGACCCCTTGTCTTCCAGACCCCAAAATCAACCTCTAGTTGGTAGGGAATCATTGTAGAATAAGTGGCAGCAGACGTGTTATACAGACAGAAAGACATAGGGGAATCCAGCCTTAATACACAGACATCGGAGAATCATAAAGCTGCAGAAAACACCCACAAATAGATTTTCTGAGATGTTTAAATGGGTGTTTAAAATGCCGGACAATTTACAGTTTTTAATGTAAAAAAAATCTATAAATGCAGTACAGATCACCTATCCTATCTGTAGTACCCTAAGTCTATTATCTGCAAGTTCATTAATTCAATATTTTTCTGGCGACTGGGCGGGGAAAAGGGAAGGGTATTGGTAGTCATGGCAACACAATCATAATTTATCATAACCAAGTGGCTAATATGCCTATAAGCGCTGAGTGCCCTCTGACCCCAACACTCTGGCAGAAACACTTAAAATTCAGCCAGTCTATTCTCCGGCTCTTAAACACATGTAATTGCCTAATTCAACATGCATTAGAAACATTGTGTTTAAATTATCATCTTAGATACGATTCGGATAACGTTTCAATTATATTATAATAGTGTTATCTCTTGTGCAGTGTACATAACAATTAAACCATCCGCTCATCTTGGCCGGGGAGAACAGCTGGGACATTATGCACAACTCATACATTATATTATACAGTATGACAGTTAAGCTTTTTCATTAAGGGGGGAAAAATCACATTCTAATTGTTTTGTGAAAATTACATTTTGCTATAGCTTACAAATTTAATCCATTAAATGCAGAATATTACGGTATAAACCGACAAATCAAAATGATCTATTAATAGTTTACTACAAGACTCAAAACGACAAGTTATCAGTCACAGTCAACAACAAAGCAACAGTCCAGTGCTCTCTGTTGTGCAGCTAGATGCTGTCTGGTCTCTGCAAGATGCTGGCATGTTAGAGTTCAGAAAACAGCAATCTAACACTCTCACCTTCAGCAGGAGCAGCCATTAACTACAGCTTATTTTCTGTGAGTGTGTGTGTGTGTGTGTGTGTTGAGGAGACAAAGTCTTGAGGTTTCAAGGGGCTGCAGGGGCCTAACTAATCCTGTTGAGGACGTCTCGTGCTTCTCTTCCTCTTCTCTCTTCCTCTCTCATCCATGGCCTGCAGACATACAGAAACAGACCAAGATCCACAGTCATAGAGACACACAGACACACCACAAACATACACAGCTGTTTGTTTTCATTTCCCCACTGGTGATTTGGATTCTGTTCTGGTAGTTCTGATCACACTGTACACTTTCAATGTGTCTGATATCTGTAGCTTTCTTTGTCACCATAATGAATTGTATTTCATGAATTAACAAATAGAAAAACAAGAATGTGTTTTTATCTTTAACATGGATAACAGTTAAATTGTTTGATGCTTTTCAATCATTGTGAATAAATGTATAAAATGTATCCTGACTAATTTGTTGTTTTCTGAGAACAATGCAGATATGGTAATGAGCATGATTTAATTAACATGTGAGAAGTACCAGAGGAGCACTGCTATTTTTATACATCGATAGCATAACTATATGTAAATGTATGGTTTAGTACTGTACAGTTTTTTCTATTAGGATGATTTTGTGTATGGATTTATGTCAGCGGGATGTCAGCAGACCTATGCTTTTTCCAGGGGAACAAGGTAATTACTTTTTTAAACTATTTGAATACAGATCTGAGAAATCAACTACTTTTCTGAAACTATTGGATTGGCTGCCTTCAACTAATGGCAGAGCTGTATCTGGAACTGCATGCTGAAGATAGAAATATAATGAATAGAGCACACAATCTCTTATACTATTTCAATCTATCTGACAGTCATATTTGATACAATACATTTATATCTGAACATTATTTAAATGTCCATTGCCCCCAGGTGTACACAAGTCAAACCAATTAACCAAGGACATTTTATAAAGATAAGTATACATTCGTTGTGACGGTTAACTACTGTATGACTCTTTCAACATGCTACTGAAAAGGTTGAAAGCTGCAATAAAAAATACTGCAGAGTAATTCAAAGCCATTTGCAAACATTGCAAACAGAAAGTTGGATGCTTAGCTAAATCCACTTCAAATCTCTTTGTCCATCTGAGGGTAAGTGTTCTTGTTTCAAACACACACTATAGCATCTTTAAAGGGATAGTTTACTCAGAATAAAAAGTCAAATGATTTTCCACCTACCTTGGCTGTACTTGATTCAAGGAGGCAGTTTTGGGATATTTAGTTTCCTTTGACACTTAATAGCCATATTTTGTTACTGTTAGCATTCTCAGTAACAGTTTACATTAAACTGTTCTTGTGCCTGTTTAATAAATAAAAATTTGGTGTTGCATTTTAATTGCATAGCAATGAGCTGAGAGTTTTTTAAACTTCTGTACACAAGAGGAATAGTGACTGTTCCTTATTCCACTTATGTAATAACTCCATTATTATGCAATTATAAAGCAATTGTGTAATTACAAAAATGTAACAACAATGTTGCTATTGTAATAATCACAAAGTTACTACACATGTTTAAGAACTTGATGTCAAGTATTACCATATGTCACTCATTATGAAATATATATTTGTTAGTCATATTGAAGATGTAAAGTAGTCTACTCTAATGTTGAGGGAATTCCATGTCCCTCATGTATTTCATTCTAGGCTATTGGCTATATTAAGGTTAATATCTAAGAGCCCTCCAAACCATGTGATTATGATCATATATTTAGACTAATTCAACTAACTGTTGTAGTTTATGGTTCATCATCAAATATTTGGCAGCAATCAAACACGTTTTTTTGTTTTTAAATAACTTGCATATATTCAAATATCTTCAAATATTATTTGGTTTTCTGAGAGGTATTCAAAATACTTTCAAATATTATTTGTTTTTCTGAGACCTGTATTTGAATATCAAAGAAAGTAGTTGCCTTTTAGTTGAAACTCTATATAAACTATATTATTAAAGTTGGTATTTTCAAATAAACTATAAAACTATTTTCTGCGCAGGTCTGGATGCCAGTGGAATACAGAACTAGATTACTGTGTCTGTTGTTTTGTTCTTGGTCTGGCAAAAGCCACACACTGTGTTTGAATATCAGTTGACTATGATGTTGACTATTAGCACTATGATGTTGACTATTAGCACTATGATGTTGACTATTAGCACTATGATGTTGACTATTAGCACTATGATGTTGACTATTAGCACTATGATGTTTGTCAATGAGTGTGACATTTACTTAAGGTACATCAGCATGTGACCAGAGAAACATGCTCAACAGAAACAGAATTGAAAACAGCAGTTTCCAGGTTCTTATATTTAGCTCAGAGAAACCACAACGCCTCGTCTCTCAAACCGTCATCTCACACACAGGAGAGTGATGATGACAGCTCATCCTCCCAACACCCTTCATCTCTCCTTTCTCTGAATGTTGGCCAAGATACTCTACACTCTCTCTATCTGTCCTCTCTATCTCTCTCCCTCTCTCTCTTTTTCTCTCTTTCCTCTCTCTTTCTGTCTCTCTCAGTTCTACAGACAGAGGCTGTGTGGCTGGGGTAAGCCCCCCCGATAAACACATAACCTTTATCTAGATACCCTGTCCAAATTGAGCCGAGCGGGTCTGCCCCCCCAGGCAGCCTGTTGGCCCCCAAGGCAGCCTGTTGAAACAGACGACCAGCCTCCTGAGTATCACCCTCCAGAGTCGTCCTCAGAAACACACCCGTCTGAAGGAGCAGCAGAGGGGTTTGGAGTTCAGCAATAAAAAGCTTTTGTTCTTGATCCTGTTTGAACATTCCCTCTGAGGCCCAAAGCCTAGCAGAAGGCTGGACTGGCTACCTCAGGGACATGCTGAAAGTCTGCACTGACTGCTCAATGACACAGACGGAACATGAGTGGACCTGGTCAGCGATATGAACACTCAACCAGATCAGAAACACGGAACAGGATGGTCTCAGCTCCAGCTTCTTTTCTTCAACCCAGTCATCCTTCCATATGACTAATTATGACTGATCACCCTACCAGTAGAGGCCTCAGAAGACAGAAAGACGATAGAGCTGGTACTTATAAACTTGCTCTCTGTTTGAGCGTAGAGAGGGCGGCTGTTAGTCTGGAGCCCATTCCTGGAGAGGCATTACATTAGAGATGATTCTGGAGAATCTACACATTAGATGAGTTCTAAATGAGGACGGGTGATATCTGAAGAGGAATGCTCTTCCGGAGGTCTCATGACTACCCCAGAGTACTACTACTCTATAGATCTTTATATACCAACACAATGAGGCCTCTATTAGTAGTCTACCCAGCCATGTGGAACCATCTAACCATGGTCTGTTTCATTAAAGTCATAAGGGGCCTTTATCTGATAAGGGGAACAAAACCGATGTTCTTTTCTCTTTGCTAATCCTGGGAGGAGCTTTAGTAAGGAAGTCTGAACAATTATCTGAACAACAATCAATATCTGACCCGATGCTGCTGTGAGCTGGTTATCAGTCTGGATATATCACAGCTTTCAATTTTCCATTAAAGGTTGAAGAGTGTAAGAAAATACAATATCTGATCCACACACTGAGCACTGACTGACTCTATCAGCTCTATGATGTTTAATACCAGCCTGACCTGTCAAACCAAACACAACCCCTGTGGTTTTCTCCTCTTAAAGAGACAGTAGAGAAAGCAGTCATGAAGCAGGAAGAAAATATCTGAACGTTTCCTCTTTGTTTTCCTCCTCCGGAGCGAGTCGGTTTCTCTCTGTAACGGCTCTGAGACTGGCAGCAGAACCGGTCAGACTGATCTCTGTTTTGTGTCTCAGACAGAAAGACTAAAACACAGTGATGATGAGGGGAGATATGAGGGGGGATAGGGGTCAAGCCTGTCTGGTGCTGCTACTGTGCATCTGACTACTCCAGCTAAGGCATGACAGAATGGATAACACGTCAAATCACAGAGCTCTGGGAGTCACTTTGAACAATGACATTGTACTAAGCACAGACTCAATGTGGGGCTTAAGTTGGGTCTAAATGCACTAAGCCCAGACTCAGGGAGAGGCTTAGGTCTGAATGTACAGTTCCTTATGCGTAATGGAGTGACTCGACACAGGACTATCTTTATGACAGGGTCTTAGGGCATCTATAATAGGAGCAGCATCTGCTTGGTCCATCAGGCCCCATGGTGATTCCTCTCCCAGTGCACCCTGGGAAAGTCTCCTAAAGTCTCCTGATTCTCAGACCTCTCTCTGTCTCTAGGCTGCTGTAATACTGGCGTAATACTGCTGTCAGGGGCCTGATACTGACATAAATAACAATACAGTCTGGACTGACTGGGGATGGGATGAAGCCCACTCCACTATGTTAGTTTATAGACCCTATAGACCACTGTGTTATACAGCCCAGTTGAAAGGATTACCAGTCTATGTAACCCTATGTCCTCATGTTCTGATACTTGTTATAACTTGACACTGTGCTTGTGTGTCATACAACTGTATGCACAACGTCTAACTCAACATTTCTTCTGTCTTTATGTATCCACAGGCTGACTCTGGGGACTCTTAAAAATAAAGACCCTTTTCAACATGCTCGTTGGCCCCTTTTCCAACACACCATGGCCGTAACACATATAACACATGTTGAGACAGTCCACCGCCAAGAGGATGTCCCAGGGAGTGTTTACTGTCTACAAGACTCACGTTATGGACATTAGTATCACTATATGGACATTAGACTCACTATATGGACATTAGACTTACGTTATGGTCATTAGTATCACTATATGGACATTAGACTCACGTTATGGACATTAATATCACTATATGGACATTAGTATCACTATATGGACATTAGTATCACTATATGGACATTAAACTCATGTTATGGACATTAGTATCACTATATGGACATTAGTATCACTATATGGACATTAGACTCACGTTATGGACATTAGTATCACTATATGGACATTAGACACACTATATGGACATTAGACTCACGTTATGGACATTAGTATCACTATATGGACATTAGTATCACTATATGGACATTAGTATCACTATATGGACATTAAACTCATGTTTTGGACATTAGTATCACTATATGGACATTAGTATCACTATATGGACATTAGACTCACGTTATGGACATTAGTATCATTATATGGACATTAGACTCATGTTATGGACATTATTATCATTATATGGACATTAGTATCACTATATGGACATTAGACACACTATATGGACATTAGACTCACGTTATGGACATTAGTATCACTATATGGACATTAGACTCACTATATGGACATTAGACTCACGTTATGGACATTAGTATCACTATATGGACATTAGTATCACTATATGGACATTAGTATCACTATATGGACATTAAACTCATGTTTTGGACATTAGTATCACTATATGGACATTAGTATCACTATATGGACATTAGACTCACGTTATGGACATTAGTATCATTATATGGACATTAGACTCATGTTATGGACATTATTATCATTATATGGACATTAGTATCACTATATGGACATTAGACTCACGTTATGGACATTAGAATCACTATATGGACATCAGACTCCCGTTATGGATATTAGTATCACTATATGGACATTAGACTCATGTTATGGACATTAGACTCATGTTATGGACATTAGTATCACTATATTGACATTAGTATCACTATATGGACATTACTTTTTGAACTGGAAGATCACTCTCTGAGAAACAGCCTTACACCAGTCAGATGATATCAGTCATCATATTACATGACTGATATTGTAAGAAAAGAGCTCCCTGTTCTTTCTGATATGGCTGAGTTGTTCTAGGGGGACACTCCATCCTCTGGCCCTGGCTGGCCACTGTGTGTTTCTATAGATGAAGCCATGGGGTGCTGTATTTGACAAGCTGCTACATAGAGGAAGTTATTGTGTGGAGTTGGGAGGTGATTTGCATTTGAAACAGTTCCCCTCATGCTTCTCTGCCTCTGTGGCCCGAGGCTAATGTTCCCTTTCTGTCCAGATCAGGCACTGCACCTGTAGATCACACACAAACGTGCACACGCACGCACGCATACAAACACACACACACACCTGCAGACACACGTCAGTGTACAGCTGCAGGCTTTAGTTGACCGCTCTACTCTGCTCGCTGGCCAGACTCTATAGGCTTAATGATCCTTGACTTGACATCTGTGGACCACAGGCTGGAATGGGAACGCCATGGAACTCTCCTCTTCACTGTTATACTATAATGAAGGATACAAAATGGCTGCCGGCACAGTCTTTAGTAAATTGATTAGATTAACTGTATATTAGGGAACTATGGAATTGTCAGAATGCTAGAGTAGCTTATATGGCTCTGTTAATACACAATGAATGTTAGAGCCACACTATAAAATACATCAAGAAAGAACTTAACCAAGAGGGCAATCAATCAGAGGTGCTAAAAATGGACATCACGTTTAAGAGTCTTGTTGTTGATCACAATACAGTACACAACTCTGAAAGGGACGTCGTCATTGACAAGACAAAAGCTTGGATGGCTCAGTAACTAGCCTTATTACTGAGACAGAGAGGAAATCATATGCAGAGAACAGACTTATCAGACCCTCCTGTTGGAGCGATAAATGAAAGTATTTGAATGGAAGCGCGTCTCGGTGTCGGGGATGGCAATGTTCTCACTGACAGTAATGTAATTCAGTAAGCACCTTGCTGTGCCAGTTGTCATGGTGCCAGGTACACTGGCACTCAGATTGGCACTCAGGGCGCTTAACCATTTAGGGCACTGGCAACATGGCATCAGGCCTGCTCTCTCCTCACCTCCATACGTCTCAAGAACTGCTGGGTTCAAACAGTATTTGTTTTCTTTCAAACACTTTAGCTGCTCTTGATTGAGCTTGCCTGGCACAATTGAACCAATGGAATTGTCCCAAAAGTGCAAAACCGGCCTATCTGTCGTTCCAGGCAGGCTCAATCAAATGCTCAAAGAATTTTTAAAAACTTAAAAACAATCCTATTTGAACCCAGGTGTGATCCATCTTTGCTGAGTAGCCAAAACATACCCTGCTTGTTAAACTGGTGTTTATGCTCAGGCCCTTTTAAGGAACAATTTTTCAAACCTCTCAACCTTTTGTGCCCTCAAAGCTGAGAGAAGAATGTCCTGTGAACACCAAACTAAGAGAAAACCCTGTGAATGGGATTACCTTTCCTTCTCAATGAGTTTGAACATTTATCTTGTGGACTAGCTGTTTTAAACAGTGTAAGCTTTAAAAAAAAGATGTACATTTTGGTGTCGATATGTGAACAAATGCCTTGCCCGATATTAAACAGCCTAAAGTCAATAGTGACTAAGGTAAGAAAGCAAGGTGGGTCCATTATCTAGCTGTATGGCCTAATCATTGACCTACTACCTCTGTAATTCACTGGTATAAAACATGCAGTGCTCACAGTGCAATAAAACACACTCTACAGTCCAGAATAATGACTGTGTATATACATGACAAACAGCCAGGCTTAGGTCATGTTGGGGTCACACACTACATCTTGCCCTGTTACTGGAGACAGGAAAACTCAGCTTCAGCATTCTAGGCAGTCAATAGTGAAGTGCTTACACATTCTATAATGATGTAATAGGTTGATTGATTCGTGGGGCTGACTGGGTCTGTGACGTATAGAGAGAGTATAGAAAACTGAGCTCTGAGGTGAAGTCAGGACGCTACAGGACAACCACTGAGGTGCTTAAACCTGTTCATCCTTTACATTAAACCTATATTACCATATACATTTATCCTCTTGGCGGAGAGCCTCTCACCCACAACCACTTAAGCAGGTAGACATCACGCCTTGAAAGCAAACAGCATGGGAGGGAATGAATGCCTTGTCAACTAGAACAATGTAAGGAGTTAATAGTGTATATAATTGGAGTTTTACAGGGGTGGGGGAACACTGTACACCTTTAGTACACTGAACAGTGACGTAGTAACTTGCATCATGATGCTGAACCTGTCACGGTTTCGGCCGAGGCTGCCTCTCTCCCTTGTTCGGGCAGGTTTCGGCGTTCGTCGTCTCCGGAATTCTAGCTGCCACCGCTGTATGTTTCATGTTCGTTTGCTTTTGTCTGTTTGTTTCCACACCTGTTTCTGTTTTGGCGTAATTAGTGTCCTATAAGTTTCTCGTTGTGTTTGTCTAGTGTTGTGTGTAATTATTTTCCGTCAGTTGTGTGTATTGCTCGGTTGAGCTTCTCTCCACTGCGCTGGAGTATTTTCGCACCTGTTTGTGCGCAGTTACCATTTGTCGCACCTGTTTGTGCGCTGTTACTTTCGCCTTCGTGCGTATTTTTCGCCTTCGGGCAAAGTTGTCCTTTTGCCTTAGTTTGGGCAGTAATACAAGCCTTTGGAATATCGTTCTGAGTCCTGCGTTTGATTCCACCATTGCACCTACAGCACGCCCTGACAGAATTACACACCATAAATGGAATCAGCAGGAGCCGAAGCAGCCCAGACGAGACTGGAGGCCCAGGTTCGGGACCAACAAGATCAGATCCTGCAGATGGGGACCGCCCTGCAGGAGGTGATTTCCACCCTCCGAGGCTGGGGTACGCCTCCACCGCCTCCTCCCTGCCAGCACCATCGGCCAGCCCGCCCATTCCAGCGCCGGAACCTCGAGGAGTCCGACTATCTCTCCCGAGGGCCTACGACGGAACCGCGGCTGGGTGTCAGGATTCCTACTCCAGGTGGAGCTATACCTGGCCACAGTGCACCCGGCACCTTCGGGGCATGAGAGCGTGTCCGCCCTGATCTCCTGCCTGGCCGGAAAAGCGTTGGAGTGGGCCAACGCGGAGTGGAGGAAGATCGACGCCACGACGATTACCTACGACGAGTTCTCCCGCCGCTTCAGGGCGGTGTTTGACCATCCCCCGGAGGGAAAGCGCGGGGGAGCGTCTGGTCTTCCTCCGGCAGGGGGAGGAGGAGTGCCCAGGAATTCGCTCTCGAATTCCGTACTCTAGCGGCAGATGCAGGGTGGAATGATCGGGCCCTCATCGATCTATACAGATGTAGCCTACGAGGGGACGTCCGTCGGGAGCTGGCTTGTAGGGACACCAGCCTCTCTTTCGACCAGCTGGTCGACATGTCCATCAGGCTGGATAACCTACTGGCTACCCGCGGACGTCCCTGCGGAGAGTCCGTCCATTTCACCCTCCAGCGCCTCCCGAGCCGTGTCCCTATGGAGCTCGGGGGCGCTGGCGCTAGAGAGAGGGAGGAGTCGGCAGGCTAGGGGGTCCATCCACTGCACCAACTGTGGTCGGGGAGGACACACCGCGGCTAGGTGCTGGGGATGGCCTCCTAGGGGAGATGACGACAGGTCCCGCACTGGGGATTCCCTCCAGGTGAGTAGGCGCCCCACTCACCCAGAGCTCACTGTTGCCCATTTTTGTATGCCTGTAAGTTTTCCACAGGTAGCACCTCATTCCCAGCATAAGGCGCTGGTAGATTCAGGCGCGGCTGGGAATTTTATTGATAAAAAGTTTTGTTTAGCGTTAGGGATTCCCCTTATTCCTGTTGATGTTCCTTTCCCGTTCATGCCCTAGATAGTCGTCCGTTGGGTACGGGCTTAATCAGGGAAGTCACGGCGCCACTTAGGATGTGTGCGCAGGGGGATCATCAGGAGATGATTCAGCTGTTCCTGATTGACTCTCCTGCGTATCCGGTGGTGCTGGGCATGCCCTGGTTGAGTACCCATAACCCAGCTATTTCGTGGCAGGAGAGGGCTCTGATGGAGTGGTCTGCTCAGTGTGTGGGTAGATGTTTGGGGCGTTTCCGTAGGGGCTACCTCGGTGGAGAGTCCAAACCAGGTGCCCGCATTGCACGTTCCACCTGAGTATGGGGATTTGGCTATTGCGTTTAGTAAGGCGAGGGCGACGCGGTTGCCACCCCATAGGCAGGGGGATTGTGCGATAGACCTCCAGGCAGGAGCTGCGCTCCCACGGAGCCATGTGTATCCTCTGTCTCAGGAGGAGAAGAAAGCTATGGAGATTTACATAGACGAATCTCTGAGACAAGGATACATACGGCCTTCCACTTCCCCTGCGTCCTCGAGTTTCTTTTTGTGAAGAAAAAGGATGGTGGTTTGCGCCCGTGCATCGATTACCGTGGTCTCAATCAGATTACGGTGAAGTATAGTTATCCACTCCCGCTGATTGCGACCATGACTGAGTCGTTGCATGGGGCGCGTTTCTTCACGAAATTAGATCTCAGGAGCGCGTACAACTTGGTGCGCATCAGGGAGGGTGATGAATGGAAAACAGCCTTTAGTACCACCTCGGGCCATTACGAGTATCTGGTCATGCCATACGGGTTGATGAACGCTCCGTCAGTTTTCCAATCATTCGTGGATGAGATCTTCAGGGACATGCAGGGGCAGGGGGTGGTGGTGTACATTGATGACATTCTCGTGTACTCGCCTACCCGTGTCGAGCATGTGGCCCTGGTGCGTAGAGTGTTGCGGAGGCTGGTGGAGCACGACCTGTATGTGAAGGCAGAGAAGTGTCTGTTTTTCCAGGAGTCGGTCTCCTTTTTGGGTTATCAGTTGTCTGCGTCAGGGGTGAAGATGGAGGTAGACCGGGTGTCGGCCGTGCGTGATTGGCAAACACCAACCACTGTGAAGGAGGTGCAGCAGTTTTTGGGGTTTGCAAATTACTACAGGAGGTTTATCCGGGGGTTTTGGACAGGTGGCAGCTCCCATCACGTCTCTGTTGAAGGGGGGTCCGGTGCGTCTGCAGTGGTCGGCCGAGGCGGACAGGGCGTTTGGGAGGCTGAAGGACCTGTTTACCTCGGCCCCGGTGCTGGCACATCCGGATCCCTCTTTGCCGTTCCAGGTAGAGGTGGACGCGTCGGGAGGCCGGTTTAGGAGCCGTGCTTTCACAACGGTCTGGCGCGCCACCTAAACTCCGCCCCTGTGCTTTTTATTCTAAGAAGCTCAGTCCGGCGGAGCGGAACTATGACGTAGGGGACAGGGAGCTGTTAGCCGTGGTACAGGCTCTAAAGGTGTGGAGGCACTGGCTTGAGGGGGCTCAACACCCTTTCCTCATTTTGACGGACCACCGTAACCTGGAGTACATCCGGGCGGCGGAGGCTGAACCCTCGCCAGGCAAGATGGAGTATGTTCTTGACCAGGTTTACTTTTAAGATCACGTACATCCCTGGGTCACAGAATGGCAAGGCAGATGCGCTGTCTCGGCGGTATGACACGGAGGAGAGGTCCGTGGAGCCCACTCAAATACTGCCTGAGTCGTGTCTGGTGGCACCGGTAGTGTGGGAGGTCGATGCTGAACTTGAGCGGGCGTTACGCACCGACCCTAGTCCACCACAGTGCCCGGAGGGTCGGAAGTACGTTCCGCTCGAGGTTCGGGATCGATTGATCTATTGGGCTCACACGTCACCCTCCTCTGGACATCCGGGTATCGGCCGGACAGTGCACTGTCTTAGTGCCAAGTACTGGTGGCCCACGTTGGCAAGGGGATGTGAGGGTTTATGTTTCCTCCTGCTCGGTGTGCGCCCAGTGTAAGGCGCCTAGACATCTACCTAGGGGTAAGTTGCTACCCCTGCCCGTTCCACAGCGACCATGGTCCCACCTCTCTGTGGACTTTATAACAGACCTTCCCCTCTTCCAAGGGAATACTACCATCCTGGTCGTTGTGGACCGGTTCTCTAAGGCCTGTCGTTTGCTCCCCATGCCGGGTCTTCCTACTGCCCTACAAACTGCCGAGGCACTGTTTACCCATGTGTTCCGGCACTACGGGGTACCCGAGGACATTGTGGCTGATCGGGGTCCCCAATTCACCTCCAGAGTCTGGAGAGCGTTTATGGAGCGGTTGGGGGTCTCGGTGAGCCTCACCTCGGGTTACCACCCGGAGAGTAATGGGCAGGTGGAACGCGTAAACCAGGATGTGGGTAGGTTTCTCAGAACATACTGCCAGGACCGGCCGGATGAGTGGTCAAGGTACGTTCCCTGGGCCGAGATGGCCCAGAATTCCCTACGCCATTCCTCACCTAACCTAACTCCATTTCAATGTGTGTTGGGTTACCAGCCGGTTCTGGCACCCTGGCAGCAGAGCCAGATCGAGGCTCCTGCGGTGGATGAGTGGGCGCGGCGCTCGGAGGAGACGTGGAACGCTGCACACGTCCACCTGCAGCGGGCCCTCCGACGTCAGAAGGCGAGCGCTGATCTCCACCGCAGTGAGGGACCGGTGTACGCACCTGGTGATCGAGTCTGGCTCTCTACCAGAAACCTGCCCCTCCGCCTGCCCTGTCGGAAACTGGGTGGCGGTTTGTGGGGCCGTTTAAAGTCCTGAGAAGGTTGAACGAGGTATGTTATAGATTACAGCTACCTGTGGAGTATAAGTGTATTAACCCCTCGTTCCATGTGTCCCTTCTCAGGCCGGTGGTAGCGGGCCCACTCCAAGAAAATGAGATCTTGGAGACTCCTCCGCCCCCATTGGACATCGAGGGGGTACCGGCGTACTCCGTGAGGTCCATTTTGGATTCGAGGCGTCGGATGGGGGGTCTCCAGTATCTAGTGGAGTGGGAGGGGTACGGTCCGGAGGAGCGGTGCTGGGTGCCGAGGAGAGACATTTTGGACCCGTCGCTCCTGACGGAATTCCATCGGGGGGCATCCGACGCGCCCTGCTCCGCGTCCTCCTGGTCGTCCCCCGAGGCCGAGTCGGGCGCACGTCTGGAGCCGCGCGTCAAGGGGGGTACTGTCACGGTTTCGGCCGAGGCTGCCTCTCTCCCTTGTTCGGGCAGGTTTCGGCGTTCGTCGTCTCGAATTCTAGCTGCCACCGCTGTATGTTTCATGTTCGTTTGCTTTTGTCTGTTTGTTTCCACACCTGTTTCTGTTTTGGCGTAATTAGTGTCCTATAAGTTTCTCGTTGTGTTTGTCTAGTGTTGTGTGTAATTATTTTCCGTCAGTTGTGTGTATTGCTCGGTTGAGCTTCTCTCCACTGCGCTGGAGTATTTTCGCACCTGTTTGTGCGCAGTTACCATTTGTCGCACCTGTTTGTGCTCTGTTACTTTTCGCCTTCGTGCGTATTTTTCGCCTTCGGGCAAAGTTGTCCTTTTGCCTTAGTTTGGGCAGTAATACAAGCCTTTGGAATATCGTTCTGAGTCCTGCGTTTGATTCCACCATTGCACCTACAGCACGCCCTGACAGAACCTGTGGTCATGGTGTATTGTTTAGATTGACATGGTGTACCTTGACCATGAGAGACTGCTTGGACAGGGCTCCCTGGTAAAACATATTTATGTCTATCTCAATGGGACTCGCCTGGACATACAAAAGATAAATACACATTTAAAAAATGCACATTGTATTTCCTTTAGCCAGACGCAGTCCTCTTTGTATGACGATTAACAAGACTAAGCTGGAATACTTGTTCTAAACGTTGAAAGGAGACACCACTCATTATTCTTCCAAAATGTCAGATTTGTTTTCTCATAGTGGCCCAGAGCTATTAATCCTGAAGTAATAGTGTAATGGTTATATTCCTTAAACTGCCATCTCTCACCAAGCCTTGATCTGTTGAGTCCTGCTGTATGTCCCCCTAGGAGCATGCTATTAGCTTACGCTGATGTTGTCTTCATGGCAACAGAAACACCAACCGGTCGACTGGGAGTTACAGAAATGATTTAGAGCCACACATTACAGCCACCAGCCTGTTGAACACATACATGCACATAGCCTGGACAAGCCCTATTCACCCTGATATTCACCCTTTCTTCAGAAACTAAGGCTGAGGATTATGGAGACCTGAATGATCCAGTCATCATGGCTACAGCTAGTAAATTTGGAGGTGTATAGTTGAGTTTAGTTCCTTGAGGCATCATGGATAGCAGACCCAAAGAAATAGGGAGACCATTATTTCAGACCCAAATGAGGGGCTCAGATATCATCTTACACTTCCTGCTCCAGGCCTCTGGTCAGCCATCCCCTCCCCCATCAGCCCATATCAGCCCCCTCTCTAAACCCCCCTCCACTAAGGTCAAAGGTCAGTAAACGCTCTTTCTCCCCAACAACCTCAACAAAAAAAGAAACAGTCTGCTAAATGTTCATATTTTCAACAGGAAGAAGATTATTGTGTAGTGATTGTGATCTGAGTGCAAAAGGCTAACTGATAGAAATAAAACAGAGGTTGGAAATGTTGTCCAACCACAACAGACGTTTTCTGATAATATCTCCCCTGCTGCCTTTCAGTTGGAATCAGACGGCCTGTTTCATTTGCTTTCCCTGCCCGTTCGTGTGTCCAACACACACCAATAAAACTGAATGGGGGTGTGGCAGCTGGAATAGGGGTGTGGCAGCAGGACAATACTCTCCAGACTTAATTTATCTCCATACGTCAAAAGGCAACCAGGGAAAGATTTTGCCAGGTTGACAACAGACACTTTAATGCCAGGGTAACACTGACTATTTACTACTTCACACGGCATTTCACCTCTGAAAAGTGGGTACATTGATCAATATCACCATTCAACATTATCCAGGGCATCTGTGAAAACTAAAAGGTAGATTCAATTTCCTCAAAGATCAAACAACAAAACGATCAATAAAACGTATACATAGACATTAATTTACTACAGAAAGAACAATTAGCATCAAAAAGCAGAAATTCAACAGATTTCCTATGATTGACAGGAGGACCAGGGCGGCTTAGCCCTCCCACTGATGTTACAGCCAGATAAACCTGAAATTAAGTAATTATGGCAAATTAATGGGTGTAAATGTCACAATTTAATGCTGAGGATGATTTCATATGTTTAATTAGAACAGGAAGAGTAAATTCCTGAACAATAGGATGGATTTCAAGAGAGTGAGGGAAGAGGAAAAGAGAGAGAGAGAGAGGGGGGGGGTGAGAGGGATTTGTTTGTAGACTTACACCAGTCTTTTGTGTTAGAAGGTAACTGTGTGAGGACAGAAAAATCCTGTCAATTCAATACTCAATAAAGGGGGCTGTTTATAAATCCATTGCAGATGCAAGAACAGAGATAAATGCTTTGAAATGATTTCCTTTACAGCAAATCTGCCCACCATCAAACCAACAGCTACAAATCACATCTCAACCAAATGACTGACACATCAGTTAGATTGTTAAACATGATTCAAGTACCAGGCTTTTATCACTTTATACTGTATATAATATAACATGTTCAAATCTATTACATCAATATATCCACTGATGAGACAAAGGATATGACATGCCTGCTAGTCTCTGTTACAGCTCCCACTGTGACAGTCTGGGCTGATATTGAAATGCAGACACTCAACCAAAACAGAGAGAAACGGGAATAACTGAATACATAAAATAACTGACAACACTGTTGATTTGTTTTTTTGCACATATCAGAAAATCTCTAACTTTGGCTCTTCTGTGAGGACAGTGAATCTAATAAGATGCTAAATACAATTTTGCAGACAGAAACAGTTTTAGATTATTCTCTTACCACACATTCGCCTTTTATCAATCCAAATTATTTCTAATGAATAGTCATAGACAAAAATAACAATTACACTTGGGAGACTGGCGGTGGAAGTTTACTTTCACCCACCTGAGGAGAGAGGAGCCAACAGAACATGTGTGATGATGATCAGGAGGGTTCTTACAGAACAGGTGTGGTGAAGGTTCTAACGGGAAGTCACCCACTCCCCTGAAGAGAACCTGAACACCTTCCAAAGAGGTGTTGATTAAAAAACACTTTATTCAAGAATGCTGCTGCCCTTCTAGTCAGGTTAATTTCCCAAGATGTATGGCTGGTCAAGGAAGGAGCTTGAGACTAAGTGTCCTGCCCTTTGATATACTGTATATATGACACATCTACTGCAGAGAGTGCAACTTTCCCTAGTGATATTCATCATGTAGGATCTTACTTTGATCAACCTGTTGTTGCAGGACATTTCCTGCACAGCAGGAAATACAAACTTGTAGTGTAACTGGTCAAATTAAGATCCTGCATCTGTAGCTCTTTGCATATTCACTCTCGATCTCTCCGTCTGCCTTTCACTCTCTCTCTGTCTACTGTTTACTTAAGGCTGTGTTTCCCACAGTGTGGCTTGTCTGAGGGGAGCGGTGGCTGCCACCAGAGTCATCTCTCCCAGGGTAAATCATGTTCTGTGGCTGGCTGTCCTCTGCCATGTGGATCTCAATAGATTGCCATCTCATTCACTGTCCAGATCCATGCAAAGCATCATGGCCGTGTGGTATCATTTATACTGGATAGACAAATTACCAATTGACCTGCCATAGATTACTAATTCGACAGACTTTGCATGTTCTGTCCGGCTGGAAAAATGGTTCTGGCTGCAGGATACATCGAAACCTATTTTCTGTGATGTAGTTACATTATAAAGTAATTGCTCACAGTTTCTCTCTACTATACTATATATCCTGCCTGTCTGCCTGTCTGTCTGTCTGTCTCCCTGTCTGCCTGTCTGTCTGTCTCCCTGTCTGCCTGCCTTTATGCCTGTCTGCCTCCCTGCCTGCAAGGCACTGCCAATTTCTCTGTGTGCGTGTGAGTACTGCCTCTCTGTATTCTTTGAAGATCAGCAGCATGCTTCTTTGGGCTTAAAGAGTGTTTCAACCATGCAGAATGGAAACAGGTGGTACGTGTTGTCAATAATTATTGTGGTTACTTCCCGCTTATGACAGGTTGTGTGGTCCCATATAGTTGATAGGCGTTTGGACAAGTGACAACATGTCATCTTCAACTGCTTGAAGAGCAGTTATCCTCCAGTGTATTCTAATGTACTCTCAATAAACCTCTCTTTGTTACAGCAGTCCAGGGTTATTCATTGTGTATTGAATCGACTTTCAATCTCTTGCTGTTTGTATAGAAACTCTACATTGTGGTGCCTAGTTCTTCTCTTCATTACAAACAACAAGATGCTCCTGAGTACCTCCCCACCTCCACCTACACATGTTACAGTGCAACATCTTCCCCAGTGGCCTCCCCCTGAAACACAATCACATAAACAAAGGCCAGTCTTCTTACTGACGCAGGATAAGTGCTTATTAGAGGAGACAAGCTGATTGGTGATTGTGTTGCAGTGTCTGGCTGCTTGCAGAACAAATTGCCCACAAGGGTTGAAAAACAACTCTTGACTTTATGATGAGAGGAACAAACTGAGACATGGGAGCAGAGTAGATGTGATTACTGGGCTATTGTTGTGGAATATCATATCAGTCTGTTTCCTGCTGCTGCCTGCTAAATACAGACCATAATAATCCCCATGTGATGCTGGAGGCTGGGAGGGTTGGGGGGGAGAGGGAAATGGGGGGGAGGGGAGGGGATTGCCTGGGTTAGGGGGGAGAGGGAGATGGGGTGGAGGGGGGTAATTAAAACTACTTGTGTCGGAAGCCCAAATGTACACATTTACACCCTGTCTCTATCTCTAAGGTTACACCGACCTCGTCTAAGGTTGCAGGGGCTTTGTTTCAAGGGGTACTGACATTTGTGACATTTTTAAAAAGTCAGACCCCCTATAGGAGAAGAGTCTTGAGAGTTGTCCCTGAGTGATTTATTGTCCCTGAGTGATCTATTGACCCTGAGTGATCTAAATATGAGTCTGTCTTTCAGTAATGACCCAATTAGACAGCAGCATCAGAGAGTAGGGAGAGGAGAACACCACTCTGGTGTTAACAATTATTACTGGAGATAATGAACAAATCCAATTAATACAGATGAATCGACGAGAGAGAGAGAGAGAGAGAGAGAGAGAGAGAGAGAGAGAGAGAGAGAGAGAGAGATGGGGGACAGAGGATTTTCAAACATTTCAAATTTGTATCTGTAAATTGGCAACAAAGGAATGCTGGGGGGTTCCTGGGCAATAAACTATCTACTGGGAGCAGTAGTCACTAATCAGCTGGCTGTGTTCAAGGTGAAACAGAGACACACAGACATGCTGCTTCACTAGAAAGCTGGGGACACAGTGAACCATGCTGTACCACTGGAGGCCTGGTTCTGGTCTATCCGTCTGGGTCCAATCTCTCCTCTGTGGTTTGTAACTTTAATGAGCACATCATGTGTCTCGAGGCTACCTCTACAACTGAGGCTACCTCTCCCTGGGTCAGAAACAAGACCAAAAGAAAAACAGCAGAAGTGACTGAACAACACAATTGCAGGACGAAGGATGTTGAAAAGCTGTAGGAGAACTACAGGTCTTGTTTTCCTCTATAATTTAATTGAACACAAACAAGCTTACCCAACACTCCCCAGGAGGCGTAAAACCCAGCCTAGGCCAGAACAGTCTGCTGTGGAAGACAGGCCCAGACTAAATATGACAGTGTTGACGGATGGGATGAGATTCTCAAGCCCCTGTTGGTTCTATGTGTGCCTGGTCTATAACATTAACACTGCATGTGCCTGCTCTACACGGTTAAGTCCAGATCGTTTCCACTAATGCCGCTGGCCTACAGACATAACAACAGAGATTAGTAAACCAATACCCTCTACCACCTGGTCTGGAACGACCAATAGAAAAAGGAGCAAGGTGGTCCTATGGATCAGGAGATCTGGCAGTCTCACTGGATCAACTATCCTAATTGCAGAGACAGAGACACTGATACTGTCATTCTGACTGGTCCTGGAAGGACTTCAATAAGGAGGACCATTAAAAGAACAGCCGCAATCAGGGTTTTGGTTCAGCAGCTGTGTGTGTGTGTAGGGGATGGTGCGGGGGCTGGGTGTGTGTCAGGGATTTGATGAGGCAGGGATTCGATGCCCGGCCAAAGTCAGATTTTCCCTGGTGAAACCGGAGCCGTGCGCCAGGCCACAGAACAGACAGAGAGGGAAGTGGCTTGTCATGTACATTAAAGGAACGTCTGGGCCAGTCAGGCCTGTGAGTAGGGTGGGCAACCTTTTCCCCCTTACACTCTGTGATGGTGAGGAGGAGCAGGGATCTCTCTGGGGGCTCACTGTCTCCCCTCTAACAGGTGGAGGTGTACGGCGGCCAGGAGCGGTGAGGTGTTGATAAACATTCCGACTACCCTCTCAAGGCCCGGTTTCCCAAAAGCAGCTTAAGGATGAGTTCATTGTTAGAACCTTAGTCGAGCATCATTAGATCTCATGAGCTGTTTCCCAAAACCATCGTTAGTTGCACTTGAACACGTTTGTTATTTACCAACTGCCTCAGACCACTCATAGAACTGCTAAGCGTTCTTAAATGCTTTTTTGCCCTTCCACGTCACTTTATACACATAAGATCTCTGCTAAACATATAATCAAGCTGTTTATCTGTCTCTCTGTGACCAGCAAAAACTTGGGAAGAAGTTGACTACAAATACAAATTTGCCAATGTCTTTGCAATTGAACAAGCAAAGGATAAAAATATGCTTAAAATGTAAACCGAGATGACCGCATTAAAACATTTATACAGTAAGCCTATAGGCTTAAATAAATGTAATTTCAGTCAATTGAGTTCTATTTGTAGGCTACACAGACTGTCATTTTTGCCTCAATATATTTAATGATGTGTAACATGTGTGCAATGATGTGCCAAATGAATATGTGATTGACTGCATTATTATAGGGTAAGCATTAGAATAAGCATCCTCAATATTTCCACACATTAGGTTATATCTCTCTAGGAGTCCTATCAGAGAGTGGAACAGAAGGAGGGGAACAAAGAGGGAAACAGAAGGAATGCACGTATTCCTGAGAGTCCCAGCTTTCAGGAATGGGGATCATTCTATTTTGTAGCTTAAACCTTTCAAACCCTAGAGCCAGATTAATATGAAGAAAAAAGAATCAACATTCCACATAGGCTAGAAAATGCTAAAACCGCAAGAAACCAGAGAGACAACCACCATAGTGTTACAGGAGGGGGTCGCAGTTCCAGAGCGATCCACTAGGTGTCATCCTCCGACAGCCTTAGGCACCTCCTCACTCACAGTCGGGACTAATCATTATCCTATTGGTGTCACCTGTGTCTATCGGTTCACCTGTGTATTTATGACCTCACTTCCCTGTGTTCCCTTGCTCAGTTTTCTCTGCTAGTTTCACTATGTCCAGCAGTACTACTCAGTGTCTGATCAGAGACCTATGTACAGGGACTTGAGAAGTGTTCTCCCTGTTTCATTATTTGTTTCAGTCTTAGGTAGTACAGTGGGGGGGAAAAGTATTTAGTCAGCCACCAATTGTGCAAGTTCTCCCACTTAAAAAGATGAGAGAGGCCTGTAATTTTCATCATAGGTACACGTCAACTATGACAGACAAAATGAGAAAAGAAAATCCAGAAAATCACATTGTAGGATTTTTAATGAATTTATTTGCAAATTATGGTGGAAAATAAGTATTTGGTCAATAACAAAAGTTTCTCAATACTTTGTTATATACCCTTTGTTGGCAATGACACAGGTCAAACGTTTTCTGTAAGTCTTCACAAGGTTTTCACACACTGTTGCTGGTATTTTGGCCCATTCCTCCATGCAGATCTCCTCTAGAGCAGTGATGTTTTGGGGCTGTCGCTGGGCAACACGGACTTTCAACTCCCTCCAAAGATTTTCTATGGGGTTGAGATCTGGAGACTGGCTAGGCCACTCCAGGACCTTGAAATGCTTCTTACGAAGCCACTCCTTCGTTGCCCGGGCGGTGTGTTTGGGATCATTGTCATGCTGAAAGACCCAGCCACGTTTCATCATCAATGCCCTTGCTGATGGAAGGAGGTTTTCACTCAAAATCTCACGATACATGGCCCCATTCATTCTTTCCTTTACACGGATCAGTCGTCCTGGTCCCTTTGCAGAAAAACAGCCCCAAAGCATGATGTTTCCACCCCCATGCTTCACAGTAGGTATGGTGTTCTTTGGATGCAACTCAGCATTCTTTGTCTTCCAAACATGACGAGTTGAGTTTTTACCAAAAAGTTATATTTTGGTTTCATCTGACCATATGACATTCTCCCAATCCTCTTCTGGATCATCCAAATGCACTCTAGCAAACTTCAGACGGGCCAGGACATGTACTGGCTTAAGCAGGGGGACACGTCTGGCACTGCAGGATTTGAGTCCCTGGCGGCGTAGTGTGTTACTGATGGTAGGCTTTGTTACTTTGGTCCCAGCTCTCTGCAGGTCATTCACTAGGTCCCCCCGTGTGGTTCTGGGATTTTTGCTCACCGTGCTTGTGATCATTTTGACCCCACGGGGTGAGATCTTGCGTGGAGCCCATGATCGAGGGAGATTATCAGTGGTCTTGTATGTCTTCCATTTCCTAATAATTGCTCCCACAGTTGATTTCTTCAAACCAAGCTGCTTACCTATTGCAGATTCAGTCTTCCCAGCCTGGTGCAGGTCTACAATTTTGTTTCTGGTGTCCTTTGACAGCTCTTTGGTCTTGGCCATAGTGGAGTTTGGAGTGTGACTGTTTGAGGTTGTGGACAGGTGTCTTTTATACTGATAACAAGTTCAAACAGGTGCCATTAATACAGGTAACGAGTGGAGGACAGAGGAGCCTAAGTTACAGGTCTGTGAGAGCCAGAAATCTTGCTTGTTTGTAGGTGACCAAATACTTATTTTCCACCATAATTTGCAAATAAATTTATAAAAAATCCTACAATGTGATTTTCTGGAAAAAAAATTCTCAATTTGTCTTTCATAGTTGACGTGTACCTATGATGAAAATTACAGGCCTCTCTAATCTTTTTAAGTGGGAGAACTTGCACAATTGGTGGCTGACTAAATACTTTTTTTCCCCACTGTATTTCGTACCACCAGTAAAGATCGTTGTTTCACCATCTCTGCCTACTGCCTACTGTATATCCTGCACCGCACATGTGTCACAACTCACCCCAACCCTTACAGAAAACTGAGCCAATATGGACCCAGCGGAGTCAGCACAGTTTCGGAGTGCATTGGCAACACAGGGAGCTATGCCGGTTCTCGAAGGCTGCCCACTTCATTCCCCTTCCCAAACTCCCGTCGGCCCGGGAGATTGCTAAGTTGGAGGTGCAGTACGTTTTCCGGGTCCATGGCCGTCCCCAAGATGTGGTGTCGGATCGGAGCCCTCAGTTCGCCTCCAGGTTCTGGAAGGCGTTCGCCACCTGCCTCTGCGCCTCCGTCAGCTTGTCTTCCGGCTTCCATCCCCAGACGAACGGGCAGATGGAGCGCGTCAACCAGGATCTGGAGGGGGTGCTGAGGTGCTACGCCCCTAGCAACCTAGCTACGTGGAGTCAGCGTCTGGCGTGGGCGGAGTACGCCCACAACACCCTTCTCTGCTCGCCCACCGGCCTGTCCCCCTATTCCCCGAGCAAGAGGAGGAGGCGGCAGTCCCGTCGGTCCAGGCTCCTGTTACACGAGGGGGTCGCAGTTCCAGAGCGATCCACTAGGTGTCATCCTCCGACAGCCTTAGGCACCTCCTCACTCACAGTCGGGACTAATCATTATTCTATTGGTGTCACCTGTGTCTATCGGTTCACCTGTGTATTTATGCCCTCACTTCCCTGTGTTCCCTTGCTCAGTTTTCTCTGCTAGTTTCACTATGTCCAGCAGTACTACTCAGTGTCTGATCAGAGACCTATGTACAGGGACTTGAGAAGTGTTCTCTCTGTTTCATTATTTGTTTCAGTCTTAGGTAGTATTTCGTATTTTGGCAGTCAGACGGTTTTTGGAGACTTATTTGCTCCGCGTTTCTTTTATCGTGATAAGTCCGTTATTTTGTATTTTGGCTTCGGGACCACCAGTAAAGATCCTTGTTTCACCAGTTCTTTCTATGGCCTACTGTATTTCCTGCACCGCACCTGGGTCACACCTCACCCCAACCCTTACACCATAGTGCTTGTAATTTTGGCACTAAACGTCGGATCTTGGCAGGGATTTTTTTGCAGAGCTTTCATTATTGTTCAGAATTTATCTAAATTAATAAATGGGCCGCCAGTTGAATAGCCCTGCCCTACTGAGACATAACCTCAAACCTAAATGTACAGAGACCTCCAGGGGTTCATCTCCTACTGAGACCTCCAGGGATTTACAGGGGCAGGAGCTCAACATGTGTCCCAGCCCTCACCCCAACACGGCCAGCTGAAATCATAATGCCTGTTAAACTCTGCCGTTAAAACACCAGGTAAATGATTACTGTCTTCTGGTGAGATGTATGGCTTTAGCAGAGAGATGGGGGGAGAGAGAGAGAGCGATCTGACAGAGGACCTTGTATAGTAGATTTTTAAATTTTAGTAATTTAGCAGATGCTCTTATCCAGAGCGACTTACAGTTAGTGAGTGCATTCATTTTTTCATACTGGCCCCCTGTGGGAAACGAACCCAAAATCCTGGCGTTGCAAGCGCCATGCTCTACCAACTGAGTTACACAGGGCCTGTGTCAGAGTTAGGGTTAGGTGTGAGCTCTAAGCTGTCTGTGCTGAGCTACAGGCTCAAACAGTGGAATGCTATTAATAACATCAACTTCAACCTCCATGAGGATGGATGAGCTAGAATCATTAGTAAAGGAGGTTTTTATACCTGGTGTGTGTGAGGACAACAAAAGGCTTGAATGCACAAGCTATAGCTTAACAAATGTCCACTGTCTCAAACCAGTCCTGAACTACATCGGACCCCAAATCTTCAAAAGGTCCTCAACGCAGCCTTAGAATTAATTTCAGCTTTAGGCCTAATATAGAAAAAAGACAAGGCATTTTTACATAAATACACGAGATCTATAACATTGGTGTTAGCTCTAAATATTTACCAGTAGGTATCCCTGTTTCTGTTCTCTCCTCACGACCTTGCTGGCACCTGCCTGCTATAACCAAAGCAGATAAAACAGGCCTAAATTCTATTTATTTTGGTGTAATCATTAGGATTAAGCTGCTGAAGAAACACATTAATATATAATCCCCCGTGCCTCCCCCTCCTCTCACTTTACCCCTGTGCTCTCCCTCCCTCCCTCTCTCTCTCCCTCCCTCCCTCTCTCTCTCTCCCTCTCCCTCTCCCTCTCCCTCTCCCTCTCCCTCTCTCCCTCCCTCCCTCCCTCCCTCCAGCTTTGCAGCACTGAGCCTTTTAATTCAGAAGGAAAATGGAGGCAGTGGTTTGGAGCCACTTTGAGCTCCTGCCAAGCTCTCGTCTGCATTGTGGAGCTTACAGCTGGGCTTGCTTTCCTTTATCCTGCTCTTTCTCTGTCCCTCTCTATCTTTCTCTATCCCTCTTTCTTTCTCTGTCCCTTTCTTTCTTTCTGTGGTGCAATTCTTGCTGCTGTGTGTGCAGAGGGGGAGGGGTCACTTGTCATGGAGCCAACTTTTTGGGTTTCCAGCCCGTACACCCCACTTCTTCCCTCCCTCCTCCCCCGTACCTTCCTCAATGACAGGCTGTAAACACAAGAGGAGTGAGAGGGGGAGAGGAGGGGAGGAGGGGAAGGGGGGACACAGCACACTCTAAACTCCCCCTCACATGCCTCTCTTCTCCCCACTCCCTCTGCTGCTCTCTAGCATGGTTTGAACGTACAGCATGTCTTATTATCATGGTTTTACAGAGAGATTTAGAGAGAGAGAGAGTGCGAGAGAGCATGAGGGAGAGGGAGACAGAGAGAGAGAGCGAGAGGAACAGGAGAAGAAAGGAACAGAGGGAGAAAACAGGGATAAATAAGAGTGCTGAAGTAGTATAGAGAGAAGGAGATACAAAGGGAGATAGAGAGAGAGAGAGGAGGAGATGGAATACTCAAATAAAGACAGTGATCTGATAACAAGCTGTGGGACTCTGAGACAGACTGTATCTCTCTGAGAAAAACACTGATATTAAAAAGTGATGGAGATCGTGCAGTCATTTACTCTCATACACAGTATTCTGCAGATTTATGACTGTAAATTAGATTAAATGGAGGAGGCTCATCAGTTCCCCATTTTCCAGTACTCTCATTCTCCATCTCAATTTGATTTGTGTAAAACTCCTACTGAAACTCCTACTGAAAGCCATGAAGAAATTACAAGCGTTTGATGCAGCCAACCTTCAGGAAACCTCCAGTAAACCTCCAGTAAACCTCCAGGAAACCTCCAGTAAACCACACACTTATTATTATTACTGTTGGCTCTTCAGTTTGATCCTCAGGCACTACCCTGTCTGGCAGACAGTTTACCAGTCTACTCTGTTCCGGGATCAGGTGCTGACTTGTTGAACATCAGGCCTTGTGAATGTAATGAAAGCTAAACACACTGTATATACACTGCTCAAAAAAATAAAGGGAACACTAAAATAACACATCCTAGATCTGAATGAATGAAATAATCTTATTAAATACTATTTTCTTTACATAGTTGAATGTGCTGACAACAAAATCACACAAAAATTATCAATGGAAATCAAATGTATCAACCCATGGAGGTCTGGATTTGGAGTCACCCTCAAAATTTAAGTGGAAACCCACACTACAGGCTGATCCAACTTTGATGTAATGTCCTTAAAACAAGTCAAAATGAGGCTCAGTAGTGTGTGTGGCCTCCACGTGCCTGTATGACCTCCCTACAACGCCTGGGCATGCTCCTGATGAGGTGGCAGATGGTCTCCTGAGGGATCTCTTCACAGACCTGGACTAAAGCATCCGCCAACTCCTGGACAGTCTGTGGTGCAACGTGGCATTGGTGGATGGAGCGAGACATGATGTCCCAGATGTGCTCAATTGGATTCAGGTCTGGGAACGGGCGGGCCAGTCCATAGCATCAATGCCTTCCTCTTGCAGGAACTGCTGACACACTCCAGCCACATGAGGTCTAGCATTGTTTTGCATTAGGAGGAACCCAGGGCCAACCGCACCAGCATATGGTCTCACAAGGGGTCTGAGGATCTCATCTCGGTACCTAATGGCAGTCAGGCTACCTCTGGCGAGCACATGGAGGGCTGTGCGGCCCCCCAAAGAAATGCCACCCCACATCATGACTGACCCACCGCCAAACCGGTCATGCTGTAGGATGTTTCAGGCAGCAGAACGTTCTCCACGGCGTCTCCAGACTCTGTCACGTCTGTCACGTGCTCAGTGTGAACCTGCTTTCATCTGTGAAGAGCACAGGGTGCCAGTGGCGAATTTGCCAATCTTGGTGTTCTCTGGCAAATGGCAAACGTCCTGCATGGTGTTGGGCTGTAAGCACAACCCCCACCTGTGGACGTCGGGCCCTCATACCACCCTCATGGAGTCTGTTTCTGACCGTTTGAGCAGATACATGCATATTTGTGGCCTGCTGGAGGTCATTTTGCAGGGCTCTGGCAGTGCTCCTCCTGCTCCTCCTTGCACAAAGGCGGAGGTAGCAGTCCTGCTGCTGGGTTGTTGCCCTCCTACGGCCTCCTCCACGTCTCCTGATGTACTGGCCTGTCTCCTAGTAGCGCCTCCATGCTCTGGACACTACGCTGACAGACACAGCAAACCTTCTTGTCACAGCTCGCATTGATGTGCCATCCTGGATGAGCTGCACTACCTGAGCCACTTGTGTGGGTTGTAGACTCCGTCTCATGCTACCACTAGAGTGAAAGCACCGCCAGCATTCAAAAGTGACCAAAACATCAGCCAGGAAGCATAGGAACTGAGAAGTGGTCTGTGGTCACCACCTGCAAAACCAGTCCTTAATTGGGGGTGTCTTGCTAATTGCCTATAATTTCCACCTGTTGTCTATTCCATTTGCACAACAGCATGTGAAATGTATTGTCAATCAGTGTTGCTTCCTAAGTGGACAGTTTGATTTCACAGAAGTGTGATTGACTTGGAGTTACATTGTGTTGTTTAAGTGTTCCCTGCATTTTTTTGAGCAGTGTATATAAAATAAAGTAAAATAAAAACATCTATTTCCATTTGTTTCTGAAAGATGAGTAATAATGATACTTCATCATCATGTTCGAGCAATGTCCTCCTCCGTGGTAAGCTGGAGTAATGAATATGGCGTGATGAACATAGAGAGATTAATAATATGGACATAGCTAAACATGGAACAGACAGCTGCTGAGAATGATAACTCTTCTTTCATCCAGACTAATGAAATCCCAAATTAAATCAACTCGGCTGCATTAGCCACAGCCAATGCAAAGCACCACGGCACAAATTCATTTTCGATTTGAATTACAAATGAATCCTTTTAGAGGAGCGTGGTGTTCTGGTAATGATCTGACTACCAGGGATCACTCAGAGTTTGGTAGAAGGTTACATCTCCATGACAACTTGAAGAGCGAGGGAAGAGAGAGGAGGGAGGGAAAAACTGTTGATAAAGAGCCCAGGGGAAAATTGAGCTTCTCTTCTGTTAATGTCAAGAAAGCAGGAATCTGTGAATCTGTGGACTTGTCTGTTTATATCCAGCATCTGTTTAAGCTCCCAATGTGGCATTTTACTGTATTATAAAAACAAATAGAAAATACAATGAAATCTCACAATTTAGTTTTGCCAAATGCATATGTATGCTTATAGAAATGATCCATTCAGGCAACATTGTCCTTGTTTTAGTTTGAGGTTTTCCAGTTAGCACCCTGTTGGTCGTTAGTAGCCTACAGTATATGACAAGGTAATTTTACTACAGACATTTGCATGTTTTTCTGAAAACACCCATCCCTCTAAGGAAGTTGACCTATCAGTCATAATGCCACACAGAGAGAACACAGAACAGTATTAGGTTGATGCTTAACTAAGAGTCCATCATGCTGTCAACTGTCTTTGTAATATTTGTTGCTTCATGGCGTTTCAGGTGTGGTGTGTGTCATCATGGCGTTTAATGTGTAGTGTGCATCCCTGAGGTGTGAGTCACACAGGAAGTCGAGTCTCAACAATGCAGTGACTTTGGTGTAAATGTAGTAGGATGACGACATGTGAGAGGGGAGAAAAGAGAGCAGAGATCAAAAGTTAATAAAATAATGTGCTCTCCAGCTGCTCAGACACATATTGGGCACTCTAAATGGCACTCCATTCCAGTGGAGGCTGCTGAGCGGAGGACGGCTCATAATAATGGCTGGAACGGAGCGAATGGAATGACATCAAACTATGTGTTTGATGTATTTTATACTATTCTACTCATGCCGCTCCACTATTCTACTCATTACCACGAGCCCGTCCTCCCCAATTAAGGTGTCACCAACCTCCTGTGCTCCATTCCCTATATAGTGCACTACTTTTGAAGGCCCTCAGCCAGGCTACCTTCCCCTGTTAGACCACGCTCGGTGACCCTCCAGATACACTTCACCTTAACCACCTGGGAAAGCAGGAAGCTATGGTCCTGGAAAATGTCATGTTTACACTGAGCTTGCTTTAAACTCGTCTGCTGCCCTCCTTTTACTCATTGACTGAAAGTAGACAGGATAATTCTTAATAGTCACAGATGACCTTTTAATAAAAACACCCACGAGACAACACTTGGTAAATAAACCAAACAAAGCCTTTACTGCTTGAAGATTAAGTAGAAACAGTGGGTCGAATCATCGCTTGAGAAACGTGCGTGCGACTCAAAGTTTCACGCAAATCTCCATTATTTGTTACTTTTATTTAGTATTATTTTATATTGTATTTTTTGTGTGATTTTATTTGTATTCTTTCTTAAAACTGCATTGTTGGTTAAGGGCTTGTAAGTAAGCATTTCACTGTAAGGTCTACACCTGTTGCATTCGGCACATGTGACAAATACAATATGATTTGATTTGACATCTATGTATGATTTATTAAAAACTTGTGAGTTAAGATCCAATTCCTCAATCTGGGATTAAACCCTACAAGATGAAGCCTTAACTACCATGAACACAGTTGACACACATCCATATAATCATCATCCCTCTCTCTTCACCCATATACTGTATAACCTGCCCTGCTCCCTCCCTCTGCTGTAACCTGCCCTGCTCCCTCCCCCTGCTGTAACCTACCCTGCTCCCTCCCTCTGCTCCACTCCCTCCCTCCTCCTACCTCTCATCTACCTGCACGTTTCCCATTCCCAGTCATCAATCAACCACTACCTTCCTGTCTACACCCTTCACTCCGCCCCCTGTGTCGGTCTGAAACCCCTTACTGTGTCGGTCTCAAACCCTTACTCTTCATTTCATGGATCATAGATCTTCTGCGTTCCTCCAGGCTCACAGTTCACTCCCCAACGTGAGAGAGTCGTGCCTCTATAGACAGCCCAGACAGAGAGAGAGCAATGCTGTAAGCTGATACCTGGACGCTCCACTACAGTTCCCCTTGAGGGGATATGATTGGTTGAAAGGTGGACACACCTGGTCTCTACAGCAACACACACCTGCCCGTTCTCAAAACCTGCATCCTGTTCCAAACCCACAGCCAGCTTTAAGCCTGTCTAAGACCCTGGAGCAAGAGACTAGGCTGGGTAACGTCTCTTTTACTGAGATGTGAGGTGTTGACAGTTCTGCATTATAAAGACAAATTGTCCAAGGTAGAGCATTTCCAGATGCGTAGATTGATGGTCCAAAACACTGATGGGATGACTTAACTGAAATTCAAGACATTGCAAAGAACATTGCAGTCTAAGCTGAAACGTTCTCAGAGTATGTGGGATGGAAAATGGGTGAAATTTGAAAGCTGTTTGAGGCTGTTGAGATATTTTACATCACAGTAACTAAAGGGAAGACTGAAAAACTGTGACAGGCCAATGACTTTGACTCTGCCCACACAATGTGTGTGCGAGAGAGGGAAAGCACATTGGGGAGAAAGAGTGCAAGAGTGAGAGATATAGACAGAGAGAGAAAGACAACAAGAGAGCAAGGGGGAGAGAGACTGAGAATGAAAGAGAGCAAGAGCGAGAGCGAGATTGAGAGAGAGAGAGTGCAAGAGAGAGAGAGAGTGAGGGAAAGAGCACTAGAATAGTATGCTGGGTGGAGGGGTGGTGGAGGTAGGTGGTAAGTTGTGGGTTGTGGACAGGTGTTGAAGGGAGCTGGTGGTGGTATACGTGACAGACTCTGTGATTTGCATATAAATGCTGTCAGTCTGGAGCCTGACGGCAGGGGGTAGGAGGGGCTGGAAAGGGGTTAAGTAGCAGCCTTTTCCTCTGTTTTTAAATAGCAGCAAACTGGATTTACTCTGGGCTGTGCTGAGTAGTGTGGCAGAGCTATCATTTAGAAATTACCAGCAGCTCCAGTGCCTGGGAGGACCAGTCCAGGACTTACATAGTGCATGTTTGTTATGCATCAGTATCTGTCAAAGTATCAAAAAGATACCAGGGTTAAATTCAGTGTATCACCCTTTTACTCTCTGAATAAAGATAACAAAACAGAGATAAAACATGTATCCCTGGCTCTTGCCTCACTAATCCAGCCACAGTCTTTGACATTGTCTCTGTAGCATGGCTCAGTGAGCTCCAGACACTTGTGGTTCTCAGTCAGACCACTGTGGTGGCAGCACACCATAATTACATAGGGTCCGCTAAGTCCCTCTGTAGCGTTCAGTGTCGACAACGAGATAAACTCCTCTTAAAGACTAAAGACTATAGACTACAGTAGCGAGACAAAGACTATAGAGAGGTGCTGAAGGGGAAGAAGCACCTGGCTCTTCCTTCCATTTTCTCCTTAAGCCATGCGTAATTTGAATTGAAATAGAACCATACAGTGTTGTAGCTCTGAGTCAAGCATATAATACATTGGTGGACATATTTAGATCCCTTAAAATAACCTTTCCTCTGTCTCTCTTAGGAAATGACAGCTTTACAATAGGACAATTACCACAAGCCTCACTCAGTGTTAATTGCTGTTCTGTTCTGTTCACCTTTTGGCTCATAACGATGATCGAGTTTGCTTGGCAAATTAAGTGTTGGGTTCTTGAAAAATACACAAGGTTGGTTAGATGAGTAGCTTTGAGGTTGAGTGGTCTGTTCCTCTTTACAGGACTAAGGTGTTGAACTGAACAACCTCTGAGCTGCACATGGCATTGTTTCAATTCACCTGGAAAAGCAAGCTATTTTAGACCGACATTCTGTGTCAGAAATATGGCTGAGACAGGAAAATATGTTGTGCTATCATGTCAAAGCATGACGTCTTACAACAATGGAAAACGCCACTTCTGAGAGTGGAAATGTTTTATAATTGGGGTTGATGACATATATTTGGCTGGTTTGAATAGAGCGCTTGCAGCTTCAAAGAAGCTCATGCTTCCTCACCAGTCTATTTCCAGTTGCTTAATTTCCTCTACCACATGACTTTAAGTGTTACAGATTTGGCTAGGGGAAAGAGAGGAACGCTTGCACACACATATGAATCGCAGAGAAAAAGCTACGCTTCAAACAAGGAGACCTAATCAATGTTATCAGTTATGGTTCCAGGCTGGCCCTGCAGTCTAATGTGAGAGAGATAGAGAGCCTGGCTCTGGTTAAGAGGGCCAAGGAAGAGGCTGTTACTGTGGCAATGCTGTGCCCTGGGCCAACAGGCCAGCTACAACCTGGTGCATTGCCATAGTAGCCGGGTGCGTTGCTTGGTGTTGGGTTCCCTCCCTCTCAGGGCCAGTCAGGTTGAGGTCGAGTGGAGGAGCTTCTCTTTTGTACAAAACAAATAGCAGCATGTTTGTTCATTCATATAAAGTGAATGTAGTGTTACAAAGTACAGAAGACTGTACTTTCTGTCCGATGAGGGTGAAACAAAGGATTACACATGGCAAGAGGAAACAGAAGGGAGGGAGTACAACATGGCAGATACTATCTGTCTGTGACAACAGGAGGGTTGTACTGGGAGACAGACCACGTGCAGTGACAGTTGGTGTTGAGTCATGTGATGGACCTCATGGCAGAGCCAGGCTGCTGGTTGGGAGCCAGTGTCAGTGGGGAGTCACCCTAGTGTGTTGGCGCTAATCTCTGGGCTGCAGCTCTACTGGGTGGAGGTCAGGGGTTAGCCTGTTGAACAGACAGTCCTCAGCATCAGAAACCAAAGAAGCAGGAAGAGCCGTTGCCTCACCATCCGCCCTGTCACCCTATCACTATGGCCCCAACACTCACAGCCTGTCCTGTCGGCTGGAGATGTATGTCATGGAAAATTCTCTATCACATTCTCCCACCCAAAGCACTCCCTTGTGTCTCTGCTGAGCTAACTCATTTTAGTGCAGAGTCAGTCTCTCGCTCACGCTCTCTCTTTCTCGCGCTCTCTCTCTCTGTCTCTCTCTCTCTCCTACTCACACACTCCCCCTCATGAAGTCATTCGCTGGGAGAGAGGATGTACCACAGGGGAGGTTATACCAGTCTTCCCACCTACAGACCCACCTAACCATAGCTTTATCAGAGATTTATCAGAGCAGATGCTAAAAGTGGGAACCAGTTCAGTGCTGAATGTGTTAGAGACATCTCCCATAACATCATGTTTTTACCAATGACGTCTGAGACTGAGTGATGTTTTTTCCAGCTCATCAATGACTGTTGCTGGGTTCTCAAATAATCCACTGTGGGAACAAATCTGTTAAACACACTACATGACCAATTGTATGTGGACACCTGCTCATCGAACATCTCATTCCAAAATCATGGGCACTAATATGGAGTTGGTCCTTCCTTTGCTGCTATAACAGCTTCCACTCTTCTGGGAACTGTTGCCACAAAATTGGAAGCACAGAATCGTCTAGAATGTCATTGTATGCTGTAACGTTAAGATTTCCCTTCACTGGAACTAAGGGGCCTAGCCTGAACCATAAAAAACAGCCCTAGACCATTATTCCTCCTCCACCAAACTTTACAGTTGGCACGATGCATTCGGGCAGGTAGCGTTCTCCTGGCATCTGCCAAACCCAGATTTATCAGCCGGACTGCCAGATGGTGAAGCGTGATTCATCTCTCCAGAGTGGTGATCTTAGGCTTGTGTGCGGCTGCTAGGCCATGGAAACCCATTTTATGAAGCTCACGACAAACAGTTTTTGTGCTGACGTTGCTTCCGGAGGCAGTTTGGAACTTGGTAGCGAGTGTTGAAACCGAGGACAGGCGATTTTTACTCGCTACGCGCTTCAGTTCTCGGCGGTCCCATTCTGTGAGCTTGAGTGGCCTACCACTTCGCAGCTGATCCGTTGTTGCTCTTAGACATTTCCACTTCACAATAACAGCACTTACCTGTTGACCGGGGCAGCTCAAGCAGGACAGACCTCTCCCCATCTTTACAACCATTGAATCTATATGTTTTGACCATGACAGTTTACAATCGAAGGCAACACCAAGTCATTTAGTCTCCTCAACTTGTTCAACAGCCACACCATTCATTACCATATTCAGCTGAGGTCTAGAGCTTAGGGAATGATTTGTACCAAATACAATGCTCTTAGTTTTAGAGGTGTTAAGGAACAGTTTATTACTGGCCACCCATTCCAAAACTGACTGCAACTCTTTGTTAAGGGTTTCAGTGACTTCATTAGCTTTGGTTGCTGAAACGTATATGGTTGAATCATCAGCATACATGGACACACAGGCTTTGTTTAATGCCAGTGGCACGTCATTGGTAAAAAAAAAAAAAAGTAGAGGGCCTAGAGAACTGCCCTGCGGTACACAACACTTTACCTATTTGACATTAGAGAAGCTTCCATTAAAGAAAACCCTCTGAGTTCTATTAGATAGATAGCTCTGAATCCACAATATGGCAGAGGTTGAAAATCCATAAAACATATGTTTTCTCAACAATAGGTTATGGCCAATAATATCAAAGGCGGCACTGAAATCTAACAGTACAGCTCCCACAATCTTTTTATTATCAATTTCTTTCAACCAATCATCAGTCATTTGTGTCAGTGCAGTACATGTTGAGTGCCCTTCTCTATAAGCATGCTGAAAGTCTGTTGTCAATTTGTTTGCAGAGAAATAGCATTGTATTTGGTAAAACATTTTTTTTTACAACAGTTTGCTAAGAGCTGACAGCAAGCTGATTGGTCTGCTGTTTGAACTAGTAAAGGCCGCTTTACCACTCTTGGGTAGCTTTGATTTCCCTCCAGGCCTGAGGAAAAACACCTTCCTCTAGACTTAGATTAAAGATATGACAGATAGGAGTGGCCAAAGTCAGCTAACATCCTCAGTAGCTTTCCATCTAAGTTGTCAATGCCAGGAGGTTTGTCATTATTGATCGATAACAATACATTTTGCATCTGTCCCACACAAACTTTACAAAATTCAAACTTACAAGGCTTTTCTTTCATTATTTGTTTTTTTATGCATGAATACGATGGCTCACTGTTCGTTGATGGCATTTCCTGCTAAAGTTTGCCCACTTTGCCAATTAAGTAATCATTAAAATAATTAGCAACATCAAATGGTTTTGTGATGAATAAGCCATCTGTTTCGATGAAAGACGGAGTTGAATTTGTCTTTCTGCCCATAATTTCATTTAAAGTACGCAACAGAAAAAATCAGCATTCTTTATATCATTTATCTTTGCTTCATTATACAGTTTCGTCTTCTTTTTGTTAAGTTTAGTCACATCATTTCTCATTTTGCAGTAAGTCAGCCAGTCAGATGTGCAGCCAGACTTATTAGCCACTCCTTTGGCCCCATCTCTTTCAACCATACAGTTTTTCAATTCCTCATCAATCCATGGAACAGTCAGTTTCTTAACAAGTGCATGTTTATCAATAATTGGAAGAAGCAATTTCATAAATTCATCAAGTGCAGTGTCTTGATGCTCCTTATTAATTATACCAGACAAACACATATTTTTTACATCATCCAAATAAAAGTCACAGCAAAAACTATATACTATTTTAGGCCCAGCTTTTGGAACCTTGGTTCTCCTAGATATAGCCACTATATTGTGATCACTGCATCCAATGGGTACGGTTACAGCTTTAGAACAGAGTTCTACAGTATTAGTAAAAATTGTATCGATACATGTGGATGATCATGTTCCAGTAAACACCCTGGTAGGATGATTAATAACCTGAACCAGATTACAGGCACAGGTTACAGTGAGAAGCTTCCTCTTGAGTGGACAGCTTGATGAAAACTAATCAATATTCAGGTCCCCAAGCAAGTAGACCTCTCTGTTTACATCACATACACTATCAAGCATTTCACACACATTATTGGTCCTCTGTAGCTCAATTGTTAGAGCATGGCGCTTGTAACGCCAGGGTAGCGGGTTCGATCCCCGGGACCACCCATACGTAAAAATGTATGCACACATGACTGTAAGTCGCTTTGGATAAAAGCGTCTGCTAAATGGCATATTACATTATATTATTATTATATTTAGATACTGACTATTTGGATTTCATGTAATGGACATACACAAAATAGTCCAAATTGGTGAAGTGAAATTAAAAAAATAACTTGTTTTAAAAAATTCAAAAAAATAAATAACGGAAAAGTGGTACGTGCATATGTATTCACCCCCTTTGCTATGAAGCCCCTAAATAAGATCTGGTGCAACCAATGACCTTCAGAAGTCACATAATTAGTTAAATAATGTCCACCTGTGTACAATCTAAGTGTCACATGATCTGTCACATGATCAAAGTATATATACACCTGTTCTGAAAGGCCCCAGAGTCTGCAACACCACTAAGCAAGGGCCACCACCAAGCAAGCGGCACCATGAAGACCAAGGATCCCTCCAAACAGGTCAGGGACAAGGTTGTGGAGAAGTACAGATCAGGGTTGGGGTTATAAAAAAATATCCGACACGTTGAACATCCCACAGAGCATCATTAAATCCCTTATTAAAAAACCACAACAAACCTGCCAAGAGAGGGCCGCTCACCAAAACTCACGGACCAGGCAAGGAGGACATTAATCAGAGAGGCAACAAAGAGACCAAATATAACCCTGAAGGAGCTGCAAAGATTGGAGTATCTGTCCATAGGACCACTTTAAGCCTTGCACTCCACAGAGCTGGGCTTTACAGAAGAGTGGCCAGAAAAAAGCAAACACGTTTGGTGTTTGCCAAAAGGCATGTGGGAGACTCCCCAAACATATGGAAGAAGGAACTCTGGTCAGATGAGACTAAAATTTAGTGTTTTGGCCATCAAGGAAAACGCTGTCTGGCGCAAACCCAACACCTCTCATCACCCCGAGAACACCATCCCCACAGTGAAGCATGGTGGTGGCAGCATCATGCTGTGGGGATGTTTTTCATCGGCAGTGACTGGGAAACTGGTCAGAATTGAAGGAATGATGGATGGTGCTAAATACAGGGAAATTCTTGAGGGAAACCTGTTTCAATCTTCCAGAGATTTGAGACTGGGACGAAGGTTCACCTTCCAGCAGGACAATGACCTTAAGCATACTGCTAAAGCAACACTCGAGTGGTTTAAGGGGAAACATTTAAATGTCTTGGAATGGCCTAGTCAAAGCCCAGACCTCAATCCAATTGAGAATCTGTGGTATGACTTAAAGATTGCTGTACACCAGCGGAACACATCCAACTTGAAGGAGCTGGAGCAGTTTTGCCTTGAAGAATGGGCAAAAATCCCAGTGGCTAGATGTGCCAAGCTTATAGAGACATACCCCAAGAGACTTGCAGCTGTAATTGCTGCAAAAGGTGGCTCTACAAAGTATTGACTTTAAGAATAGTTATACACACTCAAGTTTTCTGTTTTTTTTGTCTTATTTCTTGTTTGTTTCACAAAAAAAAATATTTTGCATCTTCAAAGTGGTAGGCATGTTGTGTAAATCAAATGATACAAACCCCCCCAAAAAACAATTTCAATTCCAGGTTGTAAGGCAACAAAATAGGAAAAATGCCAAGGGGGGTGAAAACTTTCGCAAGCCACTGTGTTAGCAAGTTATTGATCTCATGAACCTTATTTCTAAGGCTACATATAATAATATTGGCTATTTTCAGCCCTTTCCTGGGTAGCATCTCAGAGATAGACATAATATGGAAAATAACAAACAAAGCAAGAGACAAAAAACAACACAAAAAAACATATATTTAGCAGTCCATTAATCAGTTGGTGTGTGTAAGTGTGTGTGCTGCAGGGTTAAAGCTATGAACCTATAGGCTTGGGTCTCTCATCCCTTCCAGGCTTTTGGGAGGGAGGGTGGACAATGAGCCTGTCATATTGGATGTATGCAATGTTCTCACGCGCTCTGGCAGATTTCATGGCCGGGATAAGTTATTTTCTCTTCTGGCGCACAGCTTGATGATAGTCCTCATTGAGGGAGATGTACGTTCCCCTCAGGTTCTTGGCTCTTTCCAGAACCGCTACCTTGTCCTTGAACCTCAGGAACTTGACGACTATCGGCCTGGGCCTGTCACCTGGGCCAGTGGTGGGTTTTCCAGTCCTGTGGGAGTGATCCAACTCAATCTTCCTGTGGTCCATCTTAATTTTCTTAATTTTGTGGTCCTCAGACTTTGTCCAGGACTCATGTGGAGATTCTGCAATTCAGTCTACAACAATGTTGTTCTGCCTTTATTGTCCCTCGAGATAATCTGATTTCTCTGTCATTGTCATAATGGATTCACATACAGAACTAATGTCCTCTCTCAATGACTTACAGATTGTTGTCATCTTGCCGTTTTCCTGTTTAAACTCATTGAGCTGACCCTGGGAAAACTGCAAACTGTTCTTCAGGTCCTGGACCTCTCTGGTCAGGTCGTCCATTATTTTATTAGTTGGACACAACACTTATTTTCTTGTTGTTGTAACAACTGTTTGTAGAACTATTTTTGTTCGTTTAAAAGATCCTTCACCTGTGATAGAGGGAAACCACTGTCCTCAACGGTACTCCCACCGGCATTGGTCTTTGTCATGGTAGCAACGTAAGCTACGCTGTTACTCCCCGCAATTCCAGACAGGGCAGGTCGCAGGGAAGATGGAAACAGCAACAAACAGTAGGGATCTAGACAGCCTCAAGCCCGGGACAATTCGCGGTCCAAGGACTAACCGCGTCGCGGGCTGCATTCAAGCCCTCAAGGAAACCCTGCTAGCTTGATAGGCAGCTAACAGTGGCAGCTAGGCTAGTTGCTATGCCAAGCAGCTCATCATCAGACCCTCAGTCGGCAGGATCCCTGAACAGATAGCAGCGGTCCCAGCAACTGATGCCAACCGCATCGCGGGATCCAAAATCAAAAGGTTCCAATAAAACACTTTTTCAGACACTTTCAAACTTTCCAAACCAACAAACTGAGTGCTGCCTCTATTCCACGTTCAACTGGAAGTGACCTTTACATATGGTTAAGATGTTTTTTTGTGTGGTTTTTTTAGGGGGTAGATCAGCTTTAATATTTCAGATAGATTGTAACTTCCATCAATGTAATTGTCTGCATCACTTCCAATCTCCCATATGTTTTTTTTCTCGCAAATATATATATATATATATATATATATATATATATATATATATATACAGTATCTCACAAAAGTGAGTACATGATAGATTAATTATTAATGACTAATTATTACACCCTGAAACTGTGTATAATGTGTTAGAAATGTGTGAGTGTAGGACCAGTAAAGACTCAGCAATGTGAGTAAGAGTTAGGCCAGACAAAGGACAAGGAGAACTGTCTACAGACAACTGAGAAACCAAGATAAAGAGGCCTCCCAATTTAGGGAGGGGAGAAACTGTTATGAAAACATGGTGCAGAAAATTGTGAGAACGGCAATAACTGAGGAATGCAGGGAGTAGGCTATGATGAGTGTGTGTATGCATGTGTGTGTGTGTGTATGTATGTGTGTATGCATGTGTGTATATGTGTGTGTGTGTGAACTGATGGTCAGGAGAGCAGTTTTAGAGTGGAAAACTACAGCCCGCCTACAGAGGGGAGGGATTTTTTTGTATGACGTATGAGTATAAAAGATGGACTCTGAAATTGTGATGGCAGAATTCTCAATGAATAAATATCTCTGACTATGCAGACCGGGACTCTGTCCGTTACTTAAATCCCAAAAGACTTACAACTTTTGGGAGACGCACAGAGACACTGAAATAGTTTGTTAAATAATTCACATAACAGTACACCCCTCACATTTTTGTAAATATTTGAGTATATCTTTTCATGTGACAACACTGAAGAAATGACAATTTGCTACAATGTAAAGTAGTGAGTGTACAGCTTGTATAACACTGTAAATTTGCTGTCCACTCAAAATAACACAACACACAGCCATTCATGTCTAAACCGCTGGCAACAAAAGTGAGTACACCCCTAAGTGAAAATGTCCAAATTGGGCATAAAGTGTCAATATTTTGTGTGGCCACCATAATTTTCCAGCACTGCCTTAACCCTCTTGGGCATGGAGTTCACCAGAGCTTCACAGGTTGCCACTGGAGTCCTCTTCCACTCCTCCATGACGACATCACGGAGCTGGTGGATGTTAGAGACCTTGCACTCCTCCACCTTCCGTTTGAGGATGCCCCACAGATGCTCAATAGGGTTTAGGTCTGGAGTCATGCTTGGCCAGTCCATCACCTTTACCCTCAGCTTCTTTAGCAAGGCAGTGGTCGTCTTGTAGGTGTGTTTGGGGTCGTTATCATGTTGGAATACTGCCCTGCGGCCCAGTCTCCGAAGGGAGGGGATCATGCTCTGCTTCAGTATGTCACAGTACATGTTGGCATTCATGGTTCCCTCAATGAACTGTAGCTCCCCAGTGCCGGCAGCACTCATCCAGCCCCAGACCATGACACTCCCACCACCATGTCCTTAGTCTGCTTGTCTTCAGCAAACTGTTTGCGGGCTTTCTTGTGCATCAATTTTAGAAGAGGCTTCCTTCTGGGACGACAGCCATGCAGACCAATTTGATGCAGTGTGGTGCGACGTATGGTCTGAGTACTGACAGACTGACCCCCCCACCCCTTCAACCTCCGCAGCAATGCTGGCAGCACTCATACGTCTATTTCCCAAAGAACCTCTGGATATGACGCTGAGCACGTGCACTCAACTTCTTTGGTCGACCATGGCGAGGCCTATTCTGAGTGGAACCTGTCCTGTTAAACCGCTGTATGGTCTTGGCCACCGTGCTGCAGCTCAGTTTCAGGGTCTTGGCAATCTTCTTATAGCCCAGGCCATCTTTATGTAGAGCAACAATTCTTTTTTTCAGATCCTCAGAGAGTTCTTTGCCATGAGGTGCCATGTTGAACTTCCAGTGACCAGTATGAGGGAGTGTGAGAGCGATGACACCAAATTTAACACACCTGCTCCCCATTCACACCTGAGACCTTGTAACACTAACGAGTCACATGACACCGGGGAGGGAAATTGGCTAATTGGGCCCAATTTGGACATTTTCACTTAGGGGTGTACTCACTTTTGTTGCCAATGGTTTAGACATTAATTGTTTTTTGTTGAGTTAATTTGAGGTGACAGCAAATTTACACTGTTAATCAAGCTGTACACACACTACTTTACATTGTAGCAAAGTGTTATTTCTTCAGTATTGTCACATGAAAAGATATACTCAAATATTTACAAAAATGTGAGGGGTGTACTCACTTTTGTGAGATACTGTATATATATATATATATATATATATATATATATATATACATACATATATACATACATCCATACACATACATATCCTTTTAAAAATGATATTTCCCTTCATAACTTTCGAACCCCACCACCCCTTCCCCAATTGGAGTAAACTAGTGAACGCGTAGGCCTCTACTTCTAGCCCATACATACTATATACATTTTATGGACACAGTCGAATTCTACAATAATTATATTTTGTTTGTTTTTACTCCTGAACTTCCTCCGATCATTTCATCTGGTTTGCTTCTATATGCCATATTTTTCTAACTATGGTTAAGATGTTAAGGCTTGTCATCCTAAAGGTATTACCAAGGAGGTATGGTTGTAAATAACCAATTATGTTGTAACAACTTAAATACCTTAACAGTGAAATCTTTAGCCTGTTGCTCCTGGAATGGGAAAGGTTATTGAGGACCTAACGATTTCTGTTTAGCACATGAAAGCATTCTGGTAGTCAGAATAAGCACAACAGACTGCTCACAGACATACAATACAATCCACCCACATACTGAGTCATTAGTCATTAGAAGCATTAGCTTGGTCTCTACAGAGCATCTCCCTCCTACATCCTACAGCGTGGTGGAGGCTGAAAGTTGTGCTGAGGATGACTGACAGGAGCAGTGCGGTTGAACAGACACCACACACACACATGCACACACACACACACACACACACACACACACACACACAGATCAGCAGGAGACAGATGTCTGGCTTCATTTACCTAACCCTTCCTCCCTTCCTTCTTCCTAACCTTCTTCCCTCCTAACTGACTAACAGGCTGAGGTGGGTGTTGGTGCTGTGCTACTGAGAGTGCACGTTCATGACTCAGTAGGAATACACACTGAGTGTACAAAACATTAGGAACACCTGCTCTTTCCATGACATAGACTGACCAGGTGAATCCAGGTGAAAGCTATGATACCTTATTGATGTCACTTGTTAAATCCACTTCAATCAGTGTATATGAAGGGGAGGAGACAGGTTAAAGAATGATTTTTAAGCCTTGAGACAATTGAGACATGGATTGTATATGTGTGCCATTCAGAGGGTGAATGGGAAATGCAAAAGATTGAAATACATTTGAACGGGGTATGGTAGTAGGCGCCAGGTGCACCAGTTTGTGTCAAGAACTGCAACACCGCTGGGTTTTTCACGCTCAACAGTTTCCAATGTGTATCAAGAATGGTCCACCACCCAAAGGACATCCAACTTGACACAACTGTGGGAAGCGTTGGAGTCAACATGGGCCAGCATTCATGTGGAATGCTTTCGACACCTAATAGAATCCATGCCCCGAAGAATTGAGGCTGTTCTGGGGACAAAAGGAGGGGGTGCAACTCAATAGTAGGAAGGTGTTCCTAATGTTTGGTATACTCAGTGTACAGTCGTGGTCGAAAGTTTTGAGAATGACACAAATACTAATTTTCACAAAGTCTGCTGCCTCAGTTTTGATGATGGCAATTTGCATATACTCCAGAATGTCATGAAGAGTGATCAGATGAATTGCAAAGTCCCTCTTTGCCATGAAAATGAACTTAATCCCAAAAAAACATTTCCACTGCATTTCAGCCCTGCCACAGGTGAGAGTGTTGACGAGGACAAGGCTGGAGATCACTCTGTCATGCTGATTGAGTTAGAATAACAGACTGGAAGCTTTCAAAGGAGAGGGTGGTGCTTGAAATCATTGTTCTTCCTCTGTTAACCATGGTTACCTGCAAGGAAACACATGCCGTCATCATTGCTTTGCACAAAAAGGGCTTCACAGGCAAGTATATTGCTGCTAGTAAGATTGCACATAAATCAACCATTTATCTGATCATCAAGAACTTCAAGGAGAGAGGTTCAATTGTTGTGAAGAAGGCATCAGGGCGTCCAAAAAACTCCAGCAAGCGCCAGGACCATCTCCTAAAGTTGATTCAGCTGCGGGATCGGGGCACCACCAGTGCAGAGTTTGCTCAGTAATGGCAGCAGGCAGGTGTGAGTGCATCTGCACGCACAGTGAGGCGAATACTTTTAGAGGATGGCCTGGTGTCAAGAAGGGCAGCAAAGAAGCCACTTCTCTCCAAGAAAAACATCAGGGACAGACTGATATTCTGCAAAAGGTACAGGGATTGGACTGCTGAGGACTGGGGTAAAGTAATTTTCTCTGATGAATCCCCTTTCCGATTGTTTGGGGCATCCGGCAAACACCTTGTCCGGAGAAGACAAGGTGAGCGCTACCATCAGTCCTGTGTCATGCCAACAGTAAAGCATCCTGATACCATTCATGTGTGGGGTCACTCACAATTTTGCCTAAGAACACAGCCATGAATAAAGAATGGTACCAACACATCCTCCGAGAGCAACTTCTCCCAACCATCCAAGAACAGTTTGGTGATGACCAATGCCTTTTCCAGCATGATGGAGCACCTTGCCATAAGGCAAAAGTGATAACTAAGTGGCTCGGGGAACAAAACATCGACATTTTGGGTCCATGGCCAGGAAACTCCCCAGACCTTAATCCCATTTAGAAGTTGTGGTCGATCCTCAAGAGGCGGGTGGACAAACAAAAACCCACAAATTCTGACAAACTCCAAGCATTGATTATGCAAGAATGGGCTGCCATCAGTCAGGATGTGGCCCAGAAGTTAATTGACAGCATGCCAGGGCGGATTGCAGAGGTCTTGAAAAAGAAGGGTCAACACTGCAAATATTGACTCTTTGCATAAACGTAATGTAATTGTCAATAAAGGCCTTTGACACTTATGGAATGCTTGTAATTATACTTCAGTATACCATAGTAACATCTGACAAAAAGATCTCATAACACTGAAGCAGCGAACTTTGTGAAGACTAATACTTGTGTCATTCTCAAAACTTTTGACCACGACTGTGTATCAATTATACTGTGTTTCTCTACAAACTCTGGTGTCTCTCCTGTCTCATTAGAACACACTAGAAGGTGAGCCTGCTAGCCTGTTAGCTGGGCTGTACACCCTGCTGCTGTTAAGAGGAGCTCTGAGATAAGCGTTTCCTCTCACCTCCCTTTGTGCTGTGCTTAAGAGATCAGCATCGTTGTGACACTTCTCCCTGTGAGCATACTCTTGACGCACCTCCCTTATCCTCACCTCCCCTCTGCCTCGCCTCCCCTGCTGAACCCAACGCCCCGGAGAGCGCACACTGCAAACCTGTAAACAATTCATGAGTCCTCCATTTTTCATGGGTGGAGAGAGTAGAGCGAGAGAGAGAGAGAGATTGAGAGAGACAGAGAGAGAGAGAGAGAGAGAGAGAGAGAGAGAGAGAGAGAGAACGAGAGAGAGAGAGAGAGAGAACGAGAGAGAGAGAGAACGAGAGAGAGAGAGAGAGAGAGAGAGAGTATGTGTGTAAGAGATAGTAAGAGAGAAATCGAGGCAGGAAGAGTGAGAGAAAAAAAGTGTCATTGAGCGGTTGAGGAGTGTGGTGGTCAAGTGGTCGAGGAGTGTCTCAATTCGTTAGTAGTCAAACGGAAGACAGTCCTCCATTCCTCGATAGCCTCCTTTTGGTGAGGAAGTAAAAGTGTATCCTACCTGAATCTTTTGTGGAAGAGTTTTGATACCTGCTACACCCCCTTATAATCAGCTATTGTTTTACTTTTTCACTTTAGTAGACACTCTTATCCAGAGCGACTTACAGTTAGGGAGTGCATACATTTTCATACTGGTTGTCACGCCCTGACTCAGGGGACTCTTATATGTTGAGTCAGGGTGTGTGTATTCTTTGTTTGTATATATTCTATGTTGTATATCTAGCATGTGTGGATCTATGTTGGCCGGTGTGGTTCCCAATCAGAGGCAGCTGTCGCTCGTTGTCTCTGATTGGAGGCCATACTTAAGCAGCCTATTGGCGCAGTCTAGTTGTGGGATCTTGTTCCGGTTAAGGTTTGTTGTATCTACCTTAGGACTTCACGTTTCGTTTCGTTTATTGTTTTGTCGTGTGTTTATTTAGTTGAATAAACATGTACGTATATCAAGCTGCGCCTTGGTCTGTCCCGTCTTTCAACGAACGTGACAGAAGATCCCACCAAACGAGGACCAAGCAGCGTGCCCAGGCGGAGCGAATAGCTATGTCACAGGTGGGCAATTTGTGGCCATGGTAAGAGATATTTACGAGGAGGTGGACCATGGGCTAAGGTAGATGCCCAGGCAGGAGAGGAGCAACAGCAACACGGAGGAGGCCGGTCGAGGAGGAAGCCCGAGAAGCAGCCCCAAGAAAAAAATGTGGGGGGCACACGGGGTGGTTGGCGGAGCCTAGTGTCAGAGCAGAGCCAACTCCCAGTACTCACGCGAGGAAGCGTATGACTGGGCAGGCTCCGTGTTATGCAGAGCTACGTACTGTGTCGCCAGTGCGCCGGCACAGTCCTGTACATCCTGTGCTTGCACCACGCACGTGCCGTGCAAAGATGGGCATCCAGCCAGGACGGGGTGTGCCGGCTCAATGCTCCTGGTCTCCAGTACGCCTCCTCGGTCCCGCATATCCTGCGCCGGTTCCACGAACTGTATCGCCAGTGCGCGTGCACAGCCAAGTGCGTCCTGTGCTGATGCCTTACACATACTGTGCGGAAGTAGGCATCCAGCCAGGACGGGTTGTGCCAGCTCTCCGCTCCAGACCTCCAGTCCGCCTCCACAGTCCGGCCCAGCCTGTTCCTGCTCCTCGCACCAAGCCAGTGGTGCGCGTCGCCAGCCCGGCCCGGCCTGTTCCTGCTCCTTGCACCAAGCAAGTGGTGCGTGTCGCCAGTCCGGCCCGGCCTGTTCCTGCTCCTCGGACCAAGACAGTGGTGCGCGTCGCCAGCCCGGCCCGGCCTGTTCCTGCTCCTCACACCAAGCAAGTAGTGCGTCGCCAGTCCGGCCCGGCCTGTTCCTGCTCCTCCCACCAAGCCAGTAGTGCGCGTCACCAGCCCGGCCCGGCCTGTTCCTGCTCCTCGCACCAAACAAGTGGTGCGTGTTCCTAGTCCGGTCCGGCCCGTGCCTGCTCCTCGCACCAGACCAGTGGTGCGTTTGTCCAGTCCGGCACGGCCCGTGCCCGTTCCACTGGTACCTGGTCCGGCACCGGTCAGCTGCTCCACTCCGGAGCCAGAGCAGTCCGCTCCACCGGTGCCTGATCCAGTGCCGGTCAGCTGTTCCACTCCGGAGCCAGAGCAGTCCGCTCCACCGGTGCCTGATCCAGTGCCAGTCAGCTGTTCCACTCCGGAGCCAGAGCAGTCCGCTCCACCGGTGCCTGATCCAGCTCCGGTCAGCTGCTCCACTCCGGAGCCAGAGCAGTCCGCTCCACCGGTGCCTGACCCAGCTCCGGTCAGCTGCGCCACTCCGGAGCCAGAGCAGTCCGCTCCACCGGGGTCAAGTCCAGCTCCGGTCAGCGGCTCCACTCCGGAGCCAGAGCAGTCCGCTCCACCGGTGCCTAATCCAGCTCCGGTCAGCGGCTCCACTCCGGAGCCAGAGCAGTCCGCTCCACCTGTGCCCAGTCCAGCTCCGGTCAGCGGCTCCAATCCAGACCATGACGTCAGCCAACTCTCCAGGTTCGGGGTCTCCCACACCAGGGTCTAGACAGGGCCTGGCGTATCGTGGGAGGAAGGAGAGGGGAAGTAGCGCGCCGAGGTCCAGACCAGACCAGGGGCGCAACAGGGAGGCGGAGAGTGAGAGGTCGTCACGCCCAGAGCCGGAGCCGCCTCCGAGGCGGAATGCCCACCCGGCCCCTACCCTGTTATGTTTATGTAGTGCGGTCGGAGTCTGCACCTTTGGGGGGGGGGGTACTGTCACGCCCTGACTCAGGGGACTCTTATATGTTGAGTCAGGGTGTGTGTATTCTTTGTTTGTATATATTCTATGTTGTATATCTAGCATGTGTGGATCTATGTTGGCCGGTGTGGTTCCCAATCAGAGGCAGCTGTCGCTCGTTATCTCTGATTGGGGACCATACTTAAGCAGCCTATTGGCACAGTCTAGTTGTGGGATCTTGTTCCGGTTAAGGTTTGTTGTATCTACCTTAGGACTTCACGTTTCGTTTCGTTTATTGTTTTGTCGTGTGTTTATTTAGTTGAATAAACATGTACGTATATCACGCTGCGCCTTGGTCTGTCCTTCAACGAACGTCACACTGGTCCCCCGTGGGAAACGAACCCACAACCCTGGCGTTGCAAGCGCCATGCTCTACCAACTGAGCTACAGGGGACTACCATCTGAGCTACAGGATAAAAGCATGCAAACATTTTAAAACAATATGCTACTCATCCTTTTATCTATAAAATGTATTGCACAACTAGCTACATTTATTTTGGGATTCCACCCTGTAAACGTAATTTGCCCGATGACTCACAATTGGAAGAGAGTCTAATTTCATACAAGCGCATATTCGTCAACTTTCCCTCTCCTCGCCGCCTCTCCTCGATTACCTTTGACCTTTTTCCAAAGTAGGTGAGAGAGGACGGAGGAGAGAGGATGCAGGAGGTGAGCAAATCTAATTGAGAAAATGCATGTGTCTTGGTTTTCCTTGTCTTGTCTCTGTTGCAGAAACTGCAGCTCTGTGTCCAGATTAGCCTCTCGCACTCTCTCCTCCTCTATGTCTCTCCCCCTCTCCTCACCCATGCTAGTACAGAGTGCAGTGCCTCAGTTGCATGTAGTGTGGGGGGCTGATGCTAATGGGGTAGAGATGCTGATTAGCTGTAAATGGGTGTGAGGAGAGAGTGAGGAGTAGAGAGGAGAGAGAAGTGAGAGGGGAAAAGAGAGAGAGGAGAAGAGAGGAGAAATAGAAAAAGAGTGGAGGAGAGTGGAGAAAGAAGAGAGAGAGAGCGCATCACTGATAACCTCTACTACTGAAACCAGTGGGCCCCAGCAGTTCCACATGCGGGCTGGCCTGGTAACAAAGTAGGAGGGGCTGCTGAACAGAGAGGCTGCTTAGAGTAATGATAATTAATATCATCATAATCACACTTTGCAATTAAGGATGTTTATGAGTTCTTCTGGAGAGAAATAAGGCTTTTAATAAAGCATTCTTATTAAAAATGTTGCATCCCAATCTCATAATTTAATGTGTGAAATGTAAAGAGATTATTAAAATGTTTATGGTTATTAATAAAAAATAATAACATGAAAAAATTACAATTTGTATTCAGAACTTTTCTTATTTTCTATTTCTTCTTCGTCATCTTCTTCTTCTTCTTCAGTAATTTGAGATAAATCCTAATTAATCTGGTATTAGATCTGGGATAACAAGTTTGGGATTATAATTAATTAAAACTACACAGGGAGAGCTGTGAGCCTACCAGTAGTATGGCTATACTGAGTCTACTGAGTAACATCTTGTGTTGGAGCAACATTTGACAGGCAAATGATCCTAATGAAATATAATGGATACACAGAGGACTACATAACTACTCTTCAATGTTCAGTTGAGCGGTTCATGGTTTCATTTATGGCCATAATGGTTATCAGAGCTGTATTCTCATGAAGAGGATGATATGACCAGGAAGTGCAAGGGAGCCTTTATTATGGAGGTGACTATATTACACATGTATTACTAGTCACCATCTGACCACAATGGCGCAGTACAATATCGTTATTATAATTTGGGGTATGCGTTTGCTAAAGGTAAAATACCAATTAAAAGATGATTACTAAAGAGTCTTTATTAATGAACACAGGCCAGGAACCAGAGTAACATGGGGGGAACATGGTGTTCATATTTTCACTGCACTTCCTGAACCATCACAATCAGCATTACAACAGGAGTGCATACAGAAGAGGTAGAGAGCGTTCAAGGTTGACTCGAGATCAACACATACAAAACAGCTTTCTCTCTTTTCTCTCTCTCGCTCTACTCTCTTTTCTCTCTCTTTCCTCTCTCCCCAACCAGCCTGTAGTTCTTCAGTTAGTTCAAGTACAATTACAGCCTTTCAGTTGCTAATCAGGCTGCTGTAGGACCAGGACAGACCAACAAGCAGTTGCCTCTAGAACACAATCCTCCTCCAACCCTCCTGTCATTCACAACCCCCCAGGCCTTAACAACCTCCATCCCATCAGGAGAGGGACATGTGTAGCTCAATGACCAGAGCCCAGGGGAACCAGGGGAAATGCTCATCAACAGGACTTTCCGATACAATCACCTTCTCTTGTTATCATGCAAACCAAGCAGCTAGGACCAGCTCCATATAAAACACAGGGAATATTCCACCATGTCTGTGAAAAGGCTCTATTCTGCTCACAGGTTATACAGTAGAGACTCATTGATGCTAGGTGTACCTGGAACCATCTGAACTAATTTGAGTAACACTAGTGTAAAATGGCATGCAATGATTTAGTTCACTAGGTGTATCATTTAGGAACAATAGCAAAATTCTTTAACATGACAAAGATCTGGTAGGCTATTCCGTCTCTCCCTCTCTGCCCCCCCCCCCTCCCAGACCACCCATTCTGTCTTGTCGTTCTGTGCTCCCCAGCTGATCCTGGCCGTGGCCCATTTGTGTTACTTTTTCCCACATGGTTGAGGTCAGTGGCCTCGCCCCCCTCTCCCTTTCTCCTTGCTTGCTCTCTCCATCTCTTCGCTCTCCCTCTCCTCTCTCTCTTCCCTCTCTCTCTTCCCTCTCTCTCCCTGTGATCACAAAGCAGAGGAAGGCTGGTCTTTGTGAATGGTGCAGGTGTCCTGGGCATGAAAGGGCCTCAGGGCCACAGTGAGACCCAGGAGACTCAGGTCCCTCTGGAGGCCTTTCAGACCCACCTCCCATCTGCAGTGGAGCTCGACCCAGCTGAGTCAGCCAGTCAGTCAACCGAACAGAACACCTTTTGTAGCCGCTCATTACGTGGCTACACGCAGGCCTCCCCTGGTCATCACTGAATCATGGCTAGAGACTAATCCACTTAATCAAACCCCAGAATGTGAGGAGGAGAAATGTGAATGGACTCCAACTGCTGAGTGGGAGGAAGAGAATGAGAACCAGAACGTACGGTTGAATGGAGAGATCACAGAGAGACAGTGACAGACAAGATACAAAGTCTCCACATCAGACTGGATCAGATGGGGGGCGTCTCCAAGCAATAGGTTCAGCTGGACAGAACCAACTCCACATCAGACAGTCCCATAGAAACAGGATGAAGACAGGGTTCCTAGGTGAGAACAGGTAAGGCTGTGGTTTCTGAGGTGAGGCTGTGACAACTAACATGGTTAACAAACACAACAAAAGCTGTGGGGCAGCAGCACCCTTGTGGTTGTGTTTAAACAACCAGTAGAGCAGTAAGGTAACTGACATTTCAGGACATGAACAGTTACACAGTCTTTGGATTCTGTTGTTACTGTTGTTGTTGTTCACGTTGAACCTGGCTTTTCTCTCTTTCTCATTGGTGTTTCCATTTGAGTCCACCTGATGCAATTACCTAGCATGCATTTCATACCAGGAGGGATTTAGGAACTCAAGGTGTCCAATTATCCTGCGGGGTAGACTGGGACTCTGCGGGGGCCAAGGCCGTAAAATAAATGTTGTTTGTGATCTTGACTGGTCCCAGCAGAGAGGAGAGGGAGGTGTGGGAGAGGAGAGGGGGGGAGGTTAACCTCACTTTAATGAGACTAGGTACAGGATTTCCATTTCAACAGGATAATTTAATACTAGTGCGACCCTCGGCACGCCACACCATTTAAAACATTATTTCTCACTCTTTTTTGTAATATTCAATATCCTCACTCGTAATACTTACATTTTACAGCAGCTTGATAATACAAAATTGTACAAGCGGCAAGCCTCTATTTTACAACTTCGTCCCCCACACAGCAGCACAGGGCTGTTCTTCTGCCTGTTGCTGTAGTGGAGTCGTAATGTGGTGTGGTAATGAGGAAATCATCTTTCTAAAATAAAAACAGTAAAAGAAGCCTTGCTATTTATACCACATTCAACATTATAATACCACAAAAATTATCCCAAAATATTGGAGGTTACACTAACAGTGATCGTGTTCCAACAATTTAAAAACAAGTTCCCAGTACCATGAGAGTTGAGCTTTATACATGTCACGCCCTGACTCTGAGGACTTGTATTTGTTGAGTCAGGGTGTGTATTTTCCGTGTTGTGTGTTGCTAGGTTTGATTTCGATGTTTTAGATCTAGCATGTGCAGATCTATGTTGGCCGGGGTGGTTCCCAATCAGAGGCAGCTGTAGCTCGTTGTCTCTGATTGGGGACCATACTTAGGCAGCCTTTTGACACCTGTTAGTTGTGGGATCTTGTTCCGTATAGGTATGTTGTTTGTATGCTACCTTGGACTTCACGTTTCGTTTGTTGTTTTGTCGTGTGTTTAGCCGTTAATAAACATGAATGCATATCACGCTGCGCCTTGGTCCTTCTCGTTCATGAACGATCGTGACAATACAGTTGAAGTCTGAAGTTTACATACACCTTAGCCAAACACATTTAAACTCAGTTTTTCACAATTCCTGACATTTAATCCTAGTAAAAATTCCCTGTCTTAGATCAGTTAGGATCACCACTTTATTTTAAGAACGTGAACGTGAAATTCCTCATGACAGAGCTGGTGTAACTTAGTCAGGTTTGTAGGCCTCCTTGCTCGCACACACTTTTTCAGTTCTGCCCACAAATGTTCTATAGGATTGAGGTCAGGGCTTTGTGATGGCCACTCCAATACCTTGACTGTGTTGTCCTTAAGCCATTTTGCCACACCTTTGGAAGTATGCTTGGGGTCATTGTTCATTTGGAAGACCCATTTGCGACCAAGCTTTAACTTCCTGACTGATGTCTTGAGATGTTGCTTCAATATATCCACATAATTTTCCTTCCTCATGATGCCATCTATTTTGTGAAGTGCACCAATCCCTCCTGTAGCAAAGCACCCCCACAGCATGATGCTGCCACCCCCGTGCTTCACGGTTGGGAAGGTGTTCTTTGGCTTGCAAGCATTCCCCTTTTTCCTCCAAACATAACGATGGTCATTATGGCCAAACAGTTCTATTTTTGTTTCATCAGAGCAGAGGACATTTCTCAAAAAAGTACGATCTTTGTCCCCATGTGCAGTTGCAAACCGTAGTCTTCCTTGCTGAGCGGCCTTTCAGGTTATGTCGATATAGGACTAATTTTACTGTGGATATAGATACTTTTGAACCTGTTTCCTCCAGCATCTTCACAATGTCCTTTGCTGTTGCTCTGGGATTGATTTGCACTTTTCGCACCAAAGTACGTTCATCTCTAGGAGACAGAACACGTCTCCTTCCTGAGCGGTATGATGGCTGCGTGGTCCCATGGTGTTTATACTTGCGTACTATTGTTTGTACAGATGAACGTGGTACCTTCAGGCGTTTGGAAATTGCTCCCAAGGATGAATCAGACTTGTGGAGGTCTACAATTCTTTTTCTGAGGTCTTGGATGATTTCTTTTGATTTTCCCATGATGTCAAGCAAAGAGGCACTGAGTTTGAAGGTAGGCCGTGAAATACATCCACCGGTACACCTCCAATTGACTCTAATTATGTCAATTAGCCTATCAGAAGCTTCTAAAGCCATGACATCATTTTCTGGAATTTTCCAAGCTGTTTAAAGGCACAGTAAACTTTGTGTATGTAAACTTCTGACCCACTGGAATTGTGATACAGTGAATTATAAGTGAAATAATCTGACTGTAAACAATTGTTGGAAAAATTACTTGTGTCATGCACAAAGTAGATGTCCTAACTGACTTGCCAAAACTATAGTTTGTTAAAAAGAAATTTGTGGAGTGGTTGAAAAACGAGTTTTAATGACTCCAACCTCAGTGTATGTAAACTTCCGACTTCAACTGTATATATATATTTTTTTAAAGAGCTTTCAACATTCGTTTGAATTCCCTTTCTTTCAATGCTTTATTAACCATGCTAAATTAACTGTATTTTCCGACCACTGCACCTCCCGTCGTTCCCTTTACTCTGCTACGGGACATCAGTCTGAGTAGCACCGTCTGCTCTGTTAAAACCATGGGCAGTGAAATCAATTCCTGCCCTGCTCTGACTGCCCCCGCTAGAACCCCCAACCCCCCCCATCCCGGCCCATCACGACACAGTCAGACTCCTCAATCCACCTCCTCCCTCCCCACCCCCCCACCCCCCCTCAGAGCAGACCTAACACCAAACAGCCTGTTAAAGCAGCACTCTAAAGAGGTGGTTTTAACATGCATGTCTGCTCAGCGTCACAGCCTGTACCTACAGCTATTAGTGGAAAACATGCATTTGGAATAGAGGCCAGCAGGAATAATGAATAGGGGCCAGGCAGGTGAGAAGCCCTCTGGTCAAGGCCCTCAACTATTTTCCAGGTCCTCTTTAGGCGAGGAGGAATAGAGCATAAACATTTGTAGTGGAAACACTAGCCTGCTTGCTGTGTGGGGGCTAACTCCAAGTCCCTGCACAGCACACAGCCAGCCTAGTTCATTGATTAATTTGGGCTTAAATGAACAGGACAGAGCCCCACAGAACCCCTTGGAGCAGGAGAACATGGAACAAGACTAAACTCATGTCCCAAACATTAACTGAACTATTTATGTTTCTACATCAGGATGGCACATCTCTGATGAGTAAAATGATTATCTAAAAAAAAAATTATGCCTATACACTAACGGACGTTATTATACTGTGTAACAGTTTATAAATAGCTTACTGATATTTAATAAATTAGTAATAAAGAGTTACAAATGTTCAGAAAATCATTAACACATACCTTATAAATGATCTGATAATGGCTTATAAATTAAAGTTATTATATAATGTGTTACTACCTTATATCTCAACCGTGTAGTTAACTGGGATCAGTGGGAAGTCTGGAGGCTGGTCTGATTGAATCAGATCCATAATATAATGTCATCTGCAGGTTTCACTGTGGCTTATTGATCTGCCAGATATTGATCCATAGTCTTTGTTCATTCATGGACAAGTTCACCGCTTTGATCACAGTGAGCATGGTGCTGAATCTACATCAAACATGCTGGGGAGTGATATCCCATCCTTGTTGCATGATTATAATGAAATCAGCATGTTCATGCTCTGGTTTTCATCTGTTCCCTGTAGGGCTCATTTCAGCACCTCGGCTCACTATCATCAGGAAGTGCACCTGATCCATCCACAGTGTGAATAGACTGATGTTGTTTAGCTTATTAAAGAGCCAATCCAACAGCAGAAGAGACTTTACCTTCCCTTTTTACATGATCTCAGAGACTTGACTTTGCTGCTGTGGGCAACAGTAACAGTACTTACACACATCACACAGGTCCACACCAGTGGTGGCTGTTGGCACTTTAAATGGGGAGGACGGGCTCATAGTAATGACTGGAACAGAATAAATGTAATGGTCTCAAACACATCAAACACCCGGTTTCCATGTGTTTGATACCATTCCATTCACTCCATTCCATTAACTTTTATGAGCCGTCGTCACCTCACCAGCCTCCTCTGGTCCACACAGTCTTCCCTTTACAAATTGCATCATCATGTAGGCCTCGTCATTCCTCCTGATAGGTCACTGAGGGGGAAGAGGAACCAGTCAGCAAACAGTCATCACAACCAACCAAGATCCTGCTCATCAGTCCCTCAAGACGCACACACACACACACACAGTTCTGACAACTTCAAATCAATGATAAGCCCTGACAGTGTAGGGGCCAGTAGGGATGTTCTGAGTAACAGAAGGCAGTAGAGTTGTTTTTGACTTGAAGTTCAGTAACCTTCCTTCAAGTTGAAAACAGTCATATGCCAAATATTTTCATCTCTGTGAACGAGAAAGGAAAGGAGGATACCTAGTCAGTTGCACAACAGAATGCATTCAACCGAAATGTGTCTTCCGCATTTAACCCAACCCCTCTGAATCGGGGGGCAGTTTGAAAAACGACTCCATCAAGGGATGGAAGGTGTCGCTGTACTCCTAATTATCCCAATAGGCAAATTAAGAAGTATGAAATATTGCTCGTTTTTAATAGAACTTGCTTTTCCGTCAGCATGCTAGGCTAGCCAATGCTAAATCAGCCCTTTGGATTCCATGAAAATGCGACGCCTAGCGTTTGGGTGAATAGCTGCCGGAAGTGTTGTGGAATTAAATGGGCTGCTTTATTAGTAGGACGAAAAAGGCAGTTGAATTAATAACTAGCAGTATTTCAACCTTCTCAATTTACCGAATGGGATAATGGAAAGTTAGGAGTACAGCGACACCTTCCATTCCTGGATTGAGGTACATTTTCAAACCATTTCTCTTCTTGTTCACCGAAAAGAAAACATATTGGGATATGACCATTTCGACTTGTAGGAAGGTTTACTGAACTTCAAGTCAAAAACCTTTGACTAATTGGTTCCCTGTTCACTGCTGAATCACTGGTTCTCAGGAGAGAGATTATATTTTCCCTTAGTAGAGGAGGAGATGGTAGATGCCTACAGTGTCTTATAGTGAAGGAAGGGGTGGCAGAATGCTTAAATTCATGGTCAGTCGGCTATGATTAATCTACTCAATCTTCTAGTCAACTTTAACATGAAAAGCTCATTTTGAGTCATGTTGATGGTGGTAGGTGAATGTGTCACACTTCTAAGTAATGTGGTGGCAATGTGGCGACTATTACGGTAACCTACTGTAGCTCGGATTTCACCTGGGGTTCGTTTAGTAGGCTACAACAGAACAATGTTCAAGTGGAAGAAGAGGATTATGGTGGCCCAGAGGGGATTGTGTATGGTGTACGCTGCACCTGTTTTGCGATTTGTAATGGCCACACCCATATTGATCAGGCCACACCTCGCTACACCCACTGAATTGTAGCAAACGTACCTCAAAGGATGTTGAATAACAGTGCACACTGTTTTAGGGAAACGTGTTGTTCAGTAGCATGTTGTTCAGCAGCATACAAACCGTCACGCAATGTAGCAAACTTTGAACCGAACCGCAGTGGTGGAAAAATAACTTAATTGTCATACTTGAGTAAAAGTTAAGATACCTTAATAGAAAATGACTCAATTAAAAGTGAAAGTCACAGAGTAAAATACTACTTGAGTAAAAGTCTAAAAGTATTTGGTTTTAAAGTACCAAAAGTCAATGTAATTGCTCAAATATACTTACGTATCAAAAGTAAAAGCATAAATAATTTCAAATTCCTTATATTAAGCAAACGACACCATATTTTCTTTTTTTTTACGGATAGCCAGACATCCTTTACAAAAAGAAGCATGAATGTTTCAAGTTTCAAGTTTTAATGTCACATGCACAAGTACAGTGAAATGCCTTTCTTGCAAACTCAAAACCCAACAATGCAATAATCAATAATGATAGAATACAAAAAAAAACACAAGAAATAAGAAATATGAAGAACACAATAACTAAGTAAGTAAACATACTATATGCAGGGTCAGTTCAAATACCATATCTACAATGTGCAGGGATACTGGAGTGATGGAGGTATGTACAGCATAGTGGTAAGGTGACTAGGCAACATTATATAAGATAAACAGAGTAGCAGCAGTTTGTATGTGAGTGGGTGTGCGTGTGTGTAGAGTATAAATGTGGGCCCGTGTAGCTCAGTTGGTAGAGCATGGCGCTTGCAACGCCAGGGTTGTGGGTTTGTTTCCCACGGGGGGCCAGTATGAAAAATGTATGCACTCACTAACTGTAAGTTGCTCTTGATAAGAGCGTCTGCTAAATGACTAAAATCTGAATGCATGTGCATATTATGTGTGAGTGAGAAGGTGATGGAGTGAGTGTGTATGGCCTGTGAGTGTGCATAGAGACACTATAAAAATAAAATGTCAATAAAGATACAAGGTTAACTCAGATAGTCCGTGCAGCTATTTTGTACGCTATTTATCAGTCTTATTGCTTGGGGATAGAAGCTGTTCAAGAGCCTGTTGGTGTCAGACTTGATGCACCGGTAACGCATGCCGTACGGAAGCAGAGAGAATAGTCTATGGCTTGGGTAGTTGGAGTCTTGAAAATATTTCTGAGCCTTCCTCCCACACCGCATGTACATTCGGAAAGTATTCAAACCCCTTGACTTTTTCCACATTTTGTTACGTTACAGTCTTATTCTAAAATTGAATAAATTCGTTTTTTTCCTCATCAATGTACGCACAATACCCCATAATGACAAAGCAAAAACTGGTTGCTAGAATTTTTGCAAATATCATTTACATAAGTATTCAGACCCTTTACTCAGTACTTTGTTGAAGCACCTTTGGCAGGGATTACAGCTTCAAGTCTTCTTGGGTATGAAGCTACAAGCTTGGCACACCTGTATTTTGGGAGTTTCTCCCATTCTTCTCTACAGATCCTCTCAAGCTCTGTCAGGTTGGATGGGGAGTGTTGCCGCACAGCTATTTTCAGGTCTCTCCAGAATACGATTGGGTTCAAGTCCGGGCTCTGGCTGGGCCCCTCAAGGACATTCAGAGACCTTGTCCCGAAGCCACTCCTGCATTGTCTTGTCTGTATGCTTAGGGTCGTTGTCCTGTTGGAAGGTGAACCTTCGCCCCCAGTCTGAGATACTGAGCGCTCTAGAGCAGGTTTTCATCAAGGATCTCTCTGTACTTTGGTCCGTTCATCTTTGCCTCGATCCTGACTAGTCTCCCAGTCCCTGCCGCTGAAAAACATCCCCACAGCATGATGCTGCCACCACCATACTTCACCGTAGGGATGGTGCCAGGTTTCCTCCAGACGTGACGCTTGGCATTCAGGCCAAAGAGTTAAATCTTGGTTTCATCAGACCAGAGAATCTTGTTTCTCATGGTCTGAGAATCTTTAGAAGCTGTTTTGGCAAACTCCAAGTGGGCTGTCATGTGCCTTTTACTGAGGAGTGGCTTCCGTCTGGCCACTCTACCAAAAAGGCCTGATTGGTGGAGTGCTGCAGAGATGGTTGTTCTGCTGGAAGGTTCTCCCATCTCCACAGAGGAACTCTAGAGCTATGTCAGAATGACCATCGGGTTCTTGGTCACCTCCCTGACCAAGGCCCTTCTCCCCTGATTGCTCAGTTTGGCTGGGCGGCCATCTCTAGGAAGAGTCTGGGTGGTTCCAATCTTCTTCCATTTAAGAATGATGGAGGCCACTTTCCAACTCATGTCCAATCAATTTAATTTACCACATGTGGACACCAATCAAGTTGTAGAAGCATCTCAAGGATGATCAATGGAAACAGGATGCACCTGAGCTCAATTTCGAGTCTCATAGCAAAAGGTCTGATTACTTATTTAAATAAGGTATTTCCGTTTTGTCTTTTTAATAAATTTGAAAAAATTTCTAAAAACCTGTTTTCACTTTGTCATTATGGGGTATTGTGTGTAGAATAGTGAGGATTTTTTATTTATTTAATCCATTTTAGAATAAGGCTGTAATGTAACACAATGTGGCAAAAGTCAAGGGGTCTGAATACTTTCCGAAGGCACTGTAGATGTCCTGGGTGGCAGGGAGCTCGGCCCCAGTGATATACAGTGGGGGAAAAAAGTATTTAGTCAGCCACCAATTGTGCAAGTTCTCCCACTTAAAAAGATGAGAGAGGCCTGTAATTTTCATCATAGGTACACGTCAACTATGACAGACAAATTGAGAAAAAAAATCCAGAAAATCACATTGTAGGATTTTTAATGAATTTATTTGCAAATTATGGTGGAAAATAAGTATTTGGTCACCTACAAACAAGCAAGATTTCTGGCTCTCACAGACCTGTAACCTCTTCTTTAAGAGGCTCCTCTGTCCTCCACTCGTTACCTGTATTAATGGCACCTGTTTGAACTTGTTATCAGTATAAAAGACACCTGTCCACAACCTCAAACAGTCACACTCCAAACTCCACTATGGCCAAGACCAAAGAGCTGTCAAAGGACACCAGAAACAAAATTGTAGACCTGCACCAGGCTGGGAAGACTGAATCTGCAATAGGTAAGCAGCTTGGTTTCAAGAAATCAACTGTGGGAGCAATTATTAGGAAATGGAAGACATACAAGACCACTGATAATCTCCCTCGATCTGGGGCTCCACGCAAGAGCTCACCCCGTGGGGTCAAAATGATCACAAGAACGGTGAGCAAAAATCCCAGAACCACACGGGGGGACCTAGTGAATGACCTGCAGAGAGCTGGGACCAAAGTAACAAAGCCTACCATCAGTAACACACTACGCCGCCAGGGACTCAAATCCTGCAGTGCCAGACGTGTCCTCCTGCTTAAGCCAGTACATGTCCAGGCCCGTCTGAAGTTTGCTAGAGTGCATTTGGATGATCCAGAAGAGGATTGGGAGAATGTCATATGGTCAGATGAAACCAAAATATAACTTTTTGGTAAAAACTCAACTCGTCGTGTTTAGAGGACAAAGAATGCTGAGTTGCATCCAAACAACACCATACCTACTGTGAAGCATGGGGGTGGAAACATCATGCTTTGGGGCTGTTTTTCTGCAAAGGGACCAGGATGACTGATCCGTGTAAAGGAAAGAATGAATGGGGCCATGTATCGTGAGATTTTGAGTGAAAACCTCCTTCCATCAGTAAGGGCATTGAAGATGAAACGTGGCTGGGTCTTTCATCATGACAATGATCCCAAACACACCGCCCGGGCAACGAAGGAGTGGCTTTGTAAGAAGCATTTCAAGGTCCTGGAGTGGCCTAGCCAGTCTCCAGATCTCAACCCCATAGAAAATCTTTGGAGGGAGTTGAAAGTCTGTGTTGCCCAGCGACAGCCCCAAAACATCACTGCTCTAGAGGAGATCTGCATGGAGGAATGGGCCAAAATACCAGCAACAGTGTGTGAAAACCTTGTGAAGACTTACAGAAAACGTTGTACCTGTGTCATTGCCAACAAAGGGTATATAACAAAGTATTGAGAAACTTGTTATTGACCAAATACTTATTTTCCACCATAATTTGCAAATAAATTCATAAAAAATCCTACAATGTGATTTTCTGGATTTTATTTTCTCATTTTGTCTGTCATAGTTGACGTGTACCTATGATGAAAATTACAGGCCTCTCTCATCTTTTTAAGTGGGAGAACTTGCACAATTGGTGGCTGACTAAATACTTTTTTCCCCCACTGTACTGGGCTGTCCGCACCACCCTTTGTTGCGGCATGCGATTGAGGGCGGCGCTGTTGCCATACCATGCAGTGATGCAGCCAGTCAAGATCCTCTCAGTGGTGCGCCTGTGTTTCGACCATTTTAAGTCTTTAGTGATTTGGACACCGAGGAACTTGAAGCTCTCGACCTGCTCCACTGCAGCCCCGTCGATGTGCATGGGGGCGTGCTCTTTTCCTGTAGTCCACGATCAGCTCCTTGGTCTTACTGACTGTCACTGACCTCCTCCCTGTAGGCTGACTCATCATCACCGGTGATCAGGCCTACCACCGTCGTGTCATCAGCTAACTTGATGATGGTGTTGGAGTCGTGCGTTGCCACGCAGTCGTGGGTGAACGGGGTACAGGAGGGGACTAAGCACACATCCCTTTGGGGCCCCTGTGTTGAGGGTCAGCGTGGCGGAGGTGATGTTGCCTACCCCTACCACCCGTGGTCGGCCCATCAGGAAGTCCAGGATCCAGTTGTAGAGGGAGGTGTTCAAACCCAGTGTCATAAGCTTGGTGACGAGCTTGGAGGGGACAATGGTGTTGAACGCTGAGCTGTAGTCAATGAACAGCATTCTCACATAGGTATTCCTTTTATCTAGGTGGGTGAGGGCAGTGTGGTGAGCAATTGAGATTGCGTCATTTATGGATCTGTTGGGGCGGTATGCAAATTGCGTCTAGGGTGTCTGGGATGGTGGAGTTAATGTGTGCCATAACCAGCCTATCAAAGGACTTCATCATTACAAAAGTGAGTGCTACAGGGCGGAAGTCATTGTGGCATGAAGCCTTAGAGTTCTTGGGGACAGGAATGATGGTCGTTATAAAACGTGGGGATTACAGACTGGGACAAGGATAAGTTCAATATTACCTTGAATATGCCTGTCAGCTGTTCTGCGCATGCTCTGAGAACGCGCCCTGGAATACAGTCTGGCCCCGCAGCCTTGCGGATGTTGACATGATTAAAGATTTTTCTCACGTCGGCCTCGGAGAGCAAGATCACCCAATCCTCACACCCAATCCTCACACCCGGCACGATGTTGTTGTTGTCAAAGCATGCATAAAATGCATTTTAGTCTGGTAGAGAGGCATCGCTGGGCAGATCACAGTGGCATTTTCCATTGTAGACCGTAATGGACTGTAGCCCCTGCCACATGCAGCGGGCGTCGGAGCCTGTGTAATTTGATTCCCCCTTATTACTATATTGTCAATTTGCTCGTTTGATGACTCTGTGGAGGTCATAGCGGAACTTCTTGTACTTATACCTGTCCTTGGCTGTAGCCTCAGGGTTGTCTACTCCTTTAGTTTAGCGCCAACCTCAGTGTTAATCAAAACATATTCCAGTGCTAGCAAAGTAGTCCTGTAGCATAATCTCTGATTCTGGTGACCATTTCTCAATGGTGTTTAGTGAGTCTGCCAGATCAGGGGCAGTAGGGATGGCCAGGGACGTTCTCTTGATAAGTGTGTGAATTTGACAATTTATCTGTCCTGCTAAGCATCCAAAATGTACCGAGTACTTTTGGGTGTCAGGGAAAATGAATGGAGTAGAAAGTACATTATTTTCTTTAGGAATGTAGTGAAGTAAATGGTGTCAAAAATATAAATAGTAAAGTAAAGTACAGATACCCCAAAAAACTACTTAAGTAAAAATACTTTAAAGTACTACTTAAGTACTTTATACCACTGCCGAATCTCATCACTAGGTTCCATAGCTACAAAGTCATAAACCCCACCTATTTCTACAATTTATCTTTAAAAAAAAGTGATTTTAAACCTTAACCCTATCCACACTGCTAACCTTATGCCTAACCCTAACCTTCAATTATTACCAAAAAGCACATTTTTGTAGACAATTTTGACTTTGAGGCTGTGAATCTGACTTTGTGGCTATGGAAGCTAGTGGAAACCAAGCTGAATGCACCCCTGTAGGTCATGTGCTATAGGAAATTGCGCACGGAAGTCAGTTTGGAAAATCTGAAATCTTAGAAATAGTTTTCACATATGCATTTTATAAGCTTCCCATAAATAATATGGTCGCTGTGATGGAAGGTTTACTTGACCACTTTACTTCATCATTCTTACCTCAAGTGGTAAGGCCAAGGTGAATGTAGACCTGTGCGCTAAAAACAACATATCACAAGAACAAGTGTTTACTTTGGCAACAGAATATTGTCAATTACTTTGTAGCATTGGCATTACATATATTGAGGGCTTGAAACAATGTTGCTAATTTGCACACTAAATATGAATGGCATCCAGATAAATGTTTCCCTGGATATCTCAAGCCACTGAGGAGAAATAGGAAACACGTGGTAACTTGTGAAGAACCAACTAGCCTACACGTGGGTATCCGATTCCTTCTGACAAGATAGGCTACTTTATTCTGGATATATTATTCATCTCCAGTTTTTTTAAATAATTTTTATCCGGTGCCTGAAAAACGGCCTTTTAAAGTTGCCGCTGTCCATGGTAACGGATGTGATAGGCTGAACCCGGGGAAGAAAGAAGCTCGCCTCGTTCAGAATAGGAACGGTGCTGGAGTAGCCTACAGTCGTCGTCTGATAGCTCCAGCCAAAACGGGACATCGAACCTTTTTTATTTTATTTATTTGGTTCGATTTAAATCCTCTTCTCAAAGAAGATGTGACTCTTTTAAAAGAACAGACTAATACTTTTAGAATATTCATGTCGGGAGAGAACGCCGAGGGGTTTTCTGCGAATGGAAGTTATTTGTTGTGAATTGTTTTGAATATGTTATGGCGAAGTGAGTTTGTTTTTGGTTTGTCTCGGTTCGTCGTGGAACTTTAATTTGGAATCTATCGAGGAAAACCACATCGTCGAGGTAAACCCAGAGATAGGATTCTACAAAGCCAGAGAGCTCCCAACAGACCGGGGATTTAAATTGTGTTTGGTGTGCTCCGGTAGAAGCGAGAGTCAAAGAAAGAAATTCATGTGGCCATTCTCTCTTTAACAAAATATTTTGGATTGCAGAATGAGCAAGGAAAGACCTAAGAGGAATATCATCCAAAAGAAATACGTGAGTAGCTACTTGCCTATTATTGTCCAATGTGCATAAAATAATTTGACCTTTACAAGTTTGCACGTTCGATTCGCCTGTTTTAAAGAAAATGCATCAACTTCGCTCGCGGAGTAGGAAGGTTACCATTACACAGCTGTGGCCTATTGGGGTCGAATTGCCTTTCAGATATTTAATTTGTAGAACGTGTTATCAATTGGACGTCTTTGATTTGAAAGAGTCGGTTATATTATTTATAGAGTGTCTGTGTTGCTTCATTTCTTCAACATCAGACAAGGCTATGTATTTGACTTAACTCGCCATGGAAGGGCAATACGCATTAAGGAATCAACACGGTACAATATAATAATCGACTTGTGTGAGGTTTATTGATTAAGTCAGAATTTTCCACAGGAGCTGGCTAACTGTTTTCAGAATGTCTTTGTTTTCTCCCATAGTCCCTTCCAGAGCCATGAAGAGAGACCGCCATATCGCCCATGGCTTATTCCGGGTTATATACCCTATGCTGAGCAGCCCTCTATAAACTGTGGCATTTATAAATGAACACTTTGTTTTGCTGTTGGATATCACAACAACATTCACTTTAATTATGTTGATGTGACTTGAGTGTAGGTGAATAGCACGGTCCGACCATGACGAGTGGACTGTGGCTCTTTTAATTTTCTCGGTAGGGAGAGGGAGCAGAAAGGGGGTTAGGAAATTTAACGTTTACGTAGAATTTCCAATCATTTACAATCGTAGTGGAACGCTCAGGAGGAGTTGCTTGTCTGTTTTGGTTTACTAACATTGATATGCGATAAAGGGTCTGATCATTTTAATTTCGTGTTGCACGTCTGTGTGACCTCTGAATGGAAGATATTGCAGCAGCAGCCTGAGCTTGCTGAGCCAGAATGTTAACGCTTCTCGGACATTTTTTCTAAATCCGCAGTTAAGTTTAAGCAGACTAGAGACACTGGATGCAGCTAAACAAAATGTTAAAGGGGTTAGTTTATTAAGCGCTAACTTGTTTTTCGTGTAAATTTAAGGAGGTAGTGTTTCAGTCGCATTGCAGAGGTTAATGTGAAGGGAAGCAAGAAGCGACCATTTTCTATCTGCAACTACCTAATACCGGCGAATTTGTCAAAGGGGCTATACCAATTTAGGTAATTTCAAGATTTTTACCCTCGGTGTAACCTACAAGATTTTACATATTTTAAATTGAGTTTTAAAACAGGCATAAACTAAACAATGACTTGCTCTCTCAAAGTGAGACACTCGGCACATCCCTTGGCTGAGTTTAACCCTCACATTACTGCGTGTGTCCTCGTGTGAATTTCCTCATGTAAAAACAATGAAGTTATTATGAACCACTTTGAATAGTAACATATTTTCAGATTATGCACGTTTTTATTTCAATTGAACTAATCACAAAACATTTTGGCCACGTGTGGGCCTGCTGTTTGTGGCCCACTACACTGAGATATTAAAGCCCAGTGGGACTACTCATAAGGGGTGATTGTGGCCTTCCCAAAACATTCCACTCTAGTAACGTGATTGAAACGTTATACTATTATATTATGAGGTGTGATTGAAACGTTATACTATTATATTATGAGGTGAAATAATACATAATTCCTGAAGTGTTAAGCATATAGTTAGTCAATATACTGTATTTCCCCATAAGTGTGATACTATTTCTCCCCAACATACTCAGCTCTTATGGCAATGCTATTCAAGTAATCAATGCACTACATTTCCAACTTTCTTTGGGACAGGTAAGATAATTTGACAGTGAAAAAGACATTCAAAAAAAATCTCAGGGTTGGTCTAAAATGATATAGGTCTGTTTTTATATTTTATTCATACCTTCTTGTGTAATTATAGATGTATGCTTATATGGCTGTAAGTGTGTGTGTGTGTGTGTGTGTGGAATTGGACCGCACAGAACATGGCTGTCACATCTGCTGAGCTGCAGCAGCTGGGGTACAAATCTGGTTGGACCAAACCATGCGAACAACAAAACAACCTGGAGGTGCCCCCCTCTCCTCAGGCCCCCAGGGGCCCCCCACTCAGAACACAACACCCCTCCCCCCTCAGAACAACTCTTGGCCCCTCTGATTTAACCTCCCCTTAATTAGCGTTAGACAATTAGCCATGCTTGGCTTACCATATCCTCTGGAACACTGGAAAAGAGTGAGAGTTGTTATTCTCCCCCATGTGCTCCAGCCATGTTATAAAAATTCATCAGTCAGGAAAAAAAACGTTATAAAAGCAAACAAGGCAGTTACCGCACCATTGATAGGATGCAAAAGTTAACCCCCCCCCAAAAAAAACAACAACAACAACAACACTGGTTTCTACAATGGCTCATCACAAATAGCTTTGCCTGGCAACTAGACAGACATTTAGAGGCACAAACACTCTCTCCCTCTGAAATTATATATTTGTATATTCAGTAAATTTGAGGGGGGGGCGGGGCTGTAATAAGTAATTTTGGTAGCAGCGTTTGCCAGATTTGTGGTGTTTAACTGAACATAGCACTGAGAGGAGACGTGCAGCCAGGGCCATTTTGTCCTGACTAGGCTGTTCTCAGGATGTGTGGTGGGATAGAGCTGCCTCTGATTCAGGCTCTGTGTGCTGGGATAGAGCTGGGCTGTGGTGGGATAAGCACAGCTGCTGCAGGGGTCTTTACAAATGTAAAGAAGCTGTCAGTGTTTGTTTCATCAGGCGCACAACTGATGAGGGCCAAGTTGAAAAATCCACTGCAGTGTGTTGAGCACAAAAAGAGGTAACAAAAATGGAGAGGGGGCCGGGGTCGAGGCCTGTAAAAGTTCCGTCCCCTCTCTCCCTCCCCTCCCCAGTCCTTCAGCTTTACTATTTAAATGTGGGCCTCATATCCACCCATGAGGGTTTGTGGTGCCTGAATGGGCTTAATTTAACCTTCTGTTTTAATGCAGATTGTCCTTTTTAAATCCTCATTTTCTTCACGTGTGGAACACGGCAGAGTTCACTGTTCTGCCCTGAGGAGCCCTGGCACTAACTGGGCCAGTGAGATGCTGTGAGGTAGGAGGTTTCAACAGGAATGTTTCAGACACCTCATTTTACACCACTACCCTCCCTTGCACCTTCTCGCTCAAGCATTCTCAATATTAACCATAGTTATATCCTCCCTTATATCGGAGGAACCACTGACTCCGGCGAGCCGGATCTCTTGGAAGGCAGGGAACTGGCAGACAGTCTTTTGATACTGTTGTATTTATTGATGGATTTATTCAGTTCTTCTCAGTGTTTTGCTGTCTGCCAACAGACAATGTTCCACTTTATTGCGTCGTTAGGGGAGCTCCCCAAACTGCCAGATTTAATTTGGGCCGCCAGTGATCAGCTGCAGCCAGCCCATCGCCTCCTATTCTCCATTCTCTCTCCCTTTCCCTCTCTGTCTGTCCCGTTTTATGACAGCTTTACTTCACACACCCTGCCCTTGTTACTCTGTTATGTAACGTGACCTTTCTCTTATCAGCTGTTAACATCTCAGCACAATCTCTGCACAGGGCCACAGTTCCTTCTCTGTTCATTAGACCAACCTCTTTTATGGGCAAACTACCAGCCAGGCTCATTCACTACTTTTATTGAACTACCAGGGTAGTGCCGTACTGTACCAGGCAGATTAACTGCTGTGATGTCATAAAAATGGGGGTGACTGTATTGATACCATGGATGATGACTCCATGTCTGTGCTGAGGAGGATGTTGTCCTATGTACTGTATCATACTGTAATCATGTGTTGAAATATACTCTATCATATGTGCGACTATTCTGAGATGAGACAATGTGTCAGACATTGTGCTGTATTGAAGGTATTCACCCCCTTGGCATTTTTCCTATTTTGTTGCCTTACAACCTGGAATAAAAATGGATTTTTGGGAGGTTTGTATAATTTGATTTACACAACATGCCTACCACTTTGAAGATGCAAAATATTTTTTCTGTGTGAAACAAACAAGAAATAAGACAAAAAAACTGAACTTGAGCGTGCAAGACGTTTAAATGTTTCCCCTTAAACCACTTGTGTTGCTTTAGCAGTATGCTTAGGGTCATTGTCCTGCTGGAAGGTGAACCTCCGTCCCAGTCTCAAATCTCTGAAAGACTGAAACAGGTTTCCCTCAAGAATTTGACCCAGCCACGACCCATCTTCAATGCTCTTACTGAGGGAAGGAGGTTGTTGGCCAAGATCTCGCGATACATGGCCCCATCCATCCTCCCCTCAATACGGTGCAGTTGTCCTGTCCCCTTTGCAGAAAAGCATCCCCAAAGAATGATGTTTCCACCTCCATGCTTCACGGTTGGGATGGTGTTCTTGGGGTTGTACTCATCCTTCTTCCTCCAAACACGGCGAGTGTAGTTTAGACCAAAAAGCTATATTTTTGTCTCATCAGACCACATGACCTTCTCCCATTCCTCCTCTGGATCATCCAGATGGTCATTGGCAAACTTCAGACGGGCCTGGACATGCGCTGGCTTGAGCAGGGGGACCTTGAATGCGGTGCAGGATTTTAATTTAATTTTTAATCCATGACGGCGTAGTGTGTTACTAATGGTTTTCTTTGAGACTGTGGTCCCAGCTCTTTTCAGGTCATTGACCAGGTCCTGCCGTGTAGTTCTGGGCTGATCCCTCACCTTCCTCATGATCATTGATGCCCCACGAGGTGCAATCTTGCATGAAGCCCCAGACCGAGGGTGATTGACCGTCATCTTGAACTTCTTCCATTTTCTAATAATTGCGCCAACAGTTGTTGCCTTCTCACCAAGCTGCTTGCCTATTGTCCTGTAGCCCATCCCAGCCTTGTGCAGGTCTACTATTTTATCCCTGATGTCCTTACACAGCTCTCTGGTCTTGGCCATTGTGGAGAGGTTGGAGTCTGTTTGATTGAGTGTGTGGACAGGTGTCTTTTTTATACAGGTAACAAGTTCAAACAGGTGCAGTTAATACAGGTAATGAGTGGAGAACAGGAGGGCTTCTTAAAGAAAAACTAACAGGTCTGTGAGAGCCGGAATTCTTACTGGTTGGTAGGTGATCAAATACTTATGTCATGCAATAAAATGCACATTAATTACTTAAAAATCATACAATGTGATTTTCTGGATTTTTGTTTTAGATTCTGTCTCTCACAGTTGTACCTAAGTGTACCTATGATAAAATTTATAGACCTCTACATGCTTTGTAAGTAGGAAAACTTGCAAAATCGGCAGTGTATCAAATACTTGTTCTCCCCACTGTATATATATGAGACCCATCATGTACACCACATTTTCACTGAATGCACCGCTTCATTTTGCTCCATGATTTATGTTGTCCTACTCCTATGGGTTTGGCTGGACAGCCCTGAGAGGGACACAAGCTGCACTACACAAAGTGTGTGTGTGGCAGCCATAGCTCATCCGTTCTGGATCCCTGAGGAGCTGAATCAACATGTCTTTGGTTTTGCCTCAACATGCTTCAGCCCTGAGGAGGGAGGACACTGGACAGTAGAAGGTAGGCTCCATAGGTGTGACTGGAGGGCAGAACAGGGGAGACTGGACGGTCACTAACATAGTAGGCATAAAAAGACTCCTGAGTGGAGTCCCCACATCCGTTCTTCAGGGCAAACGGAAGTTAGGTTGAAAAATACTGTATCCCTGAAAACCGGAAACATCCGCATTCTACCGACCCTACGGAGAGTGTCCAACCACAGACTGCATGGACTTCTCCTATGGTTGAGCTGGGGCTGTGCACGTCAGTTTATACACTTTTGGTCAATCCGGTATTATCTCTAGATCCCCCTCTACCACTCTGACTTGCCTTCATCAGGCAGCAGTAAGCCTCCAGGGATAAAGCAATAGAATGGAGCCTCTGACTATATTGATCCACATTAGACTCCTAAAGCCTTTATGGTTACAAGCTGCTCAATGGAAATGGTCAACGAGGAGGATATTTTAGCCATATGTTATTCAACATGATTTATAAATCATTATACTCTGTCTAAATATAGTTGACATAATCCAATTACACAGCTGTGTTAGTGCTTAGTATTTACTCATATCTGAGTTTGAATCATAGTGCACTCATAGCAAAACTCTCATTATGTAGTTTAGGGTTCTAGGTTTCCACCAATTTATTCTCGATGAATTGGTGATGTTTGTAGTGGTATATAATGATGGTGATATTTCATATATAGCTGTATAATATCTCTGTTTCCTGCCAGAGAGCCCCACATGGACCTTTGGCCACTGTTGTGTTAGATTGGCACACTGTTGACTTATCCACAGGTTAAGTTGGGAGTCAAAGCATTACTCAGATGTCACATTTACTGTGACGATGAAGATCTCTCCCTCAGTGCATATTAATGCAGCCTTTTCAACATGCATCGCCCTCTTCTGAGGACAGGCCTAACTCTGGGTGGCAGCTCCCCTCTTGACTTACTGCACAAGCTCATTACTGTAGTAAGTGGCTGCAGTGTGTACTCTGCTCACTATAAACTGCTGGAGTAGTTAGGTGGGGTGCATTGGCTTTGTGTGAAAGCGGGCTGGAGAGGGTGGGGGACAGAGTGGCAGGGGGGAGGAGGGTTGGACTCAAAGGTGGGGAGGCAAGAAACAGTTGATTTGATTTTTAGGTCAGTGGAAACTAGTTAGTTACAGCTCTGTAGTCTCCCGCTCCATCTTGTCTTGTAATAGAATACTGAGTGGCTGATTTTTTAAAAATGTTTTACTGTGTCATTACTCAGCCAGGTACAAAGAGCAGAGCAATGCAGTTTCCAGTGGTCTCAGCATGAGAGCAGAAGCTATGGCAGTTCTCTCCTGCTTAGCCAGAGATTCTCCTCTAAACTGCTGAGGAGATTCAATTTTATTTGTCACATGCACTGAATACAACAGGTGTAGACCTTATCGTGAAATGCTCACTTACAAGCCCTTAACCAACAATGTAGTTCAAGAAATGTAGTAAAAAAAATATTTACTAAATAAACTAAAGTATAAAATATAAAGTAACACAATAAAATAACAATAACGAGGCTATATACAGGGGGTACCGGGACAGAGTCAATGTGCGGGGGTACAGGTAGTCAAGGTAATTGGTACATGTAGGTTAGGGTAAAGTGACTATGCATAGATAATAAACAGCGAGTAGCAGCAGTGTAAAAACAAAGGGCGGGGGGGGGGGGGTTGTCAATGTAAATAGTCCGGGTGGCCATTTGATTAATTGTTCAGCAGTTTTATAGCTTGGGGTAGAAGCTGTTAAGGAGCCTTTTGGACCTAGACTTGGCGCTCCGGTAATGCTTGCCGTGCGGTAGCAGAGAGAACAGTCTGACTTGGGTGACTGGAGTCTTGCTGCTTTCAGCACTCATATATTTGTCTTTAGTGTGTTTATGTATTCATATGTTTGGCGGGAGATTCGTCTCGTTGGTGGTTTCTTCTCTCTGCTCCCTCCTCACTGCATTCTTCCCACATTTTGTTTTGTTTGGCTTCAGACTGCCAAAGGAAACATTGGAAGCTTCCCCAGATAGATGTCATGCAGCTGGAGTCTAAACTGTGTGAATACCTCGCCTCACCCTCTCTCCCTCGCTCACAATAAACAGGCACCCTGTGCTTTGTCCCTGTGGGTCAGCTAAACGCATGAGGCCACGAGTTTGGTTAGCCACACATTCTGTCCCTCACATGGCATTAGAGTTACTGTTGTCTTGGCGGCCTGAAACATATAAAGATTATTCACAATATCATGTGGTTTCATAAAGCACTTTGACAGATGTTCATTATGACCCAACAGTGGGATTAATATTTAAAATAGAAGAATTGTCAGAAATCTGATTCAGTCAAAACTAATGCCTCTTTGATCTCCTCTCTCCACAATGGCATTATTTTAATGGCACTTCTAGCTGCTAAGTTTCCACTAGGCCTCACAGCAGGGGACTGTAGTGTTTGGTACACCCAGGGAAGGGAGCCAAAGCCCGGGCTGAAAGGCTGGCCCTGCCCCCTGGCCCTGGATCAAATAACCGTCGCAAAGGAAGCACTAAAAACCACAACCTGTGGCAGTCTAAAGAGGATAGAACTAATTAAATTGTGGTCTGTCGCGGGTAGAATTTCAACCTTTACCGTCGCTAATGACAGAGCCGGGTCTGGAAACTGATCTTAATGTTTCACTTATTCTAGTATATGTAGCTCATGTCAGATTCATATACTGTACACACAGAGAAAAAAGCCTTGCTTAAATCCTATTACATTGGTAATTTTCAGCAGATTTACACTACAGCCATTTAGGCCCATAGATGTCCATCTAGGCCTACAGTATACTGTGTGACTGAGGACAGAGTATGATATTTAGTAATGGTTCAGTTGGTAATCATAGAAGTTCAACCCAAACCAACTCTGCCATGTAATGTAAACTGAATCTGGAAGTCACCTAAAGAGAGGGTTACCATAGTGACCAGAAGTGTTCTTTTATACACCATGCCATTGGAGGGGTCTAGCCACTCCGTTACTATAGCAACTGCTGGAGTCTGGGCAGACTGGAGCGTCTGTCTGTCTGTTTTCAGACTCGACACTCCAGTGTCTGAACATAGTGGAGAGCAGAAGTTAGACTGTAAAGTAGCTCTGCACAGAATGTACTGAGTGGTGGTTGTAGGTAACAGGCTGAGAGGCATGACTTACTGTGGTGTGAAATGTGTGGCAATTTACACGCTTGTGCTCCTTCAAGTATTTCACAACTAAGGCATTGCCTGACAACTAGCTGTATGAGACCTATTCCCTTTAATAGCACACGATTGTATTTTGAATGAAACCAAAAAACCATTACCTGGTACTGTAAATGAGAGTTCCACTGAAATCAACTGTGGCAATATTACGCCTATCAGTCATTGTTGACACATTTACTTGACTATCTGAATGGAGAGCGAGTGGAGAGGCAGCCATTTAGTTTCCTCTGAGTGTTGAATGGTCTTACTGGCTTAGTGCTCAGACATAGTGGAGTGGAACCGTTAGACTCTCCTCCTTCAAGGTTGGCTGAGTACCTTTATCACTGGACAATCTGCCAGACTCACTGACTGAGGCAGCAGCCATGGTTTGGTGTGGGGCTTTGTGTGACTGTGACTTGGCCTGACAGGACAGGACAGGAGGTGTGTGACTGGCTCTCCTGTTTACTGTGACATTGGCAGAGGATCCTGTAAGTGGTGACACCGTAGTAGCTAGGTGTCTCTGTGTCCCTGTGGATACCAGGTTTGTCTGTGTGCCCAAGACAAAGTTAATTTATTTCACCTCCTGCAGGATCCCTTTGAGCTCAATTACTAACTAGAGGGAGAGGAGAGCGAATGAGAAGGGGATAGAGGTATAAATCAACCCTGCTGCTCCGCTCTCTCTACTCTCTAGTCTGCTGGGGAACCTTCCTTCCTTCCCTCCCGTCTGTATCTGATCTAATCGTTTCTCATACATCATCATAATATTCTGCGCACGGCCCCACAGTAACACAGTACGCTGCTTCCCAGTAACACCTCCCCATCTTACCGCTGCAGCTCCTTCCCTGGGCCTCTCCTCCACTCCCCAGGCTGCAGCATGGTTCTTTGTGAGGAAACGGGTCGAGCTATGAGGTGAAAATCACTTCTTAATTGCCTGTTTTCTGCAGCTCTGTGCCAAAGAGGGGCTTTAGTGTTGTGAGCCCCAAACCACCTGAGCAGCTCTGCTAAACAGCTGTCTTTGTGTCTGGGAGCAGGCTGGCCTACTGTAATCTACAGTCAAATGGCCATGCACTCTGAATGGCCACTTTCATCATGATTTTACATTTACTTTACATTTTAGTCATTTAGCAGACGCTCTTATCCAGAGCGATTTGCGAACCAGGATCTCTAGTGGCACAGCTAGCACTGCGATGCAGTGCCTTAGACCACTGCGCCACTCAGGAGGACATTTTCTCTGCAATGGTTTGTGTTACAAGTGTAAAAAGCATATCAAACATCCTTCATCCCAATAACATTTCTACAGTGTGTGATAATTGCCAGAACAAACTTTTTCGGTCTTTTTTTATATTAGTCTCTCTGTTGGCTATTAGATTTAAAGGTTGTGGTATAGGACATGCATCCAACTCGGTGTTGACTTGTTCTATGTCAGTGAGAGTTTGTGAGCCCAGAGCAGTAGCATGGTGTAGAGCCAGACTGGGGCCCCTCTGTGGTCAGCTTCCTGTCAACTGTCTGTGTTCTGCTGCGGTCTCCTCCATTACCAGCAGAGTAACGGCTAATCTTATCTCCCTGACAGTTAGCATTACACTCAGCCATCTCTTTTGAGCTTCCCTCTACCAGGCCACTCATTGTTTCCGCAGAAGAGCGCTTTAGTGACAGTTGAAGTTTCTACCTCCCAGTCAAACTGGCCTGTAAAGTCCAGGCCAGCTAATCGCTAGCCGCTTGTATCTGTCATCCACAGTGTGTTCTGTCGGTGACACTGGGCCTGATGCAGGAGAGCAGAGCTCACAGCTTCATTAAACCACATGTAATCCTCCACTTAATTTCTGTTGGCCCTGATAGCTGACCTGATAGTTGTTTTCCTCAAGCTAACAGTTAGAGCAGTGTAGTGCGACTGCAACCTAACGTAATCATTTAGTCTCCCAGCATCTGGCAGGTGACTTTGCTCTCTGAAATCCATCCACCGCTAGTTTTATGGGGCATGAGTCTGTTGAAGCCACGGCTGCTGCTGGCTGTCTGTCTGGCTTTTTTCTCCTGTTGTAAATAACTTCTCTCTCTATCAAAGAAATAGAGTCCATTGTTATGGGTCATTTTCAGGCCTACTTTGTTTGAACGTCGAAGGAGAATAGCTTGTGAATGAAATGAATATGATTGAAATATGATGGTCATACGGCTGGACTATATTGAGTAACCGTAGTGCTGAGGAAAAACAAATAATATTTTCTGCTGCTATTGTTTTGGTTCCTGGAACATGGCTGGTAGGTCGGTTAGGGGTTAAGCACAGTGTTTGTATGCTGTGAACCCTCTGACCCTGATTGGACGTTTACAGATGGGACAAAGCAGCTTAGCGTCTCAACTCAGTCAGCTCTCTACTGGCCGTGCTGGGGCCCGGCCTCCTCACACTTTCATCAACACGGCTCCCCAACCGCCATGATGGAGCAGTGATAGTGCATGATGGGAGCTGCAGAGTGCAGAATACTCCTATGTCAAGTCATGTGGTCCTCTGTAGCTTAATTGGTAGAGCATGGCGCTAGTGGGTTCGATCCCCGGGACCACCCATATGTAAAAATGTATGTCTGCTAAATGGCATATTATATTATATGTTTTGGTGTAACAGAGTAACCCTCCTGCTACCCCCCCCTCCGCTCTTCCTCCCATGAGCCTAGTTTTTTCCACTACTAATTGACTGTGGGAACATGGCTCTGGGAGCACGGTGCTGCAAGGCTCCCTCTGGCTGTCAATCGCTCTGCTTGGTTGTGAGCGACAGCTACAGAGCTGTGCCCTGTTCTGTCTGTCCTCAAACCACAGTACTGTGAAACTGCCAGCATGCTCAGTCTGCTGCTGCATGCATGGGCCAACCACCTACCTCCCGCCCCCTGTCTTCCTCACTCCAGAGAAACTCATGATGCCTTTGACTTGTTGTTTCTCTGGTCGTGTCTACACTTGACACTTACATGCGACTCCTGCTATCAGAATAAGAAGATCGCATTGAAAGACGGGTCTAGATGCACAAAAGTCGCTTTGTGGTCTGATTGTGTTCAGATCTGGCTGACCACATCAGGTGGTCAGGGATACATTGTGTGCGAATTTCTCGCAATCAGGCTACCAAAAGTGCATACAGTGGGCAACATCATCAGCACATTCCTAGCGCGTGCGGAACGTGTTTGCAGGCCTCATAAATGCTAGCCAGCTAGCTAATATTTAGGAAAAAACATGTTTCGTTTGGCTAGAGATATACTAACCCGTTTGCAATCCCTTTAGCGTTGCTTGCTACAGAGGTTAGCTACTGCCATCAGTTATTGTGTTATTATAATTTTGCCTATTCCACCGTTTGTAGAATGCGTACTGGCATTTGAATATAGTATGGGAAAAGGGATGTAGGTGTAGACTCATGACCCATTCAGAATTCCATGATTAGAACTCTATGATCAGAATACTAAAGCTGCATGAACTGTCAAGTCTAGACCCAGCCTCTGTGTTTTGGGGATCCCATCAGGTTTAGTAGAACCACTACGATGTATCTGTCTGTGTAAATGTGTCTGTGCACAGCCGCCTCCTCAGCAATGAGATTTAGGCTACACTAAATCTCAGCTGTGTTGACTATTTATTCCAAATTCTCTTCAGTCCATGCCACTGAAACAGATATTTGAGTTTGACTATACTCAGTTCTGATGTATTGGAGCTGGTTACTTGCCTTTTATTCATTTATAAAGGCCTAAATATTAATATTATAAACATCTAAAGGTATACAGTAGCGCTTCATGCTAGTTTAGTTTAATGTTCTCCCTCCTCACCAGAGAAAAACTAGTCTCTAAACCATACTGTTTTATTTCACAGTCCTGTGAAATGACTTCATGGAAAAGCTGAAGCCACAATTGTCTGACTCTGCACTGTGCATATTCTCTCCCTAAATGAGGGCATTGATGTATGAAGAACCTGTCAGAGGAATTGATACCAAAAGCAGCCTTCTCCTCTTCAAACACACGGCTGTTCCCAGGGAGCCTACAGATTGACAGCCAAATTTAGATGATCACCTTATATCAGTCAGTAGGACATCTTGGCGTCTAAACCTCTACCTCTCTCAGCTTCAGCTTGGTGTTCAGGGCCAAGCATTATTTTGTTTATTTTTTCTGTCTCACAAAGGATTTGATGAATAGCTTTAATACAATGTTTCCTTTTGCTCTCTGAGAAAAAAGAACTCCAATACTTTAAATTGATTGTGCAGCTCTACTACTGCCTTTCTTTTTCCTACTCAACTTTTCCTCTGTGGTTTCTTGTTCTCTCTCTCTCGCTCTCGCTCTCGCTCTCTCTGACTGACAGTCTGTGTGCGTGTTTTTCATTGCTAGTCTTCTCCATCCATGCTGCCATTGTCCATTCTGAAAGAGACACTGTGACAATGCCACATGCCCCCCTTTGTGTGTGAACCTTTTCCTTCTGTCCCACTAACCTGATGTCTGCAGGTGTTTGTGTTAAACGGTGTGGTCAGCCATGCGTAATGTAGCCCAACTGTATGGTAATATGAGACCTGTGATTTGTACAGCAGTGATTCTACTCTGAGCAACAACATGGATCTGGAAAGCACCTGGACCTTTATTCTCTTCACTCATCATTCAGCTTCTCTTCAATGGCTGATTGACAGCTGGCCATATTTAATTGTTGTATATTTTTTATGACAAACAATGGAGAAAGGTGTTAAATGTGCAATGTTAAAGGTCTTAGGTGCTGTGACTTAATGTAGCTAATGTATTTACAAAGGAGGATGGGACTGAAGCGGATTGCCAAGCCCAGTATCAATGTATTGTCTACATCTAACTGGCTTTTATTCTTCAAGGCTGTTTGGACAAAGGCAGTGGTGTCTGAATAGGGATGTGTGAGATATGCACAGCTGTGCTCTGCTGAAAATAACATTTCCTCTATAAAGCCACTACAGACAGAGGAAAGAATGTTGGAATTAGAAACGGATGATTTTCTAAGGACAGGTACACAAGGCAAGCGTCCTCGTAAGAACACACACCCACACTACCATTTTTTTGTGAAATTATAATTCATTCAGAAAATCGTATTTAATTGTATCTTATCTGTACTTCTACTACAAAATAAATCAATAGTAATTCAACTGCCCATTCACAGTAGAGGAAGGCTGTCAATCAGAGCCAGTTTCTCCATCTCCTCAGAAAAGAGCCACTGCTCGTCACTCCTCACGCCGTTCTCCTCTCTTGCTGCATGATTCTGTCCAGGGTCTGTCTGTCTGTCACTCTGCAAAAGAGAAGCATATTCCTCACCTCCCTGTTCAAGTCGACCAGACTGTTTTGCTCCTGCTCAGACAGGTGCTAGTGCGAGGACCATGGCCATGTGTCTGAGCTGGTACGTTCTGCTCGCACTCCCAAAGACGCGGGCTGTCCGCCTCCACCTGTGCCATCCATGGTACAGCCTGGACAAATCGCTGGATATAGTAACGCACGTGCGAACACACACACGCAGGCAGGCTGCTGTTAACACCTCCCTGTGCTGAAGGGAAGGGCCTCTCTTTCTTTGTTGCTGCTCTGCTCCCCTTGCTGGAGGAACGAGGGAGTACAACGAGGGGAGGGAGGGAGAGCAATAATGACACAGACCCCCCCCGCCACCCATCTCTTCACCAGATGAAACAGGACTTCACCTGGTCTTATGTGGAACTGTGTACCTGAGCAGTCATAGAGGAACCGACCATCCACCTCTTTTACTCCCAGTTACCTTCCTGTAGTGATGATTGAAAAGTAGGTCAGATCAGAGGCCTCGTCCAACCCTGCTGCGTCAAGCAGACCTGCATAGAGCAATATGCCTCTGCTGTCTCAGCCTCTCTACTCTGTGTTTCTGTTCAGTGTTTCCTTCCGCCAGCAACCAGCTTGACTTCACACTGCTTCTGAGCCTTTAGGCAAGAGGCCCAGGAGGCATGTGTGTGGTGTGTGACCGCTGAGCCCCTGTGCTTGGAGGGGTCTGTTCAGTGTCGTGCTGCAAGCATGAGACAGACTGACAAGCGATAGGGTTGAGGGGGAAATGGAGAGCGGTGGGGGAGAATGATGACGGCTTCTCCACAGACAGACCGGCAAAACTGGACAGGAAAAGGGTTATGTATGAAGAGAGGGTGAGAGCGACAGAGCTGGAGGGAGCGAGATCGAGTACAGTTGGTCTGCTGAGGAGAGAGCGGAAGCGAAGAGGGGGTGAGGGAGAGACCAGCATGCTGCTGCTGTTGTTAGGGGACGGGGGGAGACTGGGCGGAGCCACCCACATGCCTTGGCCAATCCCTGCCAAGCTGCGCAATTGGCTGATGTCTCCGTGACAGAACAAAGTACTTTTGATCGGTGAGCAGCGGTGTAACCTGACTCTGGGTATTGAGGGGCTCTGGGGGGGATGTCTCTCTCCCCTGGGTATTGTTATGTGTTTTAAATGGCTAATAAGTGCTGAAACGAGAGCTCAAGATGGCACTGCCATGGCCCTACTGGTCTCAGGGTGCTCGTACCATCCAGCCCGGAGTTGTTGCTGACTCCAATGTTAAGCATCCTGAACACAAAGCTGAGATCAATGCTGCCAACTACAATCAGAATGAACGATATCAATAACATATTGATTTAAGACCACAGCCGTTACAGAGGTTCCCCCCTTTCTGTGTAATGTTGGATCAAGATTATTCGAAGCATCTATCGTCTTTATCGAATCACAGATGGATGTTGTTTTAAGTCTACAAGTGGCCAACACTCCTGTCTTTTTAACGCTGTCATTTACATTTTACATTTTAGTCATTTAGCAGACGCTCTTATCCAGAGCGACTTACAGGAGCAATTAGGGTTAAGTGCCTTGCTTAAGGGCACATCGACATATTTTTCACCTAGTCGGCTCGGGGATTAGAACCAGCGACCTTTTGGTTACTGGCACTACGCTCTTAACCACTAAGCTACCTGCCGCCCAGTCATGCATGGCAACGTGAGGTAGTCAACTCAGGAAGCATGGAGCCGGTCTCAGTACCCTGTGCGTGTGTTTCTACCACACCAGGCTCAGAAATAATCTAGTCTGTCAGTAAGGGCTCTCTCTTCCTGCTCCTCCCCTCTTTCTCTCTCACTGGAGCGTTGCACAGACACTGGTCACTAAGCCATCCCTCCGGTTTCTGCTTTTCTTTTCTCATCCTTTCGTCATTCAGACCTCATCACATTTAACAGCATTCACAGACTGACACACACAAACACGCACACGCATGCAAAGATAATTGGCAGAAATTCCCCTGTATTTGATATACAAGCTGTGATTGGCAGCCAGGCCTAAAACCAGAGAACAGTTTGACTACTTGTTTTCTTCTCTTCAGATGACTGGCACTACAATTACCCCCCCCACCCCCCACCCCCCCACCCACACACAAGTGAAAGTCTATGACACACTGTAGCCTCCTGTAAGTGGGTGACCAACCCTAGTCTGTTAGTGGAACCTGGAGAATTCACCTAAGGCTTGGTTGAGAAACTTCCCATCAGTCCTGGCCTGAAGAAAGGGAGGGTTTAATTATTTCTGCCTATGGGATAGCTAGATGGCAGTGTTGCAGGGAGATGTACTGTTTTTCCCATGGCTACCAGACAGTATCCTTCTGGCTGCTCTTCCTGTTCAGATGGTTACATCACTACCGTGGCATTGTGGGTCATGGGCCAGTGTCCATTTAGAAATCTGCTACCTGATAAGTGTATCAACACTGCCATCTGACAGGAAGACTGGTGTCAGAGAGGTTTCGCTATGAGAGAACCACCAAGAAAAGATTGTCATAATTTCAGAAGTTCCAATGAAGGGGAAATGGAAAGCGTACATCACTGATTTGCAGGAAATGCGGTCCTCTGTAGCTCAATTGGTAGAGCATGGCGCTTGTAATGCCAGGGTAGTGGGTTCGATCCCCGGGACCACCCATACGTAAAAATGTATGCGCACATGACTGTAAGTCGCTTTGGATAAAAGCGTCTGCTAAATGGCTTATTATTATTATTATTATTATTATTATTATTATTATTATTATTATAAATGGTCTGGTCTCATTAGCTCTTCATCTTTGACCCAAGATGATGCCACAGTTTCCCTCTGCTAGCCTGGTCTGTTGTTGGCCATTTAAAAACTGAGCGAACAGACCATATTGTGAGTCTATAGCAAAGCATTACATCATGTGGATGTAGATCCCAGGAAGCAAACTCCTCTGTGTGTGGGAGCTGGGGGAAGTGTTGGTATGGAAACAGTTTTCTGTGCTCCATGGTTGTTCCATAGCCTTAGCTTTCTTCTATGAGGGGAAACTAAGGAAGATGGGGGAGGAGTTTCATACCATATCATGGAAGTCTTTATTCATAACATAATTGAAGTTAACTACGATGTGGCATGATAAGGCGGTACAGTTACACGTATTAAGTTGGAGATGAGATGAGAGGGTGTGAACCTGAGGAAAAACAACGGAATCACATTGGGTAGCACAACGGGAACATACTCTGATGTCAAAGGTGTTCCCACAGAACTGCCTACTCCAATACATTATCTACCTAGTGTTCCAAAGTAGCTTTATAGAAAAGGAAGTTCTAGAGGACAGGGAATAACTGTGTGCAAAATAACAAGAAAATAGAAATGCCATTTTATGGTATGTGGTTTAACATGGCTATTGAGGATACATAGTTGGTTAGTTTGGTTCAAATTAAAATCCCACCACTGGCTTGGCTGGACTTGACTGGCTGTAGAGGAGGGTATGAGGAACCAGAGGAAAAAGACTCACACGTTTTCAACTGAGCAGGTGAACAAGAGACTAGTGGTGCACTGACATGTCACACTTTGACTGGCAATGTCCTCTGGCACCGACAGTAGTGAGAGAAGGTGGGAGGAAGATGGGGAGAGATATCAATGGTTGCTCTCTGAATAACAGATGTTTGGGCCAGCTACTTCTGTACTATCTGGTTTCCGCTGGGTGTAGACAGTGGTAGTTAACCTGCCTCCAGTGTCCTACCCCAACCCAGCCCCTGGCTGTTGTGGGAGCCACTCCAGAGTCCAAGACGACACCCAGTCAAGCCCTATACACACAGGTAGCTGGGCTCGGACTTGCCTGTCTGTGGGTCTGTCTACTGGGAACAGTGGGGTTAGAGGCCTGGTGGCTCCCTAGTGTTCCCATGCCCTCCCTGTCACAGCACAGCTCTCATATTAACTGGGAGAACCCTCTAAGCATTCATGCAGAGGCCCCTGTGTGACTGTGAATACGGGCCTGTGTGTGAGGAAGTGACGGTGCAAGGGTGTGCGTGAGACTGTGTGTATAATTGGGTCTCCCTGGGTCTATCTGAGACTGATGTCTCCTCTCATGGTTTCTCTTTTGGCTGATGCCTTGTCTGCCTCTGATAGCACAGCACCCCCGAGCTCAATTCAAGTCATGCCCTCGCTTTCTTGAGCTCTCCCTCATTCCTCCCCACTCCTGTCATACAAACAGAGCATCTGGCCCAGAGAATTAGTGGAATGTGAATGCAGACTGAGGTAGCTCAGATCAGCTGGAGGTATGTACAGTCTGCACACAGGCAGACATGGCTCTAGTGTTGTCTGCCCTAGGTCAATGCTAAATGTAACTAACTATATTGATTATTCTACTCTAGACCGATACCGTGATTGAATGAGTTGGATATTTTATTGTTCAAGTAAAAGTTACAGTGGCCTGACTAGAACAGAACAGGATAAATGTGTCACGGATCACAATTCATGACCTGAACCTGTCCCTCCTGCCTGTAGGAGATAAAACTCAACCACTTCCATGGTGTTTTAGTTCCTAGACTGGCAGTCCAGTAAACATCTCCTATGGCAGCCTGATGCCCCCCCCTCTCTGAGCCCACTGGCACCTAGCCAGCCTGAACAGCCAGGCGGAAGTGAAGACTGATTTAAAAAAGGAAGAAGATATTGGGGGGTAGGAGGGATGGAGGAAGGAGTTTCCTGATAAGGAAGTTTACAATTAGGAGCCATCCGGGTGAGGCGAGGACCTCCGCTCCAGTTTTAGTTTTTATGGCGCTGTCAAAATGGACATTTAATTCTCTGCAGCCTCCTCTGCTCCTGCGTGCTGGAATCAAGCTTATTTTTCGCTGTCTCGCAAACTTCTTTCCCATCCAGCAGAAATGTGTTCATGAGAACCTTCTCTGTCCGTAGAATAATGATGAAGACATGAAAGAATGATTCAGGATGGCTGAGTCACAGTAGTTTCCTCAGAGCGTACTTCCCTGCATCACATCCAATCATTATGTGGGTTTTAACCTGAGTGGGTTGTTAGGAAGATGACATCAATATCTGAAGTGGTTTTTACTCATCTCAGTGTATCGCCTACCAGAAGCTCCTTGCTTTGTTGCCGAATGTTTCTGAGATCCTCCTCGGTCATGAGACTGAGCTGAAGGAAACTAGTGTTGTCACCAAAGGGAAACTCTTTCTCAGTCATTCCTCTCGCTGTCGGTGCCTTGTGGTGATGTCAGAAGCTGTGAAATGTTCAGCTCAAATCAAATGTATTTGTCACATGCGCCGAATACAACAGTTGTAGACTTTACCGTGAAATGCTTACTTACTAGCCCTTTCCCAACAATGCAGAGTTAAAGTAATACATAAATAAATTACAATATTCTATTTATGAAATAGTAACACAATAAAATAATGAGGCTGTATACACGGAGTACCAGTACCAAGGCAATGTGCAGCGGTACGAAGTAGTTGAGGTAGAGAAAGATCTTCGGAGATAAACGAGTTTGAGTTTCTCCACTTCAGTCTGTAGTGTTTCAGCGATCGGTTATTTGACCCGGTGGGCATTAGGACTGGTTTTGTGGTGTGGTTGTTTCTCCATGTGTCCTTGGTTTCAGGTTGGCCTGCCTCCATGTCCCTGGGGGATACCGCCCCCTGGCTAACAACATTACTCTAAGCAGAGATGACTTGTCAAGGAGGGGAGGGAGGGGAGACCCAGTTACTAACCATTAACCATCAGACAAATTACCTCCAGTGGTTTCTGGAGCGGGGAGGCATCCAGTCACCCAAGCATCTAGACCCTAACGATGGGACCTGGGTGGGCTGTTGTGGGGTGAGCAGCAGGGTGGCCATCAGGGGCTTCAGAATGGTACGAAAGAGGAACTTTATCAGACAGTGGTCAGGCTGAGTAATCTGACACAAAGCATTGGCAAGGCTTGAATGGTCTGTGTGTCAGTGTTGCTTTAACTCAGTCACATGATGCACCTAACTGACTAAACCTCCGGTGGTTTGTTCCCCCACCACCATATTAAACAGGCTGTACTGAGTCATATGGTTGCTGGGTATGGGAATGGTTTTGTATTATTATGGCACAGAGGGGCTCCTCCTTTAGTCTGTCAGACAAGGTCACTGTAGACCTATAAACACCCATACAGACTGTATAAATGGGCTGTTTAATATACATGTTATTTGTCTGAATGTCACAACACTGCAGTAGTAGTGGGTTCTCCTGACTCGTCTGGTATGGCTCACCCCACCATGGTCTCTCTCAGGGCTGCCTCTCTCTGTAGCCCAGCCTTTGATCTGTCCTCTTTCTCAGGCAGCACCAGGCTGATGATTAGATGAAGGGTCATGGAGTTTGGCCCAGGAAGGGGTGGTCTGCTGCACTGGGGGCTTAGCTGTTTACTTGTTCTAATAGAACTGAACTGTTTCAGCAGCAGACAGAAATATGTCACATACAAAAGAGATGAACAGGGTCTGCTGCAGCACAAGCCTGTGATTGAGTGACAAATAAGTAAAAAATGCACAGACAGAATGTTGGGTATTCAATATAAACTTCCAAAGTATAGCAAAGCATGGCTGGTGGTTCAGAGTCCTGCTTTTAAATTGGACGCTCAAAGACGCAGTGGAATGTAGTTTACGCCAGTGTGGAAGTACTAATGCACTTATATGGATTTATGACTGACCTAAGAGTAGAGAGCTGCTAGGACAGATTATTCAAAGACTATTTGTTAACCCTGGAATGTTCATATTGATGTTTGTTACATTCCTGCATCACGTTGTATAGATTTTTACTGGAGGGCCAAATTGCAACTGAAAATGTGCCCTTGTGCCAAGTGTTATGTTGGAAGCACTTAACACAATCAAATCTGCAACAGCACTCGTAAACAGTGTTCATGAAGGCTCCTCTATTTGGTATTACTGTAGCTGCAGGAAGTCTAGTCTATACTCTGGGCTAGGGGATATTCTTACTTTTCTGTGTGGGTTGAAAAGGTTCCTAAGGGCACAGCCTCGTCCAAACTCCTCTACTCTCTCTTTCTCTCACACTGTGTTAACATCCATTTTGTGCCTGCCTGGTAAGGTTTGTAGAATATGGACCTTTGACATGTCCTACTTCTTCAGCGCCTCCAGCCTCCCACCCACTCTGCTGCTCTCCACCCACAGCTCTGGGTTTCTGTGTTGTGGTCAGGTCAGGTGAGCGTGCACTGCTACTGCAGCTGAACTGGGTGCCATGCACCGAGAGCGGAGCTGCTTCTAATGCAGTATTCTCCACTGGGCTGTACTCTATTTCTTGTGTGTTTTTGTTCTACTTAAAGTTCTACTGATATCGATTACTGCATTATTGGGAAAGAGCAAGCAAGAAAGACATTTCACTGTACTTGTGCACGTGACAATGATACTTAACTGAAACTCTGCAGCGAGCACTCTTTACTTTTTTTCAGGACCTCAGATGTGAAGCGATTCACAGTCATACATGCCCAGGACTTGACATTAACTTTTTTAGCCACCTAGGACAGATTTTCTTTACTTGTCCGAAAGCTGAAGTCACTTGTCCCGCCCCCAGAAAGGTCTGTAACGCCAAAAGGGTTACTGAAAATGAGTGAAGTACATAGAAGGGATCTGAAAGAATTTTCTGTGCTTGCCCATAGACGATGTCATCGCCCACTAACAGCCATCCCCAAAAAAGTAAACAAAAAAACACTGCTACGCATTTGGCTCGCATGCTACAGGAGGGACGAGAGGAATCATGACATTGACAAAATATACTTAGTGGATCCAAATCTTTTCGAATAGCCTATTCCACTCTGGTGGAGCTGTGGCACAGAAGAGAGGGCTAGGCTACTACACATTTGGCTATCTGTGTGTGCTGAAGCATGCAGATGGAGTGAGTGATGCAGTCAACGAGCCTCTCTGGCTGTGCGTCTTGTGATGGGTTGTATATCATCATGGGCTGCAGAGCAACTCTGCTGTCCTCAGAACTGGATAATTATAAACTGATTTGCATTTTTGCCTCATCCTCTCTTATTAGGCCCAGGCTACTACTGTGCCTTTTGAAAGTATTCATACCCCTTGACTTATTCCACATTTTGTTGTTACAGCCGGAATTTAAAATGGATTAAATTGATATTTTCTCACCAATCTACACACACTACCCCATAATGACACATTTTAGCAAATTGATTGAATATTAAATACAATAAATAATTTACATAAGTATTCACACCTTTGGCAGCTACTACAGCCGTAAGTCTTTCTGGGTAAGTCTCTAAGTGCTTTGCACACCTGGATTGTGCAATATTTTTTTTATCCTGAAAAACTCCCCAGTCTTTAACGATTACAAGCAAATTCTTGAAAATATGGAGCGTGGTAATGTGTTTTATTGGATTTGCCCCAAACATAACACTTTGTATTCAGGACAAAAAGTTAATTGCTTTGCCACATTTTTTGCAGTATTACTTTAGTGCCTTGTTGCAAACAGGATGCATGTTTTGGAATATTTTTTTATTCTGTACAGGTGTCCTTTTCACTTTGTCAATTAGGTTAGTATTGTGGAGTAACTTCAATATTGTTGATCCGTCCTCAGTTTTCTCCTTTCACAGCCATTAAACTTTAACTGTTTTAACTCAGCAACTGAGTTAGGAAGGACACCTGTATCTTTGTAGTGACTGGGTGTATTGATACACATTTACATTTACGTCATTTAGCAGACGCTCTTATCCAGAGCGACTTACAAATTGGTGCATTCACCTTATAGCCAGTGGGATAACCACTTTACAATATGTTTTTTTTTAAATTTAGTTTAATTTTTATTTGTTTTGGGGGGTGGGGTAAGGGGGGGTAGAAGGATTACTTTATCCTATCCCAGGTATTCCTTAAAGAGGTGGGGTTTCAAATGTCTCCGGAAGGTGGTGAGTGACTCCGCTGTCCTAGCGTCGTGAGGGAGCTTGTTCCACCATTGGGGTGCCAGAGCAGCGAACAGTTTTGACTGGGCTGAGCGGGAACTGTGCTTCCGCAGAGGTAGGGGGGCCAGCAGGCCAGATGTGGATGAACGCAATGCCCTCGTTTGGGTGTAGGGACTGATCAGAGCCTGAAGGTACGGAGGTGCCGTTCCCCTTACAGCTCCGTAGGCAAGCACCATGGTCTTGTAGCAGATGCGAGCTTCAACTGGAAGCCAGTGGAGTGTGCGGAGGAGCGGGGTGACGTGAGAGAACTTGGGAAGGTTGAACACCAGACGGGCTGCGGCATTCTGGATGAGTTGTGGGGTTTAATGGCACAGGCAGGGAGCCCAGCCAACAGCGAGTTGCAGTAATCCAGACGGGAGATGACAAGTGCCTGGATTAGGACCTGTGCCACTTCCTGTGTAAGGCAGGGTCGTACTCTCCGAATGTTGTAGAGCATGAACCTACAGGATCGGGTCACCGCCTTGATGTTAGCGGAGAACGACAGGGTGTTGTCCAGGGGCACGCCAAGGCTCTTCGCACTCTGGGAGGAGGACACAACGGAGTTGTCAACCGTGATGGCGAGATCATGGAACGGGCAGTCCTTCCCCGGGAGGAAGAGCAGCTCCGTCTTGCCGAGGTTCAGCTTGAGGTGGTGATCCGTCATCCACACTGATATGTCTGCCAGACATGCAGAGATGCGATTCACCACCTGGTTATCAGAAGGGGGAAAGGAGAAGATTAGTTGTGTGTCGTCTGCGTAGCAATGATATGAGAGGCCATGTGAGGATATGACAGAGCCAAGTGACTTGGTGTATAGCGAGAATAGGAGAGGGCCTAGAACTGAGCCCTGGGGGCACCAGTGGTGAGAGCACGTGGTGCGGAGACAGATTCTCGCCACGCCACTTGGTAGGAGCGACCGGTCAGGTAGGACGCAATCCAAGAGTGAGCTGCGCCGGAGATGCCCAACTCGGAGAGGGTGGAGAGGAGGATCTGATGGTTCACAGTATCAAAGGCAGCAGACAGGTCTAGAAGGACAAGAGCAGAGGAGAGAAACACCATCCAAAGTGTAATATAATAACTTCACCATGCTCAATGGGATATTCAATGTCATTTTATTTTTACCCATCTACCAATAGGTGCCCTTCTTTGCGAGGCATTGGAACACCTCCCTGGTCTTTGTGGTTGAAACTGGTGTTTGAAATTCACTGCTTGACTGAGGGACCTTACAGATAATTGTATGTGTGAGGTACTGATATGAGGTAGTCATAAAAAAATAACTTTATATACTATTGCACACAGAGTGAATCCATGCAACTTATTATGTGACTTGTTAAACACATTTTTATTCCTGAACTTATTTAGGCTTGCCATAACAAACGGGTCGAATGCTTATTGACTGAAGACATTTAAGCTTTTAATTATTTATTAATTTGTAAAAATAAACATAATTCAACTTTGATGTGTGTGTAGGCCACTGACATTTTTTTCTCTCTCCATTTCATCCATTTTAAATTCAGGCTGTAACACAACAAAATGTGGAAAAAGTCAAGGCGTGTGAATACTTTGAAGGCACTGTATATGCATTGTAGGTAGGTTGCACATTGCTAGAATAATATGGAAATAGTCCTAGGCCAACTATATGTATCATTTTATTTCAAAAGCTTTCCTCAGCTGTAGCCTAAGTTAGTTTTTTATTTTCTCATTAGATTTCTCCATCTTGGTGTTGTTTGCTCAATTTCACTTGTTGTGGCCTAAAATATTTGTAATTCTAAATAAATCTGTGAATGAGAATGGCATGGACTCCGACTTTCATACTGATTCCCATTTAAAAGCTGCAACTATAGGACAAACACTTTATTAGAATAGTTTGGAGAATACTAACTTTAATTTGTCTTAATGCTTTTATGATATTTCAGTTAGTAGGATTTGGCTTTTTGTCATTTGCTTCGCAATGGCAAGGATGGATTTTTTTCTTTCTGCCTCGCATGCATGCATGCATGCATGCATAAATCATTTGTCTTATGCTCTGTAAGGTTTGTTCCAATTTCTCATTCGATTTTTATATTTTGCTATTGTTTCTTCTCTGTCTCATTATTACCTTAGGCCTCCCATGTTTTTGGGGTTATTCAAAAACAACAACTTTCTGAGATGGCCTAGAACTCCACTAGATTCATTCATTGTTTGATCATGAAATAGCGCGGCAGGAGAAATCTAGCATGCGTTACACTAAGTGGCTTAATAGGCCAAGTCATATTTATACCAAATGGAGTGAAAATTGAACATTTTGAGTGTCCGCTATAAAAATTGACTTTGGCTATTGGCCCAGATCATCCGACATTCGAGAGAGAGAGAGAGAAAACAAACATTATCTAACCGGATATTTTGCGCCGCTTTGGTGAGACTAGCTCACATTGTTCTCTTGCTTTGTGTAAATATAACATTTATTGAAATAGGCTATAGGAGTATAGGCAATTTACTCCATGTCAACCATGCACTGCCCTCCTGTGCGCTGCCTGATCCAATTCTGATCAGAGTAATTGTTTGATGTTGGGATTTTGTTGTCCATTCGAACAACTGAAATCTATATTCTAGTTGTCCGACTATTCTTTTTTTTTTTTTTTTTTTACTTGCCATTGAAAAGTGGACAAGCCTTGATGTTGAGCCCTGCATGCCTCTCTCTGTCTCTCTCAGCCAGCCAGCCAGCATGGAGGCCTTCTGCCTTTTAGTTCAGCACTAAGAGAACTGGTTAAAGCTACAGTATGGAGCCTCAGACCAAGTCAAGCGTGCTCTTAGGTCTCTGCGCTCAGTGCATAAGAGGTTAACTAGCAGATGCTGCTGTGGTTTTAGCTGGATGTGGATGTGTGTTCGCTCCACTGGCTGCCCCCACTAGACCTTCCAGGCTAAACCTGTCATCATTAATATAACAGTGGAGCAATGATGGGGTAGTGGAGGGTTAGGGGGAATTAGGGTCTTATCATACTTGACCATGATCTTTGATGTCCCAGTTACTGACTGCCTCAGCTGCTGCTCTAAAGTGGCCTTGCTTCCTGTCCAAATTCTAGCTTTTCTCACAGAAATGTGTTTGTAGGCTTGTATATATCTGTCTCGTTCTGTGTATTTGAGTAGGAGGTGAGGGACAGTCAGACAAGATCTCACAGTTCTCGATATACACATTTTCGTTGGCTGCACATCAAGATCGTCTCTCTCTCCGCTCGCCCTTTCCGTTCGCTCAGTCTGTTCATCTTCGAGTCTACTGCCTGAGTCCAATGCACTCCAGCACAGAGCGCCAGCCAGCCCAGTAGGACTGCCAGTCAGTCAGAATGTAACAGCACTCCCCCCTTAAGTTTCCCTCCCTCTTCTCTCATCTCTCTCTGTAATTGTAAAGTATTAGACGAGGAAGTAGCAGAAAGACTAGAGTCTTTAATTAGAGGCTTGTTGACCATACCGTGACTCTACATTTAAAAACCTATCTTGTCTGGTAGGATGTTTAGCACAGTGGATGGTGGGATTGTGTTTTTCTGAGAGGCTGGTGACTCATCAGTGCTGTCTGTTGGGGTGTGATGTCTGTCTGATGGCAGGCTGCCTCAGCAGACAGACAGACACAGACACCATCTATTTTATTTCTATCCTGCCCATGACAAAAAGGATGTGATGTTAGTAGAATCTCATATAAATATTTAACCCCTCCCCCTCATGCCAAATGGCTGTTAGCAGTTTCAGTTGCCGTGGGGATAGGCCTAACGTTTGTTTAGCCAAACATCTGTTTCTTTAGTTCTGCCAAAATGTGAGTTCCTGCATGCATGTCCTTCTGACACACTGCCTTCCTTCCTAAGTGGCTGCCTCTCAGCCAGGTCTGTGGGTCTGTATGCAGCAGCCAGGGCTTTATTGGGTGTTTTCCCTGGGCTCACGGACTGCTGTGTGGATTAATCAATAACACATTATATAACATTTTCCATCTAGATAGAACTGCCAAAGGGGGCGGAATTGCAATCTACTGTAGAGAGCCTGCAGAGCTCTATCATACTATCCAGGTCTGTGCCCAAACTGTTTGAGCTTCTACTTCTAAAAATCCACCTTTCCAGAAATGTCTCTCACTGTTGCTGCATGCTACATACCCCCCTCAGCCCCCAGCTGTGCCCTGAACACCATATGTGAATTGATTGCCCCCCATCTATCCTCAGAGTTCGTATTGCTTGGTGACCTAAACTGGAATATGCTTAACACCCCGGTCGTCCTACAATCTAAACTAGATGCCCTCAATCTCACACAAATTATCAAGGAACCTACCAGGTACAACCCTAAATCCGTTAACATGGGCACCCTCATAGATATCATCCTGACTAATTTACCCTCTAAAAACACCTCCGCTGTCTTCAACCAGGATCTCAGCGATCACTGCCTCATTGCCTGTGTCCGTAATGGGTCCGCGGTCAAACGACCACCCCTCATCACTGTCAAACGCTCCCTAAAACACTTCAGCGAGCATGCCTTTCTAATCGACCTGGCCCGGGTATCCTGGATGGATATTGACCTCATTCCATCAGTAGAGGATGCCTGGGTGTTCTTTAAAAGTGCTTTCTTCTCCATCTTAAATTAGCATGCCCCATTCAAAAGAACAGATATAGCCCCTGGTTCACCCCAGACTTGACTGCCCTTGACCAGCACAAAAACATCCTGTGGCGTACTGCATTAGCATCGAACAGCCCCCGCGATATGCAACTTTTCAGGGAAGTCAGGAACCAATATACACAGTCAGTTAGGAAAGCAAAGGCTAACTTTTTCAAACAGAAATTTGCATCCTGTAGCACTATCTCCAAAAAGTTTTGGGACACTGTAAAGTCCATGGAGAATAAGAGCACCTCCTCCCAGCTGCCCACTGCATTGAGGCTAGGAAACACTGTCATTACCGATAAATCTACGATAATCGAAAATGTCAACAAGCATTTTGCTACGGCTGGCTATGCTTTCCACCTGGCTACCCCTACCCCGGCCACCAGCTCTGCACCCCCCGCTGCAACTTGGCCATGCCCCCCCCGCTTCTCCTTCACCCAAATTCAGATAGCTGATGTTCTGAAAGAGCTGTAAAATCTGGACCCCTACAAATCAGCTGGGCTAGACAATCTGGACCCTTTCTTTCTAGAATTTGCTGCCGAAATTGTCGCAACCCCTATTATCAGCCTGTTCAACCTCTCTTTCGTATTGTCTGAAATCCCCAGAGATTGAAAAGCTGCCGCGGTCATCCCCCTCTTCAAAGGGGGTGACACTCTAGATCCAAACTGTTACAGACCTATATCCATCCTGCCCTGCCTTTAGAAAGTATTTGACAGCCAAGTTAACAAACAGATCACCGACCATTTCGAATCCCACCGTACCTTCTCCGCTATGCAATCTGGTTTCCGAGCTGGTCATGGGTGTACCTCAGCCACGCTCAAGTTCCTAAACGATATAATAACCGCAATCAATAAAATACAGTACTGTGCAGCCGTCTTCATTGACCTGGCCAAGACGTTTGACTGTCAATCACCGCATTCTTATTGGCAGACTAAATAGCCTTGGTTTCTCAAATGACTGCCTCGCCTGGTTAACCAACTACTTCTCAGAGTTCAATGTGTCAAATCGGAGGGCCTGTTGTCTGGACCTCTGGCAGTCTCTATGGGGGTGCCACAGGGTTCAATTCTCGGGCCGACTCTATTCTCTGTGTATATCAATGATGTCGCTCTTGCTGCTGGTGACTCTCAGATCCACCTCTATGCAGACGACACCATTTTGTATACATCTGGCCCTTCATTGGACACTGTGTTAACAAACACTCCTTCCGTGGCCTCCATTTGCTCTTAAACGCTAGTGAAACTAAATGCATGATCTTCAATCGAACGCTGCTTGCACCCTCCTGCCCGACTAGAATCACTACTCTCAGCAGGTCTGACTTAGAATATGTGGACAACTACAAATACCTAGGTGTCTGGTTAGACTGTAAACTCTCCTTCCAGACTCACATTAAGCATCTCCAATACAAAGTTAAATATAGAATCGGCTTCCTATTTCGCAACAAAGCCTCCTTCACTCATGATGCTAAACATGCCCTCGTAAAACTGACTATACTTGACTTAGGCGATGTCATTTACAAAATAGCTTCCAACACTCTACTCAGCAAATTGGATGTAGTCTATCACAGTGCCATCCGTTTTGTCACCAAAGCCCCATATACTACCCACCATTGTGACCTGTACGCTCTCGTTGGCTGGCCCTCACTACATATTCGTCACCAAACCCACTGGCTCCAGGTCATCTATAAATCACATCTAGGCAAATCCCCGCTTTATCTTAGCTCATTGGTCACCATAGCAACACCCACCCATAGTATGCGTTCCAGCAGGTGTATCTCACTGGTCATCCCCAAAGCCAACACCTCCTTTGGCCGCCATTCCTTCCAGTTCTCTGCTGCAAATGACTGGAACGTACTGCAAAAATCTCTGAAGCTGGAGACTCTTATCTCCCTCACTATCTTTAAGCATCAGTTGTCAGAGCAGCTTACCGATCACTGCACCTGTACACAGCCCATCTGTAATTAGCCCACCCAACTACCTCATCCCCATATTGTTATTTACATTATTTGTTTTGCTCATTTGCACCCCAGTATCTCTATTTGCACATCATCTTCTGCACATATATCACTCCAGTGTTAATACTAATTGTAATTGTAATTATTTTGCACTATGGCCTATTTATTGCCTTACCTCCATAACTTACTACATTTGCACACACTGTTTATAGATTTTCTATTGTGTTATTGACTGTACGTTTTGTTTATTCCATATGTAACTTTGTGTTGTTGATTTTACCGCACTGCTTTGCTTTATCTTGGCCAGGTCACAGTTGTAAATGAGAAATTGTTCTCAACTGGCTTACCTGGTTAAATAAAGGTGAAATAAAATAAATAAATAAAAACGTCACCCCCTAGGCTTTAGGGGAACCTGCAGATCTGATCCTGTCCCCTTTCTAATGCCATTGATTTGACTCAGGATTGCGAATGGAATGGTGTCCTATCTTTTCCTAGCCTGGAATCCATACTGAATGTACTTATTGTTTCATGATATTCCAGGCCTTGTTTTGGGATTTCAGACTAATCTTTTCCTATGTTATATTGCCATCCTGGTCTGTCCTGTGTGTTGATACTATATAGCCCTTCCTCTTGAGGTTTCGGAGACATGATTACAGACATTAGAGGCTGTTAGCCTGGCCTGCTCCTCTCCTCCTGCTGTTGCTATTTTAAGCCCCTTTTGATTAGTGCAGAGGCCGTTGCACACGCTACAGAGACCGCCTGGCTGACTTCAGCCCTGTATGTCTCCTTGCTCTCGCTTGCGCGCGCGCTCTCTCTCTCTCGCACTCTCTCTCGCTCTCTTTAATGCACTATCGACCTCCTCCTGCTCTCCTGTGGCCTTGTCCTGTTAAGTCAACTCAAACTACCCTGCTCCACCTTGTCCCTCCATCTCCCTGCTGAACAAGTTGACCTTTATCCTCTCAGAAGCAGACTTGATTTCCAATATGGCCATGTCGAACAGTAACCCTCTCCCTTCCTCCTCCTCCTCCCCCCAGTAGTAATGTAATTAGACTGTGTCCTGTCTTCCCGTCCTTGCGGTGCATGGTAATTCAGTTTGCGCTGCTTGAGGCTTTCTGATGGCCATCACCAGTCTCACTCTCTGGCAGCATCCGCCTCTTCTCCTTCCTCCTCCCCTCCCTCTATCCTCAGCTCGTTGACATCCTGTCATTTCCTGCCTAAATTGGGTAAATCTGCTCCGGCTCAGAGAATCACCACAGACTTAATGAAGCGGAACGCCCACTTTACCTGCCGGTTAACGCTCAGCCTAGTTGAGGCTCTGCCTGAAGGATGCCTGGGTAAAGCTGTACCTGTCGATTTGCTTGTTTATCACTCTGCCTGGTCTCTACCTGCTGAACATGCTGCTTGGATAAACCTTTACCTGCCGGTTAATGGTCTGCCTGGCAGTGGTGTAAAGTACTTAAGTAAAAATAATTTAAAGTACTACTTAAGTAGTTTTGGGGGTATCTGTACTTTACTATTTATATTTTTTACTAGTTTTACTTTTACTTCACTACATTCCTAAAGAAAATGTACTTTTTACTCCATACATTTTCCCTGACACCCAAAAGTACTTGTTACATTTTGAATGCTTAGCAGGACAGGAATATTGTCAAATTCACAAACTTATCCCTGGTCATCCTGACTGCCTCTGATCTGGCGGACTCACTAAACAAACATTCTTCATTTATAATTGATGTCTGAGTGTTGGCGTGTGCCCCTGGCTATCTGTAAATGTAAGAAAACAACAAAATGGTGTCGTCTGGTTTGCTTAATATAAGGAATTAGAAATTATTCATATTTTTACTTTTGATACTTAAGTATATTTTTGCAATTACATTTACTTTTGATACTTAAGTATATTTAACATCATTTACTTTTAGACTTTTACTCAAGTAGTATTTTACTGAGTGACTTTTACTTGAGTCATTTTCTATGAGGTATCTTTACTTTTACTAAAGTATTACAATTGGGTACTTTTTCCACCACTGCTGCCTGGTTAAGGCTCTCTGGGTCTGCCTGGCATTAACTGCCTGGTTAACATGTTGCCTGGTTCATGCTTCCTAAGATTTTAAATTTTTAGTAATTTAGCAGACGCTCTTATCCAGAGCGACTTACAGTTAGTGAGTGCATACATTTTCATACTGGCCCCCCGTGGGAAACGAACCCACAACCCTGGCGTTGCAAGCGCCATGCTCTACCAACTGAGCTATAGGGGACTAGTAGGTTAAGATGGCTCCTTAACCTGCCCTAACTCATTTATCTACAGACTTGAATGTCATGTGTAAAGATAGCTCTGAGTATTTTCAGATTTTAAGGGGATAAGTGTTTTATTTCAGGAAGATCCCTCTCACCCAGACTGGGTATATTTAGACAGTATTATCTAGATGTGCAGTTGGCTCAGGAGATAAAATGGCATTAAAGGCAGCATAATTGCCTGCGATATGGCTCGAATGACACCCATAGGAAAAAGATGACCTCACCCAGTGAAATGCACTCGCTGCACTCTCCCTCTCCTCCAGGGGCCGACTGGCCATCTGGCATTTTGGGCAAATGCAAGATGGGCTGGTACATTTTTAGCCCAGTGGGCCTGTCTAACTTGGGTTTTTAGCGCAGAATTATCATTATTTGGCTAATAGTGGGGGCCTCGGAACAAAATGGGCCGGTGTCGGTGCCTCAAGGAAAAAATGGACTGGTGTGTTATAAATGCCAGGGCTGATTTCTGGTCCCAGTCCGCCCCTGCTCTCCTCTCTCATCTCCCTGAACTGAGTCTGAAAACCCTCTCATATGGCGCCTGTCTTCCTCTTCTCTCTCTCTCTCACGCTCGCTCTCTCTTTCTCTGTCCATTTTCCATGTGTTGATTCTTCGTGTGTGTGGGGGGGGTGTAGTGAAGTGATTTTATATGAAAAGTCTCTCTGCCTAAATGAGCTGAAACAGAGATCAGAGCACTGCCCTCCATGAGTCACTTTGTCATTAAAGAAACCAGTTCATTGTGCCAACGATCTGGGAACAACAAGACAGTCCTCCCCCACTGTACCCAACCTGGTCCGTTGTCTAAGCATTTGATGCTTTAGTTGTGTGGTGTTCTTGCTCTCAGTAAAGTCACTCGAGCACGTCTCCTTCAGACACTCAGTGGATGGCTGTTATTCTACCCTCCCTCCTCTCTGCTCCCCACTCTGCTCCCTCTCCACGCTCTGCTCCTCGAAGCATCAGCAGAAACCCTCCCTCCCTAAACCGGGCCGGGGAAGCCTTCTGTCATTGCACTGCCCGCCAGGCGCCAGCCACATTATTGGCCCGCTTAATTGTGGACAGGAAATCTGGAAGTCAAGCGTGCCCCAGGGGTGCTACAGGGGGGGACGTGAGGTGGGCGGTGTCGGGAGGGAAGGAGGCCAGAACCCTTTCTGGCTGTGCTCAGTCCTCTGTGTAAGGCAGGCAGCATGGAGAAATATGGCTGCTCTCTGGCAGCTAGATTTAATGGTTTTAGGTGTGGCTGGGAGAGTAATTGAACAAGCATTTGTTAGTTAAAATGAGTCTGTCTCAGGTCTGAACTAGCCAGCATCAGCAAGTGTCATTACAATGCAAATTAGGCTGCGATCAGACACGGCTTTACTTTGCTAAATGTTTGGACCATAATCATGGGTTTTCTACACCTACATTTTAACAGTAGCTGCTGCTCCTTTGAGATCACTTTTGTCATTATATTTGTGTTAAGTCTGAGTATTTTAATGCCCTGGCACTGTTACTGTCATTAGACATTCTCACACCTTATAGTCCTGTACTGTTTTGGATGTGATGGAAGAGGCTTTTTTCAGATAATTTTTTCTCTCCAGTAAACAAGGGTTCTTTCTTTTCCAGCAGGAGCCTTCAGCTTAAAACCTCCCACTAATGGAAGATGACAATATACCATCGCAAAACCACACTGCCATTCACTAGGAAATTGAACACAGCACTTGATTCGATTCCACATTTTGACTTCTTTAGAGCATTTATTGTTTGTGTATTTTGAAGCTGGGGTGGAGCTGCATTCAGGCTGATTGCAAGTGGCGTGCAATTATGTCCTGTATTTCTTCTGGGTTTTTTCTGCTCCCTCTTTTTCCGAGGCACAGTAAAACTGAGATTAAACCCTAAAGTCCCTCTGAGCTAATACAGGGGAGTTATTGTGAGGTTCGTTAACAGAAAAATAGGTTAAATTAAACGACACATTTTATGATGCCCTATAAGTCACGAACGTACATTAAAACGCCAGGACTGGTTTAAATGCCTAGTAGGGTTTAATATAACAACCCAGTCCTCTGGTCTCTCTCCTCTATGGATCTCTGTAGACAGACAGGAAAAGACTAATGTCCTGAGCCAATACTCTCCTTATTAGCGTCTTTAGAGAAGACAAATCGGCGCTGTCTGACTTTGCAGTTAGTTAAATGTAGATCGTCTCCTACAGTGAGTCGGCCTGTATGTGTGTTGTTGTCAGAAGGCTACATACTGGGGTCTGTCTGATTCTTCTCTGTCTGGCCTGTGCTGTGTTTTATTCACTGCCCTATTAATTGTGATTCCTGGTGACGGTGCAATGGATTCCTACAAGTTAGTTATTTTTTTAATGAAGTTATTATGACTCCTTCAGGGTCGGTGAGAGGCCGTGCTGCTCCTCTCCTTTGAACGGCATAGCTATCAATCTCCTTCAGCTCGGGGAATGAACACGATAGGAATGTAGCCGGTTGGGATGAAGTTATATCTACGCAGGACCAGGCTAGGCAGTGCTGAGTCAGACATGTCATGACGTGCACAGTGAGGTGTTGGGTACCTAGCCGGTAACGCCACAGGTGTAGCCGGTAAGGTTCCCAGTAGGTCTACGTCACTACAGATGTTTATCAGGATCACCAGGTAATGATGTGACCTTGTTTGACATCTGACTGTGAAATGACCAAATTGGTGTTTGCTCACAATATCCAGTGTCATTAGTTTCTTGGTAACAGGGCTGTGATAACGTTTCGTAATAACATTATGTCCCAGTGACTAGTGCCACACACACCATTGCCATTAAACAGAGCTGGAAGGGACAGACTGTCTCGGCCACTAAACCAGCCTCTTCGTTCCAGGTCCTTTGTAAATCATATTCCAAGCCAGGGTGCTCCATTGACTTCCTTGAGCTACATTCTCTCTTTAAAATGCATAATAGGCACACGTCGCATGCACACAACCCGGCAGCGATTTGAAACTGTCTGACTCTTTTTAAATAGACAGTGATTGATGGAAGGTATGATTTTGTTTATTTAGCTGCTGTCAGTGATTGATGGAGAGACTGACGTGTGTGAAGGCGTCCACATTCTTCCCAGACTAAACAGTTCAGAAGAGTTTGCATATATTATGATATTTTTGTTTGTTTTGGACTTGTTTTTGGCTGTTCGGGCACACACTTTTTTTCACGAGGCCAGCAGAAGTCTACGCCCCTTCGTCCGTGATTGGTCAGCTGTATGGATTCTTCAATAAAGTCTTTGTTGTCATTCAACGAGAGACGACTTGTTTTCATGCACATTTTTTCATTGAGAAATCCTCCTCGGCAAAAAAACATAACTCAAGAAATATGTCATTAATTTTTTTATCTTAGATTAATTCTGACTATTTTGAGGAAGTGTATACTGGCTACGGCGTCTCACTGGCCAAACGCTGCTTTTTTCTCATTTTTCAAGCGAAAATCTTTTAAGGGAGTATGCGAGCACACTCGTTCGGTTCACCTAGTCGACTTCTGCTAGCCGCCAGCCGAACTGAAGCATGCTGATGCCTTTAGGAGGTGGGATTGTTTACAACGTCTCCCTGAAAAGGCCTCCGATTAGGGCCGTTGGGAAGATCTGTGATAATGGACCTATGGGAAGGCCTGTCAGAATGGCAGTTCTTTCAGGAAATAAATATAGTTCATGTTTTCTGTTTCAGAGGGGCTATCTTTCTTTCCTGCAGAGGAAAACATCAATGTCATATGTTTGGATATTTGGCCCAAAAAATATCATGAAATGACAGGTTTAATTCCTCCTATCCTAGACCTAGCTTATATTTATTGACTGGCTCCTCTCGTCTTCTAGTTGACCAGTTTGGATTAATTTAATTCATTTTGAGCCCTGAACAGGAAGTGCCTATTGACAGGGCTAAAGTAATATGCAACACACCGTCCTCTGTCTGCTGATATCCAGGTCAGACGCTGGCAGGGCAGGGGAACATTTTCAACACCTACTCTAGTTTCACCCTGGAGGGAAAGACAACCAAGGATAAAAAGAAAGACACGGAAGACGAGACACAATACATACCTGTCCCCCTCCCCCTCTCCTTTCCTCTTTCTTTGTCTGGACAGATTCAGCTTGTTGTGTGATGTTTCACCTGACATATGGTTTGATGAGGGAGTTCCCTCTCTGGGAATCTAAACCAACGGAATCTTTACTAGCACAGATTGACGTTGTAGAATATGTCATGACCCTCCCTGTCCCTCTGATTCTTCGGTTTAAAAGCAGGATACTGACGATGGACCTGGTGCATGGGCGTTTCATCCATCCTGCTATTGCAGTTATTTTCTTTCCCTGCCCTCTGCCTTTCTCTCGTACCACTTTGTCATGTAAAGGGGCTTTATCTAACAGAGACCCTGGGGCTATGAGGGTTAGGGTGAGCGAGACCCAGGATGGTAAATCATCAATATTGATTGACGGGCTCTTTGAGCAGAGCAACATAGAGGTGTCTGCTGGGAGTCCCCTTTAACCCCAGAGGCCGCCTGCCTGACCCCTGACCTCTAACCCCTTACTCCTCTGGTGCAGGTCCCTGGACATGAGATCCTGTATCTCTGTTCTGTTATCCCTCCCTCCTGCCTGCTCCCACAGACCTGGTCTGTCTCTTCTGCTCCCACATATCCGCCAGTCAATATCAACATTAGGAAGTGTTTTTAGAGCTTCTGAATTGCTGTAGACATTTTAAAGTGTCCCTCTCTGTCCAGATCGTTCCTCTTCCAGGTTCCAGTGTGTTCTGACCTCTGTAAACTCCAGAAGGCCAGCCAACTCCGCTTTTGTTGTTAAGCCAGGCTGGCTGCTGATAAGTGTGTGATTTTATGTTATTAAACATTTCACTGAATCATTTCTTTTGTTTTGTCACCTTTGCAGCGCGGTGCAATTTCTGTCTGCCTGCCTGCGCTAGACGTTAGTTTAATATTGTCTTGCAAACAGCCACTAACAATGACAAACTAATGGATGCTGGTGAACAGGGAAGTGCAGATTTAATTTCCCTTTCTGTCTAAATTGGGTCAGACTGAATAAACAGAAGACAGTGGACCGCAATGATAATAAAACGTCCATAGTGTGTGTGTGTGCGAGCGCGCCTGTGTGCCCCACACTTGCGTTTGTATACGGTGCGTGTAGACTTCTCTCTCCCATCCGTGTGAAAAAAGCAAAGTGTGAGGTCCTAGTGGTTGCTGCCAGATGGTTGTAACAGTTCTGTTTCTGTTGACTTCTCTGTAAAGCTGAGAGGAAGGAAGAAGGTCATGTTAGTTATTCTAATTGTATAGGCATGCTTTTGATAAGCTACTGGCTACAACCATTCCGCTGCTAACCTTGTGATAAACTGAGATGGTCATCGCTCTACTGTGAATCTGCTTTTGACAGACTGGTGCTGGCTTACTGCTGGATATCTCAGCTGAACTGTATTGGTTTTTCCTTCTTACCTGAAATACCATGATGTATTGACACTATTTTAGTTATGCTGTTGGTCTAAATACTCTGTTCTGAAGCCTCAAAATGAAATGAAAAGCTCACAGGACACTGGCTCTCTGTGTTAGAGGGGAAAGATCAGCCATTTGGTTGGTCAGTCCCCCAGCAGTCAGTCTCCATGGCCAACATGATCTTAGTTCTGCAGCAGAATCCCTCTAGGAAGTGAAGTTTGTCAGGGTCGACATATGTTCAAGCTGACCCGTCGCTCACAATTAATGCAAGCCCATATGGAGCTAGAGGAGAATGGAGGACTTTGCTGTTGTGTGTGTGTGTGTGTGTGTGTGTGTGTGTGTGTGTGAGAAAGGCGGATGCAGCACACATCTGGGGGGGGCAGCCTGAATAAACCAAAGACACCAGGCCCCTGTGCTGTGAAACACTGTGGATGGCAGCCTGAATGTGTTGCTCTGATGGATATGATAAAAATAGAGCTGAGCGGTGCTTGTTGGTAGTGCTAGAGGGAGACAGGCTTGACATCATACACACATTACAACATGCTCTGCTCTTGTTTTGATAGGGCAGCGTTTTTATCCAATAACAAATTCACTCATTTGATTTCCTGATGTCTGACTCAACCTGATCCTCACCACTTTGACTCTGATCCGTCTACTAAAACCGTAAAGTCATCTGAAAACAGCTGTTCATCCTGCTTCAGTACGCACATGTGCGCATGCTCGATCAGAGCCAAAAGCTCAGGCCCAGTAATGTGCTACAGGGCCAGTGAGTGCCAGATTTGAGGAGGGCATCCCAGAACACTGTGCATTGTTTACCGCGTGCTGCTCTGTGCCATCCTGCCCGGTGTCCTGGCACCCCCAGTGCTCTGCTCTGTGCCACTCGCTGCAACACATCCAGGCTCCAGCCCTACCGCTGCTGCTGCCAACAGTTTGGAAAGTATTTCCACCAGCTGTGAGAAGAGGTGCTAAAGCTCCCAGGGCTGACACACAGGAGCTGCCTTGTTGTTCTCCCCTCCTGCTATTCCGCTCACCCGTCTCTCTCTACTCCGTTTCTCTTCTGTTCTTACCGTGCTCCTTACCACCTCAGTAGTCATACACTACCACTGAACTAAGTCTACATCTACTCAACATCATGTGGGGCAGTGCAGTTAGTGGGTCACATGGTGTAAACAACATGGTGGTGGAGTGTCACATGGTGTAAACAAGGTAGGACAGTGTAGAGCTAGGAGCTGTCCCAAGGGACAGGGCTGAATAATAAGCCCAGGACAGGCATGGGAGGGATCACAGCGTTCAGGGCACATTAATTTCTATAAGAGAACAGGAAGATTGATTCACCCCAGGAGACAGAAAAAGAGAGGGAGAGGGGTAATTAGAGGAAGGGGGCTAGGGAGTGGGTGGTGGCGTCACATGCTTCGGCATCATTGTCTGTCTCTCCCAGGTTGAGCCAGGCTGGCAATGTTAGAGTGGAGCAGTGACTGTTCTCTCTCTCGCTCATTCCATTCCTGGCATTCCATTCCTCTGTGTGTGAACCCACAGTGGTCTGCTTTTGTTTTGTAATAAAGTAATCTCCTAAATTGGAGGTTGTGAGAGGAATCACATGCTGTGGTGGTCCCCCCCCCACACACACACCTAGCTCCTGACCTAGCTACAGCTGGCAGAGTGTAGCAGTGAGGTAACAAGTTACACTAACCTTGGTCCATTACACTGGAGACGGGGGGGGGGGGGTGTACACACAACAGGTCAGGGACAGAAATACATGTGTAACTGACCAGTCGGGTTAGATTGGGTGGATAAAAGTAGTGATGTTGCTGGATTTACATGTTTACCTTGAAATGGTGTTGCCTGCTTTGCAAACGATCAAACACAGGTGTGGGGACTGGTTGGTTGGCTGGCTGGCTTGCTGGGCAACTTTCACTGTGCATCGCTGGATTCCAGCTCGAGCACAATACTGGTGTGTGTGTGGTGAGTTTGTTTGTGTGTGGTGCGTTTGTGTGGAGAAAAGCTCAGTCTATGATGCCGATTCACACGCAATTTCAAGCTCTGGCCTCATAAGACCTTCTATGAATACCATACGAGCTGAGTGCAGGGGCGCCAGAGGCACAAGCACAATGAGTATCCTGCCTGTGTGTGTTGGAGTCGACTCCTCCTTCAGATTGTAAGGGTTGTGGTGAACTCCCTGTAATTGCTGCAAAAGGTGGCTCTACAAAAGTATTGACTTTGGGGGGGTGAATAGTTATGCACGCTCAAGTTTTCTGTTTTTTTTGTCTTGTTTGTTTCACAATAAAAAATATTTTGCATCTTCAAAGTGGTAGGCATGTTATGTAAATCAAATGATACAAACCCCCAAAAAATCCATTTAAATTTCAGGTTGTAAGGCAACAAAATAGGAAAAATGCCAAGGGGGGTGAATACTTTCGCAAGCCACTGTAGGTAGGGATACAGTGACTCTGCAACAGGATAGATAATAAACAGTAACAGCAGCATATGTGATGAGTCAAAATAGTTGGTGCAAAAAGGGTCAATGCAATAGTTTAAACTTGTAATAGTCCGGGTAGCTATTGGTTAACTAACTATTAAGCAGTCTGATAGCTTGGGGGTAGAAGCTGTTCAGGATCCTGATTGGACGTTTTGATTCACTATGTTCTCCACTGAGAGGTATGGCGGGAGGGGGGAGAGGTATAGCGTGAGGGGATCATCCTGTGGAAAAAGTAGTGGGAGTAATGGGAAGAGAAAGATTTGAGTAGTATTGACACATGAAGGCAGAGAGATATGGAGGGATGAGAGCAGAGGGAGGACTGTACCATCTGTTACTCTTCATCTAGTTTTATGTTTTGCCTGTGTAAACAGAGCTGCATGGTGGGCTCTGGGCTGGATCTCACTGAGGAGACTGCTGATCCACTATCAAGGCTGAAGAAGGGAACATTGACACACTAAACCCTGCCCCACACCAACCTCACTCTCTCTGTCCACTCTAAACCCTGTCCCACACCCACCCCACTCTCCCTGTCCACACTAAACCCTGAAAAGTTGGGAAGTGGGACCAGGTCTGTCTGTCTGTGGGCTGTATTAGCGTGTTAGCCTGTCTGTGGCTAGCTGGGCTGTATTAGCGTGTTAGCCTGTCTGTGGCTAGCTGGGCTGTATTAGTGTTAGCCTGTCTGTGGCTAGCTGGGCTGTATTAGTGTTAGCCTGTCTGTGGCTAGCTGGGCTGTATTGGCGTGTTAGCCTGTCTGTGGCTAGCTGGGCTGTATTGGCATGTTAGCCTGTCTGTGGCTAGCTGGGCTGTATTAGTGTTAGCCTGTCTGTGGCTAGCTGTGCTGTGCTGTATTAGCGTGTTAGCCTGTCTGTGCCTGGGCTGTATGAACGTGTTCATGCTATCTCCGCCTGTGGGATCCAGACCCTTTCCCCTCAATCAGAATCAGAGCCCAGCGGAGTAATGAGACTTTGGACTTCCTGTCCATCCCCCCTTCCACCGGATAATGTCCTGAATCTGTCTGCATCCACTGAGGGGCCCAGTATACATGCGTTCATGCGGAAGCGCACACACACACACACGTGCTGTTATTATGACCAGGTGGACTCTGTTTATCATTGGGTTTTTTCTTCAGTCTTGTGACTGGTCAGGGGCAGTCAGCCTAGTTTATAAAGCCTCTTTATTGGTCCAACTTGGGCCCTGGAACCTCCCTCTAGTTCCTATGACCTGGAATCCACTCAGATTTATTTCTGTCAATATAAACACATATCCCCCCCTTTAAACATTACATTATCCTGCTCCTTTGAAAAATGACATTTATACTGCTCCTTTAAATCGTTACATTATCCTAGGTCTGAGCGATATGGCCTAAAACCCATATCACAATTTTTTTCGAACTTATATGCGATTCACGATATATCTAGATTTTTTTTACAAAATAATTATCTAAAAAAATAAGCGCTGTTGCACAATTAAAGGTTAATACACTGCATTTCAAACAGTCAGGAATAATCTCATGAATTCAGGGCTAGTAAAGTTATACCTAAACTAAATATAAGCCTTCAACCATAAGACCCACTAATAATAAAAAAAAATCATCAAAATAGTTTAACTGGCTTTTTTGCAATAATCACTGATCTGGCTTTCAAGTCTATGAAAATGCCCTTTTTTGTTGCAATGTAACCAGAACCATGCACATCCACTAATAATGACCAACTTCTGGTAGCAGGCATTGTAGAAAATTAACGTGGCATAAAAAAAAATCACCCACTGCTAGTGAGTAGCCAGCTAATCTTTAATATTTTAAGTCTAGCCAACTTTGGATCTATTTGCTTGCTAACAAGGTAGAACAGTTTAACTGTTATGAATACACCCTCCTGTCCTTCTCCCAACTGTTTGAACAACATAGCCTCTTCTCTTTTGTTTATGTTGAAATCAAGTGGCCTACCTGGGGAAGAAGATGCTTATTTCTCAGACTGAGAAAGAGTTGCCAATTCCTTATACAAATGCATATTTGTATGCATATTTATAAAACAGAGTAGACAGCTAGCACATAAGTCTGTGGCTAAAATGCTGCTAGCGGTACATGGTACCACAATGCCACGCGCGACAAACTGAGCATACATTTTCCACAATAATGTTAATTGATACTCCCGTCTTAGTAGGATCTGCGCTTAAAAAATTGGGGAATTGAGACGTAAAAAGGGTATCGTTACAAAGGGTAAGTTCTCCTCTAGTACAGTAAAATAATATCTCAATGTGTTTCGGTGTCCATATGACCGGTTCTGATAAACCAAACCACAAATGCAAATGGTGAGCTGAAACCGCTTGTCAGAGAGGAAGAAGTGATCTTTCATCTCTTTTGTTGTTGTGAGTGGCAGGGGGAGGGCTTGGTGTCTGTGTGTGAGTGGGAAGGTGCACACAACACAGAGGGAGTGAAAGAGACGAGACCAAAAAGACACACGCTCATTCAACTTGATTCTAGTGATGCAGGCATTTGGAACATCGTGCTAAAACATACATTCAAATGAATTGGATATATTACCCTGCACCATCCTGCTTCTTTCTGCTCCAGTTTATGAGTCTGATAGCATTTTGTGCTTGACAGGGCTGAATGACAGTGGCAGTCTGTCACTTAGACACGCTCAGCTGGCTTTAGCTCTGGCGTGTGTGTGTCCAAGGGAAAGGGAGGGAGAGTGAAGAGGAAGAGAAACCACAGGATGATAAAGCGCTTTACATCCCTCCTTCAGTTAAATGCATTCTGTGGAGCCTGGCAGTGCGTCTCTGTGTGTCTCAGATCAACTGAGTGTTTTCTCTCAGGGTGTTTATGGTGGGCCCCTGGGTACTGGAGATGAGGAGGGCAGGATACACACACAGTGATGCAGCGAGGCAAAGCTCCCCTCTCCCCTTCTGGGTCGGCAGCCCCTAACATTTCAAAAGTTACCAAAATTGGATAATGTTTAGCATTGCTTCTGGTGCAGGTGGAAGTGCTCTGGGTCTGAGACTGGGAACAGGAATGTGGTCGATCCCAGCATGAGGGTGTTCACTGGTAGACTCTATGGATACAGCCCGGGCATTCCGATGCGCTGAGGTAGAGGTGTAATGAGGGGATGCCATTAAGTTCCTCATGCACCCGTTAACCCTCCGTGAGCTCGGCACTTCTCCTATTAGGAGCAGACTGAGTGACTGACTCAGCCCTGCACTCTGGAATGGACTTCTGCTGGTGACTTGGTGAAATCCTGTCGGCTTTGCAACCCCTCCAAATCATTCGCAGCTTGTCACTTGTATCTGCAAGCTAAGTAATGGTTTGGGAGAAAAGCTGTGAAAAATAGTTATTGTGCTGGGTAAATCTCAGTGTGTGAAAACCCCTCCTGTTACAGATACACCAGCACTGGGACACGTGGAGCCTAGAGAGCGGGGGAGACCCTCAGGAGAGAGGAAGAGCAAGGGCGACCCTTCCTAGCTACACAAACACTAAGCCCCCCTCCCCCCTCACCACTCCTCTCTGTTCAGGAGAATGTGTGTTATACAGTACTAAAACACATTTCAGCCTGATCTCAGTTGGCTCCTGGCCCACATTCTCTGGTTGATGAGATCCAGACTATCAGGGCTGTTATTATTAGTCTGCTATGTGAACCAACGCAAGCATGTTCCTTTTTGTTTTGAAATTGGGACAACCTCTCTCCAGTGTGGTGTGGTGTGAGGGTTATTTCTGTTTTGTGAAATTAATCTATGGTGGTTATGACAAAATCATCTGCAGATGGGCGTGTGAACTTCCTGCTTGGTTAGATGGACTTCCTCTTTATCTCGGCACCAAATCTTTCAGCCAGTCCTCTTACAGTACACAGTAGGTTAAAGAACAAGTGATATTTTATTTCTCATTGCAGTTTCCATTGTTGTTCACCTCACAACAATTGTTATTTTGTCACGCGTCTCACATCAGTGCTACAGACCTCTCAAGAGCTTGGCAATTAATGAATGGATGAATTACATTTATTTTCGTGTCAAATTGCCAGTTGGCAACCCATCCCTTATGGGATTAATTGATTTATAAAAAAACATTACAATAATTCACTGCGATAATTCTTCCGGTGTTTTGTGCACTGCATAAAGAATGAAAAATAAATCAAGACATAGTAAATAAGGTTATCCAAGCCATAATTATATCCCTAGAGCAGTAAAAATAATACAATAATAACACACAAAAAAAGAATGTGTGTGTGTGTGTGTGTGTATATATAAGTGTGTGTATGTATATATATATATTACACACAGACAGATAAATAAACACGAAGGTTCTATCTGCATTTTTGTCAAAATTGAGTTATAGTACTCTAAATACCTCCATTCATGTCAAGTTCAAAAGAATACATTGCTGACACCATTCAAACCAATGAGGGTTCGGAACCTTACAGCCAATTATCTCAATCATATTTTTGCAGATAGAACCTTATAGTCCCAAGCTCTCGATCTCTATTTCTACAACTACATTCAAGCTTTATTCCATCCATCATGCAATGTTAGAGTTGACAGATGAAACTGAGTTGTTGTCTCTGTCCTGGTTATTATATTAGTCCTGGTCTTAATGGATCAGGTGGCTTTGGATGGGAAGGGTTAGAGGTTTACAACCCAGTGATGTGATAACATGGGACATCTCACCACTTCATCTCACCAGCTGCTCAATAAGATCCACCAGAACCGCCACCCTCTCCCACGACTACTGATGTTGCTGTTAATAGGACATGTCAAACATTTTCATCTTTATATTCATCTCCAGCACCACCCCAACATCATGTGTGGAAATGGCGCGTTTCTATGTTTTGTAGTAAAAAAATATGAGAGATCAGCGTTTCCAATGACATCATCAACCAATTAGTAGGCAATGTCTACTCACAATTGGTCAAAATCACACGATGCACACCGACGTCGTTGGAAACAGTTATCTTCCTCTATCTTTTTTTACTACAAAACATAGAAACACACAATTTTCACGTGTTGGAGTGGTGCTGGAGATGATGAAGTTGAAACATTTAGAAGTTTCCCTTTTAAGACTTAGCTGGAAATGTCCCTGCTTTAGATCCTGGTACCAACACTGTATAAAGAACCATACCACAGGGCTTCTGTGTAAACGGCAGCCTCAGAACAATCAGGTGTAGACTACTTATCTTCCTGAAGCCTATTGGGGATGTTCCAGACCGTAAAGGGTTTACAAGTCGATATGGAGTTTCTTTCTGGCGTCTATTAAGTCTCTACTGGCGTGTGATGACGGATCCAGCATGTCGTCTGATGTAGAGAGTCTCCGTCTGCTGTGACAGACGTCTGTCTGTGACTACCCACCTTTAGTCTCTGTCTGGGGATATCCACCTTTCCCATCCTGGCTCATCTCAGTGGGAATGTTAAAGGAGTAGAAGCTCTTGATGTCGTTTTAGAGGAGCCTCTGTGTGTCTTTCTGTTCGCTGTGTTTGCCAAGGTGGAGCGCTGTGGTATGAAAGGCAGTGGGTTCTGAGTCCCTTTGGGGCCCCTAAAATGTGTGTGCGTGCTGTGTGCCAGTCGGCCCGCAACAGTAGACGCACAAAGGCCCCAGCGCTCATTAGCAGGCTGTGGGTTCCCAGTGGGAGCGGAGGGGGGGCGGGTGTCAGCGGGCGGGGGTTGTCAGCTCAGTGCTGCGTGTTGTCTCTGTGGGGGTGCCAGCTCCTCAGCTCTCATCTGTGCCCCGGCCCTACTCTGCTCTGCCAGCAGCCCGACTCTCCCTCTCTGGCCTGGCTTTACTCCGTCCGTCAGTCAGTCAGCCCGCTCAATGGCCTGCTAGCTGCCTAACTACCCACTCCTGCCTCTCTGCTTGTCTCTCTGCCTACCCACGTCAGTCTGTCTGTCGGTCGTGCCATTTGGTAGAAAACCGCATTTACTTACAGCAAAGGCACGATAGCAATTTTGGGATGGCAATGTTGGATTTTTAGATCGTTTTTAGTCTGTTTTCTGAAAGCATTGGGATGAACATGTTGTGATGAGAGGAGCTGAGATCTAGTTATGAGTCTAAGGAGTTTAGCCCTTACTAAGCAGATGGGCAGGGCTGCCTGTCTGTTAAGACAAGCGATCCGCAGAATAAAGTATTTTTTTTACAAGATGTTGTAAGTGTCGTGTTGTTTCCATTGAGGGTTGGGAATGCCTTTTGACTCCTTTCAGTTATTCAGTTACTGTTAGAGCTGCCCCGGTCAACTGTACGTGCTATCATTGTGAAGTGGAAACCTCTAGGAGCAACAATGGCTCAAGTGTGAAGTGGTAGCCCACACAAGCTCACAGAACGGGACCGCGGAGTGCTGAAGTGCGGTTGCAACACTCACTACCAAGTTCCAAACTGCCTCTGGAAGCAACGTCAGCACAAGAACTGTTCGTCGGGCGCTTCATGAAATCGGTTTCCATGGCCGCGCAGCCGCACAATAGCCTAAGATCACCATGCGCAATGCATTGAGGCAGGTAGCGTCGGCTGGATTGGTGTAAAGGTCACCGCCATTGGGGGGGGGGGGACCAACTCCATATTAATGCCCATGATTTTGGAATGAGATGTTTGACGAGCAGGTGTCCACATACTTCTGGTCTATTTCAGTAGAGATCCAGCTTGTTGTTTGGTCATCTTGTTCTAATCTAATTTCCTATGCTCATTAGTGTTACACATCAAACAGTAGCCTAGTACAGCTGCACTGTGTGTAGGAAGTAGCGCTGTACTGTGAGGGGAAGCAGGGTTATAACAGTGTTATACAGTAAATCTGCTCTGTGTAGGAAGCAGGTTATTTCTGTACTCAGACACTGGAGACCTTAATAATGAAGCATGTTGGAAAGTTAGTGTACTGTAACGGAAGTCCATGTCACCATACTATTCTTCGGTCTTTCCTGGTGGTGTACTGCTGTGAGTATCTGTGCTACATTGACCTCATGGACTGTCCATCCATTGTTTAAAATAACAAATAGTACGGAGATAGAAAGAGGGTTGTTGTCGAATATGAAAAGTGATTCAGGAAAAGGAAGCAGTGTGATTTAAAAGATGTCTGTCACCCTTGTTACAATAACATCCTACGTCTGTCTTTCTGTCAGCCAAGGGAATCGATTGGAAACTGTCATACTAGACATCCATATTCTCCCAATTTAATTCATTATTAGGCTTCATTGGTTCTGGGGGATTCCTCATGAATATATATATATATCAAATATATGTAAAATGCTTCCTCCAAAGGACACTTCTATGGATTACATTTTGTGAAAATCCCCCAAACCACGAGTTTGTTCTAGTTTCGTGTGGAATCACTCTTTTGTCTTTTGTGGGTCATGGTTATGTTGTGAGAAACGCTACTTGTAATGCTTTGCTATGTTATGCTAATGTAACATGTTATGCTTAAGCTAACATGTAGTCATCTACTATGCTGTGTTATGGTAAGACGCTATGTTATGCTAATGATAATCAGTAGTCCTCTGTCCTGTGTTTTTTAGGATGACATAGATGGGATCCCCTGGTCAGAGGAGAGGGATGTGAGGAAGGTGCTCTATCTCTCCCTGAAAGAGTTCAAGACTGCTCAGAAAAGGCAGGTCGGAGACTGCATCGGAGATGGAACCAAATACACTAATGGTGAGTTTCCCCTGGGACCCTTTTCTCTGCAACACTGACCCAGTCAGCTTTTTGTCTGGAAGCTCACAGACCTGTGATAGGCTACTCTGTGTTTAGTTGTTTACAGTGGACCAGCTAATAATGATCTGGTAGGCGTGATGGAATAGTGACACATTAATATGGAGTTATTTCAGAGTGAAGGTGCTTTGGTAGACACGATGAAACAGAGCTGATGCTGCAGGGTTTTTTCTAAGCAGGTGCCAGGGAGCTCAGTCTGTGCCTGTTTGTGTCCATCTGTGGTATAAACTCAGGATAAAGGCTGGTTTGAATTATCTGATGCTGCTTTGTTTGACTCCTTCGCTGTGCTTCGATACACTCTGCTCAGTCTCCTCTCTGCTTCAAACCCCAGCCAACTAGGAGATGAAACTTCACACGGGCCTCTGAACCTATTATCAGCTGTCACCGACACAAACCAGCGACTGAGAGGGAGATAAAGGCCTTTGGAAGTTTACACCATGCCAAGCAGGCAAGGGGAAGCCTCAGTTCAGTTCTAGGTTACAGGCTCAGTCGCACAGACTGCATTGTACCGGCTGAAACTGTCCTCCATTTTGGAGAATCAGTCAAACATCCACTTCTGTGATGGTCGTGTTCTCATCCCTTTTCACCCCCTCTTTTAGAGGGGTGTGTCTGGCTGGCTGGCTGGAGCCAGCTGCCTGCAGACACCCATGGATCCAAAAGCAGAGTGAAGGGACCAACCCTGCAAGGCCCTAAGCATGTCAGCCCCCCTCATCCCCCCCACCCGGCCCCCCGTCTACCTCCCATCCCATAACTGGCAATCATGCCATCTCCCTGACCACTACCTCTCACTGTTGGCAGGCGTCCATCTCTCCATCTCTTTTCCTCTTTCCCTCGCTCCCTCTCTGCATTATTGAACTAATTACATGATGCCCTTCTGCATCCCTTTCCCCTCTCTCTCTTCCTGTTATCCCTCCTTAGATGGAAGGAATCATTACATCAATAGGCCTCTGGTTACTGCCGCTCAGGAAGCTTTCTTCCGGCTCCCCTGCCCTGCCCTCCTCTCCATCCCCCCCTCTATTGATGGAACTACTGGCTGCATTCCAAACCATCGGTGATGGTGGATGGTAGTGACTGTCTGCCCCGTAGCACCACCGTCGTTGTCCTGTCTGTCCCTTAGCACTGACCCTGTCCTGTCTCATGGAGACCTCAGGGGATGACACTGTGGAAGTTTTGGCCAGAACATAGTGGCAGAGGGCACTGAGCCTTGGTGATAGGGCTGGCTTCCTTTCGGATAGGGAGTCTGTTTCACTCTCCCTATCTGCATCATGTCATTCTCACATACCACATCTACTCTAATTGTTATATTTTATTTAAAAATATGTTTAAGGTATTTTCTGAGGATGACTGGGGAAATATAGAGGTGGTCCCACATGACAAACACATTGTTTATTTTTATACACACTACGGTCCCAATCATACTGTGTCATGAAAAGCTTTGAGAGAAAAACATATATAGTTACTAGCCACGGCCACAGTGGACCAGTGAGAGAGTGTTACTGCTACAGGCTGCTGATGGACCCTAAGTTTGCTCCATAAGAAACATGTATTATTCAGTCGTAATCACTCTGTGTTTGTGAAGGTGATTAAGCTGAAGTAATGCCACTCTCCTGGCTGTTAATATTTTCTGTCTGCATCTGGGCTTCCTGTCTGCATTACTCCACCTCCCACTAATGGGCTACACTCTGTGGCTCGCTAAGGTACGCATCCCCAACCTCTCTCCCCTCCCTATCTCCTTCATTCTCTAGCTCTCTCTCTCTCTCTCTCTCTGGAGAGCAGGAGGAACATAGCAAGGCGATGGGCTTAGTTAAACACGCATAAATCTGATTAGAGTTCCTTACGGCTCAGCCGACATCCTCATTCCCAGCTAGGCCTCACTGGGACCAGGAAAATAGTTTAGGTCTTCCCCCAGCTAGACTTCACTGGGACCAGGGGAAAGAGTTTAGGTCCTCCACCAGCCAGTCTGACTCCCTTTCGTGACTGCCAGTTTGCATCCCTGTCTCTTTCCCTCCCTGCCCGGCCCCTCACAAAGGCACTGATGTGAGACCAACATATGTAAAACAACTCAGAGGAGAGGGGAGGAGGGAGTAGAGAAGAGACAAGATGGCCCCTCGCCAGGCTGTTTATGTACAGTATGAATGTTATTACAGTCACCTACTACTATGGATTAGTTAGACGAAGATTAGTATAGCTGAATCAGGAGAATGCTTTCTTTGAGTTCTTGGTGTTATAAGCTTCATTTAAGCTACACCTTACTAACCCTGAGCACAGAACACACACACACACACACACACAGCCATGATAGGCTCTATGACTGGTCTCCTGCTGTCAGGTAGTGACCTGCACTCGGTACACAGACTTCAGCTGCCTGGGCTTGTTCTGGGTTCTTCTCAAACAAGTTTTCAGAGGAAGCTGCCGCTCAACACCATTAGCTACTATGTCATTATTACCATTCTAATATATGTTCCTTTGACACCTGCAGTTAGGGGTGTGGTTTGGGGTTGGCACATGATTTAAGGCATCGGTCCTAATCAATGTGATTGGAAATTCCAGTACCAGGTAGTAGAGACTTTTACTACCTACAAAGATTTAGTGGATCATAATTAATCTGTTTGTTTTCTTAACCATCATGAATACTTCCACCTTGTTTGTGTATTTGCAGTAAATGCTGTTTCGTTTGATCAAGAGGGTTTCACTTCATTTTTCTGTCTTGGTTACTCATCAATGCTGTCTTCATTCATTTGACTGGAATGTCTTTTTGAACTCTGCTCCTTTCTCCTGAGTCCTGACTTCAGCTGATGGGGCTCCAAATACAAATCAGCCCTCTTACTTTGGTCACCGTGTTTCTCTCTAGTCAACATGACCTAGCAGTACACGGCACGGTTTCAAACCCCTGTCCTCTTGTCTCTGTAGGTTCCCATGCCCGCGGCCAGCTTAACGGCTCAGGGCAGAAGGGCCACAAGGCTGACGGGTCGCGGTTCCAGAGCACCGATGGTAGCAGCGAGTACTCTGAGGATGGCCCTGCCAAGAAGAGGTGAGTGTGTTAACCTATACTCTGGAGAGATGGCTCTCTCTGATCTCTCGCTCTGATCAGCAGCAGCTTTGACCCAGACAAAGTGCTGGAGTAAAGGTAGTGATAGTCAGGGGGAGCTCTACAGTACCTGTTGAGTTTATTTTCATGTTCTACAGTACAGCTGAGGTACGGTATCATAGAGAGGTGTTTTGATCGAGGGGATGTCAGCATGTTAATTCAGTGTGTGTGTGTGTGGGAGAGAGAACGAGATAATTATCAAAGCAAAAATAAACAATTGTGGTACTAAATGTATAAAAGCCTCTGCTGTCTTTTATTAATTCACTTCATTCCTGCTATATTCTCTTCTCCGGTAATGTGTTTGGTAAGTCAGGGAATTACAGTAATGGGACATGACAGCATCAACAGCGAAGGGTAAAGAGGAGTTTGATTCAGAAGAATGGGAGCACTTTAACCAGCGTTCATTCTTAAAAGGCGGAAAGTTGTTTCAGTCATTTTTAATTAGGGATTAAGAGATGTGTTGAGCATTTCCAGTTCATAATTTAGGAAAAAGTTAATGCATTAAACTACAACAATTACCTTGTTTCCATGTCATTTCTAGTAGTGATTTGTAATCTGTAAAGGCTTTGGGAAACCGCTTCACAAGAGCTTCTCTCACTCAGTTTCTCCCATCTGGTTCATTCTCATGGAAAATAGAATAAGACTATTATTTGGGAAGTATGCAGGGCAGTATTCTATTTTGAAATTGGAAATTGAAGATTGGTACATGTGCTTCTTATACCATTATTTTCCCTTTTGAGATTCACGTGGTTGATCTCTAATGGGTTATTTTCTTCAGATCTAGTATAAAAAGAAAGACAGCTGTCTGTGTGGAGATTGGGTGAAGTTAGGATGAAGACTGTCTATATAGTATTTGAGTGAAATATTGTGCACAGGTTGAACATGGGGCATTATGTTGTCCTGGTTGTTCCCTGTAGGGTTCCCCTCTGACGTGGTGTTCTGTACCTCTTGGCTGGCTGTCACCTGGGGAATGTTTGTTCAGTTAATAAGATACAGATACAGGAGCCTGGTCCTCAGTGGTCCTCAGGAAGAGCAGAAGTAGCCTGGGCTGGGGGGTATGAGGGACTGAATGAGACTGGGCTGGGGGACTGGAGGGGGCTGGGGGGTATGAGGGACTGAATGAGACTGGGCTGGGGGGTGTGAGGGAGGGGGCTGGGCTGAGGGGTATTAGGGATGGCGGGTGCTGGGCCGGGGGGTATGAGGAGACTGGGCTGGGGGGTATGAGAGGTTGGAAGAGACTGGGCACCAGGAGTTGTGTGAGCACACTGGTGGGTTCAGACTGGGAGCGATTCCCTCTCAACTAGCAGGTCCTGGGTCTATAACAGACCAGCCACTGTGGATTAAATACACTGCTTGACACACACACTCACAGCTACATTAAATCATATATATTCATATACACATGCTGTACTGCAGCAGCCATAGTACAGAGATCTGCTCTGTAATCTCACTCACCATGAGACCCTTCTCTGTGTAGCCAGCCATCGCATGTTTCCTCTGCTCCCTGTCTCCACCTCTCCTCTTTTCACCCTCCTCTCCTCTCTCTCTGTGTGTGTGTGTGTGGTAGTGTGCAGTACCTGGCCTTGCTGTACCTGTTCTTTAATAGTCCAGCAGAGCTGGTCATTAAGAAGCCTGGCAAACCTGAAAAGGAGAGCAAGAGAACAAGATGGACAGATGGAAGGGAGAGAAGCAGACAGACGTTGTGTCAACAACATGCCTGTGCTCACTAGAGTGGTTTGGTGGTTTTCATTAGTTCTCATGCTGGAATAAAAGCAGGCTCTCTCCCTCTCTTAATGAGCAGCCGGCTCACCGAGTGCTTGGCAATAGCTCAGGCCTTTTGGTGTGGGGAGTGTGTGTGTGTGGAGGATGACTTCTTGGCCCTGGCATCTGCAGCCCACGCCGCTTTATAACAGGGTGGCTGATTGAGGAGGTGCCAGGACCTTTCACACCTGGCAACGCAAGAACAAGAGAGGAAAGGGGGAGGAGAGTGGAGGCGCAGGTGCATGGTTTTGGATGGGCGGTCCCAGGGAGGCGTTTGGGTCCTTAGGCATGCGTCTTCCCAGGACACAGAGATTGGAGATCAGGCACCAGGACCCTAGAACCCTGCCAAGTACTGGAGATGTTCTGCCCCTCCCCTTCCCAGCACCACCACCGAGGCTGGAGTAGGAAACACAAGGTGACCATAGTTGGAAAGCTCCACTTCTTAGGGGGATTTTATTGAGGCCAGTTCTCCTCAGTAGCAGGAGCCAAGTAGAGCTCATTGAGCTGCTTGTTGTTTGTGTTTTAATGAATGCCAAGTTAGTAACGCACTGCCTTTGTCTGCCGTTCTGTTGGCCCCCCCAATTTTTCTGAGCAAAAGTGGAGATGAAAGACTGTAAAAACACCAGCAAATCAACTCCACATGATTTTAATTGTGGGTATCTGTTCCAAAGTATTCCCATGCGTAATAGAGATGTGATTGAATACAAATGTAAGCATGGTTTGAAATGATTATGTTTTAGTCAAATGATTATATCTGCTTGGGCTTCTTGCGGTCAATTTGCAGTCTACAAATGATTTGTAATTATGTTCCGGCCCCCTGACCATCCGCTCAAGAAAAAAGCGGCCCGCGGCTCAATCTAGTTGATGATCCCTGCATTACATACTGTCACACAGCATTCTGAATAAACTCTATCACAATACTGTCTGCTGAGCAGAGGAGTGTGTATTATCACACATTGTGATATTGTATACCCTGCTACCAAGCAGTAAGGACAGTAGGTGGGACCAGAGCGGGAGCAAGGCATTGTCATTAACAGTATTTGTTCCAGTTTCTCTATTCTCTGCAGGCTGCTTGTATTCACTGAAAACAATAGGCGTATCAAAGGAATAAAACTGCACCATCACAACAAACTATTCAGCAGTTTGTTCTATCATAATCAGATTTGGACTGGGTGGCATCGCCCATGTTCCACGGCCGTGGCCAGAACCAATCAGAGAGCCTGTGATGTCATGGATAATGTCATAGGTGTCCTCTGACCTGGTCCTCATTTTTAAAGTGATGTCAGTGATAACACAGCTTTTCTCTGAGCCTGCTGGTTATTGACCTGGCTTAGCGTGATTTAAGATGGCCGCCAAGATCGGGTTAGAGGTCAGAGGCCAGGGTCAGTCCAGTAATCTCCCTGTACTTTACTATTTATATTTTTGACAATTTTTACTCCCATACATTTTCCCTGACACCCAAAGGTACTCGTTACATTTTGAATGCTCAGGCAGGACAGCAATATGGTCCAATTCACACACCTATTAATTTAATGCGTTGTCACCCCTACTGCCTCTGATCTGGCGGACTCACTAAACACAAATAGTGCGTTTGTAAACGATGTCTGAGTGTTGGAGTGTGCCCCTGTCTGTCCGTCTGGTTTATAGCATTTATTGTTACTTTTTACTTTTACTCAAGTATGACAATTGAGTACTTTTTCCACATAAGTACATTTAAATCCAGATACTTTTAGACTTTTACTCAAGTTGTATTTTACTGGGTGACTAACTTTTACTTGAGTCATTTTCTATTAAGGTGTCTATACTTTTTACTGAAGTATGACATTTAAGTACTTTTCCCACCCCTGGTTCTCTAATAATGAGCAATAGTGGACACAGTATCATGGTAGTACTATACTAAAGAGAAATAGTCGTCCCAGTATAATGCTACTATACTAAAGCGCAATAGTGGACACAGAACAGGTTTGAACCTCCCCTCTTCCCACAATTAATGCATTATGCAACACGTAGGCTTAGGTTGCTTTAATGAAATGATGTGCAAAGTGGATTATGTGTGAAAGTCATTGTGTAGGAGTCATTTTAAGCCTTGTGTACACATCACACACCAACACTGCGCCAATATATTTGTTAGTCTGTGGTAACTCACATTGGCATACTCGCCAACACTCCCTGTTTTACATCATTAAAAGAGAAATGGCTTTTATGGTGCGTTCACGACAACTGAGAACTCGGAAAAATACGAGGTAAAATCATGACGTCAGCAATCTTCAGGTTGGAAAGTCGAAGCTCTAGCAAGAGTGGCGAGTTGGAATTCCGAGTTGGATGACCGTTCAAAACTATTTATCCCAGTTGGAACATTTTCTCAGAGTTCCCAGTTGCCTTGAATGCACTGATGTCGGAAGTCAGATTTCAGTTCCCAGTTGTTTTGAACGTGGCAGAAGTCTTGGTTAGTCTTGGTTGTGAATAGACTAGAAAACATTGCCAGCCAGCATGGATCTGCATCAAGCAGTACTATCAAGGTTATTCTGCATTAGCAGATTCCACACAATGGTAAAGTTAGAATGTTTCAAGGTGCAATAGATGTAATGGACTCTTAGATGAAATTCAAGTGATCCAGACTTCAAGAGTCTTTGTATGTTTGTTTGTCTATCACCCTAGTAGTCTTGTCTTTGTGCTTCTCTGACCGATGACCTGTTATTGCATGGGGAAGGGGAGCGTTGAGCCCTGGGGGGGGTCTCAGGGTCACCAGGTCACACAGTCAGCTCAATGCAATGCTATCTCTTCTCCAAGAGCTGAACACTCAAGACAGAAAAGCAAAAAACACATTAGCCAGAGTGGCTCTCTCCCTGAGCGCTGTTTACACTAACCCTGACCCTAACCCCCTGCCTAAGTATCCTAGTCATTTGATTCCTCCAGAGTCATAATGTTTGTATTGACAGCCATGGTGTTGATGTTCAAGGAGAATGGTGCTGCTGTGAGGAGAAATGTTGGACACAAAGCTTGTGGCTTTAGTTTTACCTGGATACTAAGCTCATGAGTTTATCAGCTACATACTCCTCTCGTGGCTGTGTTCATGTGATGTCGATCAATACTTTTAAACAAGGACGCAATAACCATTACTGCTGCTTAACTGTAGTCCCCTGTAGCTTAGTTGGTAGAGCATGGCGCTTGCAACGCCAGGGTTGTGGGTTCGTTTCCCACGGGGGGCCAGTATGAAAATGTATGCACTCACTAACTGTAAGTCGCTCTGGATAAGAGCATCTGCTAAATGACTAAAATGTAAAATGTTAACTTAATATTGCTAGTATATTGCTAGCCTACCTTGGCATTACTCTCCCGGTCTCTCTCTCGCTCGGTCTTTTCTCCTGCATGTGCGTCTGACGGTAAAGTCTTGTCTCCTCTCCAGCTGCTGAGCGCTGCTGTGTCTGCTGGTAGAGTTTATTAGGACCATGTGTTCCATCTGGAGTGGTTTAGAACCTCATTCCTCCCTTCATTTAGCCAGGGGAATCCAGGCAGTGTTTCTGTTACGGCGCTGGGTAACCCTCTCTGTCTGAGTGCTAATCAATGATACAGAGTGGAAGCACATGTAACATCAGAGGAACGGCAGCTTTGAAGAGCGGGGAGGGGGAGGAGGAAGATTAGCTTGGGATAAAGGGGACATCCTGCAGTAATCCCCCATCCCCTGTATGCCTGTGCCTCTACTGCAGGTGCTCTGCTCTGCTCTCCCTCCCTCTCGCTCCCTATCTCTCTATTAGGCGTGTGTAGAGCAGTGCCTAGGCAGCTAGTCAATGTCTGGGTTAGGTGGTGCATGGTGGTAATAAACGCCAGACATAGCATGTCTTTAAACCCTATAGAAGGACAGCGCCTCAACAAGCAGCTCCAGTTTTACCCCACTTCTGACAGAGGGCTGGTGTTAAGAAAATATCCATATCATCACAAATTGTCCCTCTGCTCATTTTTGAAAGATAATGGACGTGACAGTGTTGAGAAGTTTGTGCGTCAGCGAGACCTTTCTGCAGAGAGGCTCTGAGTTGGAGAGGCTTGGTGTCTGTTGGTGCGTCTCCGTCTGGTCCCAATAAGGAGCTGGGTTCATGTTGACTTATCACTGATGTAGGGAGATTTGCATTTTAAACAAAATTATTAGTTTGAGTCCTGCCAGGCATTGTGGGTACATGGTGCTATGACCTTTGGGGTACTTGGTGCCATAACACTGGGCATTGTGGGTACATGGCGCCATGACACTTTGGGCATCGTGGGTACTTGGTGCCATGACACTCCTGACTGTAGATGGTCCATACGCCATCCTCCTGGGGAAAGGGTCCAGATTAGTAATGTTGTTCAGTTCACTGTTGAATGTCTTAATAGGCAACATATAGGAAGAGCCCCTCCAATAAAAGCAACAGTGCTCATTGGGGCTCAGGTCTGTCTAGAGCCATGACACTTCTAATAGTTTACTGGTATATTTTATGTCTCTGACTGATCCTACCTTTAACAACCCTGTCCAGTTAAATGGCTCATATTTATCTCTGGCTCTATTCCCATGAAAGGAGGAAGATCATATTTCTGAAGGGGTTTATTGAAAGCCATGTTTTTCTCCTGTTACTGTCTGGGAGGCAGTCATTAAATACCCTCGTCCACGTTCAAGGAGTTGTAGGGTTGGTTCTCCCCTAAGTAAGCTGTAGTGTTAGTTTTGCTCTCTGGGAGTTGTAGTGTTGTAGTCATGAAAGACATGTTCAGGTGTTTGAACCATGTGACCTGCAGCAGCCATTGGTCCTTCCAGGGGGAACAGAAACAGAACCTTTTGTTTTTCTCTTCACTGGCTGATCTAAAGCATGAGAACAGATTGGTTATCATACTGATGCACCTGCTCATCAAATACAGAATCCTTCTTGAAAAATGGCTTCTCTCAGGAACCAAACAGATTGTTCCGTCATTGAACCCAGTGTGTGTGTATCGATGCAATCTCTTCACAGCTTCTTGTTCAAGGTATTTGGTCAGGGTTGGGGATATATAGGCTGTGTATTGCTTTGTGATTGAAGTGAAATTGGAGAGCTGTAGGTTCTGGGGGCTTGATGGAAACAAAATACATTGTGGGTGTTTCAGGGCATAATTTGCCAAATTTCATGTATTTTTTTTTGGGGGGGGGGGGATCACTGTAGGATATCTTGAAGCATTCCCCTCCCTACATGTAGCACAATGAGACAATCAGCCGAGTAGTCACAATCTGTCTGGAGCAAGTGCCTGTGGTCTCAATTGATTAGTGATGCTGTCTGTGTCTTTCAACCTGCCTGGAAGGCCTGAACATTCTCCTCTAACAAGCATCAGATTGAATGGGAGATTATTTCAAACAGGGTGGTGGTATACAAGGAGGCAGTATGAGCATGGCGTTGTCTTTTTCTGTTTACCATGAGACAGGCGTGTATCTGGCATCAAATGTCCCTGAAACAAGGAGATGGTGAAATTATGAAATGATGGTGAAATGAAATGGCACTCTTCTCTTAAAAGCAGGGTGCTGTGTGTGTGCGTCCGTGTGTGTGTGTGTGATAAAAGATGAAGAGGTGTGACTAGGTCCATCTCCAGACAAGCTGCTCTTAGTATTCCATCCTGTCAGCCTGCTCCCTCCGTGGAATCAGAAGAAAGACAGAGAGAGCCGAAACGGAGAAAGAGATAAATGAAAAGCAAAGAAAGCCCTGTGCATCTGAGATGGAGAGACAGAGAAAAAAGATCTGGCTTTGAAAGTCTGTCGGCAATTTGACGCCTCCTTTGTACTTGCTATCAGTTGTCAGCTGCTGCAGAGGTCTTGGCTTTAATGGAGAACTTAATTACAATTCAGAGTCAACATAAATCAGAAGTCTTATTATGAGGTGGACGGCTGCTGGCAGGTGCTGCTGGGGGTTATTCTGAAGTAGTATTCTCATTGTTTTAGCCTCCCTGGACACTGCAGTCAATGGCCACTGCAGTGTTATTAAAGAGAGTGAAATCATGTCCAATGCCCAGACTGACTAAATTAGTCACACTAACAACTGAGACCAGAGTTGAGTTAAACCGCTTAACAGAGGGGTATACCACAAAGCAGGATTAATGAGTTAGCCAGCTAACTTTGGTAAACAACCAGAAAGAATTTGATTTTCTGGTTCATTAAGAAATCTTAAGATACAGTATGTGTTTTTGGTTGTTGAGTCCATTAGAACGTGCCCATTTCAGGCTTATCCCCTCCTTCAAAAAGGTATTTCAGAATATTCAGGCAAGTTAGCTGGCTAACTCCTAGATCCTACTTTGTATTATACCTCTCAGTTCGGATCCATCCAGGGCAACTCGTAATCTGGGGCCCATGATCTTATTGAGCTAAGCCTGGGCTTCCAAACTATACTGAATAAAAATATAAACGCAATATGCAACAATTTCAAAGATTTTACTGAGTTACAGTTCATATAAGGTAATCAGTCAATTGAAATAAATTCATTAGGCCCTAATCTATGGATTTCACAAGACTGGGCAGGTGTGCAGCCATGGGTGGGCCTTGGAGGGCATAGGCCTACCCACTTGGCAGCCAGGCCCAGCCAATCAGAATGAGTTTTATTCCCCACAAAATGGCTTCCCCACCCCGGCGGACCCGCAGGTGAAGAAGCCAGATGTGGAGGTCCTGGGCTGGCGTGGTTACACGTGGTCTGCGGTTTTGAGGCCGGATGGACATACTGCCAAACTCTCTAAAATTAAGTTGGAGGCAGTTTATGGTAGAGAAATGAATATTCAATTATCTGGCAACAGCTCTGGTGGACATTCCTGTAGTCAGCATGCCAATGGCACGCTCCCTCAAAACTTGACATCTGTGGCATTGTTGTGTGATAAAACTGCACATTTTAAAGTGGCCTATTTATTGTCCCTAGCACAAGGTGCACTTGTGTAATGATCATGCTTTTTAATCATCTTCTTGATATGCCACACCTGTCAGGTGGATGGATCATCTTGGCAAAGGATATATGTTCACTAATAGGGATGTAAACACATTTGTGGGGAAAAAATGAGAGAAATAAGCTTTTTGTGCATATGGAAAATGTCAGGGATTTTTTTATTTCAGCTCATGAAACATGGGACCAACAATTTACATGTAGCGTTTAATATTTTTTGTTCAGTGTAAATGAAATACATACACAAAACAGGGTGAACTGTAAGGATGTATGGGAATAATCCTGTTTTCTCCTGTCTCTTCCCAGGCCCAGACTGCAAGCACAGAGGAAGTTTGCCCAGTCTCAGCCCAACTCTCCCAGCACCACCCCGGTCAAGGTGTCTGATACCGCCCTGCCCGCCCCCTCCGCTCACATCAGAGACATCTCCAGACGGAAACCCAAGACTGAAGACTTCCTCACCTTCCTCTGCCTGAGAGGTACAGTAACCCTGGAGCCCTTGTGGTCCACACCTCACATCTCACCCTTTCATCCACACACCCCTTCATCCACCCCCACACCCCTTCATCCTCCCACCGCACTAATTTACTCTTTCAGTCGGCCATTCGGCCACTCACTTGCCCAGTCACCCTAGCACCATGCATCTCGTCACCAGGCCAATGCCAGGGCCCAATGTCAGGGCTCTGTTTCTCTAACCTCAGTCAGGACTAAGGCTTCAGTTGAGCAGCCAGTCAGGGCTTCAGTTCAGCAACTACACATCTCAGGAGAGGTCCAGGCCTCTCTCCCGGCCTACCTTTGACCTAGATCCAGGCCTAGCTGTGCAGCAGGAATAATTCAGTCAGAGGTCCAGGTTCATTGACCCTGACAAGGCAAACACCAAACCCATTCTGTCCTCACAGGTTACACATTGGCCATGTCTACAGGTAATGTTTCAACAAGGAATATTGTTATCTACGCACAGTCTCCGCTTTGAGCACCCCCCTGCACACACACCCACACCCACACAGACATCCTGGTGGAGCCAGATAACCCTGCTCCTACACCTCAGTACCTCAGCACAAAGAGGCCTGGTTTGCTCACTGCCGCCCACCAACACAAACACGGCCCTGCTAGGGAAAACAGGGCACCATTTCAGCTACAGGGTTCAGCGGAAATCCCACATCACCTCATTTCTGTAGTGGTGTAACAGGTTTCTACAGTGCTATACAGGACTCAAGAAGTTCACTATCATGGACATTTTTCCCTTTACTCTTTACCTCCATGATGAATTGAAACACAAAAAAATTAATTGAGAAACGAGTGGAGTATAGCCTCACCTCAGGAACAAAGAGGTTTTTTGGAGTTTTTTTTATGAACAACCTTGGCCTTGGCTTTTACTGCGGTCTTCAATCCCAGAGAGTGTTTAACTCTGAACAGTGTCCCCCCGACACATCACAAACAGAAATAGCCCTTTAGGAAGACTAATGCCTCGATTAGATTAATTTGGTATTGCCATTAACCTCGGCTGGCTACATGAAGTAGGTTAAAAAGAACTGGAATCAGCTGGGAGCTGAGAGGCCCAGAGGAGAAGAAGAGATGAAGAAGACTCGTGTTTAAAAGCCAATGTCACTTCAATGTAACGTAATTAGAGATCAGTCAAACTGACAAGGTTGGCAGCCTTATTCTCAGTGGAACATATCTGTTCTCAAAATGTTCCAGTAAATGTCTTGTTGTTCAGATTTTTGGACAACTCCTGGATGCTATGCTAACTCCTGACCAGTTTCCTAGTGTTTTTTCCCCCCACTGTGCCGCACCTGGTTGACCGCTGCACCCCCTGTCTCTGTGGCAGCCTTATTTATAGCCCTGTTACCCGGCCGAGAGGCGGACTGGTTCCTCTGCAGAGCTCATGCTGCCTTAATGGCATTTTCATACACAGGGTTGTGCTCTCTCTTCCTTCTCTTTAATGGCCTGTGTGGAAGAGACCAATACATAGAGGAGACGTGCAAGAATGTCAGGGCAGCGCAGGGGTGTGTATATGTGTGAGTGTGCATGTACGTGCACGGTCGGTGTCCTGGGGACAGATGGATATAAACCATAAGGAAGCAGCGTTTTAACATTTTATCTTTCAAAGGTCAATTTTGGCCTTTGATTTCATTCAAAGGGCTTTGTACGTCTGAATCCACTTTGGTGGCTCACGCTAGCTAGGTGTGTTACACTGATTCCACTGTGGTGTCCCAAGAACAGGCAGCTATGTTTGAGTCCAACACGTACACTGTATTGTATCAATTTATTTGTATTTTCCCCAGAGCCGACAGGGAGGGGTTAGGGAGGCAAGCAGTTGGCACACGGTCTATTCTTCTAGCTCTGGAACAGATCAATGGCGTTCCTGGTAGACATTAGAGGTCAAACGGTCATTCTGTTCAAACGACTCCGCTCCTCTCAAATGTTTATCTTATCTGACAAACATGCCACATTTACCCAGCAAGCCCCCTGTCTGACCGCTTTAGAAAAGCTTCTGATGATAAAACGCTGGTTATGAAAGCAGGCCATTTCCACCATGATTTCATGGGGAGAAGTTTTCCTCTTTTGTTCTCTACAGCACCAGGAGCTTGTAATCTCCACTGCTTATTCATCTGGGACTTGGCATCATAATTAGCTGTTTCTTTCTCCTGGTTTTTAAACAGGAACGATATATTTTTAATCCCTCTTGGGAAACGGCTGGCTGTTCTGATGCAATGTGGAGTAACGTGCGACGGACACAAAACGGAGCGAATCCCAGTCGTGTTTATGTGCTACATGCCTTCTCAAATCCCTTTTATTACGGCAGTTTTATATCCGTGGCAGAATCCATTTGGAGGCTGGCCAGCCTGTCTCTAAGGCTGTGGTAGTAGGCCTGTCAGCTTGTGTAGGCTGTAACTCTGAGTCTGTAGCCTTGGATATAGGCAGCACAGAGCCTAGGCTGTAGCCTGTAGTCTTGGGTAGAGAGGGTCATTGTTGGTAGTGGCTGTGACAATATCCCTGATTCCTCCTTATCGCAGCTGAGCCTACCTCTGTGTATATACACACACACACACACACGTGGCTGAGATAATGCCAGATATAGTAGATGAGTAACACCAACTAATATGCTCGTCCAATGTTACATAACAGGTACTTCTTAATGTGTGTGTGTGCGCCATGGCTGGCTGAGCATTGAATGTGTCTGGGTCTTGGTCTTGGTCTGAGGCTGCTGCTGCGGCCGTGGTTGCGTTACGAAGGGAAGGTTGATTAAATTTAGCCAGCGACTCCTAGAGTTGACTGGAGCTGAGGGCAGCGTGGGTTAATGGATTTGCAGACATTCAGGAATGTAAATTAGAGGAGATGTAATCCCCAATCCTCTCAGATTCACTCCGTTGCATCGGCCTGTAAAACAATGTTATTGAAAAAGCCACAGTCCGCTGTCTTCCATTCCCTCCCCTCCTCTCCACCCATCTTCTTCCTGACGAGGCACGTGGTGAAGTATGAGGGGGCAGAGAGCGTCTGACATGGTCTCTCCACACACTGTCTCTGTCTATGACGGGGGATTCAGCCAGGGATTGGCCCTCTACTTCCATCGAAGAGAAGCGGGAGCTCATACACTTGACTCTTAGGGGTCTGCTGTTTTTATACACAACTTGGAACTGCTTTTCCCACCGGCTCTAGAGATTCCTGAGGGTCTGTAGCCTATACCCGAGGACCAGTAGAAGTGCTAATTTTTGCTAACATGGATGTTAGTCAGATTATACATTTGTGTAATTTTTTTCTCAGTTAAAGCTCTTGATTGGCTGTTTGGACAAAGTTTTTTTTAAGTCAACCATTTTGGTTGTAATTACGCCTATCTAGTTCAAAATGACAATCATAATGGACACTTTCAGCCTTAATTATGATTTGACTGTGGTTCTGAGGCACATGAAAAGGCCCATAATTGAGGATTGGGAGGAGGGAGGGGAACAGAACTGGAGCAGGGAGGGTTATATTTATCTGTGTCTGGGAGCTGACAGATGGAGTCTCAGCACCACCCTGCTCCCCTCTGTCTGAGAACCACCCGCTGAAGACATAGCCTAGCCATAGACCAGACACCAGTGACCAGAGACTCTCTGACTCTCTGGGGGCTACTGTAAATATATGGGAGTAACAGGCTTATTTTGGGCCCCTGGAAAATATTACAGGATAACATTGTCAAGTCTCATCCTCCCCTCTTTCTCTCTCACTTCCCCACAAAGAGATCCCTCACCCATCGGACGAGAGACCTCACCCCCATGCACCACTCCACCCGCCAACCTCCCGTCCCCCTTCAACTCCCTGTACCCCCTGGGCCTGCTAGCCATTGGCCCTGTGACCCCAGAGAACACAGAAATTGCAGCCATGTTGTTAATGAAGTAGGTCACTTGGAGCTGATTGGGAGTGTGTTGACTCTAAGTCCCCCTGGCCTCTGTCACCAGGAGAAAGGACTAGTTTAAAGAGCTGGCGAGCTGGCACAGATGTGCTACATTTCACACTCCCCTACAGTCAGTCAGTCAATCACATTTATTTATAAAGCCTTTTTACATCAGCAGATGTCACAAAGTGCTTATACAGAACCCAGCTAATCCAGTTCTCTACAGCCTGGTCTTAGCCAGACTGGAGCCCAGACTGAAACCATCACCTCAAACCTAGTCCAGACGTGGCTTCTTCTCACGTTACACATTATACTCTTCTCCTAAACCTTACACAATGACCCCTAATAACAATGGACTGGCATCTCTGCTCTCTCTACATGCAGGGCTAGTCAAAGTATCATTACAGTATCGAGTTTAGCCACGCTGGCGTTTAGTCCTGTCGTGACGAAGCGGTGTTGTATTGTGGGTACTGACTGCATTGTGGCGTTTTGTGTAGGCCACCTAACTGTATTATGATGTGCGTGTGAGTCAAGGCTCCATATATCACTGTAGTTCATTACTGTATTCAAAGTAACCCAAACCCAATTTGCTCCCCTATTGTAACGATAACAATGAGTCGCTGATTAATGATGCTTAGCTTAAAGCGCACTTTTCTGCAATAGACTGCAACCAGTTCACATCATGCTATTGATTGTATAGATTTGCATCCATTTTAATTTGATTATGAATTTTGGTTTGATGTCTGACTAATTGTAGCTTCACAACATCTAATTTCAGGTTACTCCTCGTGGCCAAATGAAGGTTAGTTAAATTTATACATTTTTTAAAAGTACTTATTATCTAGTAAATGTTAATAATACACAATCATATATTTCCCACTGTCATTAGGAATGAGCATTTATATATTATAATATACTTTAACATAAACGTATGATACATGAAATGTAATGTAATGATTGACAACAAACTTAATTCAAACATTTTAACTTAGGCCTAATCAAAGCTCATTGGAGACCATTACAATGCTTTAAACCGATAAACCACAACTTCATTACACTTGTCATGATAACAATAGAGACTGAGGTGATGCATACAAACCATCCTTCTTTTCCCTCTGGTGTCTCTAATGGCCACAAGAGGCCAGACCGTAGTCCTACAGCGGTTCCAATCCTACAATGGACTGTGACCTCCACCAGCTGACCATGGAACAGCTTTCTCTATGTGCTCTATGTGCAGCTGCTCGGCCATGGAAACCCATTTCATGAAGCTCCAAACGAACAATTATTGTGCTGATGTTGCTTCCAGAGGCAGTTTGGAACTCGATAGTGGGTGTTGCAACCGAGGACAGATGATTTTTACACGCTTCAGCACTTGCCGGTCCCGTTCTGTGAGCTTGTGTGGCCTACCACTTCGCGGCTGAGCCGTTGTTGCTCCTAGATGTTTCCAATTCACAATAACAACACTTACAGTTGACCGGGGCAGCTCTAGCAGGGAAGAAATTTGACGAACTGACTTGTTAGAAAGGTAGCATCCTATGACGGTGCCACGTTGAAAGGCACCGAGCTCTTCAGTTAATACATTCTACTGCCAATGTTTTTTTATGTAGATTGCATGGCTGTGTGCTCGTTTTTGTTTTATATATATATACACCTGTCAGCAATGCGTGTGGCTGAAATAGCCGATTCCACTAATTTGAAGGGGTGTCCACATACTTATGTATATATAGTGTATAAGCAAGGTTTGAAATGATGTTTTAGTCAAATATTATATCTGTTGCAGTCAATTTGCAGTCTCACATTATTTGTAATTATGTTTCGGCCCCCTGACCATCCCCTCAAGAAAAAAACTGCCCGCGGCTCAATCTAGTTGGTGATCGCTGCTCTAGGGTGAACTGTGGGTGTGGGACCACATAAGGACATATACACTGTCAATACTATTAGTATTCCACACCCTATGGACATTCTATTCCAGTGTAAATCATTCATATCAACATACCTGCACTTATGACTCACCTGTATTTATACAATTATCTAGTGTGTGTTCCCAGTGCCCCAGCCCTCGGCCATGTTGTGTTATGTAACGTGGTGTAGCTACAGCTTGCTGGATACATTTGAGTGTATTCCAGTGTAGGTTCAGGGACAGGCAGGCAGGCAGGCAGGCAGACACAGACAGACAGGCAAATAGATGCAGATGTATAGCTGGCTAATGAGAGGACAGTTATTCTGGTCTGTCCATAATGCACCGGTCGCACTCATGTATAATTTATGAGAGAGACTGGAACATGCTGCAGACAATGGGAATTGTTACGCATGTTATAACACAGGGAGAGGAGGAGAGGAGTTAGTTTTAGAAACCATGAGATTTAATATCACCAGTTTTTCTTTTATGATATTTTCTGGGATGCTGTGATTTTACAGTACTGATGTTTGCCAGCACATTACACTCTGTCAGATGGCTGCAGTAGTTCTCTCTCTCTCCTCATAACTGCTTGGGAGGTTCTCACTGGTTTTAACACTGTCACACTCTCTGTTCTCTCTCTCTTTCTTCCCCCTCTCTTCTCCCCCAGGTTCGTCAGCGTTGCCCATTAACATGGCGTACTTTGGGAGCTCTCAGGATGAAGATGAGCTGGATGATGATGAAGAGGAGTACGAGGACGTGAAGCCAGACGCCAGCGTGGCGTCTACTTCCAGTCAGTCCACGCCCAGGAAGGGCAAACCCCCAGGGAAACACGCCGTCAACGGCCACGGTACAACAATGTCCTCTTACCTACCTAACCTCAACGCTAACCTTAACCCTAACCCCAACAGTACGAAACTATCCTCTCTCTCTCCTTTTCACCCACCCAACCCCAAACCGCCCGGGAAACACGCTGTCAACGGCCACAGTGCAACCCTTCAGCCCGGTTCAGTCATACTGCCAGCTCCCTTAGTCTCTATAGAGCTCTGTACATACACTACAGTACCACACCACACTCTGACCAATCACGACAGACATTTAACACTGACCAATCACGATTGAGGGCCGAAGGGGAACGGGTGGAATGGTTCCAATGGACCTAATGTGCACAAGATACCCACACGGTTAGAGCTGTCTGCAGCCGAGCATGGCTAAGTTAGGGATGGAGAGAGGGAGGGGGGAAAGAAAGTAAAAGAGAGAGCGTGGAGACTGAGGAACTCACATGGGAGTGTGGTGGGGAGCATTCCATCTTTCCACTCCAATTAACACTAGGAGGGAACAGCGGTAACAAGGTGTTTATGCATTCAGCTCACAGCTGGCCAGGGAGGAGGGGAACAGGGATGGAAAACAAGGAGAACACAGCCCCACCGCCCCACCGCTCACACACACACACACACACACACACACACACACACACACACACACACACACACACACACAGTGTGTGGTTCTGAGGGGAGCTTGTCTTAATGAAACACGTCATGTTAAAACAGAATAATGTGTCAGTGGTGATAAAAGCTACAAGCAGGCAAAGCCACGCAATAAATAGCTACATGTTATCAGTGGCATATGCTTGGTGTTTCTCAGCAACTTTCAGTGGTTATCATAGAAACACACAAACACACACACTTGTAAGTACAGTGTTGTATCCCAGACTCTGTAGTCCTCCTCCCTGTGACACCAGATCCACCAGGCCAGGCAATCCCCATGGAAACCAGGCCAGTGTTTTTAGTTCCAGGTACCTTAAATGCCTGTCTGCCATTATAGTGTTAGGCCTAGACCGTACGTACCTGAGAAGCCGTTCTTCCAGTCAGTGGCGATTTTAGCATGTAAATCTTGGTGGGGCAAAAAAAAAAAAAAAAATGTAGATGCATGCCAGCAAAGCCACAACACAACACTAAACAATACCTGAATTGCACTATAACGATGACAAACGTTGCCCACAAACTGTTAGACCTATATAAAGCTGTCCCAACAGCAGTCCCAACACCTTACCACTGCTACACCTGGCTATCAGCGGAGCCTTGTCTGGCAGCGAAACAGTTCATTCAGCCTCATTTACTGCCTTTAAAAAAAACATAGCTGATATGGCTGACTTTTTTAAACATTTGGTTTCTACTGACAATTGAGTTGTGGAAACTATGGCATAAGGGGACAACGAGCAGATAAGAGGCAATCTGTAATTTCGATTAAGACATTAATGAGCGAGCTAGGACGGACGTAGTCAATATAACTATTTCTTCAGCACTTTTGAAATGTACAGTGACAGAATTCCGAACATGGGCCATTCTTACAGTGTTCTCCCTGTAGACCAAGTCAGAACCATAGGATAAATAAAGTGGGCATATAAGTAGACAATGAAAGCTCTTACAATATTCGATGATGACATTTCTCTAACACAGGCTATAGGCTACATGTGCACCACCAAGTCAAAACAGTAGGCTAAATTATGAGTGGGAAAGGGACCAAATTATTAGGGTGAGGCACATGGGCTACTAACAGCTAACTACACAACATACACTTATTATTCAAATCAAAGCAAATGTGTATTTGTCACATGCGCCTTACCGTGAAATGCTTACTTACAAGCCCTTAACCAACAATGCAGTTCAAGAAATAGAGGTAAGAAAATATTTACTAAATAAACTAAAGCATAAAATAAAAAGTAGCACAATAAAATAACAATAACGAGGCTATATACAGGGGGTACCGGTACCGAGTCAATATGCGGGGGTACAGGTAGTCAAGGTAATTGGTACATGTAGGTTAGGGTAAAGTGACTATGTATAGATAATAAACAGCAAGTAGCAGCAGTGTAAAAACAAAGGTTGGGGGGGGGGGTGTCAAATGTAAATAGTCCGGGTGGCCATTTGATTAATTGTTCAGCAGACTTATGGCTTGGGGGTAGAAGCTGTTAAGGAGCCTTTTGGACCTAGACTTGGCGCTCCGGTACCGCTTGCCATGCGGTAGCAGAGAGAACAATCTGACTTGGGTGACTGGAGTCTTTGACAATTTGTTGGGCTTTCCTCTGACACAGCCTAGTATATACGTCCTGGATGACAGGAAGCTTGGCCCCAGTGATGTACTGGGCTGTACGCACTACCCTCTGTAGCGCCTTACGATCGGATGCCGAGCAGTTGCCATACCAGGCGGTGATGCAACCGGTCAGGATGCTCTCGATGGTGCAGCTGTATAACTTTTTGAGGATCTGTGGACCTATGCCAAATCTTTTCAGTCTCCTGAGGGGGAAAAGGTGTTGTCGTGCCCTCGTCAAGACTTTCTTGGTGTGTTTGGACCATGATAGTTTGTTGATTTGAACTTGAAACTCTCTACCCGCTCCACTACAGCCCTGTCAATGTGAATGGGGGTATACATATCTCCCTGGCATATTACATAATTTATGCAGCAGCATACAATACATTTTTGTACTCTCCTTGTTGTGCTGTGCTCATTTGAACAGGAAGGTGGTGCGGCGCTCCTTTGTGGGCAAATTTTGTCATCAAACTTTATCAAAGTCTGGCATTCTCTGGATTTATGGTGCTTTCAAGACAACTGGGAACTTGGAAAAAATCAATGTCGAATCATGATGACGTCAGTGATTTTCAGGTCGGCGCTCTAGAAAGAGGCCCGAGTTCCCGACTTGCAATTCCGAGTTGGATGACTGTTCAAAATGTATTTTCCTGGTCGGAGCTCTTTTTCTTCAGTTCCCAGTTGTCTTGAACTCACTGAAGTCAGATTTCCCAGTTCAGAGTTTCCAGTTGTTTTGAGCATGGCCAATGTTGAATGTTTATCCTTTTAAGCTTGGAAAAGAGGCCCTTAAACCCAGACTTGGACCACACACCCACTCCACTGAATAGCAATCTAGTGATTGCTTTGCAATGCTTGCAGTTAGCCACTGATTCCTTCCAAACCACTCATTGTTGAATTTTTTATTTCCAACTTGTTGTGTAATGTTTGTGTCCAATAGCCGATGAGCACCTATATATTTTATCTAGAATTTCTCTTCATTATTTCTCTTCATATGACAGGGATTGAAAAGGATTTGCCAGTAGATTGTCGATTTGATACTAGCTTGCCAGCTAAGATTTTGAAAGTATGATGTTGACATGATCAGTCCAATCAAAGCTACTGTAGATCTAATGTGATTTGATGTCATTTTATCTGTGGCCAATGACCTTGAGCCTTCTTGGATGGTCACTTCTAATGTAACTCTATGGCAGCACCCAAGGGGATTGAATTTTCGAGCTCTACACGTAGTGTCCCTATGAATGACAGAACACTGAGCCAATAACAGAGCAACTAGAGAACATTACCAACCCCAACGCTCCGTATTTTCTGCTGGCTGCCCTACCACCACAGAAAGCACTGAGCTAGGCTGAAACACCTGCATTTTGGAGCTGCCTTTCTCAAGAAAGCAAAAAATAGTTGTATTTGGCTTTATTAACTCAATGTTTTTTTGTTTAGTTTTTTCATTGTTTGCAAACTGATATGTGACACGTATTAATGCCAAAATAAGATGCAAAACAGGCACACAGAAAGATGGGTCGCCACTGCTCCCAGTACAGTGTAAGGCCTGGACCGTAAGTACATTAGAAGCCTAACACTGTACTGGGAGATAGGCCTGGTCTGTAGGTACCGTAGAAGCCTGTCTCCCAGTACAGTATTAGACCTGGCCAGTACAGTACACTATAAGGCCGTGTGTCAGATGTGACACTTTAAAATGCAGCGTGGGCAGGACTCCAGTAGTTTTTTTGAGCTGCTGTGCACAGAGAGAGAGAGAAACCATAGAGCTCTTCTTTCATTACCCTGCACCTCGCTAACCCCAACCATGTTTACATTTCTAAATTAAACACCTTTTATTGAGTTCAGTTTCCCGGTAGCTTTTCAAAACGCTGAAGGAACTTAGACAGACGGAGGGGGAGAACCATGTTATTTTATAAACGCCAGCGCCTGTTGATATTAAAACACTGTAAAAATAAAGTGAACCTCATTAAATATAAAGGGAGAGCTATTGAATATGTGTTAATTGGAATGGTTCAGATGGTTAATATCAGTGCTTCTGCTCTAGTCTGAGGTTAGCAGGGCTGTAGTCTGGTGCTTGATCAAGATAATGTTCCCCACAAGTCACTGTACAAGCCTGGAGAAAATATTTCATTGACATTTATAAATTCTTGTTAAAGTTTTAATATACAGTGCCTTCAGAAAGTATTCAAACCCCTTGACCTTTTCCACATTTTGTTGTTACAGCCTGAATTTAAAATTGATTACATTTAGATTGTTTTGGTCACTGGCCTACACACAATACACCATAATGTCAAAGTGGAATTGTGTTTTTTATTTTTACAAATGAATTACAAAAGAAAAGCTGAAATGTCTTGCGTCAATAAGTATTCAGCCCCTTTGTTATGGCAAGCCTAAATACGTTCAGGAGTAAGACTTTGCTTAACAAGTCACATACGTTGCACGGACTGTGTGCAATAATAGTGTTTAACATGATTTTTGAATGACTTCCTCATCTCTGTAACCCAACACATATAATTATTTGTAAGGTCCCTCAGTCGAGCAGTGAATTTCAAACACAGATTCTACCACAAAGACCAGGGAGGTTTTCCAATGCCTCGCAAAGAAGGGCACCTATTGGTAGGGTAAAAATAAAGAAAGCAGACCTTGAATATACCTTTGAGCATGGTGAAGTTATTAATTACACTTTGAATTATGTATCAACACACCCAGTCACTACAAAGATACAAGAGTCCTTCCTAACTCGGTTGCCGGAGAGGAAGGAAACCGCTCCGGTATTTCACCATGAGGCCAATGATAACTTCTAAAACAGTTAAGAGTTTAATGGCTGTGATGGGAGAAAACTGAGGATGGATCAACAACATGAGAGTGAAAAGAAAGAAGCCTGTACAGAATAAAAAATATTCCAAAACATGCATCCTGTTTGCAACAAGGCACTAAAATAAAACTATAAACAAATGTGTCAAAGCAATTAACGTTTTGTCCTGAATACAAAGTGTTATGTTTGGGGCAAATCCAATACAGCACATTACTGAGATACCACTCTCCATATTTTCAAGCGTAGTGGTGTCTGCATCATGTCATGGGTATGCTTGTAATCGTTAAGGACTGGGGAGTTTTTCAGGATAAAAAATAAACAGAATAGAGCTAAGCACAGGCAAAATCCTAGAGGAAAACCAGGTTCAGACTGCTTTCCACCAGACACTGGGAGATGAATTCCCCTTTCAGCAGGACAATAACCTAAAACACAAGGCCAAATCTACACTGGAGTTACTTACCAAGAAGACAGTAAATGTTCCTTAGTGGCCGAGTTACAGTTTTGACTTAAATCTGCTTGAAAATCTATGGCAAGATCTGAAAATTGTTGTCAAGCAATGATCAACAACCAATTTGACAGAACTGAAAGAATAATGGTTAAATGTTACACAATCCAGGTGTGGAAAGCTCTTAGAGAAAGCCCAGAAAGACTCACAGCTGTAATTGCTGCCAAAGGTGTTTCTATTTACTTATGTAAATTCCATTTCTGTATTTCATTTTCAATACATTTTGCAAAAATTTTGAAAAACATGTTTTCACTTTGTCATTATGGGGTATTGTGTGTAGATGGGTGAGACATTTTTATTGAATCATTTTGAATTCAGGCTGTGTAACAACAAAATGTGGAATAAGTCAAGGGGTATGAATACTTTCTGAAGGCACTGTAAGCCAACCGCATCCTTCTACACTGACCTGAGATCATATTTTCTCTGTTGGTCCAGTGTTCAACCTCCTAAGATAATCTTTTCTTTCCTGTTGGTACAGTGTTGAACGGTCACAGCAAGGCACCCCGAGACAGCCCCAAGCCCAGAGGGAAGGAGTGGGTGCAGGTGAGGGAGCGCAGTGAGAGGGCCGAGGCACGGAGGGAGCAGGCCCTTAGCCAGCTAGATGCTACAGCCAGGGGCCACACCTTACCCAGGAGCCACACTACCAACGGACTGCCCCACAGGAGGGCCGCAGAGGAGCTCTGCAAGCAGGTACTGTATCATACTTAATCTATACCTGAACGTTATGCTTGGTTGATTTGGCTAATATGTAACTCTCTATAATGGTCATAAAGATGGCTGACCAGCATGCCTCAGTAGCCACCAGGCGAGTTATTAAACGGTAGACATTATCGTCATTAGAAGAGCAGTAATGTGTTATGATAAAAAAAGATTACACATTAATAGAGTAACGTAATAGCACCATGCTCGGTGTTGTGTGAAATCCCTGAGCTCCTCTCCTCCCTTTGTCTCTGTGTAATGATTGTGTTTCAGTCTGCTACTATATTTAGTACTGAGGCTGGGTTGTGAAAGCTGCCTTCCTGTCCAAGACGTTCAGTTGGTTTAAAATAGCTCTGCTAAGGAGGAGAGGAGGGGAGGAGGAGGGAGAGTAACTTTGACTCGGCTCAAAAAGCACATTGTGCTTCTGACAATTGCATGAACTAATCAGAATGGAGCGCTGGGGGCTTTGCCTCTCGTCAGAGAGACTAGCATCAAGACTAGCAGCTCAGCTCTCCCAGACGGCCAGCAGACTGGGGCCGAGCCACGCTGTCTCATGTTGATGCCGGGCCTGTCGGTTTTAAGTGCCGCCAACTGACTAATTAAGGAACAATGAATCTCAATGAGCAGGGGAGAGCCAAGACAAACTATGCTCAAGTTATTGGCCTTTGTTCTATCCCCCCTCCCTCTGCCCTCCTCTCTCTGCTTTCTCTCTCCCTCATGCGCTCTCCTTCTGATTCATTCTCTCCCTCTCTCTCTCCCCCGTTCTCTCTCTCTCTCTCCCTCTTTCTCACTCTTCACCTCTGTTGATGTGTTGTACTGGCAGATTTCCCATCCTTGGCAACAGAGGGATTAGCATTTTGTGTTTTCTGATGTTAACTGTGAGAGTGCAGCAGCAGGCTGATGTCCAATCCCCTGGACGAAAGCAACGCGATCAGGATCCCTTATCTGTGGAAGGGAAGCAGCCATAGGTTAAATTATTGTTATCATACAAGAACCCAATGTCCCTGTTATACAGCATTTAGTTAGAGTAAACCAGAGTAATGATATTCTGTGAGATCCGAACTGAGGAATGTTAATTGCTCAGGAATATTGGGCTGCTGCTCCGGTCTCATGTTGACCTTTCTGTCTCAGTTTAAAAGTCAATATTCTGAAGGCTATTCATGAAGACCTCTAAGGCCACATCTTATCAGCTATCACATTGGTGTGTTTGTTTGTTTTTGTGTAGTTTTATGTGCTACATTGTTTTGTGTGTTTTTTGGTGCATGGGTGTGTCTGTTTCTCTATGCACTGGAAGGGTTACCAGCTCCACTTCCTGATCCAGTCTTTTCCTATTGTTCTGCTAAGATGGATCCAGTCTCTTCCTATGGGCTGCTGAGCTAAAGTAGATCCAGTCTGTTCCTATAAGCAGCTGAGTTGCAGATGTTCTGTGTAAATCTTCTTGCCATCCTGCAGATGGGCTATAGCAACACATGATGTCATCCTGGCCCATCCCCCGCCACCCCCCTCTCTTCCCACTCACGTGTGACCAAAATCCACTTCAGAGGGTTGGCTGTGGTTCTGTTCTCTTTCTCTCTCTCCCCCTCTCCCTCTCTTACTGTCTGTTTCCTGTACTGATTTTTCTCCTTCATTCTCACCAGTCTTGGTGCTTTCTACAGTAACATGGTAACATTGGCCCATTATTTTGCTCCACGGGGCTGGGATGTAGCCTGTCTTCTCTCTCCTCTTCTCTTCTCTCCTCTCTGTCTCAGACCAAACTATTACAGTGCAAGGCCAGGGCTCACGTGCACACCAACCCTCGAGAGAGGCTTGTTCAGCAGAGCCAGGGAGCTCTCTAGTGGTGAAACTAAAGTAGACAACCACCACCCAGCCCACTGTGCCTTTGTCAGCATATCTGTTCAGTCACAGTTGGCTGACTGGCTTTCTGTTTCTATTATTTTGGTCCAAATGGATGAGTTTGACCCTAAAGGAAGGTGTTGTTTATATTCTGCAGACAGAAGTCTTGAGAATCTCATGTAGTCTTTGGTTATGACCCTAACCCTCTAGAGTTGAGAATCTGATGTATTCGTTGGTTCTTGGCATCTTGCTGCTTCGAGCCCCTGGCAGACGTCACGCTGCGTATAGCCACTCTGCCATCCATCACTCTGGCCTGCTGGGGCGACGCGGTTATCTCTCCCTCTCTCTCTCTCTCAACATTTCAAAGGGGCTTTATTGGCATGCGAAAAGTGTTTACATTGCCAAAGCAAGTGAAATAAATAAAAGTGAGAAGACCCAAAACAATATAAACCAAAAACGATTAGAAATTAACAGTAAACATTGCACTCACAAAGGTTTGAAAATGATGAAGACATTTAATGTGTTATATTATCAACTATGTACAGTGTTTTAGCAATGTGCAAATAGTTGTAGTACGAATAGTAGGGGAAGATAAATATTGGTGGTATTTACAATGTTTGTGTTTCACTGGTTGCCCTTTTTTCTCATGGCAACAAGACACTAATCTTGCTGCTGTGATTGCACACTGTGGTATTTCGCCTAACAGATATGGGAGTTGATCAATGTTTGATTTTATAGATTTGTTTTTGTTGTGGGTCCGTATGATCTATGGGAAATATGTGTCTCTAAGGTGGTTATACATTTGGCAGGAGGTTAGGAAGTGCCGCTCAGTTTCCACCTCATTTTGTGGGCAGTGTGCACGAAGCCTGTCTTCTCTTGAGCCAGGTCTGCCGATGGCGGCCTCTCTCAATAGCAGTCTGTACATAGTCAAGGATTTTCTTAATTTTGGGTCAGTCACTGTGGTCAGGTATTCTGCCACTGTGTACTCTCTGTTTAAGGCCAGATAGCGTTCCAATTTGCTCCATTTTTTGGTTCATTCTTTCCAGTGTGTCAATTAGTTATCTTTTTGCCTTCTCATAATTTGGTTGGGTCTAATTGTGTTGCTGTCCTGGGGCTCTGTGGGGTCTGTTTGTGTTTGTGAATAGAGCCCCAGAACCTGGGGCTGAGGCTGAGGGGCATCTTTTTTAAGTGGATCTCTCTGTAGGTGAGGGCTTTGTGATGGAATGTGTAGGCATTCCATCACTCTGTCTCTGTCGCTCTCTTGGTCTCTGTCTGTGTGTCTCGGTGTCTGTCTCGGTCTCTGTCTGTCTGTCTGTCTGTCTCTGTCTGTCTGTCTCGGTCTCTGTCTGTCTGTCTCGCGCTCTCTGTCTGTCTGTCTCGCGCTCTCTGTCTGTCTGTCTCGCGCTCTCTGTCTGTCTGTCTGTCTCGCGCTCTCTGTCTGTCTGTCTGTCTCGCGCTCTCTGTCTGTCTGTCTGTCTCGCGCTCTCTGTCTGTCTGTCTGTCTCGCGCTCTCTGTCTGTCTGTCTCGCGCTCTCTGTCTGTCTGTCTGTCTCGCGCTCTCTGTCTGTCTGTCTCGTGCTCTCTGTCTGTCTGTCTCGCGCTCTCTGTCTGTCTGTCTGTCTCGCGCTCTCTGTCTGTCTCGCGCTCTCTGTCTGTCTGTCTGTCTCGCGCTCTCTGTCTGTCTCGCGCTCTCTGTCTGTCTGTCTGTCTCGCGCTCTCTGTCTGTCTGTCTCGCGCTCTCTGTCTGTCTGTCTCGCGCTCTCTGTCTGTCTGTCTCGCGCTCTCTGTCTGTCTGTCTCGCGCTCTCTGTCTGTCTGTCTCGCGCTCTCTGTCTGTCTGTCTGTCTCGCGCTCTCTGTGTGTCTGTCTGGCGCTCTCTGTCTGTCTGTCTGTCTCGCGCTCTCTGTATGTCTGTCTGTCTGGCGCTCTCTGTATGTCTGTCTGTCTCGCGCTCTCTGTATGTCTGTCTGTCTCGCGCTCTCTGTATGTCTGTCTGTCTCGCGCTCTCTGTATGTCTGTCTGTCTCGCGCTCTCTGTCTGTCTGTCTCGCGCTCTCTGTCTGTCTGTCTCGCGCTCTCTGTCTGTCTCGCGCTCTCTGTCTGTCTCGCGCTCTCTGTCTGTCTCGCGCTCTCTGTCTGTCTCGCGCTCTCTGTCTGTCTCGCGCTCTCTGTCTGTCTCGCGCTCTCTGTCTGTCTCGCGCTCTCTGTCTGTCTCGCGCTCTCTGTCTGTCTCGCGCTCTCTGTCTGTCTCGCGCTCTCTGTCTGTCTCTCTCTCTCTGTCTCGCGCTCTCTCTCTGTCTCGCGCTCTCTCTCTGTCTCGCGCTCTCTCTCTGTCTGTCTGTCTCGCGCTGACTGTCTCGCGCTCTCTGTCTGTCTGTCTCGCGCTCTCTGTCTGTCTGTCTGTCTCGCGCTCTCTCTCTGTCTGTCTGTCTCGCGCTCTCTCTCTGTCTGTCTGTCTCGCGCTCTCTCTCTGTCTGTCTGTCTCGCGCTGTCTGTCTGTCTCGCGCTGTCTGTCTGTCTCGCGCTCTGTCTGTCTGTCTCGCTGTCTGTCTGTCTGTCTCGCTGTCTGTCTGTCTCGCGCTCTGTCTGTCTGGCGCGCTCTGTCTGTCTGGCGCGCTCTGTCTGTCTGTCTCGCGCTCTCTGTCTGTCTGTCTGTCTCGCGCTCTCTGTCTGTCTGTCTGTCTCGCGCTCTCTGTCTGTCTGTCTGGCGCTCTCTGTCTGTCTGTCTGTCTGGCGCTCTCTGTATGTCTGTCTGGCGCTCTCTGTATGTCTGTCTCGCGCTCTCTGTATGTCTGTCTGTCTCGCGCTCTCTGTATGTCTGTCTGTCTCGCGCTCTCTGTATGTCTGTCTGTCTCGCGCTCTCTGTCTGTCTGTCTCGCGCTCTCTGTCTGTCTCGCGCTCTCTGTCTGTCTCGCGCTCTCTGTCTGTCTCGCGCTCTCTGTCTGTCTCGCGCTCTCTGTCTGTCTCGCGCTCTCTCTCTGTCTGTCTGTCTCGCGCTGTCTGTCTGTCTCGCGCTCTCTGTCTGTCTGTCTGTCTCGCGCTCTCTGTCTGTCTGTCTGTCTCGCGCTCTCTCTCTGTCTGTCTGTCTCGCGCTCTCACTCTGTCTGTCTGTCTCGCGCTGTCTGTCTGTCTCGCGCTGTCTGTCTGTCTCGCGCTCTGTCTGTCTGTCTCTCGCTCTGTCTGTCTGTCTCGCGCTCTGTCTGTCTGGCGCGCTCTGTCTGTCTGGCGCGCTCTGTCTGTCTGGCGCGCTCTGTCTGTCTGGCGCGCTCTGTCTGTCTCGCGCTCTCTGTCTGTCTCGCGCTCTCTGTCTGTCTTGCGCTCTCTGTCTGTCTCGCGCTCTCTGTCTGTCTCGCGCTCTCTGTCTGTCTCGCGCTCTCTGTCTGTGTCTGTCTCGCGCGCTCTGTCTGTGTCTGTCTCGCGCGCTCTGTCTGTGTCTGTCTCGCCCTCTCTGTCTGTGTCTGTCTCGCCCTCTCTGTCTGTGTCTGTCTCGCCCTCTCTGTCTGTGTCTGTCTCGCCCTCTCTGTCTGTGTCTGTCTCGCCCTCTCTGTCTGTGTCTGTCTCGCCCTCTCTGTCTGTGTCTGTCTCGCCCTCTCTGTCTGTGTCTGTCTCGCCCTCTCTGTCTGTGTCTGTCTCGCCCTCTCTGTCTGTGTCTGTCTCGCGCTCTGTCTGTCTGTCTCGCGCTCTGTCTGTCTGTCTGTCTGTCTCGCGCTCTCTGTCTTTCTCCTCCCCCTCTCGCTCCTCTCTCTCTTCTCCCCCTCTCGCTCCTCTCTCCTCCCCCTCTCATCCTCCTCTCTCACTCCTCCCTCTCTCTCTCCTCCCCCTCTCTCTCCTCTCTCTCTCTCTTGCTGTCAACTCCCCTCTCTCTCTCCTCCCCCCTCCTTCCTCCCCACCTCTCTCACTCGTCTTCCTTCCTTCTCTGTATTTTTCCACTGTTGGGGTTGGAGTGGAAGGGGGCAGGATTGATGAAGAGGGTCACATTTCACTCCCCTTATCTTTTAATAGCCTCTCTTTGTGTTGGCTGCACCTGATAGGAATACAATACAGCTGCGGCCCTGCTTCAAACGCAGCCGTCAAGCCTGCTGTCACCTCCCTCTGGCGCCTTGCTGATTTGATAACGCCATCCTCTCATCTCCTCTGCATAGTTCACTTACAGCAGGATGCTTCAGCAGGGTTACTAGGTTCACTTACAACAGGGTGCTACTCAAGCTGACAGGGATGCAGTGGGCAGAACAGTGCAGCAGAACAGAGAGAGCAACAGAGCAGAGCAGCCAGTGGAGTCTAAGCAGAAAGCTGGAGTCCAGCTGCCGGAAACCCCAATGTATCCCTCCCAGGGTCTCAGTCCAGACATTCCCTCTGTTTTGACTACACACACAACATTTAGATTTTACTACACACACAACTTTTACATTTTACTACTACACACATGTATATAAACATGTATAAAGTTTGTTCCTGTTCAGGTTGATCCTAGTCTGTATCATGTTCGGGGGGGGGGGCAGCACTAAAACTAGGGCAAGAAAACAAAGTGGAGAGAGGGAGTCGACTCTGCTTCTTCCGCTGGTGGGTCTGGATGGCTTTATTCCCCCAGCTGCCATTATTCCCCCAGCTGCCATTATTCCCCCAGCTGCCATTATTCCCCCAGCTGCCATTATTCCCCCAGCTGCCATTATTCCCCCAGCTGCCATTATTCCCCCAGCTGCCATTATTCCCCCAGCTGCCATTAGCCAGTGAGGTCCCCGATGTAACCCAAACTATCTACATTACAGAGCTCTCATGTTCAGCAGGGGTTCTCAGATCTGCAGGGGGAAAAAACGTATTTTAGGCATTAAAGGCGAATTAAAGAGCTTAAGGAAACCATACCAAATAAAACTGCCTTTATGTGCTGGGATGGGGTTTCAAGTAGTAACCCATTTTATGTAGTGTTTTGTACATACAGCAGTTGTCTCTGAAATGAAAACCTCACTCCATGTTAGGGCGTGGATGGCTTTTTCGTCTGTTGTTGAAGCTGACATTCTTTGTTTTTTTGCCCTGTGAGAAGAGTGTTTGTCTATAACTAGCTGATTTGAAAGTACAGCTACCCTGTATAGGCTTTAATGAATGGCAGCAATTTCCACATAGCATTTAGTCCTAACCCTAACTCTTTACTTTTATAGCTGTTTCAGCGTGTGAATGTTTGCTAGGAGTTTTTACTTCTTCAATGTGAAGGCGCAGCTCCAGAGAGAGTGTGTGTGTGTGTGTGTGTGTTAGAACACAGAATCACTGCACTTCAGTATGTGAATAAACAACTCCATGTTCCTGATCTCTCTCTCTCTCCCGCCTCCCACTCTCAGGTCTCTAAAGTGAACGGAGCCACACGGGCGTCCCAGGCAGGCGTGCACACGGCCGGTGCCAAAAAAACTAAAGACTTCAGACTGCCGTCTAAAACTGTGAATGGCCATGTCACATACACCAAAGGAAAACGAGAACTGGTCAAGAAAACCAAACTGAAC